>NC_140503.1:37012612-37612612 GCF_964339955.1 Pipistrellus hanaki | reverse complement strand
TCCACTTTTTTCCTTGGGCTCCTTGCAAGTTCCTTTACTCCTATCCAATGTGTAAATCAGGAATTTATCCTAAATACTCTCTCTCTTTGAATTCTTTTTCCTAGCTGACCTCACCCATTCCCTGAGTTTCAAATGCTGCTTATAAGCTGATTATTCCCCAAGGAACAGTTCCAACAAGGACCCCTCCTCTGAGTTTACACTAGTAAGCTTGTCACCTGCCAGCCTGACTTCTTAGTCTGGAAAGTTGATAAACATGTCAAACCTAACATGCTCAAGACAGAATCCATTCCTACAAGACCACTTCCCCATCCCTATATTCTACGACATTTGTCTCAAGTCAAAAAGATGAACCAGCCTTCATTCCTCTCTTCCACATCCTCCACGTTCATCCCACCACCAATCCATCCATTTTTGTCTCCTTTCACTACCACCGACCTTGTCCAAGTCACCACCATTTCCCACCTCAAGAACCATAGAGGCTTCCAAACGTCTTTCTTGTTCTTTCTTGTTCCTCTCTGGATCTATTTCCCCACCCATGGACAGTGTGCTCTGAGCCAGTAGATCAGATCTTGTCACATCCCTGTTGAACACCTTTCAATGACTCTCTCCTTTTTACCAGGCTTCTCTCAGTGCCTCAACCCCCCAAATTCTTTCCTGCCTCAATGACTTTATAGCTATAGCTTCCTTTTTGTGAGATGTGCATACACACACACCGTTCACCTATCTGCTACCAATTCTTCAATTTTCAGGTTAAATATTTCCTCCTTTAGAAAGGCCAAAATCAACCGATGACCCAGTCCTACCCCAACTTGACTCTTTATCCCAGCCCCTATTTGTTCTGGAATATGTTGGTGGTGGTATGTGTTTTTTGTTTATTTTTGGTGGTGTTTTCTGTGTGTGCATGTGTGTGTGTGTGTATGTTTTAACATTTCACCTTTTGTTAAGACAAGTTTGTGAAAATAATTTAATACAACCAAATCTCCTCATGAACTTTCAGCTTAAAACATTTTTATGTAAGAAACATACCAAAAAAAAAAAAAATGGTTTTATAAAAAGCCACCTCAATACCAGAAAAGACTGACAAAAGAGGTTGAACCCAGTTTGCTTTTTAAGGATGCTCTTTCCTTCAAAGTGCTATTCATCATCTTTAGTGCCACTTTTGCTTAACTATGGAAAAATATAAAAGAAATATTCAACAAGTTTAAGCTCCCATATTGAGTTATTTCCACTTCATAGCAAAGGTAAACATTTACAGCTACTGGAACCAGAGACGGCAAGGTTTGGGAATTTAGACCACATCCAGCTTCCACCCCGTTTGTACTACAAACTAGAAGCACAACGATTACTTTACACAGTTTTTATGGAACGGGCACCCCGTGGCCCAAACAGCTGGCTTTAAAATAAACTGTAAGAATGTACCCGTCAGGTCCTCACTAACATGCTGGTCTTTAACTCTCCTTGGATCCTATTAGTTACTTCTGACAGGACTGGCACCAAGCAGCATGCAAAACTCATGAAGTTCCACAAAGAGAATGAACTTACTGTGTTCGGTATCAGTTTAAATAGATTTGAAGCTACAATTCTTGCAAGAAAAATATGGAGAGTAGTTGTCAGAAAAATTCAAAATGGGAGTAAGCAATTTAAAACAACAAAAACAGAAAGTCTTTCTTGATAATGATGGGAAACTACAACTAGGGTCTGACCTAAATAAAATGCTTAATTCCTCCTAAGAAATCAAAGCATTTCTTCCTGGGACTCGTTTCCTCTGTTTCCATATCATCACTAATTCAGAGTCACCGCTAAGCAAGTCCATTCTACGATGTGCTTATATCAACAGTCACGCCTCATTGTAGCCATAAATACAGGCTTCACCCCCTCCACCCTACACTGACATGAAACTGGACTCAATTCCTGGAAACTTGCATCTCCTTCATACATAGGACGTCAGGCTTCCCAGCCCCATCTCTGGGTCCTCGATGGCCCTCAAGGCGCGGGGTCAGGCGCCTCCCGAGTTCACGACCGCGAAGAGAAACGTGAGCAGTGGCCCAAGGCCAAGGCCGAGGCGGGGAGACACGCCCTTCGCACCGCACACAGCACCCCTGGCTCTGGGGCAGCGCGAAGCCCCCGACTGAAGGAAGAGCAGTGGTGGTGTTTTTTAGCGCTAATTACAACTGGCAGTTCTTTATCATTTTGGTTATTTTACTTTTTTTTTTTTTAATTCGTCTTTTAGAATGTTCCATAAGGGCAGGGACTATGTCTATCTGTCTTGGTTACCAGTGTAACTCTAGAGCAGTGGTAGGCAAACCATGGCTTGCGAGCCACATGCAGCTCTTTAGCCCCTTGAGTGTGGCTCTCCCACAAAATATTATACCATGTGTGAGCGTGCACATACAGTGTGATTGAAACTTTGTGGCCCATGTGCAGAAATCGGTTTTCGGCTCTCAAAAGAAATTTCAATCGTTGTACTGATGAGATTTGGCTCTGTTAACTAATGAGTTTGCCTACCACTGCTCTAGAGCACTAAGCCTAACACATAGTAGGTGTTCAATAAATATTTGTTAACTATTGAATAAATGTTATATATAAAAAGTTATGAATGTTTAAAATGATACCAATACATTGTATCATTATCTAAGAATGCTATAACTACTTGAATAATGAATTTGAATTTAAGTCAATAAATGATCAACAGCCAGTTGAATTTACATTTTATAACATTCTGTTATTCTGTTGGTTGTAATTATACATTTAACCAATTGTGCACTCGAAGTAAATTTCATGTTATGACAAATTTGATTTTTTTTTTTTTTTTTTTACCTAAGGACCTTTTGTACCAATTAGCCTCTTTTAACCTTTACTTTACACTTGTGGTAAAACCACACAGTACAGATTCTGAGAGGAAATATATATTTAGCAATAGACCAGATCAGCACACATTCCCCCCCCCCCCTCCTTCCCCGAAGTTGGAGGGCTAGATATGGTTTATAGGAAATCCCAGTGAGAAATAAAAATAGGACATAAATTACTCAAACTATGCATAGCAAGTAGCTAATGCTTCTCAGCTAGGTATCTGGAGATGAGGAACAAGTGATAAAATACAGTAGGAAGCAAATGAAATAATAATGTCAATGTATTTTTACCTTAAATAAGACAATGCTTGACTTATTATAATCAGAAAGGAGCCTACTCCTTTGAAAAATACCTGTAGAATAAAAAACACCATTGTTTTTTATTGTTTTTTCACATCCTTCATTCATGCAACATCATCAAGTCCCCAAAAAGGGAGAAATGGAGATGTGAGATCTGTAAGTTTGAGGGATAATGTTCAAGTCAATCAGTACACTTATTTTGAGGCTACAGCATGCTAGGTATTTTTGAAAACAGCAAGATGAATGAATCACAGTATCTGATTCTAGATAGGTTACAATCCAGTTGCAAAATGAGGCAAATGTTTTGTCCTAAATGGGGCCATGGATGGAAAAGAATAATAAATCATGAGGCTGGACAGAAGAAACAGGAAAACCAAAAGGCCTGAACGCTAACTATTTAAAGCAGTCTACGAATCAAAGTACCTCCTTAATAAGCTTCAGCATGCAGTTAATGGTCCTTGCGCACTGTATAAAACAAGGCAATACGAATCATTTCTGCCAACTGTAGATTACTAAAATTCTCCTGAATTTTTATTAAAGGTGTACCTCCACTGAAGTACACCTGCCAAATCATATAGTCCCTTACGGTAGGCCTGCACACTATGGGAAGTGGTTACAGCTGGAATGGAAGGTGGGCTGCTATATAACACTGATGTGCTGTTCCTTTGATTTGCACTGGAATTCTGTGATTGTTGGCAGGATCAAAAACAGATGGAGTTAAAGGAAACCTTTTGCCAAAACCGGTTTGGCTTAGTGGATAGAGCATAAGCCTGCGGACAGAGGGGTCCCAGGTTTGATTCCTGTCAAGGGCATGTACCTTGGTTGCAGGTGCATCTCCGGTAAGGGTGTGTGCAGGGGGCGGCTGGTCAATGTTTCTCTCTCATCGATGTTTCTAGCTCTCTATCCTTCTCCCTCTCTGTAAAAAATCAATAAAATATATTTTTTTTTAAAAAGAAAGAAACCTTTTAGCGCCAGGTAACCACCTGAAGCTTTTTACTTTAAGCCAGAGTCACACACTCTCTGTGTATTAAGGGCAAAGTTTCAATCTCCCCCTGCTCTACCCCCCCCCTTCACTCTGTTCCCCCAATTTATCTCTGTTCAGAATCCTACTTGCCCACCACATCCCCTGTCCCATCTACAGAAAAGCCAACATGATGGCCTCCGAGCTCAGAGACACTTAAAAACCTCATGGTTACCAGAGCCAGGTAATATTGGATAGTAAGGGCCCAGCTTATCAGCTATTTCCGGAAGGCCATTTCCACGATAAGGTGTATCTTCTATTAATCCCACACAAACAGAGCTACTGAATGATGAAGACGATTTTGACATATCTGCTGAAAATTCCGGCTAAAATATAGAATTCTTTTAAGCCCATCACCGTGCTCTGCTACCACAATGTTATCAAAACTTTAACCCACAACAGCACAGGTTTTACTTCCCCTCACACCCGCTGCCAATGCTGAAGAACCTCATGAGCATCCGTCCAGTTTCCCCTTCCTTCTAAAGTCCCTTCCCAACCACCAAGGAGAACCCACCCAGCCCCTGATCCCGTGTCCACATCTTGGTTTAGTATTTTCTTTTTCTTTTTTTAAATATTTTATTGATTTTTTTACAGAGAGGAAGGGAGAGGGATAGAGAGTTAGAAATATCGATGAGAGAGAAACATCGACCAGCTGCCTCTTGCACACCCCCTACCGTGGATGTGCCCGCAACCAATGTACATGCCCTTGACCGGAATCGAACCTGGGACCCTTCAGTCCGCAGACCGACGCTCTACTGCTGAGCCAAACTGGTCTCGGCATTGGTTTAGTATTTTCACCAATCCTGTAAAAACAAGTTGGGAGTATGATATAAATACACATTTCCCTGCCTTTCGTGATTTTAGCTTGCTGCACTAGTGAAAGGCCACTCAACAAGGTGGACTCTCACCTAGGAAGCAAAGTCCATTATATTTTCTTACCTAAATATTTATAGAACTTACGGAGCTGGATAGAATCAAGCTACTGGAAAGAGTTATGTCCTGACAAATCCCTATCAGAGAGAAATTGTCTTTATAAGTTACAAAAATATATTAGATACATTTTGGGATATTACCTCTTCATCAGTCAAAGTTTACACTAAAATGTTTATTTAAAACTAGAGGCCTGATGCCTGAAGATTCATGCAAGAATAGGCCTTCTTTCCCCCGGCTGCTGGCACCCAGGCCCCGGGCTGCTTTGCTCCTGTCATTGCCAGGCACCCAGAAACCCGGATGCTTCACTCCAACTACCACTGCCACCCTCTGGACATTGGCTGAGTTGGTCAATGCCACCTTATGGTGACTAGTCATCTGGTTGTTTTGGTCATGATGCCTCTTGGCCTTTTATTTTTATGGCTAGTAGCCCTGCGTACAAATCCGTGTGCCACTAGGTGGCTTCCCCCTCCTGTAGCTCCCCCCAGATCCCCCTTATACCATGCTGCCTGCCCCCTCCTGTAGCTCTCTGCTGCCTGCTTGTAGTTTGCTGCCCCATCCTCCTGCAAATCCGTGATCCCCAATCATTACACAGTTAGTCGTTATGCCTCATGGCATAACAGATAATTAGAAATTCCTCTATTATTATATAGGATGTCCTGAAGATGCCACACTTTGAGAAATTGGTCCATCCTAACATAAACTTCTAATTTCCAAACTTTATTTTTTCCCCAAGCTTTATTTTTAGCAGTGGAATTTTTAAAGCACCATTGACATCATCTTCTAATATATAAAATAAATAAAAGTCAAGTCTCTCTGGTTGAGACTAGGGAAGGGGAGAATAGACCCTTCTCAACACTTTAGTTGGTCCATTGTTTTAGAGTAATTAATCTAATTTATTCCCACTAGGGTGAATAATCGCACTTCACTAATAAGGCTGATAGTAGATGTATTAGGCAGAATTCCTCAGAGAAATAGAATCAATGCAGTGTTGGGGGTGTGTGTGTGTGTGTGTGTGTGTGTGTGTGTGTGTATACACATACTGGTACTTGGAGGAAGAGATTTCTTTTAAGGAATTGGGGCCCATGTGATTGTGGGGGGCTGGCAAGTCTGACATTTCCAGGGCAGGCAGCAGGCTGGAAATCCCAGCAGGAGTTGATGCTGCAGTCCTGAGTCCAAAGGCAGTCTGGAAGCATAACTTCCTCCTCCTCCACGGACCTGTCTTTCTGTGAAAGCCTTCAAATGGCTGCATGAGACCCACTCACACTATGGAGGATAATCTGCTTTCAGCAATGTCTACTGGTTTAAATGTTAATCACATCTACAAAATACCTTCACAGTGATATTGAGACTGGTGTTCGACCAAACAGCTGGGCACCATAGGCTAGGCAATCTGACAAATAAATTAAACATCAAAGTAGCTAAAATACCTTGTGCTGTCTCCCAGCTCCTCGGGTAATAAGAAAGGTTCTAAAGAGCTAAGTAAGTGATCAGAGACAAAAAATAAACAACCACCTTGAAGTGCCAATGTGGTCAGAAGAAGCTCCTTTAAAATAACTGTAACTAGAGGTCTAGCAAGGACCATATGAGAAAAGGTAGGGTCAAACAGGCCTAATTTTGGTGAATTTGGGTTATCTCAATAACAAATTATACAGCGTAAATTAGTCACCAAAAGTGCCAAAAACTAAAAAAAAAAAAAAAAAATTTTCTTCAAAATATATTCTTTGAAGTTGATACATCAGTAGACTGGAGTTTCATGCATAACTGTGCCCTATTTCTCAGCAACTGGTTCTTGTTACCAAGAACGTTAATAAAGGAAATGAAATTTTTGCCCATTGAAAGCTGAGCTCATACTTCTTCCCAAAAGAAATATTAGCTCTTCAGTCTAAAAGAAAGTAATTCATAAAGAAATGGCTGAATGATAACTGATTTAGGTTGTATATGCACTTAATCTCTCAACAAGATTGGAGCGTGAGCTGTGATCTCTTGTACTGGACAGCCCACGTCTCAGAGTGGGCCCCTGACAAACTTGACTACATCAATTGCTATGCTGATACCCCGCTCATCGACTTGGCCTCAGCTGTCGGATCAGGGCAGCCACTGTACACCAACAGCCTGTAAAGTAACCTGGCACCAAAGCTCTACCTCACAGAGGAGATGGTGGCCACAGGAACAAATTTAATTCTCCTTTTGAGAACGTTTTGAGTCCTAAAAGGAAAGTCAATTAAAAGCAGCCGATAGCCCTAGCTGGTATACCTCAGTGGAGAGAGTGTCAGCTTGTGGACTGAAGGGTCCCGGGTTTAATTTTGGTCAAGGGCACATGCCCGGGTTTCTGGGCTTGATCTCCAGTAGGGAGCATGCCAGAGGCAGCCAATTAATGATTCTCTCTCATCATTGATGTTTTTATCTCTCTCTCCCTCTCCCTTCCTCTCTAAAATCAATAAAGAAAATATGTTTAAAGAAAATATGTTTAAAAGCAGCCGATAAGGGAAGCATAGACTAAAAAATGACAAGAGACAAGCCAGCAGCTAGGAATACAGAGATGACCAAAGCAGACATGACTTCACAATTTCATAGAGTGGTCTGACTAGACAATGAGGATTAAAATAGAATGTGTTAAATATCACAATAGCAAGACCCCATGAACACCATGGGAACACAACGAAGAGCTACCTAAGGGTGGCTTTCTAGAGACCATACCCATAGTTGAGGAACAATAACAGCAGATCACTGCGGTGAGGCTGCACGAACTTCTGCTATTGAGGGGACGACATGATGGCTCCAAAAGGCTAGAATTGGATCCTGGGGAATATAAACTTCCTAGTTCTCAAATTACATTCTGATTGCCATGTAGCCCAGATATGTGTCTCTGAGGCTGTTTTTACATGACTTCCAGTTCTGTTCCTGATACATGGTTCCCACGGCCCTCGACACCTCTTTTCCTTATTCCTTCTGTGTGTGTATTTAAAGAAAGTCCCCATAACTAAGGCAATCAGTGTTATTTGTTATCTGAAAACCAAACATGCCATTTTTGGTTAACTACCTATTATGTAAATAAGCTTCACACGTTAAGGCCAAAACAGCCTAAAAGCCAAAAATATCAGCTTAGGATACATCATAGTATCCTTAAAATCCAAATTGCTCAAGTGAAAGGAAAGACTTATTCCACCTGACTTTTATTACACCCCCTGAAAGATTTTACTTTCATATATTGTGACTGATATGCAATAGACAAACCAAGGAGAATTTACACTCTCCTCTCTGTTAGGGCAGGAAACCATGAGTCAAGAATCAAAATGAACAGCCCAAAGTGCTGTACCTCAAACCATCTTCAAATCTTAATTACAATTTCCCATAAATGACTGAATCAAAATGAAAATTAAACACATACATATACACATATTCACACTGGATGAAAACCATAATTAGAACTGAATATTTTCAAACCTGAACTAGTATTTTATTGGGTTCTAGCCTTCCTGTTTGATTTCCTCAGTTGTCAGACTGCTAAAAAATATAAAAGCAAAACAACAAAAGAAATGTATTTCCCCTTATAGACTAGCTGAGTCATTAATTACAGTAGTTGTACCAACAGTGGTATTAGCAGCACTATCAATTGTGCAAAATTATTTATGAATGATATCTTATAAGAGGTAAAACTGAGTCAAAATGTTGAGCATCTTAATTAGAAAGGATGGATTTTCAATTTATTATACACAATGTAACATACCTAATGCCAATATATGCAAATTAGAATTGAGTTAACTTGAAAAGGCTGACTGAAAATCAACTAAGTTTCGCTTTCAGTCCCTCTCCCTCTCCAGAGTACACCTGAGCCTTTCCCTTCCCCGTCTCTCCCAAGAAACATCCTTTTGCCTTTCCCTCTCCTAAACTCCAAGGGCCCTTCTGCCTCTGTAATGTGTTTCCTTAGTCCATTTCTTTGACAGTTCACTTTTACTACCTCTGTGACTTTCTAAGTAAGCGTTCTCTTATAATTTGAAAAAAATAAGAAGGTTGCATTTTCAGCAAAATTTAGAGTTTTTATTAATATTGAAGAGCTATAATTTTAAGCTGGAGGAGAGGTGAATTTCCAACTGTGTTTATGCTATTCGCACAAGCCTTAGCCACTCTTGCTAGTAAACATTTGTATCAGTCCTAAGGGAGCGTTTAGACATGAAATATGCAAGTTTTGAATTTTGCCAAGTCTTTGGGAACACGTCATTCTCATAAAATGACACTGGATTGTACTTTCTCTGTTTTAGTCATATGCCTGTACCATGTCAATAAAGTTTCTTTCATTTATTGACTGGCACCTAGGTCATAAGAGGCAGAAAAGAAAGTTAGATAAATTTATGTTTCAGGCAATTAAGTGGTGGTGTTTGATTTTATGTGTCAACTTGCGTGGCCTAAAGGATGCCCAGAGAGCTGGTAAAACATTGTTTCTGAGGTTGTCTGTGAGGGAAGAGATTCGCATTTGATTTGGAGGACATCATGCTGTTCACTGAGGACCTGAATGGAACAAGAAGGCAGAGGAAGGGTGTTCTCTCTGCCTGAGTTGAGACATCTGTCTTCACTTGCCCTCAGACGTAGATGCTCCTGGTTCTTGGGCTTTCAGACTCAGATTGGGACTTAGACCATCAGTCCCCCATTCTAAGACCTGCAAGCTCAGACTGAATCATGCCACCCTCGGTCCTGGTTCTCCAGCCTATAGACTCCAGATCAAGGGATTTCTCAGCCTCCGTAACCACGTGAGTAGATAATAAATCTCTTCATATATACATATACATCTCCTTCTCTGGAGAAACCTGACTGATACATAAGGGATGTTGGAAAGTCTAAATTAGAGAGTGCAATGGACACATTTATCTCGTAACGTTTTTAAAAAAAAAAAATATTTTATTGATTTTCCACAGAGAAGAAGAGAGAGAGATAGAGAACTAGAAACATCGATGAGAGAGAATCATCGATCAGCTGCTTCCTGCACACCCCCCGCCGGGGATGTGCCCACAACCAAGGCACATGCCCTTGACCGGAATCGAACCCGGGACCTTTCAGTCCACAGGCCGACACTCTATCCACTGAGCCAAACCAGTTTCAGCTATCTTGCAACTTTTTACTCTAGTTTTCTTTCTTTTGGGGTTATGAAATCCTTAGACAATTTAAAGAACACGAAGAGTCTGACTCCCAGAAAAATGCATACATGCACATATACACTCCATTTTGCCAACAAGAAGCCCCCGGTAGATATACAATATTTATGGAATGGAGGTTCACCACTACCCCCACCATCGGCAGTACAGCATTCAATCTGTAGCCTATGATGTACAAGGTCCTGGGATCAAATTACTATCTTAATTACTATTCCTTCAACACTCTTGAGTGTTCTGGGATTTTTCTTTGTATTCTAACGAATTTTAGACTGTTAAACCAAAGATGAAACAAGATTCCTGATGTTACAAATATTTACAAATATTCCTTTTGGTAACCATGAGAGAGGGAGTAATGACAAGCAAAACAAGTTAAAACAGAGAAACAGCATAAACTACTCATTATGCTAAATTTCATACAATAAAAGTATAATATAAACAAGCTAGTTAAGGGTATGTTTTTCTCTTAAAAGAGTTTCTTAAATATATTGGTACCCAAAACACACATACATAGACATAGATGATACACGCATACATACATATGCACATAACATAGCCAAGCTCTAAAATTACATGAACATACACTGAACTTCCGTTAATATATATTTTGACTGTTGTTTAAGACTATGCTTTTCTTTAAAAGATAACAAGCTCTGAAAATCCAAAAACATAAAATAAGAATTGTGGGCGGGTTTTCATTTTGAAATAAGTTTTAATTTTTTTTTTAAAGGTACAAATGGTTTCTTTAGAAGTTTTGTCTATTCAACTGCCTGTCATCCGTACTTATAAAGGGCATTTACCCCCAGGATTACTCATTCAGAAAACATAAAGTGTGAGTTGAAATATATCAAAGAAAAATAAATCCCTATTTTAAAAAGACACTTGAAAGTGATCAACCAAAGAACTTGTATGCATATGTGCATAACCCATGGACACACACAAGAGGGTGATGAAGGTCTGGGTTAGGGGGCCAGGGGTGGGTTAGAAGGGGCTAATGGGGGTAAAGGAGTCATATGTAATATTTTCAGCAAAAATATATGTGATTTAAGAGATAATAATAAAAAGATATTTGAGAGCTATACAAATCATTATTTTGTCTAGTAGATGAAAAGTTAAAGACCTTTCTCGAGGGGCCATTAGCAATGGGCAGGCCCAGCCCCCAGATTTCCCCTTATATGAGTGGGGATGGAAAGCCTCCAATTTATGAAGTTAAGATTAGAGCAAGTGTTAGGAAAATAAAGTCAGATACACATTTTTTTAAAAATCTGATACCAGACCATTAAGGGAGCAAGGGAATTACTAGAAATAACTCTCAAATTCTTTCCCACCAATACTTAAATTCTTTTTATAATGCATGCCTGTCAATAATTATGAGAAGGAAAAGGAAAACAAAGACATTACTGTCTGGTAGGTATTGGGTTTTTTCAGTGAGTTTCAATTTTAAAATTTTATGCTCTCAATGTTAGACACGACATCTTATGTGTGTATAATAATTGTATTTTAGATGATTTCTAGAATCTTAGAAAAGAACAATCATCTTCACTTTTAAAAGCTCTTTTCTGAAGGAAAATTGCTCTAAGGCTTACCTTTTTATCATCAACCCACATCCATATACAGCTATCCTCCCGGGCCCTGTCTTCTCCCTGACCTGTGATCTGTGGGAAACACCTATGACTTGTAGTCAGCATCTTTGGTTTGAGGTCTAGGTCTGTCCCTGAAGAGTTCTAGAAAAAATCCCCTTAAACAGAAGTTTCCAATGAGGTTCGTTCTATCAGTGTCATCTGGCAGCTTTGGTAAACGTTTAAAGCAGTGTCTTGGAGGTTGAGTAGGGGAGTGAAGCTCATGAATCTATTTTATGAAAAGCTCTCCCAGGTAATGAGAGAAAAGGATGAATTAAGTTTGGGAATCCACTCATTGGAATCTCTGAATTACTCTTTTAGCTTGTAAAGGTTAAATAAGGCAATGTATGGGAAAGGGCATTAGCAATGGAGAAACAAAATACAATGCTAGGTATTATGAAGCAATATTTTTGTGGGGTTTGGAACAGAATCACTTCATTGTCAGTGACTTCTCCAGCAACCACCACACACAGAGAATTAGAAACAAGCATATCAATACTGATGATCTGCTGAAACGTAAGCAGTCTAAAACCTCAAGGTAAACCACAACACAACTTTAAAAACACGTAAGTGGGTATTAAAGCCAACAAACAAAATGTTTTTACTGCATTTTAAAATAAGAGAACATCTAAAAATAAATTTCACCCTTTCTGACTTCTTGAATTGCGTTAAGATTTCATTGTGGGAATCTGTTTCTCAAGAACCCGGTCTTCTATAATAGAAAAATAGAGAGAGACTGGAGCTCTCTGAAGCCAAACCAAAGAAAGAAAATTGATGTGCAGATATTGGTCTCTGTTTTTCCTATACCCAAGTTGTTTCCTGGAGCTATCATAAATGAACTGCTAAGGGAGGTTTACTAACTCAGCCCCCGTTTTGAGTGTTTTACATTGCATGGGAATAAATGGTACTCTAATAGCCTGGAAAAATACTGCAGGAAATGACTTAGCCCCATACAGTTTCTAATTTGTTATAATTTCCAGGATAAAATATTCACCTACAACTTTGAGGTCCCCAGAGGGTTTAATCTACTTACGTTAATACAAATAGAGAGGCTGGTAGAAAGGAACTATTATTCTACAATGATTGTAATTATCATGTTGGGAAGGAAGATCATAAGCTTTCCCCTCAATCCATCATAGATGTTTAATTTTTCTCTTTCATCAAAATAGAAATATTTTAAGTTTTCTTTTTCTTTTCTTTTTTTTTCTTTCTTTTTTTTTTCTTTCTCCTGGCAGGGGGTAATCACCTAATAAGCTTATAACCTAAATTCATAACCTATGATTCACAATTCAAGCTCATTAGTTTGGTTAAAACTTTGCAGAATCTGGTTCCTGTTCCTCTGTGGCCCCCTACACTTCATTTCTCCAAACATCCTTCATTCCATACATAACTCTGGCTCCTGACTGGGTACATGCAGATACAATGCCATGAGTACCCTGTCCCCACCCATGCTCTTTCTTTCCCTGGGAATTCCTTTAGTAACTTCTACTCATAGTTCGAAATTCAGCTCAAGAATCCTCTCCCTAGAAAGTTGTCTGATCCTCAGCGAGATTTAGCTGCTCCTCATCTGGGATTCCCTCGCATCTTAGGGCCTTCAGGTAATGGCTGGTACCTGATTTGACTTTGTACCCATACCACTAATCTCAGGGCCTGGCACTTAGCAGGTGCCAGATGTTTGTTTGTTGAAGGAATGAATGTAAATGACTGAATGATGTGATCTAAAGAGATGTTTCATGAAATCTCAGAGAATCAATTACTATGCCATGTGCAAGTATTGTAATTACTGCATATTTTCTAATTTATTATGTTCAGACATGAAGGGGAGGCCTCCCTCAGCAAGACATCTGGGGGAAGGCTACTCAGTACTGAATGGTGCTCTGAAGCACTGCCCTCTGGGACATGGGTTGGGGGGGAGGGGGTGTTCTTTTCAGCCAAACAAAGGACACTGTAGGTGTAAGTATGTTAATTTTCAATTTTCAGGTTTGAGGAGCAAGCCCGAGTATAAAAAAGCAACTATGGCCCTGGTCAGTGTGGCCTAGTTCGTTGGAGCCAGATCCTGTATACCAAAAGGCGGGTTAAATTCCCGTTTAGAGCACACACCCAGGTTGCGGGTTTGATCCCTGGTGGGTGCACGTACAGAAGGCAACCAGGTGATGTTCTCTCTCACGTGTCTTTCTCTCTCTCTCTTTCTCTAAAAATCAAAGAACATGTCCTCAGGTGAGGACTAAAAAAACCTCTCCTTCCTGATCTCAGTGTAAATACTAAATATTGATTTAACTCCAGAAAGTGAAGGAGGTTATTTTTAATGTTATATATGGCAAGAAAAAGTAAATTAAATTTTTTAAAAATCTATTGATATGGGCATTTCGAACCCTAAGAATAATAACTGAAATATTTACAAGATCAAATGCAAACAAATTGTTAATAGTGGTTACCATGTGACTGTAGAATTAGAGCTGGAGGGAAGAGAGGCAGCTATTGCATTCTTTGTATATTTCTGTATTCTCTGAATTCTTATAAGTATTACTGTGCTAATAGGAAAAAATTTCTAATAAATGAACACACCTCTAAGATGACTTTTACCAAAAGCTTGCTATAAATTCTCCCATTTAATATCCAACACTGTGTGGTGAGCCGTATTTTCACCAAAGAAGAAACTAAGACATAAAGATTATTAAGTAACTTTACAATATCACAGAGCTAATAATTGGAAGAATAAGGACTCAAAGATTCACCAGTCCAAATCCAAAGCCTGTTTTCTAACCACTGTATGATACTGCCTCCCCTGGATGTTTCTGGATCTATAACTATTTTTATTCCCTTTATCAAATGTGAGAGTTTGACACTTTCATTAGACTATTTTTAGGAAAACTATCTTCCAATAGCTTCCTCCCCTCCCCAACTGTATCTTTAAAAACAAGAATAATCCTACCTTACTGTCTCATTTGGGATTTACTTCCTGTTCACATTGGTCAAGACCATTTAGAGCTGGCTGGTGTATCCTCACAGTCCAGTTCCAGTAACTTTGGGAAGAGATTTAAATGCATTAGTCACTCTACTTACAATAAACCAGACTTTCAGGACATTCACCGCACAAAGTACTGGGTATCTGGTTATGTTGTATTTCAAACAAGGAAATAGGTGTGAATGTGAGGAAAATTAATTCTTCAAAAATGGTCTTCCTAACTATATACCCCCATGAGAAACAGAAACTCCAGGCTGCATCTGATGTCGGAGGAAGTGTTTTATTTGATTAAGCAGCTGACGTGAAATCTTGCCTCCTCTAAGTCAGGAGGGCCTTCTGGACTATTTCACAAGACTCCAGATTCTGCATCTGTTTTTTAATAGCTCCTGAGGTCTATATAAGGATGGACTCTGGGTTATCCAAACGGAATGTTGGGTAAGCTTCCATATAATATATCTTAATAGAAAAAAATAAGGATGATTTTAAGAGACTATGAAATTACAATCTGCAAACCATAAAGTGTTAGAATATGAACCAGCTCTAAGTGGGAAAGATGTTTGAATTCTCTGCTTACTGAAAAATCCCGTAACAGGTCACTTTAGTATTATTTTTACATATGCAAAATGAAATGTTATGGACAGAAGAGACTTTCTTTGGTATCATCCTTTTACATGGATATAAAGGTGATTCAGGTTTAATTTCAAGTTTTGTCACTAGTAAGCTGGATGGCTCGTGAATTTTTATCTCAAACACAGGCTTGTATACCAGCTCCTTAATGCTACATGTCTAGTTATCATTTTGTTGATTTCTAAATTAATTGCACTATGGTCAGAGAACATGTACGTATGGTTTTAGTTGTTAAATTATTGAGACCTCCTTTATGGCTCAGTATATGTCACTTCTTATAAATGTCCTATGTGTGCTGGAAAAGAATGAGTGTTTTGCAGTTTGATGAAGGAAATTAGTCATTTACAAATGACATTGTTTGAATCTTCAATTAACTTCCCTTATTTTTTTTTCTATTGGCTTTTTTACTTAAGTACTTAAAAATCGAATATGATGGAAATTTTATGAACTTCTATTACTTTATGCTATATATAATTTGAAACTGTTATTAGGTGATTATGCATTTACAACTGTTATAAATTACTGGCGAATTAAACATTTAACATTACAAAATGATCTTTAATTATGCTTTTTGCCTTAATGTCTACCTTATCCGACCAGTTTTCTCTCACTTAGAAATTGAATAACTTTTTTTACTTTAACCTTTCTGTATATTAAAATTTAACATGTATCTCTTGTAAAGTGTATATGATTGGCTTTTTTAAAAAAAATCCTGCCTGGCAATCATTTAATCAGAACATTTTGTCCATTTGCAATTACTGGCGTTTCAGTTTAAATCTGTCTTATTTACCTCATCTATTTTATGTTTCCTTATTTTCCTTTCTTGCCTTCTTTTGGTTATTGTTTATAGCTACAATTTCCCCCCACTTATAGTATCAAATTTTTCAATTCTTTTAGTAGATACCCTCAAAATTACAAAAGTACTTACTTATTGCCTTTTATAACCTAAAATTAATCAATAACTTTATCTTTTCCCAAGGATCCTAAATTTATACTAACTCTATTAACTTCTTCCCCTACTTACATATTATGTTGTATTTGGTCATCTGTCTTTTTCTCCTGCATCTTTTAAGATTGTCTTTGATGCTGTGTTGTTTCACTGTGTGTCTAGTATGGATTTCTTTTTATTTAATCTGCTTAAGAATTTATAAACTTCCTGAATTTCATAATCCCAGAAAATTTTCTCCTCATGTAGCAATTCCTGAATGTGGTGGGAAGGAATGATTTTGAGCAGAACTCAATGTGTTATCAATTAATTGTATTGTCTTTAACCTGGCTGCCTATTGTTTATACCCCAAGGAATGAGGGGGAAGGAGTTCTGGGGAGAAAAAAGCTGAGTTATTCTGAAAGGACAAGTTTAATAAAAGATTCACAAAAAAGAAATGATATAGTAAGACAGAGTCAGAAGACATCATGTGCAAGTTTAATGAACATATTTTTAACACAAATGAGAAGAAGACCTCTTCTTCCTCTCACCTTTATTTCCTTATAGTGATCAGATCAGATGAGCAGATACAACCACAAAAGAGGAAATGACATGAGACAACATTATAATATTTTAGATAAACTTCGGTAATGGGAGAACAGGAAGATGTTCTGGGTGCTTTAGAATTTGCCACTGTAGGACGAGGGCAGAGAAAGGTAGGAATGTGCAGAGAACTGGAATTCTGACTCAGAAATTGCTATTACTTAATGTTCTAACCAATCTTGGTTGTAACCTTCAAGACTGATTCAGCCTCAAAGCCAAAAACATCAAACACTCCACGGACAATAAAATTCTGGCAAAAGCAATTCTTTCCTATTGGCCTCCTTCAAGAAGAATTGAATCAGGTCTTTGGAAACGTTGGGCTTCCATGACTCAGGCCACCAGAATTTTTGCAGGCTGCCAACCAAAGTTTACCTGCAGTGCTTAGAGGAATCCTACTTACTCACGAAGTGAAGAGAATCTCTAGTGCATGCTAGCAAGATGGCTATATGTATGTATTGTATACACCTATTTTAATGTAGTTGTGAAAGTGACACTCAATGCCTTTGCCATATTCTATTGGTTAAAAGAAAGTCACAGGTCCCACCTACTTGCAGACAGGGTATTATATAGGGTGTGAATTTATGTTTTGGGAAAACTCAAATAACTTGTGTTTATAAAGCCACAATTGCCAGGATAAATGACTTTCCCATATTTCTAAAATGGCAGTGATGTATTTTTGCTGACTTACTAGATTTGACTGTAGAAAAAGGGCATTTCTCTCTCTTGTGATTTTTATTTCATCAGACTTTCCCCCTCCCTAATTCAGCAGGTTTAGTAGTCATTATGACACTTCCAGTGTTGGTGGCAGGGGTAGTGGGATTTAGTGTCAGTTAAGAATATCTTCGATGAAGCAGTAAAATTATTGAATATGTCTTTTTAATGTTAAGTGATGAAATGGAAAGTGTACACAAAGAACCAATGCAACATCCCAAAGTATGATGTTTATCCTGAGAAAAGCAATTGTGTGATTGCATTGAGAGCTAAACTAGCCAAGTTTTTGTTTGTTTTTCATAGAACACCATTTTACTGGAAAGATGGTTATTTAGATTTAAGTATTTAGCAGACATTTTCTAAAATATTAAAAAAGTAAGCCTGATAGTATTGAGCAAACCTTGCATCCTTTTTTAAATTTAAAATATATTTTATTGAGTTTTTACAGGGAGAAAAGGAGAGGGATAACGAATTAGAAACATCAATGAGAGAGAAACATTGATTAGCTGACTCCTGCACACTTCCCTACTGAGTAACTGCCCACAACCATGGTACATGCCCTTGACCAGAATCGAACCTGTGATAGGCCAACACTCTATCTACTGAGCCAAACCAGTTAGGGCTAACCTTGCATCCTTGATATAAATTCCGCTTAGCTACAATGTACTCTTTTCCATCTATTATTGAATTATATTTGGTAATTTTTGTTGAAGATTTTGTGTGCATATCTATGAAGAATACTGTTTTTTCTGGGGATTTTTTTTTTTAAACAACAGAACTTTATTGTTTCATAGTTCTGGTGACTGTAAGTCTGAGATCAAGGTGTTGACAGGGTTGATGGCATTCTGAAGCCTCTCTCCTTATCCGTAGGTGGCTGTCTTCTTTCTCTTAGTTTTAGTCTTCACATGGTCTTTCCTCCATGCATGCATGCCTGTATCCAAATTTCCTTTTTTTAATTATTTGTTTAAAGTATTTCTTATAGTATTACATATGTCTCCTTTTCCCCCATTGACCTCTCCCTGGCCACCCCTACCTCCCTGTACATGCCCTCAACCCGCTACTGTCTGTGTCCATTGGTTATGCTTATATGCATGTATACAAGTCCTTTGGTTCATCCCTTATCCTCCTCCACCCTCCCCTACCTTCCCTCTGAAGTTTGACAGCCTGCTTGACGCTTTTCTGTCTCTGTATCTATTTTTGGTTATCAGTTTATGTTTTTCATTATATTCCACAAATGAGTGAGATCATATGATATTTATCTTTTTCTAACTGGCTTATTTCGCTTAGCACAATGCTCTTCATGTCCATCCATGCTGTAGCAAATGGTAGACACTGGCTGTTTTTTCTTTCTTAATGACTTTGTCTGGATTTAGTCTCAGGGTAATACAGGCAAGTACATCTTCCTCTTCTATTGTTTTTGGAATACCTTGTATAGAATTCATATTATTTTTCCTTAAACACTTGGTAGAATTTATCAGTAAAACCATCTAAGCCTGGAGCTTTCTTTCCGAAGAACTTTTTAACTACAAATTCAAGTTCTTAAATAAATATACAGCAATTGTTATTTGTTCGTGAGATCTGGGATTTAGCTCTCTTAAGGAATTTGATTAACTCACCTAAATCAGGGGTTGGCAAACTTTTTCTTAAATTGCTAAATAGTAAACATTTAGCTTGTGGACTATATGGTCTCTGCTATAACTACTGAGTCATATACAATATGTAAACAAATGGGTGAGGCTTTGTTCCAAAAAATTTTTATTTACAAAACAGGGAATGACCCTTCTAATTTACCAAATTTATTACATGAAGTTGTTCATATTACCTTATTGCCCTTTTAATTTCCATCTAAGCCCTGTTTTAGCTATGTCCCTCATCTTATGTTAGGTGTTTATTTTCATTTAATTTCAAAATTTATCTGATTCTCTAATGACTTTTTCTTTAACCCAAGGTTATTTAGAAGTGTGCTAATTTCCAAAAATTTAGAACATTTCCAGATATCTTTCTATTAGTGACTTTTATTTTATTTCCATTGTGGCCAGAGAGCAAATGTATGATTTCAATCTCTGCAATTAGTTTAGATTTATTTATGGTCCAGAATACAATCTACCTTGGTGAATAGTCTATGTATACTCAAAAAAAAAAAAAAAAAAAAAAAAAAAAAAAAAGAGTATATTCTTCTGGGGTTGAGCGGAATGTTCTACAAATGTCAACAAGGTAAAGTTCAACATTGTTCAGGTCTTTTATATCATTATAGATTTTGTTTACTTGTTATATCAGTTACTAAGAGTGCTGATATATCCAGCTACTTAATAGATTTATCTAATTCTCCTTGCAGATCAGCTTTTAAAGATCTCCTTTTAAAAGAGGTGAATTGACCTCTTTATCATTATGTAATATCCCTCTTTATATCTGCTAATAGTCCTTGTTCTGCAGACTCTTTTGTCTGATGCTAATAAACTACCACTCCAGCTATCTTTTAATTAGTATTTGCAAGTTATCTATCTTCTCATCCTTTTAAAGTTTTGGGATGTGTGTTTATTTTTAAAGTATATAATCCTTACTTTTAACATCTAATCTGCAATCTCTGCCTTTTAATTGGGGTGTATAGATCATTTACATTAATATATATATAGTGCTTTGGGTAGATTTAAGTCTACTATTTTGTTAGATGTTTTCTATTTGTGCCATTTTTTGTCATTGTTCTGCCTTCTTTTGTATTACTTTTTAAGATTCCATTTTATCCCACTATTGGCCAATTAGCCATATCTCTATTTTTGGTGATGATTAAGGGTTTACATACATTTTTTAATTTATCACAATTTACCTATTTCTAAATAGTGCTATACCACTTTATGTAAATTGAGACCCTTAGTACAGTACACTTCCATTTCCTTTCTTATTGTTTGTTACTAGAGGCCCGATGCACGAAGATTTGTGCAAGAATGAGCTTTCCTTGCCCTGGCTGCCAGCACCGCCTTCGCTCAGGCCAGAGCCGCCTTTCCACTCTGGCCTGGAGCTGCCTTTCCACCCTCCCACGCTGCCCAGAGGCCTGGAGCGGCTGGGGTGTGCAGAATGCCTGCATCGTCATCATGGCATGATGTAAGTATCCCACCCTGCCCCCGGCCGCTCAGCATCTGCATATGCAAATTAACCCAGCATCTTTGTTGGGTTAATTTGCATACTCACTCCTGATTGGCTGGTGGATGTTGCAACGGTACGGTCAATTAGCATGTTACTCTTTTATTGGTGTAGATTGCCATAGCTTTTTACCTTTAAATTTGAATGAATCTCATAATGTGTTAGTCCAGTTTTTGCTTTAGATGAGGGGTTGAAACATTATGTCCAGCAAGCCAAATCCAGCCAATGACCTTTTTGTGTGACCCCTGAGCTAAGAATGGCTTATTTTCCAAAAGGTTTAAAAATGGAGAGTGAGGAATCAAGAGAAGGAGAAGCTGTTTATATGGTTATCTTCACGAAAGTCTCTTACTCTGTGGTTTATAGTAATTTGACTATGATGTGTCTAGTTATCTTTATTTTTAAATTACCCTACTTCGGCTTCTCTGAGCTTCTTAGAACTGTGATTTATTTTTAATTCGTTTTTTTTAAATTCCTTAGCCTTTATCCTCCAAGTACTTCTATTTTGTTTTCTTGCTCTTCTCATGAAATTCCAATTACATGTATGACAGTTTGATTTTATCCCACAGCTTTGAATCATCTGTCCTATTGTACTTATTCATTTTTTTCTCTTTGTATTTCACTTTGGATACTTTTCATTGACTCATCTTCAAGTGTAGATTCTCTTCTCAGCTGTGCCAAGTATATTAATGAGTCCACAAAAAGGTATTTCTCATTGCTGTTTTTAATTCTAGCATTTCCATTACAGGTGAAGTTGTCCACCTGTTTATGTAGGTTGCCCACCTTTTCCACTAATTCCTTTAATACTTTAATCATTGTTATTTTCAAGTTTCTGTCCCACAGTTCAATATCTAGGTCATTTCTGAGTTTTATTCTATCATTTGTCTCATCTCTTGGCAATGGACTGCTTTCTGTTATTTTTTTTTTTTTAAGTCAAGGTTTTAGATTGAATGCCACACAGTTTATGGAGAATAGGAGAGACAGATAAATAATATTTACTCCTGGCCTTGTGGAGGACTGAGTAAATCCAGTAAAAACAGGCTTCGATTTTGTTACTTTACCTTTGGTGCACCAGTCTGCATGTTCCTCCAGGAATTGGCTGCTATTAGGCTGGGACCTGGGTGCCAGAGGGTTTGTTTTCCTGCTCCTCCCTCAGCTTTTAGCAAGTCCTGATTAACCTGTGTCATTTACAACTTTGTGCCTTCCCAAAGCGGTAAACTGCTCTGTTTGTTATCTGATACTGAGCTGACCGAGATGGGTGGAGGCAGAAATTCTTGGTTTTCCTTGTGCATTCTCAGGCTTAGGTAGGGCTGTGTACCTGGGGGTAGGGTGAGGCCTCAGAATTTCTAGCTCCTCCCCCATGGCAGTGAAACATGGCCACTTCTCATAGCTTAGAAAATGTTCTTGCACTTCTCTCAGTAATTACAGTCTCTGCTTGGTACAGAATCCTGGGCCCAAGGTTTTCTGTCTCTCCCCAGGGGCAAGAGGTTTTTACATTTATTCCTCCACCACCTGCAGTAGATCTCGGAGGCAGGGAGGTTGCACTCTCTTCTACAGAGGCTAACGCTTTTACTCACACCAGAGGAAACCTCTGAGGAAGTAGACCGTGTTTCACATCTGCCACCCAGTCTCACTGTATCAACCTCTACCTGCATGTCTTCCTGCCCGGCTCCTGCCCCAATGCTCTCATTCACACGCTGCAGGTGCTGGTGGAGGGGAACTCCTGAGTGAACGTGAACTACTGTCGTGTGAGGGCTCCCATTTATCCTAAGCTAGTATTTTTTAGTCCACACTTGGCCTTTGAAGAATTACTTAAAATCTTAGCTGATGTCTGCTGGGAGACAGCTCTTCCTGGGTCTCTCGGGTTCCTGCCACGATCTGTGAACAGAGGCCCTGACAGACTGCCTCTGTTCTGGACTACCTTTTCAGCCTAGGAAAATGCCACCTCTCTCCAGAAGAGAGACAGGTTTGATTACTCCCCACTGTAATAAATAGGTCTCCCTCCAGAACCAAGGGCACGCATACGTAATATCCGTTATCCAATATTTAGCTTCCCTGAGCTCTCAGGGCTCCTTCCCTATAACGCAGCCCCGTATGGGCTGCAGTGAGGGAACCAATACAAACAGTGATGATCTGAGATATGTTATTATAGTGAGGAATTAAGTCCTCTGTCTCTGAGTCAGGAACCTGGAAGCTAACAAAACTGGCAGGTAGGGTAAAAGCTTAAACCACTAATAATTTTTTCTTACTTGCTTTACTGGCAGCCTCCGATACTCTGCCAAAGGTGGGATGGTTCATATCTCCTGTCTTTCCTTGAAAGGGCTTGTCACTCTGACTTCAGTTCCTTTGGTTGCCTTCTCTGATGGGTGTAAGAAAAGTTATTATTATTTTCTTGTTGTTAGGACGGGAGTAACATTCTCTTGCAGCTTTCTACATCTTAAGTGGGAGCACAGCTCCCAAGGTATACCTACTATTTGATTACTTTCTATTACCAAAGACAGGCACTTAGTGATCTGTAAACTCTTATTGTTCAGCATATACACATGTTTAATTAGCTTCTAGAAGAAGAATAGTTTGAGGGATGGACTCCAGGGATTTTGGAAAAACAACTCATGGGAAATTTCAACCGAAGAGCTGGAAGCAATGGCCCTTGGATGTGTTTACCTTCCAGCAGGTGTGGCAGGAGAAACTAAAAGAATCTGACCCTTGAGCGGTGAAATATTATGTGAAATGCACATATGTACTGGCCAACAAATCTTATAGAGGACTGAGGGACATACAGGAAAACTACAGGCATTGGGGGCTCTTGAAGCTCTCAAAAATGGGCAGGAGGATGTGACAGGAAGTCCTGAAAGGATATGAAGGACAGATGGAAGAACAGCAAGTGGTGGTGTAAGAGCAACCTCTTCACAGTCACACCTTTTTCTGCCCTTCACATTCATCCTCACTTCTGGTAAACAGAATCTAGATTTCTTGTAAAATTTACTTCCTCTACATTGTGGAAGTCTGCTTACTCTTCCCCTGACGTACTTTCGCAGGACTCCCCAAAACAAAGAGGATTAGAAAAATATTTGGAACTAATTCAACACTGAGCTGATAGTTCCTGCTACATAGATCCTCGGCTCCTATCTTTGCTTAAATTTTCTTCTAATTCCGTTAATTACCCAATACAGGCAGCTCTCCATGTCTGGGGATATTGCATCCATGTAGTCAACCAACCATGGATCAAAATTATCTTCTTAAAAACAAAACTTGTAATTGACACACTAAGCACTACAGTGAATCCACATGATGATGTGAAGTTATGTGTAGGCACACCGTGCTGTAGCCTATATGTAAATATAAGTCACATGCAAATATAAGTTACATGCAAATGCTATGCCACTTTACATATGGGACCTGAGTATCCTCAGAAGGGAGGGGTCCTAAAACCAATGCCTCTCAGATACCAAGAGATGACTGTATTGCCATTTTGCTTAAATTAACCAGGATTGAATCTGTGTTGCTTGCAACCAAAGAAAACCAACAGATACAGGGTATATGTAGAGAACATGAAAGTAACCTGAAATCCATATGCTTTTTTAAAAATTATTTAAAAACCATGTATAATAACTGTCAAAAATGTTGGCTTTAATACAATGACTAATCATTTCCTGTTTCTTTGTGCTTGTAATTAACTAGCATTTTCTAATCGTTAGGCTGACAATATTTTATTATTACAACCTATATTTAGAGTTCATCTCCTATTTCCCATATTAGAAATAAAAACAAGTCCTAGCCAGTTTGTTCAGTGGTTAGAGCATCAGCCCACGGAGTGAAGAGTCAAGGTCTTGATTCCAGTCAAAGACACATACCTTGGTTGAAGGCTCAATCCTTAGCCCCAGTCAAGGTGTGTGCGGGAGGCAACCAATAGACATGTCTCTCTCACATTGATGTTTCTCTCTCTCTGTCTGTCTCTCCCCTTCCCTTCTACTCTCTCTAAAAATCAATGGGGAAAATAACCTCAAGTGAAGAGAGAGAATTAACTGAAATAATACACATTACATGCTATAGGATAAAAATTAAGGAGGAGGTACTGAGAGTAGCAAATGACCTATTACAATGAGATTTATACATTTATTGAAATTGAGCTGTTTGTGATTTTTTAAAAATTCCAGTTATGAAAGTCATTTGTGCCAGGTAAACCATATGTGGAGAAAATTTCAAGCAAAGATATACCAAGTAGGTAGTACAGTAATAAACACAGTGGAGTACCAAATAGGATGGTCTCAACAAATGTCTCAAAAAATGCACAGAGCAAAAATGAGGTGAATTACTGCTACAAACGGATAAGCCCACCAAGTGCTGTTGGAATGAAAAATTATTTTTTTGGTTAATCTCACCCTCTCAGAGGTCCAATGGCCTAGGGAGACCACTTGATTTGTCCAGAGCTTACAAGGATAGATTTCACACAGGGTTCAGAGGAGGAAGCCTCTTTTTTTTTTTTTTGAGAATGACAGAATGTTAATTCCTATTTAATCTGAAATTTAGCACTTACAACTTGTAGAAATAAAAGAAGATTAAGACAGATCAACCCATCAATTCCACTTCTGTGACTATATCCTAAAAACCCCAAAATTCCAATCAGAAAAAAAATATGCACCCCTATGTTCATAGCAGCACTATTTACAATAGCTAAGATTTGGAAACAGCCCAAGTGCCCATCAGAAGATAAATGCATTTTTAAAAAAACAAAACTGTGGGACATTTACATAACAGAATACTATGCACTGTAAAAAGAGGGATCTCTTACCCTTTGGAATAGCATGGAAGGACCTGGAAAATATTATAAGTGAATAAGCCAATCTGAGAAAAACAAATATAACACTATCTCACTTATTTGTGGAATCTAATAAGCAGAATGAATTGACCAACAAAATAAGACCCGAAGCATGGAGGCATGGAGCAGACTGACATTCCTTGATGTGGGGCTGGGAGGGTGAGAATAACCAAAGAACTTATAAATTACTTGAGGCTCGATGCACAAAGATTCGTACAAGAATGGGCCTTCCTTCCCCTGGCTGTCGGCACCACCTTCGCTCTGACCAGAGTCACCTTTCCACCTTCCCATGCTGCCCAGAGGCCCAGAGCAGCTGGGGTGGTGTGGGCCACTCAGCGCCTGCAATATGCAAATCAACCCACCATCTTTGTTAGGTTAATTTGCATACCACTCCTGATTGGCTGGTGGGCATCACAAAGGTATGGTAAATTAGTATGTTACTCTTTTATTATGTAGATAGGCATAGTCCATGTATATGGACAATAGGGTAGTGAAGACATGGATGGGCAGAGGCTGGGAGAATGGGGGTAAAGGGGAGGAAAAGGAGAGATATCTGTAATATTATCAATAATAAAAAGTTTAATTTAAAAAAGTTAAAAAACAAAAGATTCTCTTTTACAGATGTTCTATATATGAGAATTATATTATTATATAAGAATTGTCATATATTCTATTTATAATATGCCTCTATATATAGAATATATAATAAACCTAATACAACATATATTATATTATGATATATATCTCACTCTGAGTCCTTTTTAGGGTTATAATATTTCTTAAAATATTATAAACAGAATTTAAAAGATAAGGTTGTGTCCAGTAATTATCATGATAAGACCAGCTAATATTCAAGATTTTCTCAAACACAGTAACTGAGTAGAACCAAAAAATTCAGGGAGCTCACTCTGCTATGGTTAGTTTTACACAGGGTTACTTAATCTTGGCACTATTGACATTTGTGTAGGATAATTCTTTGTTGTGGGAGGCTGCCCAATGCATTATAGGGTGTTTAGCAGCATCCCTGGCCTCTGCCCACTAGATGCCAGTAACACCCTTAATCAAAAATAACTCCTGGCATTGCCAAAAGTCCCCTGGGGGCAAAAGTGCTCCTTGGTTAAGGACTATAGTTTTAACAACATGAGAACAAAACAGATACAACTGCCAGCTGTATGATCCCACTGTTGAGTCAACTGTGGTTAAACTAGAGTTACATTTATGTTTTAGTTCAAAATACATTAGGTTAGAACTAAGTTAAATTAATTATACCAGTTTTTGTCTAGAGCAGAGCTATCTGATACAGTAGTTAGCAGCCACATGTTGCTACTGAGCACCTGAAATGTGGCTACTCTAAAGTGAGCTGTGCATTAAGCACACAATATGCACTTGATATGGGGGGGGAAAAAAAGAATGTAAAATATCTCATTTTTTACGATAAATGAACTATTTCGGGTATACTCGCTCATGAAATATATTATTAAAAATAATTTCACCTGCTTGCTTTTACTTTCTTTAATGTGGCTACTAGAAAATTCTAAATTACATATGGCTCATATTATAGAAATTTGAAATAATTTAGTATTATTTTTTAATGAAATAAATTCTTAAGTCTATTAAGTAAGCCAAATAGATCTTGGAAAGCTTTCCACAGCCCTATTGAATCAGCTCACTTTTGAACATCATAACTCTTATCATGCCTAACTGGTTTTTCTGCTTTAAACACATTACTTCTATTCCATTGCTTTATTCTCTATAATTCAATCCGTTCGTTTCTTGCTGCTGATTTATCTTCAGGTTGTTTATCATTCTCCTGAATGTCAGTTTCTTTCATACCCTCAGGTCCTTTCCTAGTGGGATGTTGAGATTCTGCAGCGTCCATCATACGTAGAAAATCGTAAGCAGGAAGAGGAGGTTTCCATTCCTGAGCAGATAAAATTGCTGGAAAAAATATATAATCAAGGGTTAACGATGAACAGATAAAAAAAATCATCACATAAATATACTAAAAAATGGTGGGTGTTTTTTAAAATATATTTTTATTGATTTCAGAGAGGAAAGAACAGGGAGAGATAGAAACATCAATGATGAGAGAGAATCATTAATCTGCTGCCTCTTGCACACCCCTTATTGGGAGTCGAGCCTACAACCCCGGGCACATGCCTTCACTAGAATCAAACCTGGGACTTTTCAGACTGCAGGCTGACGCTCTAGCCACTGAGCCAAACCAGTTAGGGCAAGAAAATGTTTTATTTTTTAAAATATATTTGTAGAAGTGAAAACTTTATCACTTTTACTTACCTAAGCAAAACTATTTATTTTACTACATTATTTAAGAAACTTGATACATTCCTCACTAGTAGCTATTTTTATTGTTTATATTTGTACACTATCATATTGTAAATAAAGTTAGGAAGAAAACAAAAGATCCACCGAAACCGGTTTGGCTCAATGGATAGAGCATCGGCCTGCAGACTGAAAGGTCCCAGGTTCGATTCCGGTCAAGGGCATGTACCTTGGTTGCGGGCACATCCCCAGTAGAGGGTGTGCAAGAGGCAGCTGAATGATGTTTCTCTTTCATCGATGTTTCTAGCTCTCTATCCCTCTCCCTTCCTCTCTGTAAAAAATCAATAAAATATATTAAAAACAAAAGATCCATAATCTCCCTGCCAGCTAATCCTGTTGAAGTTTTAGAAAACAATAATATGTTTATGAGATTACCACATCAATAGGTACAAGTTAAAATAAAAAGGTTTCCTGCCCTCCGCTGCCTTTATCCCAAAGAACTGAAAATGTTTCTTATGAATGATTCAAAAATAAATTTTTGGCACATACATATTTACTTCTTATCTTAGACGAGGATTTCCTAACATTTTAAAGCATTTTCCTCTTTTGAAGCTTTTAACATCCTTTGTACATACTTCATTTTATAAAAATAATTATAGATAGTGATAATTAAAAGTTGTTTTGGAATCAACTATACTACAGATGGATTGAATTAATTCTTAGATGGGCTTCTTATAGTGAATTTTAAGCATCATTTTTAAATTGAATTTATTGGGGTGATATTGGTTAATAAAATTATACAAATTTCAGGTATACAATTCTATAATACATCACATGTATATTGTATTGTGTATTTACCACCCAAGTCAAGTATCCTTCCTTTTAAAGCATTGGTCACTAGAAGAGGAAAACTGATTTGAGCTTGATATCATGATAATATATATGATAAGATATATATGAGATTAATTAGCTAACTTTTCTCCATTTAGTACATAGATCCTACAAAACAATTTTAGAAGTTAGTGGTCCGTTTAAAATACTATTTTGAGAAATGAATTATATAAGGAAATATGCCAAGTAAACCTTTTAAACATAAATTTCAGTGAAAGAATAAAAAAATTAGCAATGTGAAAAAAGTAATGAATGTCCATAAAATATAAACTTAAGCATCTCTCATAAATCAAATAAATATATTTTAAAACTTAAGAAATTCATTTAAATTCTAATTTCCTAAAGTGGACTAAAGTTCAAACAAAAATCTGCACATATAAAGTGTATTTATACTCATTGTTATATAATTGGTTCAATAGGACTTAATTATATAAAATCCTAGTACCTGGAACATCAGCAGGGTATTAAATGTAAGCTATCCCTGTAATTTCAAATTATTGTTGCTAGGTTAGCAGATACAAAAGTGACAAACACATGTAGTAATAGTTTCTTGAATGTAATGAATAGGAGATAACAATAACTATTAGTAGTTTGCCAGATGCAAATAAAGTATCTTTACTAAAGACATTAAAGTGTCTTTAAGAAAAGTTTAACTTAAAGCATAGCACATATTTAGCAGTATTTATTTTTTATTTTTTTAGCAGGATTTTAAAAAGTAAACACTGCAGCCTAGTGGTCTGAGATGAAGACAAAATACCTAAAACCAGGTATCACAATTCTGCTAGTTATTTGCTGAGGGAATACTACAAAGGTCTTAATGTAGTTTTAAAATCAACTGCAAATAAAACTGTACTCTCATTATGTATGGGTAATAGATACATTATTATCAAACTAGTAGTGATAACAATAGCTAGCATCTATTAGTACATACCAGGCATCTTTACAAGAGTTAGGCAAGACCCCCATCTCAAATCCCTCTCTCACAGAGTGGAGATCAGGCCCTGCCAGCACAGAAGACAGAGCCCCATACAGACAAGTACTTCTTTCCTGCTGCAGGAATAACTCAAGAATAGGAACAGTGACAGAAAGAAATCATGGAAACCCCTCAAAGAGTGAGTGGAAAAGGCATTCATCCAAATTGCAATGGAATGCCCGGCTGGAGCGGCTCAGTTGGTTGAGCATTGTCTTGTGCACCAAAAGATTCCTAGTTTGATTCCCAGTCAGGACAACGGAATATTACTCATCCATAAAGAGAAATTAACTATTGACTCATGCCATAACATGAGTGATCCTTAAAGTTTTATGTTAAGTTATTCCATTTGTATGAAACTTCCAGAATAGGAAAATCTATAAAGACAAATTAGTGGTAGTCGGGGGTGGGAGGAGGGAAGAATGGGGAGTGATTGCTTATGGGTATAGGATTTTTTTTAGGGCTATGACAACGATATCGAATTCAACAGAAGTAATAGTTGTACAGCCTTGTGAATATACTAAATACCACTGAACTATAGGTTTTCAAAGGAGGAATTTTATGGTTTGTGAGTTATATCCTATATAATAAAGAGCTAATATGCTAATTAGACCAGACGGTGGAACCACCTTCTGGAACAACCTTCCAAAATGACCAGTGGGCGGGGCTGCAAGGCAGCCAGGACTGCAAGGACCAAGCCCCTTACACGAATTTCATGCATCAGGCCTCTAGTTTCAATTAAAAAATGCCATCTACAGGCGACATACACATAACTGCCTAATTCAACAGAAATGAAGGAGACCACCTGGGAAGAACAGGTGTGCTACAATGACTAATGCTTAAAATAAATTCAAGTACCTAATTAAATATACACAAATATGCATAATGGTATACTCGCACGATGCATGCCAGTTAAGAGATAATATCACACTAAATGCAGTTTGTACACCAGAACTTTGTGTGTGTTTATATACATATATTCACCTACACAGACACACACCTTACTTCAGAATTCTATCATGGAACAGTGTCAAAATATTATTATACTAGAGGCCTGTTGCACGATATTCGTGCAAGAATAGGCCTTCCTTTCCCTGGCTACACTCCCAGCCGCCTGGGAGCCTGCACGTCCCTGCTCCCCGGCCGCCCAGGAGCCAGCATCTCCTCGCTCCCGGGCCACCCTTAGCCGGCAAGTACTCACTTCTGTCTGGAGCACCACTCCAGTATCTCCCTTCACCACCCCCCTTCCCCTTATAGCAGGCTTCACTCCACTCAGTGCCTGCATATGCAAATTAACCTCCATCTTTATTGGGTTAATTTGAATACTCACTCTGATTGGCTGTGGGCGTAGCAGAGTGATGGTTAATTTGCTTATTTCTCTTTTATTAGGTAAGATAGTTTATCTGATACCCAGTAACAAAATACTTGAATAGCACCTCAGGAGACTTTTAATTATATCAAATTTCACACTATTTCTTCAATATACTAAGGATCTAGGTTATTACATATTCTTACTTAAATTATAGCAATAGACCTATTGTTGCCATAATTATATGTAAATTAACATATGCACCGATACCCATGGTTGGTAAATTGCAGCTTGCAAGCCACATGCGGCTCTTTGGCCCTTTGAGTGTGGCTCTTCCACAAAATGCCACAGCCTGGGCGAGTCTATTTTGAAGAAGTGGCATTAGAAGAAGTTTAAGTTTAAAAAATTTGGCTCTGAAAAGAAATTTCAATCGTTGTATTATTGATATTTGGCTCTGTTGACAAGTGAGTTTGCCGACCACTAACCTATACCACAAGTATAAATTCACGTTTTAGAAAAGTAGAAACTGATTTATAACATATCATAAATCCAGTATCATAAATCCTAATCCAAGAACTATTTTCATATGGTTCAAAACGCTGGCTCTGGAATAAAAAAGATCCAGGTTGGAATCCAAGCTTCCTCATTTACTAGTTAATTATATGACTTTTAACTAGTTACTTAACTTTTCTATTGACACTACTACTTTATATGACTCTGTGAGAATTAAATGAGATAATGCATGTGAACAACTCAGCATTGTGCTAGACACCTTGTAAGCATTCCATAAGCGTTAGCTTTTAAATTTAATACATTTATTTTCTATGAGTAATAATACCTATCACATGGGAGACTGTCCCATGCTATCAGCAAATTAATATTTATGATACTTATAAACATTTACAATTCAACTAATCCTAGTTCAAGTTTTAAAAATCTATGAAACAAAATACATAATGGTGTGTATTAAACAAAAGAGAAAACTTACTGATATGACTTTCTAGGCCGGCTTCTAATTTCTTAAGCCACAACAAAAGGTTTTGCTCAGTTATAGCCTGGTCTGAAGGAAATGCAAATACTTGGCCACCTGAATGCAGATTCACCACAACAAGAATAGGAAGGGGAGGCAGAACTTCAAAATACGCCTGCAAGATTCCTCTCCCCACAGGAGTGTTCTTTCTACAAAAGAGAGCAATTGAACATGCTAATTAGTATTTATTTCTATAACAAAACAATGAAAATAATAGTTGGTAGAACGACAACCTTTAAATATAGTTTCAAGCCAGTAAGTTTATTTTATGAAAAGGCTTAACAATTCCAGCTTATCATCAATAGATCCCTTCCAAATTTAGCCAAGTATCTGATTACATATCAGTTCAAAAATTAAATGGTTATAAACTACAAAATAACAAAATACTTAAAATATATACTTCTTTTTCCAGATAAAATTGTCTTGGGGGAACAAGGAGAAAATATTAATTTCAAACTAAAATTTTTTAAAAATTATGTTCACAGAAGGAAACCATAGTTTAAGATACCTAGTTTTCTTAATACAGCACATTCCACATTATGGAAAATACAGTTTTATAAGTTAAGTACCTGAGATACTTACAAGTTAAGTACCTAAAAATTCTGTCTCATGCAGTTGGTTGTACTGTTTGAGAACTCTTCAACAGCAAAAAAAAAAATGTATACTGTCCCATTCTTGTAATTTTCAAATAAGTCAAAAATAAAATGTCTTTCATATGATGAATTTGAAGAACAGCGTGTATATATATGAAATATATAGGTACTTAATGTAACAAAGCTAATACATTTAGAACACATACCAGAAAATACTGTTTGTGAATACACTGAAAATTTTCTGTAACATTTAGGCTGCATTTCAAAAATAAAGAAGTATAAAAACAGAAACTGAAGGAAAATGCCAAAATACCAGTTTATTTTTCTGTATTTGCTCAAGGGACATTACTTTTAAAAATCAAAAAAATTACTACTTTTAAAAATTCATTGTATGACAAAAGCAAAAATAAACAAGTGGATCTACAAAGCTTCTGCACAGCAAAGGAAATTAACAAAATGAAATGGCAACTTTCAGAAGAGGAGAAAATAATGGCAAATCATATCTGACAAAGGATCCAAAATAACTGAAGAACTCATAAAACTCAACAATGACAAAAAAAAATCCGATTTTAAAATGGGCAGAAGAATTGATTAAACATTTTTGCAAAGAAACATACAAAGGCCAAAAGGTATATGAAAAGATGCTCAGCATCACAAGTCACCAGGAAAATGCAAATCAAAACCATGAGCTATTTACCACCTGCCACTCGTTAGAATGGCTATTATAAAAAAGACCAGAGGCCCGTTGAACAAAGAGACTCGGGCAATAGGCCTTCCTTCCCTTGGCTTCCAACACTGGTTTTCCTCTGGCACCCGGGACCTCGGCATTTGCTCTGGCCAGAGTCTGCCATCTTCGTCTTTGCTGCAGGCTCTGGCAGGTTTGTCTTTGCTTCTTCTCTGCAGACTCCAGCCAGAATCTGCTATCTTCATCTTTGCTGCAGACTCCAGCTGGAGTCTGCCATCTTGGTCTTCGCTGCAGACTCTGGAGTCTGCAATCTTGTCTTTGCTGTGGCACTCTGCTCCTATAGATCCCTTCGCCCCCCGCCCTCCTTCTCATAGCAGGTGTCCTGCCCTGCCTGGCCACTTTGCACCTGGAGCAGCTGAGTGGCTGCCATCTTTGGCCTTCTAATTTGCATACTCACTCTGATTGGCTGTGGGCATAGCAGAGGTAACGGTCAATTTACATGTTTGTCTATTATTAGGTAAGATAAGAGATTACAAGTGTTGGTGAGGATACAGAGAAAAGGGAGCCCTTGTGCACTGTTGGCAGGAAAGTAAATTGGTGTAATAGCAAACAATATGATGGTTCCTCAAATAATTAAAAACAGAACTAGCTTATGATCCAGCAATCCCAGTTCTGGGTATGATTCCAAAAAAAATAAAAACAGGATGTCAAAGAGATTTCTGCATCCTCATATTCATTGCAGCATTATGAATAAAATGTGCTATGTAACTGTGTGTGTGTGTGTATAAAACCCTAATACACAAATAGACTAAATGGTGGAACAACTGAACAACCGGTTGCTATGATGTGCGCTGACCGCAAGGGGGCACGCACAAAACATGGCAGGCATTGGCCACTGCAGGATAATGGAGCAGGTGAGTGGAGACATCAGATCAAGGCGGGGTGCCAGTCACTGTCATTGGAGCGAGCCTCTGGTAGTTACTGAAAATTCTTTGCTCTCATGCACCATAGTCCTGTCTGGTGCTCACACCTGCTGCTGGCGCTGGCCCCAAGTGCTCAGTGCCGTCAGCGGGTGCAAGCCGCAGCAATCACCAGCACCAATCGCCCCTCAGGGCTTCTCCACCTCCCCTGCTCCTGAGGGGCAATCAGAGCCGGCAGCTGCCTCTTGCTCCCACTGCTGGCGCTGGACCCACTTGCACCCACTCTGCTCACACCGTACTTGGTCCCGCTCATACTCTGCTTGCACATGCTGCTGGCACCAATTCCTCTGTGCTGTCAGCATGTGTGAGCGGGCCAGTGCCATCAGTACATGAGAGGAGAAGCGGCAGGAGTGGGGCTGCCAGCAGACAGGGGACCGAGGGCCACAGCAGGAGGAAAGGGGCAGGGGCACGGAAGATGGGCTGAGACCCACCCCTATGCCCACCACAGCCTTACAGCCCACAGTTCCTTTCAAGGTGCATGAATTTGTGCACTGGGCCCCTAGTGTGTGTGTGCATGCACACATGATATTCTCTGAATAACACAGAGAGAATATTATTCATCCATGGGAAACAAGGAAATTCTGCCATTTGCAACAACATGGATGGAACTTGAGGGCATTATGCCAAGTGAAATAAGTCAGGCCAAGACAAACACTACACGGTATCACTTACTTGAGGAATCTAAAAAAAAAAGTCACACCTCTAGAAATAGAAGAAAGTGATTGCCAAGGACTGAGAGTTGAGGAAAATAGGGAGAGGTTGGTAAAAGGGTACAAACATTCAGTTGTAATATATCTGAAGCTCTAATGCAGGGGTCTTCAAACTACAGCACGCGGGCCACATGCGGCCCGCAGAGGAGTCTGATCCTGCCCACCAGGTTTTTTGGGCAGTGAGCGCAGCCGAGGTGTTACAGTAGGAATTAGTAGTTCATATAGTCCGGCCCTCCAGCTCTCTGAGGGACCGTGATCTGGCCCCCACTTTAAAAAGTTTGAGGACCCCTGCTCTAATGTATAACATGGGGACTCTAACTGATAACACTATATTGTATAAGTGAAATTAGCTAGGAGATTAGAACTTAAATTTGTTCTTACCCCTCCTCTAGTGTGTGTGTGTGTGTGTGTGTGTGTGTGTGTGTGTGTGTGTGTAAATAGGTGAGGTGAGGGATGTGAGAATTAATTAGATGGAAGAATCTTTTCACAATGCAAATACTATCTAATAAAAGAGTAATATGCAAATTGACCGTACCTCTGCTACACTCAAAAGCCACACCCATGAGCCAATCAGGAGTGAGTATGCAAATTAACCCAACCAAGATAGCTATGGCCACAGAGCGAGCAGGAGGTTTGGGTTTCCCAAGCAATAGAGGAAACCAAGCTTTCTGCATACCCTGGCCAGCCCTGGACTCCACTCAAGGGTACAAAGTTTTAATTATAGAAGATAAATATATCCCAACAAAAATGGCTGCAGCCACAGAGTGAGGAGGAGGTTTGGGTTTCCCTGGAAATGGAGGAAGTCAAGGTTTCTACCTGCCCTGGCCTGCCCTGGCCTACACTCAAGGCTACAAAGTTTCAATTGTATAAGATAAATAAATCCCAGATACCAGGGTCTCCACTTGGGTTGCCGGGGGCCATGGCCAGCCTGCAAACCACCACAAGCCCCTTGCCCAGGCACCCCACACCCCAAGGGAACCCCAATCCTGATTCTGGACACCCTTCAGGGCAATCCAGCAGGCCTCATCCCATGCACCAGGCCGCTATCCTATTTAATAAAAGAGTAATATGCAAATTGACCATCACTCCAACACACAATATGGCTGCCCCCATGTGGATACAAGATGGCCACCACAAGATGGCCAGCAGGGGAGGGCAGTTGGGAGGGACTAGGCCTGCAGGGAAGGGCAGTTGGGAGAGACCCAGGCCTGCAGGGGAAAGCAGTTAGGGGTGACCAGGACTACTGGGGAGGACAGTTAGGGGTGACCAGGTCTGCAGGGGAGGGCAGTTAGGGGCAAACAGGCTGGCATGGGAGCAGTTAGGCATCAATCAGGCTGGCAGGGGAGTGGTTAGGGGGTGATCAGGCTGGTAGGCAGAAGTGGTTAAGGGCAATCAGGAAGGCAGGAAGGTGAGCAGTTGGGAGCCAGCAGTCCTGGATTGTGAGAGGGATGTCCGACTGCCCATTTAGGCCCAATCCTACTGGGTTCGAGCCTAAACGGAAAGTAGGACATCCTTCAAGGTGTCCCAGATTGGAGAGGGTGCAGGTTGGGCTGAGGACACATACCCCACCCCCCGCCATGCACGAATTTCATACACTGGAACTCTAGTATATCATAACGTAACTTTAAGCATCTTACAATTTACTTGTCTATTATACCTCAATAAGGCTGGGGGGAAAAAACCACAGAGAAAAAAAATTATTGTAATACAGAAGTCAATCTGAAAGGTCATTTTACATCATCTGAGAGAGTTTAGTTATTAAAATATCATGATGACATGTACATTGGTCCCAAAATATTAACTTCAAAGGTAGAGTTTAGAGAGTTTCATTTCCTAACGAAAATATAATTACACTTTCTTCACCTTTTACATATTATATATATATATGTGTGTGTGTGTGTGTGTGTGTATATACATATTTATATATATATATATATATAAAATCAATATATTATTGATTTTTTTACAGAGAGGAAGAGGGAGTGATAGAGAGTTAGAAACAACAATGAGAGAGAATCATCGATCAGCTGCCTCTTGCACACTCCCTACTGGGGATGTGCTCGCAACCAAGGTATATGCCCTTGACCGAAATCGAACCTAAGACCTTTCAGTCCGCAGACCGATACTCTATCCACTGAGCCAAACCGGTTTTGGCTACTTTTTACATATTAAAAATTAAAAATATACTTACAGATTTAACCAGCAAGGAATAACTGAATCCAGGTGTTTCTCTTTTGCCAGTGTCAACATTGCCTTTTGATACTGAGGGTTTATGATGCCATCACTGAATAAAATAAGTAATGGTTTCTGAAGCCTTATATAGGTGGGAAGGTTTTCCACAGTGACTTCCGGCTATTAAAAAAACAACAACAAGGGGAATGATGATGCATAAAATAAAAAATACTGTTCAAATTGTTCCTGCAGTTTTAGTTTATAAAATGTAATTCAAGCATATTACCATTTAAGTGATTCGCTATACTAATAACTAGAAATCTCAGGAATGCTTTTTAAGCCAATTTTATCTTAAAGTTATTTTTAAAATAAAACTACTACAGAATTTGAAAATAAATTAACTTAAAGGAGCATCCTGTTTTACACATCAAATTATTTCTTATGCTAAGATCTAGATGAAGTAGACAATGTACTCATGACAAACAAAACTTGTATTATAATTTTATCGAACACAAAATTTTTGAAAAAACTATCAAGCTGAGTTTTAAAGAAATACACTGAGTGGCCAGATTATTATGACCACCCCATGAGTACTTCAATACTGCATCAATTCTTCTTGGCATGGACTCCACAAAATGTTGAAAGGTGATACGAAGAATCTGACACCATGCCTGATGAACAGCCCTGTCCAGTTCTGAGGCTTGATGGTTGTGGAACCAGCTGCCTGATGGCTCTTTTAACTTTGTCCCACAAATCCTCAATTGGATTGAGATCTGGTGATTGTGGGGGCCACCTAAGCAAGGTAAAGTCTCCCTCATGTTCTTGAAACCACTCCTGCACAACAGGAGCACCTATTGTGGCATGGCGCATTGTCTTGTTGGAAGAAGCCATCTCCATTGTTGGGATACGCCATTAACATGATAGGATGATCAGCAACAATACTTAGGTATGTTGTGCTGTTCAGACGTTTTTGTTCCACATGAATAAAAGGGCCTAAATCATGCCAGGAAAACATGTTCCAAACCATAACACTGCCCCCACCAGCTTGAAGAATTGTACTCATGCATGTGGGATGCATGCTTTCATGCTGTTTCCGTCAGATTCTCATTCTACCATCTGCATGATGCAACTGGAAACGTGATTCATTGGACCACATGACTTTTTTCCAATGCCCAACTGTCCAATCCTTGTGTTCCTGTGCAAATTAGAGACGTTTTATCTTGGTAATGCAGACAGCAAAGTGTTCAAACAGGCCTTCGGCTTCCATATTCCATACCATGTAGTTTACAGCTAATTTGCCTAAAAAAGTCAGGTGGTCATAATAATATTGGTCATAATAACACTGGCCACTCAGTGTAATATTTTGACATTTATGATTATTTAAAATAAAAATCTTACTGTGTTTCAATATTATGGAATTTTAGCATAATTAAAATAATTTTTAAAAGCTGTACATTTACATAATGGAATACTACTCTGCTATAAAAAAGAAGAAAACCTTAGCCCTGCAGCAGCATCAATGGACCTAGAAAGCATTATTTTAAGTGAAATAAGCTAGTCAGAAAGATAAGTACCATATGATTTCACTCATACATGGAATATAATAAACAAACTGAACTAACAAACAAAATAGAAACAGACTCATAGATAGCAGGCAGAGAGCTCAGGGTAGGAGAAGGATAGGGGAGTGGGGGGGAATTTACGTTCATGAATAAAATTTCCCAAATAAGAACATAACAAAAGAAGAAAAAAGCATTGATGATGTAATTGTAGAATGGCCAGAGGGTTGAAGGAGTATCTGGAGAGGATTGAATTGTAAAAGCCAAAGGAAAAGAATAAATTTTTTTAAAAGGAACGGCATAGTTAACAGTTTTATGTTTTTCCCCACCCCTGTCTACCCTTCCTCCCCTCTCTATTTTATACAAAGTTTTGATTGCTACTGAGAAGCTAAGGAGAAACAGAAAAGGTCATCAAATGTGGTCGTTGGAAAGGTACCTTTACTTACCTGAGTATGTAAGAGGCTATAATTGTGTGGGTTCTAGTATTCTTTTTTTTTTTTTAATATATATTTTATTGATTTTTTACAGAGAGGAAGGGAGATAGTTAGAAACATCGATGAGAGAGAAACATCGATCAGCTGCCTCCTGTACACCCCCTACTGGGGATGTGCCCACAACCAAGGTACAATGCCCTTGACCGGAAATGAACCTGGGACCCTTGAGTCCACAGGCCGACACTCAATCCACTGAGCCAAACCGGTTTCGGCAGTTCTGGTATTCTTATTCATAGTAAAAGCATAAAAAGAACGTAAGGTATCTAAGTGTGATAGTGTGGGATATATCATTGCTTATATAATTATAGTGTATTTCATTTGGGGGCATTATTTACCAAGGCTACTTTGTCATCAGGTTCACGAAAATAAACAATTGATGCCGCATTAAAAATATCTACCATCTGGTCATCCACTCCTCTTTCCTACCCAGATGAAGGAACCAAAGTCTGTCTAGTACTTAAGGGCAGACCAGGAGAGGAGATTGCTGCTCTAGACATTACATGCTCTAGACTTAAACCTCCAACGTGGAGCAACTTTAGGAAATTTAATAACCACTTGAGAGTGTTTTCATTTACGGTAACGCCACAAACTAAAAGCAAAATAATTTTTATTACAGCTGTTCAGTATCAAGAACACCGCAAACCAAAACATTGCAAACTTGAACAACGCCACAATGCTTATCATGTTTGCGTACACTAGAAACAGATTTTAATAGTTAAGTTTGTCCTAAGTTTCTCAGCCATAAAGATTATAATCTTAATGAATAAAATTGATATTAATTTTTACCTATCAGTTAGGCAAAAAAAGGTAAAATGATACAAATCGCCTGTTGGGCAAAACAAGAGTATCAGAAGCCTTAAAATGTGTCTACCCTTTGAAACAGCAATTAAAACTCTATGAATTTACCATAAGAATATATCGTGAGCCAAAGCTGGAAAAATTATCTATAAAGATGGTCCCTGAGTAAAACAATCAAGACAACTTAAATATGCATCTATAGAAAACTAAAATAAATTGTATTCTAGTACAACAGAATATTGTGCAGATATTTAAAAAAAAATGCCTATCTTTATTTCTTGATGAAACACATGGAAATTTTTTAAACTCTGGATAATATAACACCAAATTTAAACTTGTTTAGAGGTTGATTCTAAATTTCTTCATCATAGTTTTCTGTATTATCTGGAAAAAACAGTTAAAGGCTTGTAATAATTCCAACAATATTACACTACATATTTGTTAAAGAAATATATAGCCCGCTGGTGTCGCTCAGTGGTTGAGCATCGACCCATGAACCTGAAAGTCACAGTTTGATTCTCGGTCGGGGCACGTGCCTGGGTTGCAGGCTGGATCCAAAGTAGGGGGCTTGCAGGAGGCACAGATCAATAATTCTCTCTCATAATTAATGATTCTATTCCTCTCTCCATCTCCCTTCCTCTCTCTGAAATCAATCAGAACATATTTTGAAAAAAAAAAAAAAATAGATGATTCCATATCTCTGGTAGAAAATGTGCAAGATGACTGCAACATGTTATTAAAGACAAAATTATTACTTGAGTTAGAAAACCACATCCTGAAAAATATTAATAATTTGATTAATTATAACCTGTAAGTTTATTTTGGAGAGAGTGGTGAGGGAACAGAACCAATGTGACAAAAAGATTTAATAATTAAAACTATGGTTATTTATTTATTTATTTATTTTTTAAAATATATTTTATTGATTTTCAACAGAGAGGAAGGGAGAGAGATAGAGAGTTAGAAACATCGATGAGAGAGAATCATCGATCAGCTGCCTCTTGCACACCCCCTACTGGGGATGTGCCTGCAACCAAGGTACATGCCCTTGACCGGAATCGAACCCGGGACCTTTCAGTCCGCAGACCGACGCTCTACCACTGAGCCAAACCGGCTTCGGCTAAAACTATGGTCATTTATTTGAACTTAAAATGTAGTCATTCAGATTATCACAATAACATAAAAACAAGATATATGTTCAGTATTTATACTGATAAAAGTACTCCTTATGTCACTTTATAGAAAAGCATACATTTATAATAATTTAGCTATGTTTAATATAAAAGAAAAACAACTGGAATCAAGAAATGCATATTACCTACATATTTTGTGTCCCTGAATCCACTATTACACAAAGCATTGAAAAAGGCCTTTCATAAGTCAATATTTGTTCCAACTAACTGTATAAAGAATAAAAATACTAGCTAGTGCTGGCCGGTGTGGCTCAGTTGGTTGGAGCATTGTCCTGCACACCAAAAGGTGGTGGGTTCAACTCCTGGTCAGAGCTCAAACCCAGGTTGTAGGTTCAATCCTCAATCGGGTGCATATGGGAGGCAGCCAATCAATGTTTCGCACATCATCATATGTCTGTCTCTGTCCCTCTCCCTCCCTCCCTCCCTCCCTCCCTCCCTCCCTCCCTCCCTCCCTCTCTCTCTCTCTCTCTCTCTCTCTCTCTCTCTCTTTCTCTCTCTCTCTCTCTCTCTCTCTCTCTTTCCCCTCCCCTCCCCCCTCTCTGGAATTAAAAAAAAATCAGCTAACATTTGTTGAATGTTTACCAGGGGCCAAACACTGAACACAAATAATCTCGTTTAGTCTTTATACAGTAATGCTCGGCAGTTGCTACTATCACCTCCATTTTACACTGAGACACTGTAAGTAATCAAGCCAAGGATCTAAAGCTGAGCAATCTGATTCTCCAGAACCCATGTGGTTTATACCAAGTTTCAGCTAGATTAAGTACTTCAACTGGCTATCAGCCACACTGGCCTCAGAAATAAAAATAATCCAAAGACGTGGAAACTTTTGGCAGTGGACTAGAGAAGCTTCGTGCATAATGAGTGAACAATAAAACAGCAATCCAACGAATCCTCAGTCACAAACACCATGCCATATGCCAATAAGAGCTGGAAAATCGCATATTAAAATAAACTACCTTTAACTCATGTAGATATCCCTATTTCAAATAACATCCTTATTATAAAATATACTCACAAATGTTTCCAGTAATGCATTTGTTATTATTTGAACTATATCTTGAGCATGGGTGTTGGCTAATGGAATGCTCTCTACTTGTCTTTCTTTGTGTCTGGCAAGCAGCAGGGCTGGAAGAGTTGCAGTATATTTATTTGACCTACGGAGAAACACATATTTAAAAATTTCAACTAAATAATAGCAAGTCATCAAAACCATAAACAATGAGGCCAAAGAGTCACAGTGGAAGGCAGCAAATGGGAAGCCCTAATACCAAGGAAATAATAACTCAATTTACAGACAAATTTATCTTCGGTAGCCTTGACGACCAGGATTGAAAGAAAGCAACAGATAATAATCTATCCAGATTTTTTTTTCCTAGAGAATGTATCCATCAAGAAAATGTCTAAACAGAATTAGGAACACATTGAATAGCTCTCAAACTTTCTGGACTGCTCGCCAGACTGCTGAGCAAGGAGATGGGCTTTTATTAGAAATCTACTCTGTGCAGGCACTACACCAGGTGCTTTTAGTTAAGTTTTCATTTAACTCTCAGAACAGCCCTATAAAACCGCCACTGTTAGCCCAAGCTTCCAGAAGAGGAAACCAGTACTCGAGGGTGATAGATAGCAGAGAGAGATTCAAACCGAGTTTCTCCAGACGCGGTCTGTGCTTTCTCCACTGTAACAGCCCAAATCTGCTCCCTCCTGCCACTACTTTTGCTAAGTAAATCACTAAAGTAAATATGAAAAAATGCTTTGTGTGAAATTACCAGTGATATAGTCACATTTATATCAAGTAAAAAACTCCTGTTAGAACAAAATACCAGGTATAACTCAATTAAAACTCTGGGAGAAATCTGGAAAAACTTTAATTTTTAGATATATGTGGCAATTCAAAACCCAAACACTCAAGAAGTAAATTCTCTCCCCCTCCCTTGCCCCACCCCTTTTCCACAAAATGTAACAATTCCTAAAATTAAAACTGCAGGTAATAGCCTGGCTGGTGTGGTTCAGTTGCTGAGCACTGGCCCAGGAACCAAGTCACTGGTCAGGGCACATGCCCTGATTGTGCGCTTGATCCCCAATAGGGGGTGTGCAGGAGGCAGCCAATCAATGATTCTTTTTCATCATTGATGTTACTATTTCACTCTCCTCTCCCTTCTCTCTGAACTCAATAAATATATATATATATATATATATATATATATATATATATATATATATATATATATAAATGTATGCATTTAAAAAATAAATTAAATAAACATATATATTTTTTAAAAACTACAGAACCCAAAGAGAACAATTTTTTTAAGAAGATAAAGTCATATGAATCCAAGGTTGCTCCTCTGGGGGTACTATGTAAAAGAATATCTAAAAATCCTAAATAGCCACATGGTACCTTCCAGATCTTCCTAGAAGAAAATTAAAACTTTTTTAATTTTCTGTGTCTGCCCTATCTTTTTGCTCAACTATGTAAAAACGAGCAATATATTATTTTGCAAACTTCTTCCTTCCTAAAATTAGAAGACCAATAAACTTACAATATCAAAACATCTTCTTCAGAATAGATTCCAGTGATAACATATCCTTTTAGGTACTTTCCAGCTTCAGTGAAATCTTCTTGTGCTAAAAATACACAGACAAGACCGAAAAAAAAGAAATCTTTAAAATTATGTGTGCTACTCAACTGGTGAAGAGATTTATAGAGAGTACTTTGTTATTAATTAATTACAATAAACATTTAAGTGTAAATCTTATATAACATAATGGTTTTCAAATAAATCTGTGTCTTTTGATATTTGATTATGACAGAAATGTAAATTGATGTAATACAATATGGTTCCCTAAACAAATGTACTCTAAATTTGAAAGATTTACAGCACTCTAATCATACACATTTATTGAATAAATATTTGTTGCTTTTTAAAATTTACTTCTAAGGCGGGATAAATGGAGACAACTTTCTTATATGGAGCTTGGAAAGAGCTTTATAATCACAAAACCTAAAAGCAATATATCAATACATAGGCAAGAACAGAAGGCTGGAAATTCTAGTTCTCTAGAATGTCTGTGTTAGCGTTCTGCAATTAGGAGGGATTTATGTCTTTTTTATTTTCTATAACCTGTTTTTGTTACTTTTGAACTTTGATTAATTTGTTTAACTGTTTTTTCTCATTTGTTAGAATAGATATTCAAAATTAAAATATTATGTCTATAGATTTCTGAATGCATTTGCATAAATAATAGCATGTTCTGGATTGTGCTAATAATCAAATAAAAAAGCAAGTCTGAATTAGTATTTACAGACTTATGAGAATAGATCAATGGTGAACTGATATAAATGACATATTCTTGCCACATGGAGGCTAAATGATAGCCCAACTTGCTGCATGAAAGGATCATAGTTCAAACACAAAAACAACGATGGAAGATTTGAGTCATAAAGCACCTAGCTGTCTGGGTATGCTGAACCCAAAAGATCTGTACCTTAGCATACAGCACTATGCTCAGGGTGCGAGAATCAACACTGTTAACACTTTAAAAGAAAGATTATTTTCTTTAAAAACAGACACATATTTTCCACAAGATTATAGGAAAGCAAACTTACTAGAATGGCCCAGTCAACCAATTGGCAGCATTGAGAGCTTGTTTATAATCATGATTCTAATAAGAAACTAATAATCCATGAAAATATATTTTTTTAGCCTGTGCTACACCCAAGTAGGAAAGATTCATAAGAAAACTAAGCTAGTAACTAGCATTTTTCTCGCCTTGGTGAAAACTGCACATATGTCAGATATATGGCAACCCCAAATATAAGGAAAATTTTAACCACTATTAATATATTAGAAATGTAATACTATGGCAACTTACAATATTTAGGTGTTAACTATAAACATTTTAATTGCATAAAATAGATACATTAATTTAGTAATACCACTTTTTTCCACTGTTACATTTTGCTAAAGTTCTATTTACACACACAAATATACACATATATAAATATGCATATATACCCTGTCAGCAAGAGTTGAGACACTCCATTAACTAAAAGCACTCCTAACCCCTAGATCTTAGTTTCTAAGTCCAATGTCCCACTAAAAGGAACCTGGACTTGGAGAAATGGCTAATTCCAGGAGTGGGGCTGGAACATCTTGTGCCAAAAGGACATATTCAAAGAATAACGGACACGTCAGAAAGACATAGGAGTCAGATGGAAGGGGGTCCCACTGACCAAACTTGAGCAAGCTAATGACAGTGACTGATCATAACCCACTGAACAAAAAGAGAACTCGGGTGTCCACTCTGATAAACGGACCACTGAGAAAGGAAAGCTCTTACAGCTAATAAATATAAAAAGAATAATGAAGTTAGAACTTTTCCACTTGGCAATCATCATGATAATAACTCTTTCAATTCTAAAACTGAAGTGTAAAATTATGAGAAATGGGCCATTTACAAAGTTTTTAATTATATCCCCCATCAGATACTTATTTACTACAAAGTTAAAAATAGTAACTTTCCAGGAAAGGGACCTGGCATATACACCTGTGGACAAAAGGGAATTTTAGCCCTCATGGATTCACATTTTAGTGTTCAAATGATCGGAATCTATATAAACAACAAATTAATATCTGATACAAAATTAGTGCTCGATAAATGCCAGTAGTTAGCTTTTCTGAATAAATACAAATGTACATAAAATGTTCACAATAGCCTTTTATTGTTACACGTTTTCTCATTCCACAGATGTTGAAAGTCTAGCAACTATCATGGGAATGTCTGAAAAATATAAACAAACAAAAACACATATAAAGCCGAGGCCGGTTTGGCTCAATGGATAGAGCATCGGCTTGGGGACTGAAAGGTCCTGGGTTTGATTCCGGTCAAGGGCATGTACCTTGGTTGTGGGCATATCCCCAGTAGGGGGTGTGCAAGAGGCAGCTGATCGATGACTCTCTCGCATCGATGTTTCTAACTCTCTATCTCCCTCCCTTCCTCTCTGTACAAAATCAATAAAATATTAAAAACAAAACAAAAAAAAAAACAACAACACAAAAACACATATAGAAGTGGAACTCATACCTGACTGAAAAGGCTGGGAATAATCAAGCCAGTGAAATAATAAATTTTAAAAAGCATCATATCCAGATTATATCATTCTGGCACACTAGAACTACCTGTATACAATTTAGCATTATACTTTTGACTTTTTTTGAAATATAATTACATGTAAATTATATTATCATTTGTACAGAAATACAATCAAGTATACTGATCTCAGCATTTACAATCAAGAAGAAGTTTTCTCTATGAGCGAGTCAACATCCCAACTGGATAAGATGGCAAAATTTCACCTTTCTATTTCGGGTTGCTACCAGATTGTTGAGGGTTAAGTTTTATGATTAGCTGCAGTGTTTTCTAAATGGTCTACACAATTATCCCTACTTTTTTATTGCTTAACTCTTATCCTTGTTGAATGATTTTATTGTATTTGTGCTTTTTATTATCTGAAGACTTATTCCTTTTCTGGAAGGAGGTCCAGAGTAAGAAATAAATGAAAACTTCTGGGCAGCAGGCAGCTGAGGTAGATAAAGGACAAAGTCAACAGTAGGAGCAAAAACATTAGAAAGAGAAAGACAAAGGAGTAAAACACAGACTCATTCACGTCACTATTTTTCATAAAGGAAACACAAATTAAAGAGCCATGCCCTCACCCTAGCTGGTTTGGCTCAGTAGATAGAGTGTCAACCTGCAGACTGAAGGGTCCCTGATTCAATTCTGGTCAAGGGCACATGCCTGGATTGTAGGCCCAACCCCCAGTAGGGGGTGTGCAGGAGGCAGCGATCAATGATTCTCTCTCATAATTGATGTTTCTATCTTTCTCTTCCTCTCTGAAATAGAAATAGATTTTTAAAAAAGCTATGCACTTCTAGCATTTTGCTTCTAAGCTGTTAGGCCCAGAGCACACATTCTTATTATTCCTTTGTAGTAAGTTCTTCATCTTTTGATTTAAAAGAATTTGAAGACAGCCTGGTCGGCATGGCTCAGTGAATTGAGCATCGTCCCATACACTAAGAATTTGCTGGTTCAATTCCCTGTCAGGGCATATGCCTATTTTGTGGCTCAATCCTAGTAAGAAGTATGCAGGAGGCAGCCTATCAATTTTTCTCTCTCATCATTGATGTTTCTATCTTCTCTGGCAGTAAAGCATCAAACAGACTGTCAAATTACAGCGGGAAGGTTGGGGAAAGAGGGGGAGATAAGAGATCAACCGAAGGACTTGCATGCATGCATATAAGCATAACCAATGGACACAGACACCGGGGAGTGAGGGCATGCATAGGAGTGGGGTGGGGGAGCAATGGAAAGATATGTAAACATGTAATACCTTAATCAATAAAAAATACCCCCCCCCCCAGCCGAAACCGGTTTGGCTCCGTGATAGAGAGTCGGTGTGCGGACTGAGGGGTCCGGGTTTGATTTCGGTAGGGGTATGTGCATTGGTTGCGGGCGCATCCCCGGTGGGGGGTGTGCAGGAGGCAGCTGGTCGATGTTTCTCTCTCATTGATGTTTCTGTCTATGTCTCTCTCCCTTCCTCCTTTCTGTAAAATAGCAATAAAATATATTTAATTAAAAAAAATATCCCCTCCAAAAAAGAAAAAAGTGATAACAAAGGAAAAAGAAGAAAATTATCTTAAAAAAGTATTGTTCTTACATTTTTATATTTTCTTATTTTATAATAAACTTATTGCAAACATTAAAAAAAAAAAAAAAAAACGAAAATAACAAGTGTTGGATAGTTCTTCAAAAAATTAAAAATCGTATTACATTATGAACCAGAAATTTCACTTATAATATATATTCAAAAGAATCAAAAGCAGGAAGATATATTTGTGCACCTATGTTTAGAGCTGCATTATCGATAATGGCCAAAAGGTGGAAACAACCAAGTGTCTACTGATAAATGAATAAATAAATATACAGCCGAGACCGGTTTGGCTCAGTGGATAGACCGTCGGCTTGGGGACTGAAAGGTCCCGGGTTCGATTCCAGTCAAGGGCATGTACCTTGGTTGCGGGCACATCTCCAGTAGGGGGTGTGCAAGAGGCAGCTGATCGATGACTCTCTCTCATCGATGTTTCTAACTCTCTATCTCTCTCCCTTCCTCTCTGTACAAAATCAATAAAATATATTAAAAAAAAAAAGAAAACAAAACAAAATAAATAAATATACATACTAGAGGCACAATGCACAAAATTCATGCAAGGGGGTTGGCCCTCGAAGCCCCTCGCAGCCTCAGCTGATCTTTGCAGCCCCAGCTGCTTTGGCCAGCCCTCGCAGCCCTGGTTTCATCCAGACAGTTGTTCTGCTGTTTGGTCTAATTAGCAGTATTAGCTCTTTATTATATAGGACTAGAAGCCTGGTGCACGAAAATTCATGCACTCGGGGGGAGGAGGGGTCTCTCAGCCTGGCCTGCCGCCCTCTTGCAGTCCGGAACCCCTCGGGGGATGTCTACCTGCCCTTAGGAGATCAGGCCTAAGTTGGCAGCCAGACATCCCTCTGGTAGCCCAGGAGCCCCTGAGGGATGTCCAACTCACGGCTTAGGCCTGCTTGTGGTAGTTGGACATCCTTAGCACTTCCGAGGAGGCAGGAGAGGCTCCCAGCTGGGCTTGTGGCTGAGTGGAACTCCTTTGTGTGAGTGCACTGACCACCAGGGGGCAGCTCCTGTGTTGAGCATCTGCCCCCTGGTAGTCAGTGCACATCATAGAGCCCAGTTATTCCAGGTCATTGTGCTGTTAGGGTCAATATGCCTATTACCCTTTTATTATATACCCTAAAAGAAAGGAAACGCTAATACATGTTACAACAGATAAACTTTGAGGACATCATACTAAGTGAATTAAGCCAGTCAGAAAAAGAAAAAAAAAATAGTGTATGATTCCATGTAGTATATGAGGTACCTAGAACAGTCAAATTCATAGAGACAGAAAGTAGAATGATAGGTAGTTGCCAGGAGCTGGGGAAAATGCAGAGTTGTTTAGCAGGTATGGTTTCAGTTTTGCAAGATGAAAAATGTTCTGGAGATTAGTTGCAAAAACAATGTAAATATAATTAACACTAGCTATCTACACACTTAAAAATGGTTAAAATGTGTATTTCATCACAATTTTTAATAAGAAAAATATTCAAAGCACAAAGATAATATAAATCAAAGTAGGAAAATCTAAATAAAGCCAGAAGAAAATACAGGTGAATATTAACTGATAATGATAATAGGGGATTTCAATAGCTAAAAGAAATGGAAGAAATCTCAAAATCGATAAACCTAAAAACAATTTTATATTGCTACATATAAAATTATTATTAAGCAAAGTCAAAAAGCAAACAATAAACTGGGGAATAATAATTGGAACAAAATGACAAAAGATTAATATCCTTACTACATAAAAATCTCATAGTAATTAACTAGAAGAGCAATAAAACCCCATTTTTAAAAATAAGTAGCATATCCATTTTACAGAAGACAAAGTTATTCCCATACTGGGGATCTATACCCACTGAACAGTCTAAAATCTACACAAAAACTCATTTAAAAAATCCTTTATATACAGCAAAAATAAAAAAGGATACAACAAATATTATTGCTAGACAATTCAAATATTATACAGCCATGATGTTTCTGAAGAATATTACTCACCTGGAAAAATTCACACAAGTAATATTAAACAAAAATAGTGAGAATCAATTAAGACATATAGAAATATGCAATAAAGAGGTACATAGAAAAAGAGGGGGAAGAAATTACATTAAAATTTAGCAACTCCAAATAATTAGATTATAGATTTTAATTTTCTTCAAACTTCTCTGTATTTCAAAATCCTCTATAATTTGAGTTCTCTATAATTTAAAAAGATAGTAATTCTTAAAAAACAAAAAAAACAAAAAAACAACTAGTAAATGAGTACTTAACTAAGTATTGTATAATTTAAAATTCAATTCTACTTACCTGTTGTCATGGTTGGACTAAATAGTCCCAGTACTGACATACCAGAATAGGAGATTAGGTCTTTATATAATTCCCCACTTAAATATTCTTCTGCTTCTTGGATAGATGTTATGTTCACTGGACATGAAATCCTGTTGCTAGATGAATATAGATATACATACAAAATTAATTTTTAAAAATACTTTTCACCAGCTATGGAAAGCAGTCATGTGATTCCTCAAAAAACTAAGAATAGAGCTACCATACAATCCACCAATCCCTCTCCTGAGTATGTACCTGAAAAACTTGAAATCGTGTTTCACAAAGATATATGCACCCCTATGTTCACTGCAGCATTATTAACGGTGGCTAAGACATGGAAACAACCAAAGTGTCCCATGATAGAAGACTGGATAAAGAAGATGTGGTACACTATACACAATGGAATACTACTCAGCCATAAGCAAGGATGAAATAGTGCCATTTGCAACAACATGGATGGACCTTGAGAACATTATGCTAAGTGAAATAAGTCAGAAAAAGCTAAGTTTTCACTCATATGTGAGGTATAAAACTAAAACCCATGAACACAAACAGCAGTATGGTGGTTGCCAGAGGGGAAGGGGGTGAGGGAGAAGGGGTCCTAATATAAGGTGACAGAAGATCTGACTTTGGGTGGTGGATATTCAGTGCAACATTCAGATCTTGTAACCCAGAAACCTACCTATGAAACCTATATATTCATGTTGAATATATAGGTTTCATATGTCACCCCAATCAATTTAATAAGTGAAATTTTAAAAAAAAATACTTTTCGGCTTGTAAAAAAATAAAAATACTGACCTTACAAAAGACTACATGCCGCAGGATAAACATCTGACTAAATAAAGAAAAATACTATTCTAAACAAACAAACAAAAATCTCTCTCATTCAACAAAATTTATATCTCCCCAAAAGTGACGGTATGTGCATGAGCTCTACTCATCAATGCTCAGCCTGTGATTTCCATTCTAGTATCCATCTTAATCCATTCAGAGTATGTCAACAGCATGTGCAATTAAAAGTTTTATAGACCTAAACGTTGACAAATCGTAGGGTGAAGCTGCATACTTACAGCTGGATAAATTTTAGGAGATCTTCAGTTCCTAACATACCACTGTAAGATACTGGGTTCTCGCCTTCCTTGTACATCTTTACAACAGGAAATTCGGTAACGTTTTGCTTCGTACATACATCAGGCCAGTCTGCACAGTTTATTCTAGTAAGCAGCATAGCGGGTGTGCCTAAGCAGAAGGAAAATGAATGTTTTATAAATATTAATGTAGAAAACTCAGTTAAATATTGTCAATATTTTCACATACCATTCTTATTTTAAGCTCTCAGCAGTACCAAACACTGCTGTGGAATGCGCTCTCTCTCCCCTTGACTTTTTGCAACACCTTCCCCTATTGGCTCTTTTGCCACCTCTCTTGCTGTTCCTTTTTGTTCTTTTGACAGGTTCTCTGCCAGTAACATGGGCATTCCTCAAGGCTCAATTTATGCTGCCCTCGTTCTAGACAATCTCAAAAACCACTGCCAATGAATCTTAAATTTATATCTGTGGCGCAGGCTTCTTCTGAAAGTTTCAGACCCATATATCCTTACTGTCTTAAATATTTCTGTTTGAGTGAAAACATCCTCAAACTCAGTACCTATGACTAAAACCAAATACGGTTTCCTTCCTGTTTGTATTGGTGAACATTGTCATTCTTGTACAACTCAAAAAACAAAGTAACATTTTTCTCGCCTGACCATTCCTAGTTCCCCCATGGCTAATCAAATCAATCAACACAGCCTTTCAATTGTACCACTGACATTTGAAATATCTCTTCTATCCATTTCTCTTTACTACCAGTACTCCAATCATTATTTCTCCTTGGATAGCTTCAGTACACTTCTAATTCATGTATCTTTACACTGAATTCAGTATATAGCTTTACACTGAAACTAGAAGTGTCTTTTCAAAACTCAAATCTTTTTTCCTGCCCTAACCAGTTTGGCTCAGTGGATAGAGCGTCAGCCTGTGGACTGAAGAGTCCCAGATTTGATTTGGGTCAAGGGCATGTACCTTAGTTGCAGGCACATCCCCAGTAGGGGACGTGCGGAGGCAGCTGATTGATGTTTCTCTCTCATCAGTTTCTAACTCTCCCTTCCTCTCTGTAAAAAATCAATAAAATTTATTTTTTAAATCTTTTTTGCTAACAGCCCACCCTACCAATTTTAATGACTGGTCTTTCTCACCCCTTCATATTTATGCATGTATGACTACTTCAAGAATGCCTAGACACTCTGATCTACATCAAGTTCCTATGCACTGATAGAACCATGCTCCTTTATCTTATTACTAGAGGCATGGTGCATGAAATTCATGCACTGGGGGGGGGGGGGGGCGGGGGGGGGCGCGCGGCAGGACTGCACTCTCTCGCAGTCCGGGACCCCTCACTCCTTACAGCTTGGCTCGCTGCTCCTTAGCGAGCCTCAAAGGCGGGAGAGGCTCCTGCCACCACCGCTGCATTAAACCATGAGCCCAGCTTCTGGCTGAGTGGCACCCTCTGTGGGAGCGCTTTGACTACAAGGGGGTAGCTCCTGCATTGTCTGCCTCCCCCCCCCCCGCCCCCCGGTGGTTAGTGCACATCATAGTGACTGGTCATTCCACCGTAACAACTGCTTCCGCTTTTATTATATAGATGTAATTACATGCTCATTTGTGTAGTTACTTGATGAATGTCTGTTTCTACCAAGAGAGCTCCCTGAGGAAAGGGACTGTGTCTATTTTACTCATCATTGACTTTCCAGTCCTTGTGCACAAAACACCTTAAATATGTGTGTAAATGACACACAAGAAACTTATCCAAGGCTTCAGGTACCCATCCTGTCTAAATGTTATAATTTCTTTTTAGCCTAAGAAAACACCTAATGGAATCCCGAAGAGAAATTCCCACTTGTTCTATAATAATATATGTAAAGCCGGGACCGGTTTGGCTCAAAGGATAGAGCGTTGGCTTGGGGACTGAAGAGCCCCGGGTTCGATTCCGGTCAAGGGCATGTACCTTGGTTGCGGGCATATCCCCAGTAGGGGGTGTGCAAGAGGCAGCTGATCGATGACTCTCTCTCATTGATCTTTCTAACTCTCTATCTCTCTCCCTTCCTCTCTGTACAAAAATCAATAAAATATATTAAAAATAATAATATGTAAAGTTCTTCAAAATATGTAAATCGCTAGATAGAAAGAGATCAAAAAACAAATAAAACAGGCACCACACAATTCAGCTATGAAAGGAATGAGTAAATTCTAACAAAAGGAAACTTTAATATATTATATTAAAGGACTCTTAGTATAACAATTAAAACTGTGAATATAATACTTTAGTATTTTATCACCAAAAGTTTTTAATACTGAAAATTCACTCTTATATTTTAAATGATTCTAGGTTATACAACATAGATGTGATAATTTATCACTAGATAACACTTTTTAGCAATTTGTTTGATAATACTGGCAGGATGCAATCTATTTTATTCAACACTACATTCCTCTGCCTGCCTAGTACAATGTTGTTATATAGTATGTACCTTATAAAAATTTATGGAATGTAACTTACATTTCTTTATGAACAAATTTTAAATTTTACATTAAAATATATTAACACCTGAATACTATATGACCATATAAACAAAGATAAATCCTATTCCTTCTAAAACCAGATCTACTGACTTCTCTACAAAGTTCTCTTATCCTTTATTATAATTATCTTAGATATAAAAGGCTAATATGCAAAGGGTCCCCATGGGAGTTCCACTGGGAGACTGGGAGTTCTATCACTTGCTATGACGTGTGCTGACCACCAGGGGATGGCATGGAACGAAGGAAGACCCTGATACCTGGCCAGGTCTAGGGACCCTACCCATGCATGAATTTCATGCACCGGGACTCTAGTATATATTGGCACCCAAGTATGGGTTATAGTGCTGTTACAAATGCAGTTCTTTCCCTTCAATATACATCCTCAACAAATCTACCACCACTAAGAATGCTATTGTCCCTGCAGCCCAAGTTGAAAAGTTTGATGTTAACACTGAAAAAAAAATACTGATGCATATCATTAAACACTGTAAAGCTACCTATGTTAAAGTTGCCAATTTAAAATTTTCCTTCTTATAAAATGGTTTCAATATTTAATCATGTTTTAATTGGAATAATCTAATATTCTAAGATGCCTGCAGTATTATAGCCCATATACTTTATCAATGCAGTAATTTCAAATAGAGTTCTTAATTTAAAGGAAGGGGAAAAAACAGATTCTCTTAGCTACAGATGCTATGTAAGTATAAACACCTGACACTTGCTGCCACCTTGTGACAGTATAAAATAATCTTCATTGTCTTGGATTAAGAGATGAAAGTGACTTATCCTCAAGTAGTTAATGTGAAAGTTTGCAGAACTAATTGCCCAAAGTATTATAATATTTTCCTAGTTTAAAAAGTTACAGTTGAGGCTTCAACAGAGATGCAAAACACTATAGTTACCTACACTAATGCATTTCTACATTAAGCCCCCAAAAGTCCATTTATCTGATATCTAATTACTAAAAGAATTGTTAAGAACAAACTAAATATAAAAGGTAATCAAGTCCTTACTTTATTTAAAAGATCAGTAATCAAAGTAACTAAAGACTTAATCACCTCTTCTCTTGGGTAATGAAATAATCAAAAGTAGAATCAACTGTGTTTGGGAAATGAATGATAATAAAAATGGTTCAGAAAGGTTTTTTAAAATCTCTGATGTTTTTATTGCTACAAAACATGCTCTAATTAGAGCTGATTTTCTGGAATCAATTTCTTGAGTTCACAAAGTCCCCACTATATAAATAAGTTGTACACACTTTTCACTAAAATGAAACAAAGTTCATGAAACTCTACTATATTAGGTTAACCATTTATTCAGCAATTACTAAAACCAGATATTCTGGCCCCATGGCTCAATTGGTTGGAGCATCATTCTGTACACATAAGGCTGTGGGTTCGATTCCCAATCAGGGCACATATCTAGGTGCAGATTTGATCCTGGCCAGGGCACATATAGGACACAACCAATCATTGTTTCTCTCACATTAATGTCTCTCTCTCTCTCTCCACCACCACTACTCTCCACCCTTCCCCCTCCCCCTCCCCCCACTTCCTCTCTCTCTAAAACCAATAAAAAGATGTCTTCAGGTGTGGATTTAAAAAAAACAAAACACCTAGATATTCTGCAATGCAAGGTAATATGCAAAGTACAGTGAGCTCAGTAAAAGGCTCACTAATTGCCCATAGGAACTTACTAAATAATGAAATAGCATGTAAACTAGTTTTCCCCAAAACTAAATGGTGGGTACATTCCTATAGTAGTTAAGAATAAACTTATAATTAAAATAGCTTCTATTTATAAGAAAAACAGTAGGAGAAAGTCATTATAGGTAGGAAGCATGATGCATTCTATTGATAACTTATTCAAATGAGAGCAAAACATTATCCTAATCCTCTTTCTCTCTCCCTCCCTCCCTTCTTCCCTCCTCCCTTTCCCTCTAACAGATTGTGGCATAGGCATTTTGAGTTAAAGTCCATTCCTTGGATTCTTATTTTCCTGCAACTGGATCAAGTTTCATAGGATATTAAAATAAAAAGAGCCTGGCTCTTTGATTAGACTATAAGATTGGGTCTTATCCGTGAAATGTTTATTTAATAGTACTCAATATTTATTTAATAGTATTTAATAGTAACTAGCACAGAGTAGGCACTCAATAAATGCCTGCTGAATGACTGAATTCAGCCAAAAAGGTTATAGATTAACTATGTGGCCACAAGTAATCAATTAAGGACAGTTCCATGAAGACAATCAAAATGAATGCTTTTAGAAGCATTTCTGAAGCTATTGATTAATTAACATAATCTTGAAAACAAAAACATTAATAACCTGAAATTTTATGCAGCTTTCTTCATCTTTAGCATAACACAGTTTTACAAATAGCAACAGCTCAGAATCAGGAAAATAAGCATGCATGCCACAGCACAATACCTTTCAATTTAACTGCTAAATCAACATAGGAGTGCAAAAATGCCATGGATACTGCTTGCCCTACATAAAAATAAAAAATTCAACAGATATTACAACATGCATATCTCCAAAGCATTTATACATAATAAACAGAAATTTATGAGGTTTCCCAAAATTGTTATTTCTTAGTAAGTATACAAACTCAATATTGTTCCAAACATTTAAGAATACTCCAAATACAACTGATTTTCTGCATTCATACTGGAGGGAATATAGTTTAACAGCTGTTATTTAAAGATAAAAGCAATATATTTCCTATAAATCTATAAGAACTGTTAACATATCAAAAGCATTAGCTTGAATCACAATATTCCTAAATTAACAAGCTGAACATCTAGTTTATTCCTTAACCTTCAATTTGTAAGTCAGATATATATATAATCAGTTTTACAATCCCAGAACCAGCTAAAAGGAAATGTTTCATTATGTGAACCTTACTTGGGACTTAAGAAAGCTATGTCATCTTACACTGTGCAATATGTAGAATGCAAAAATAAAACCTGTTTATTTTAATGTCCTAATATGTAATATAGTCTCCTCTAAAGATTCATACTCACAACCAGCATAGAAAAGCACTATGCTGTCCGAAGCCATTACTGTCGCGTTAAATGTCTCTCCTGTTAGTTCCACCGTGAGTTCCAAAGGCAGCTGTCTCTTCCTGTCTCTGTAAACACTTTCTGCCACTTCATCATCTTGCATTTCTAAAACATTTGAGAAGAATGTAATGTGTATATAAAAGTGTAATTAAAAATAGTTAAACTCTTTTCCCAGGTGAGCATATGCAAATTTGGCAATCTATAAGACTTTTGAATTTACACTATCTTATTAATTAAAAATGCATGTTGTTTAGCCGAAACCAGTTTGGCTCAGTGGATAGAGCATCGGACTAAAGGGTCCCAGGTTCGATTCCGGTCAAGGGAATGTACCTTGGTTGTGGGCACGTCCCCAGTCGGGGGTGTGCAAGAGGCAGCTGATCGATGACTCTCTTTCATCGATGTTTCTAACTCTCTATCTCTCTCCCTTCCTCTCTGTAAAACAATCAATAAAAAAATTTTTTTTAAATGCATGTTTAGAAAACTTTCTAGTTTTCTGGCTTCCTACCCTAAATAACTCTGAGGTGCTTTCTGACTCAGAAACTGTGATGTTTTAGTCAACTCCAAAAGCATTTATTTAAACTTGTCTGGAAATAATATGAATATTATATTTTATAATAAAATATTAATTTAAAATTAAAAAGTTCAGTTTTATTTCGCTCTCACTGTATGACAAGCACTGTGACAGACACCAGGGAAAGTAGTAGACAAAAACAGATATTTTCCCTGACCACATGAAAAACCTTCCTACAAAAAGGTCAGACAATAACCTGATCACTGAATAAATACATCATTATAAATTGTGATCAGTTAAAAAAGGGAAAGGATACAGTGAGAGATTATAGCAGGGAGAGTTAGATTGGGAGATCCAAAGTCTTCCAGGTAGAGAATCAAGAAAAAAAAATATCTGAAGCAAAAAGAATAATATAACCATATGCAAAGGCTTGGAGACATAAAAGAGCTTAGTATATACTAGATGCATAAGGAAGGTAAAACTGACTAAAACAAGATGAGTTGGAGGAATAAATGGTATGAAGAAAACTCTAAGCTGGCAGTGGCTGGATCATAAGAGTCAAAAATTTTGGCTTTTATTCTAAATGCACCAAGTTATGGTGGATTCTGAATATGTAAAAACCTATCATTAATTTAGATAGACTGGCTAGCAACCAATTGCCCATCCATCCATCCATGTAAGTGGTAAAAAACACATTTTAAATCCATATTCTGTTGGAGTTTGTATAAATTGTATGGTAACACTGAAGAGGCATCTAACTTGATTAGAGAGACATTAAAGTTTCCTAGGAGGGTTGACACTAACTGAATAGAGCATGACAATTACAAGTGCAAACACTGACTACATATCTGATGGTACTAAGATTACTGGGTTTTAGATGTAGTAATAACAACAATTATGGTAATTTTAAAAGAGAAATCCTTATATCTCTGAAATGCACAGGGAAATATTAATGAATGAAATTGTATATTTGATGTTTGCTACAAAATAAGGGGTGGTAGTGGTTATAACAGGACAGGCATGGGTTGATGGTAGTTGGATGTGGCCAGATAATGGATACCAGGAGATTTGTTTTATTATCCTGTCTACTTTGTAAGTTCATAATTCTCTGTAATAACACAGTAAAAGAAAGGGAGAAAGTGAGGAAGACAATATATGCCAGGGTTCTTGTTCCAGCATTACAAAGGCTTCAGCAATCTAGAGAAAGGCTATGTATAGATTAAATAAGAGTCCAGAGACGAAAGATAATTTTGAAAGGCATTAGGGGTCAGAGGAGCTTCAGCTAAAGGACCTAAGTTTCTCCTTGTCTCAGGACCCTTGCTTTTTATTAACACAATTTGTCCTAAGGCAAGGTGGAGATAATACATTTCAAAGGGTAGGGTACAGAAGCATTGTGATTGGGGAATAGCCTACAGCTGTTTAGGTGTTTGGCCAATAGGAGGCAATAACATGTAGACTGAGATGCTCTGAGCTGTCTGGCAGCAAACAATCATCCTATTCAGGTTTGGGGGAAGTGCCTTTCAGCCATTCCAACAGGTGATTACATATGTGACTCAGCCCTTGTTGAGCCCCCAAGTTTCATCAATCTTTTGATGAAACTCTTGTAATTATGACATGCTGGAATTGGCTTCCGGCAAATATAGTTAGAGAACTAGAGTATTATTTTCCATATAACTTCTAATACTATACAATAAAATACTAGATCTAAATTTCAGTACATTTCAGCAATTTTCAATTGCATCATGCTATCTAATGCATAACTCTCTGGGCTGCAGTGTGAAACATAAGCATTGCACTACATTAACTTTAAGGTACTTATAAAAAATCTTTAGTGTTGAAATTATTACAGATGTCCCCATTTTGTTCCCCTTTGACCCCCTCCATCCCATATCTACACCTGCCCTCAGGCCTTCACTATACTATTGTCTGTGTCCATGGGTTAAGGTACTTTTAGATACCACATTCTATGACATTAAAAAGTTATGTCCTCAATACTCAAATTGATAAAAAGCTATTCTCTTATTTCTTACAGGGTAGAACAAAAGTAGGTTTATAGTTATGTGTATGGAAAATATAATAGTTAACAAGTAATACAGGAACAAACTGTTTCATGTACTCACAACTGTAAACCTACTTTTGTCTCACCCTATATATCAATATAATGTTTTTCATTTTCCTGCCATTCCTTTATTATTTCCTAATCCATCCTTTTTTTTCTACCAATACTTCCTTTCCCTCTTTTCTGGTCTCTCTCTCTTAATAAGCTACACTCACTTGTAAATTTTCTCACTCCTCAGCTATACCTTTCACCTATCCATAATACATATACTCTTTTAAGTCATACATGTTTAATTATTTTTTTTCCATATTGTCCTTTTATAGAACTCAAATTTTATTCTAATTCATCCTGTGCCCATTTCCTCTGAAGGGCATTTTTCTATATGATAACAAACTCTTTCTTAACCCTCATCTATCATTCCTATATAAATGGGAATGAAACAAGATGGGGAAATTATTTATATGGGCGTGATATCACACAATATAATGAGCCAGTATGCATTACAAACATAGGGAGTTAAAACAAAACAAAACAAAAATCACAACAAAACAAAAATCAAAAGGCAGAGCTATAAAAGAAATACAAGAGGGGAAAAAAGAAATACAAGAACTAGGCCAGGGAAAGAAGGCAGGTAGAGTTGTAGAAAGAGAAAGCAACATAGAGGACAATAAAGGCCAGAGAGTCAGGAAGCAATATGGGATATGAAAACATGGAAATCTTAAAACAGCGACTCCTACCGAGGAAAGAAATCTTATTAAACTGACACTGTGCAATTTTCCTGACTCTGAAGACTATAATATATGAATCATGATAGGAAAACAGCAGGGAGCAAGAGACCAGAACACAGGTCTATCTATGGAATGACAATGCTATGGAGGAGAACTCTGGCTTCAACCACAAGCAATTCTAACCTCTATGTTCTAGAAAAGAACTAGAACATAGCTCATTCTAAGAAATTGGTTACTGGTAACAGTTAAAGCTCAGAGCCCTTATTAAATTTATAATATAAACTTTGATCATAATAATGATGGATCTCATGAAAAAATATACAAATTATTTCCTTCCCAGGGTTCATAATAATAGTACTATATAAAACATTCAACTATTTACTAAATGGGATCTATCAATAAGAATACACAAGATATAACCCCTGCTTATAGATAGTATAGTCTAGTGGAGAAGAGAGAAATTAAATGAGCAATTACAGAACAGGATTAATGCCATGAAAAAAGGAATGATAATGCTCATAAATAAAATTTCAAGTCAGAATGATTCTTCTAAGCCAGGTTCCACCACATGCCATTTATGTGACTTTGGACAGATCATTTAACTCTGCTAAAACAAACATTCTTCACCCACAGAATGAAGGTAACATTGGCTAACTCAGAGAATAGCAATCGAAGTAAATAATATGAAGAGGAGTAGCCTTAAAAACTATAGAATACTTCAAAAATGTAACCAATAAGAGCAATAAAAAACAGAAATAACATGTTAAGTAGAAGTATTGAAATGCTATTGAAATTTACTCCCTACATTGTTAACAATCAGATTTATTTATAACTATAAATTTAATGTTGTTAAGAGTCTACTTTCTAATAGGAGTAATAAAAATAAAATGCCATGTGTGGCTCCTAGGTCGTTTTTAAACATGGAGTAGGCTGGAAGGGTTGAAAGAACTGATGTGGAAGATAAAGGTACAGATGTGGGAAGCTAGAAGCCTAACAATGAAAGTTATCACCCTAAACAGAATAAGGTATCCTTACATCTTTTCACCTAGCAATTTGATAAAATGACTCAAAATAAATTTCTTCAGGTTTCTTCCTAGTCTTGAATGTGAATACATTCTATAAGAGGAATGGGTGAGGTGAGCATCACAAAACATATTACCCATATCTGGACCTTCCATGTCATCGGCTTCATCTTCTCGTGTTTCCTCAATGTGTGTGTTATTTTCTACATAGGATATTACTAAATCAGCATCATGTAACACCAAAAATTCCACTGGCATTCCCTACAAATAATTTTAAAAAACATAACTAAAATATAACAAAGCATTTTAATATAAAAATATTTTACTTGTTGACACTACAATCAAGTTAAACCTTTGAACTTCAATTTTAAATTCAATAAAACCAAAAGAGGAAATTAACTCCACAGTCACTCTGAAAAGTATCCAAGCGTACTTCATATAAAAAGACAGTGTGCACTACGGAAACAGATGGCAAAAAAGAACTGGAAGTCTCACTTCGGGGGAGGGTTTGAAGTGGGAGATGCGGGGAGGGGGAGGGAACTAAGTGAAAAAGGTGAAGCGATTAAGAACTACAAATTAGCAGCTACAAAATAGTCACGGGAATGTAAAGTAGAGCATAGGAAATATAGTCAATAATATTGTAATAATTTATGTATGGTGCCAGGTCAGTATTTGAAATATGGGGAGGAACACTTTGTAAAGTATGTGACTGTCTAAGCACTATGCTAAACACCTGAGACTAATATAAAATAATATTGAATGTAGCTGTAAGTGTTAAATAACATTTAAAAAGGAAATCTCGCTTGTTTTTTTCTTCACAATTACATTATACTGAAATCTGAAACATTTCACATGTAACAGTAAATCCTACCTAAATATAAAATGGAAATAAATATATACAATTTTATTGCAAAAAGAGCCAATCACTATAATCCCACTGAAGAGTTTTAATTGCCTATTTAGCTATAAATATAAAAAATTCTATCTGCTCCCAGGTATTTTAAGAATGCCAAATTCTATTCCAGTTGACATTATGCCATTGAAATTTTTTTGCTAATGCCCAACAGCAACTAGATTACTTTAGTAAACTATCCTTGACTGTAATTATACAGTAGAATAAAGGTAAAGAAAAAGTTTTAAGTATGTCTGTTCTTTCATATCACATATCTTCATCTTTTCAATTCTATATTCAAAGCAAAAAATTTTTTACTTCTGCAGAAACATAATGGAGCTAAAAAATAATAGAAATCAAAAATCAATAAAATCAAACTAAATTTATTCCAAATATACATAAAAATTGTTGTGGAAAACTTTTTTTAAATAGATTTTTTATTTATTTCAGAGAGAAAGGGAGAGGGAAAGAAACATCAGTGATGAGTGAGAATCATTGAACAGCTGCCTCCTGCACACCCCAAACTGGGGATCTAGCCTACAACCCAGGCATGTGCCCTGACAGGTTCATAGGTCGACAGTTAACCACTGAGCCATGCCAGACAGACGTGGTAAATTTTTTTATTGAGGTATAACATTCACAGAGAAAAGAACACAAATTATAAGTGTATAGTTTGAGAATTATTTTGTTGTTATTAAAAAATCCTCCCCCAATAATATTTTTTCCATTGATTTTTAGAGATGCGCTAAAGCAGGGGTAAAAAGGGAGAGGGAGGAAGGAAGGGAGAGAGGGAGAGAAAGAGAGAGAGAGGGATAGAGAGAGAAACATAAATGTGAGAGAGACATATGGATTGGCTGTCTCCTGCGCTCAACCCAACTGGAGCTGGGGAGCAAACCTGAAACCTTTCTGGTGGGCGATTTGACAATGTATTTTAAAAGCCTTAAAAATTCCCATTTCCTTTGACACATTTTACTTCCAAAATTTTAGCCAAAAGAATCAGTGATATTCAAAACAGTATACAAAACAGTATTCATCCTAGCACAATAATAAGTAATTAAATATCATTTTAAGTGAGAAGATATATAGCATGATCCTAATTTTCTTTTTAAAATATATAAATACATACAGTGGAACCTTGGTTCTCAAACTTAATTCATCCCAAAGGCTGTTCAAGAAGTGATTTGTTCCAAAACCAAATCATATTTTCCCATTAGAAATAAAGTAAACTGAATTAATCTACTAGACCCCCAAATGATTCCCTGTTTTAACCTCTCTTATATACAGTACATGTCTAATGTACTGTTTACTCTGTAAATAAACACTTCTTTTCTGTATCGAACCACTCCCTCCTAGCCTTAAACTAACCACTTTCAGCATTCCTCACAGGGGTGTCCTTCAGGGCAGCAGGCAGCATCTTTGCTCTTCACATATCATTGCCCCTGAAATGCCATCACCTACCTGCTTTCATTTATCCTAACCAACGATCGTTTTTCTACTTCTTCAGTTACCTGTGATCATTGTTTCTTTCTTTATATATATATTTATTTATTTATTTATTTTTAATATATTTTATTGATTTTTTTACAGAGAGGAAGAGAGAGGGATAGAGAGTTAGAAACATCGATGAGAGAGAATCACCTCTTGCACGCCCCCTACTGGGGATGTGCCCGCAACCAAGGTACATGCCCTTGACCAGAATGGAACCCGGGACCTTTCAGTTCCCAGGCCGACGCTCCATCCACTGAGCTAAACCAGCTTCGGCTGATCATTGTTTCTTTCACATCCTTAGCAACATTAGCGCTCTTGATGGCCTCTTTATGTTTTAAAACTATGCTAAGGTGGATTTTACCAGCAACAAGAGCATTCTCTCTCTCATGTGTTGCCTCAGAGATGCTTTTTGTCATCCTAAGGTATCAGCTTAAAAGGGTTATCAGTTCAAAAATCGAAAACCGAAGTTTGGTTCAACAACTGAGACATTTTTCTGTGAACAACTTGGTCAAGAACCGAACTGTTGGAAATGGGAGATGTTCGAGAAATGAGGTTTGACTGTATCTGAATATGGGGAAAATACAAACTAACAAATGGAAAAAGCACACCAAAATATAATAGCACGTTTGTTTGAATAGTGGCAATTTACAGTAGCAAGTTTGTTTGAATAGTGGCAATTTACAGGATTTTTCTATAATAAGCATACATTACTTTAAACAAGCAGACATTGTAGACCAATCCACAAAATGACTAACCTCTTCTCTTTTGAAGGCCACATTAGCTTGCTGAGGAATGTCCACTTCCAAAGAGTCCCTTTTTCAAAATGGAAATAAATGTTTTATGTTGCTAATCTGAAGGACAACAGTCATCCAGGATGTCAATCTAAAATAGAACTGTAAGTTCTCATACTAAAAAGAAATTTATGAAAAAATATGACAATTTTGTGATTCAGAAATTTCATATATAAACACAAACAAATTTTCTGATCTCTATTTTCATATCTTCATTTAGACAAATTTTATTGTCTAAATTTTAACCATGCTAATAATTTTAGACTTCAGCTCAGCAACTCGTTCTAACAATACTAGAATCTATTATAGATTTGAGTTTATTTACAAGTGAACAGATTACCACATTTAAATATGAGAAAATGTTAGAGTTTCATTAAACACAGTGAATGTGGCACATTTTAGATACCTTAACAAAAGCAGAACCCCTGCTTTTCCCAGAAGACGCCAAGCAATCCATTCTGCGGTTCTTCTATCAGCTTCATAAGTAGCTTGTTGACTAACAATAAACACCAGAGGTAATCCTAGTTGGAGATGAACAGTTGAAACTTGCTGAGGATCTTCAGCAACTTCAGTCTTCATTTTAAAAAAAAAGAACAAAATGTGATGATAATGTTCCAACATTTGGATTTAAACCCTGCTGATTCTTACTAATAAAGTCACAAGTAAAAGAACAAGTCTGTGAAATAAATCTAATATTTCCAGAAATGGTCTCATAATTTCTAAGTTTAATGCTTCCAATGTACCTATTTGGTTTAAGCATTATAAAACTATCAGAATTTTATAAGAGATTAAACATAAAATTACAACCCATAAGGAATAAGCATGGTATAAAGAGAAAACAAAACAGTGTGGTACTGATAAAGATAGATATTTCAAATGAAATAGAAGCGATAACTAAAGAATACATTCTTTCATATAAGAATTTCACATCTAATAACACATTACAAAACAATTACCGCAGCAGCTTGAATACACACAGCTAATTTCACTCCCTCCAGAAGTCCCAGGAAAACTACAGCAGTAGGTTTTAGAAGAGAAAAACATACTTACGTGAAGAAATGAAAAGAGAAAAGTCAGCAAAATTTTGGATGCTGGAGAACAGAATCACTGACTCTACAAAACTCTAAGCCGTGAAGGAAAGAAAGCTAAGAAACAATTCCATTTTAGCTGCAGAATAAATCCTACAATGGTTCAAGAACTGTCAGCGCCTGGTATCGCTGAAGCTGGGAAAGAAATAATGGAAGAGGGGTGGCAGGAAGGATCTTTTAAAGGGAGGAATAGGTAAAAACTTTGGAGAGGCGGTTAGATCCCCAGATCCCCCTCCCCAACTCCCTGAGCATAGGAAGCTTTCCCTCAAACCAGGAGACATGGAGGGAGGGGACAGGGGATTAGGAACAGCGGGCTGTGTGGATAGCATGCCAAACTCAGGGGAATTGAGTACGCAAATACTGAGAAGCTACCCAGCCCCTTCCCACTCTCAGTTCCTGGAACGCTAGCACCAGGCTTCTGTCTTCAGGGGGGAGATCCCTTTCTGGGGATCGTGAGTAGTAACCCTGGGTCCGCCATCCTGTGCTTCCTGGACTGCCCAGCCTTTCTAGACTGACACCACGGTTTAGGGTTTGGATTCTCAGCTTGGCTCTCCAACCAGGTACTGATTTCAAAACTATGATTACATAATTCCTGGTAAGTATAACAAAGTGAAATAAGTTCTGAAAATCTCCCTTCTCATTACCTATCTTAAAAAAAAATAAAAATAAAAGTTTTTAGAACAGCAAGAGAAAATTCATGAGCAGAAATTTTAGAAAAAGGGTACAACTTCACGCCAGAATGCTGTAGCCAAAGAAGAAACAGATTTTTAGTAAAGCTTGGGATGAGTCCTAATCCTGCCCCCAATGGCAAAAACTTAAAAAAAAAAAAAAAAAAAAAAAAAAGTACTGCTATGTCGACAAAATCCTGAGAATTCTTCATAATATCTCAATATTGAAAGAAAAGGAAATGAGTCTGGAGAGAAATAGTGAAGAACCGTACAGTGAACTGATATCTTCCTGTTGGGGCTCTATGCTGAAACGGGAGATCAAAACCAATCCAGAGAGTATTCTCCTCATGGAAATAAGATAAATGCCCCTCCTCTGTATGAAGAGATAGGAAAGACTTATGTACTGCTTTTTAAAAAACACTGTTTGAAGCCAAAATCAAACTAAACAAAACTGACTCAAAGAACTCAGCAATGAGGCCAGTAAAACTGGGACTGGACTGGTGAACTCTAAATCTATTTAAATGTAAAAGCAAGGCTTTTTAAAAAGTGGGGACTGTGGTTATAGAGCAATATAAATATTATAAATCCTAATAATGTAAAATAACAGAAAACTGGGATGGAAATAAATGTCTGAAATTAATTTTCTCCTCTTTCACAGCAAGGGGTGATCAATACTATCTTAAATGAAAATATCGTTTTTTAAGAAATGATTTAACCTCCCAATGTTTTTCATAATCATTCCAACACTTAGGACAATATTTCCTAAGAGCCCTCTAATGATGAAGAAATGCCCTGACCAGTAGCTCAGTTGATCATCAACCCATGTACCGAAAGACTGCATTTCAATTTTGGTCAAGGTACATGCTGGGATTGTGGGCTCAATCACCAGTAAAGGGCATACAGGAGGCAGCCAACAGATGTTTCTCTCTCATCCTATTCTTTCTCTCTCTCTTAAAATCACTAAAAAGTTATATATTTTTTAAAGTTCCATAATCCCTCATTTTATACGTTTCTTTTTCTTACTAAATTCAAATAAGATTAAATGTAATACTATCAATTAATTCATTCATCCCTCTATTTGTAAATGTCGTTTATGACTGGTATGATGGTTACCTAACAGCTTATTTCTCAATGATGAGAACAGGCAGCTTTAAAAAAAGATTTCTTTACACTTCGCTGCACTGTTTGAATTATTTGTAATACACGTGCACCATCTATACGTATAAAATCTATACCTATAAAAAGCCAGCAACCGTTATGCCAGAATGACGGAACGACTGATTGCTACAACGCTCACTGAGGCCAGCGAACCATCCCGATCGATTGTGGGGTGGAGCCAGCTGGCCAACCTCCCTCAGCCCTTCCCCCCAGCCAGCTCCACCCCCATCAGCCTCTCCCACCCTGATTGAGGGTGGGGTGGCCAGCCAACCCTCCCTCAGCCCAACCCCCAGCCAGCCCCACCCCAGGTCGGCCTCCCCCAATCCCAATCAGGAGCAGGGCCAGCCAGCCAACTGCCTGTGGTGACTCCCCGGCTGACCCCACCATCCCAAATGGCCTGTGGCCCCTCCCTCTAGTCAGCTCTCCCCCTGATTGCCTCCCACACTTTGATCAGCCAACCGCATCATGGTCCCGCCCCCAGGCTGCTCACCCCAATTGGCCACCCTCCACCCCATTCAGGGGTGGGGATGGCCAGCCCACCACCCATAGCCCCTCCTCAAGGCCAGCCCTGCCCACAATCAGCCCCCATACCTCAATCTGGGGCATGGCCCGCCAGCCAATTGCCCTTGGCCCCTCCCTCCAGTCATCTCCTCCTCCCGACAGGCCCGGCCCAATCAGCCTCTATCGGCCAGACCACCACCCAGTGCATGAATTCAAGCACTAGGCCTCTAGTTTTTACATAAAAAGGACAGTGAAAAGGCCTACTGAAGGTTTTACAAACACTCAGGACAGCCCTTTGAACTTTCAGAAAAAGTCTGCTGATCACCAACACCTACTGAGTCTCCATAAAATTCTTCCAGGCTAATACTAAGAAAAGAGAAACACTAGAAATGCTATATTGCCAATATTTACCAACTTTTAAAATAGTGATCAAAATATTCACAAGAGATCTTTTCTTGACCATGATGTGGTCTTTGTGATCTCAGTGTGGTCACAATAATTACCACAGGGTGGGGTGGCCAGCCAACCCTCCCTCAGCCCCACCCCCAGCCAGCCCCACCCCAGGTCGGCCTCCCCCAATCCCAATCAGGAGCAGGGCATTATAATTACCACAGAATAATTCCATTACAAAAGGCCCTATTTGGGTTTCAATACAACACTTCAAGGCATAAAATATTCATTTTATGAACAATGTATCATCTCTTCTACCTTTAATAAGAAAATATTCCTAAATTCCCCTAAATTCAAGACATATATGTTCAAAGAAAAGATATAGCTCATCTGAAGTAAAATGCATATCTGTGAATCAAAGCAATAAATTTAACATATGAATTATCCAATACATTAAAATAAGACACATACCAGCAGAGGTGCTTCCATTGACTTAATAAATCGATAAATGTCAACTGTAGTCAATGGCTGTCCCATTAGTGTTCTTCTACATTGTTGGGTCAAGTCCAAGACTTCTTTACAATGAAAAAAGTAGAGATGTGCATATTTTATATCCTCCATTCTGTAAATTAAAAAACAGGGGCAGACTCACTTGAAGTTTGATGTGTGATCCTTCTATTATCCAGAAAGACATTTTAAAAATCTCTTTAAGTCTCATGCTTTTGAATGAATGTTTTAGTAAAAGTCTAAAAGAGTATAACATTAAAATAAAATGGACCCAAGCTAAAGATACATAATATTAAAGAAAATTAACTGTAATATTTTTAACAAACCACGTGAGTTGTGTAAGCTATTATTTTCCTAAATTCTTTCATGGTAGCTTCTAAAATTGGGTTATACGTAGGTCGACATAATATTTTTTTAAAATAAAAGGCTGTCACCTTGAGGACAATAAGATTATCTTCAAATAGAGTTTTCCTTCTAGAGATATGTAAAATAAAGCTTTCAAACACAAATTTTCTAGGTTTAATTTAAACCCAAATCTGTTTTGAATAAACTTCAGCCAACACATGTCTTAAGATAGAAACCATATGACACTTTGTGGAAGTTTGTAAGGTTGCATCTGAAATACTATAAAACTCAGCAAATATGGCTTATAATTTGAGTTTTGGCATTCCCTTCAATATGATAATTCAAAGATAAACTTATAGCGGAAAAGTAAGATTTGCCAAAATTAAAATAGCATTTTTAAAAGTCTTCATATGGCATTAGTAGAGTTTGGCAAATATTGCAAATTTTTTTAATTTTTAAAATGTTTTATTCTTGCTACATGCTTAAGCATGTAGCAAGGTTCACTGATTTCAATTTTAAAGCATCTCTAATAGATTCAATGATTTAAAAAAATGATCAAAGATTTACTTAATACCTACTGTATATAGGACCCTATGCTAAAATACAAAAGGCTAAGATGATTAGGACAATTCAAATTCATAAGAGGCTTACACTAAAGGAGATATATTTCATAAAACAATTAAAATGTTTATAATTGCTATAATATACAAAGAGCTATGGAAAACAAATATTTAATTCTGCCTCAAGTTGGGGAAAGAGGAAAAAGGGTTCAGGAAAATCATCATAGAGATTAAAAACAGCAAAGGAGAAAAAGAGCTCTCCAAGAAGATAAAGCAAATGGGTATTTCCAACAAAAGAAACAGCATAGCCAAGGCACAGAGTAAAGGTACATAACTTCTTGAGGAGGATCCTAAATAGTCGCATATTGAAAGGAAATTGTTGAGAGCAGGAGGAACTAGCTGAGCCTAGAATACATATCATAACCTCTGAAATAATAATGCTAGAAAGTTACTTAATCACAGATTCTTTGGTGATAGATAACAGAAACCAAAAAGGGAGGTGGGGGAGAAACATTTACTAGAAGTTTAGAAGTGTGTCTCAGAGAATACAAGGAAAATTAAAGTAATTAGATCAGAGAGTAAATGTAGAGATCTGAACAGCAAGAGTTCTGCAAGACCTTCATTTTGCCATTAATACTCTTCAACTCCCAACTCTGTATAAAGACAATGCTCTCAGCTTTACTTCTATATGGGCAAAACAATCCTGTGAGCAAGGGAGCCAAACCACTGTATCATTGTTTTTCTATACCCAATTCTAAGTTTCTGGGAGAGGAGATGGTATTTGCTCAGGTAAACGAATGAATTGGTTGGCCCTAGGTAGCTGCCTGTGATTTAATTGAATGTGATATGTATTGGGGGGAGGGGGGAGGTTGAGGGTAACACCCTTCTTGGCCTCTACACAGATTCTTTAAGAAGGGAATATACGGAGGTAGCAGAAAGTACTGGTGTCTCTATGGCATGCTACCTCTTTTAATGCCTGTCAATGTACACTCTTATTAACCAACACTTAATTTCAAGCATACTAACATCCAACATTATATAACAATTAAAACAGTACTCTTGTCCACTGTTATATCCTCAGCAACTGGAATAATGCCTAATACACAGAAGGTATTCAATACATGTTTTTTAAATGAAAGAATAAACAGATGAAAGAAGAAAAGGCATTCACCGCTCCCCCATTAGGAGACAATTCAAAGTTACAGCCAACTACTTCACCCTAAAGTGGTGTCACAGGACCACTATGTTCTAGCCACAGTCCTTCCCTATCTCAGCAGGTCCAGGTATGACTCCTCACAATCTTGTCATCCACGAACAAATGAGAATTCAAACATCTCCAATACGACATATACAAAAAAAAGAGAATAACTGTACATTTTTTAATTCCCATTTTAAAAGCGGAGAAGAGCCAATACCCTTCCAGAACATTACTGTGTTTAGTCATAGGTCAGAATAAAAAATATATGTAGTCAATCTTGCTGAACAGGGTTTGTCAAGTAAATGATAGGACCCATCTATAGATTCTCAGTAAATAACCACCTTTTGTGCTTTATGTGTGTCACCATTACATGCAATTATTCATTATCGAGAAAAAAAGCTGATAACACAAGAGAAAGTACAAACAGCTAACCCTAAGAGAAGCTATGGTGCTACCGTAGCATCACCATGGGGTGGAGAATAACAAGAGCTCCCCTATTCCAGGATGGGAAATTGGCTGTTGGGAGTAGCAAAGTAGCTGGCTAAACAACTGCTTATTGTTTCTTGAGATTCAGTGACTACTTGCAACAAAGCTTTATGGTGCTGTCAGTATAACTCTCAAATTGTTAAAAAAAAAAAAAAAAAAAAAAAAAAAACTTTAATTCTTATACAAATAGTAAACATGCATCAAAGTTTTATTTAACTCATTAATGAGGGAACCAGCAGAATGATTAAGAAGAGACTTTAAAAAAAAAAAAAAAAGGAATGCTGGCTGCCATACAGAGCAATAAAAATGTAACATCTGCCCTGGTCAGTGGCTCAATGGTTAGAGCGCTGGCCCAAGCACTGAAGGGTCACGGTTCTATTCCTGGTCAAGAGCATGTACCTGGATTGCAGGTTCCACCCCTAGCCCTGGTGGGAGGCAACCAGTCAATGCATCTCTCACATCCATGTTTCTCTGTCTGTCTCTTTCTCCACTCCCTCCCTTTCACTTTCTCTCTGAAAAAGCAATAGATTAACATTAGCATGTCCTCAGGCAAAGATTAACAACAACAACAAAAGCACAAAAAATATAACCTCCACTTTGTAGAAACTTTATTTTCTGCCAACCCATTCCCCTTGCCAAAAATCATTTAACTTTATCAGTTTTCTATGCACTAACCTCTAAATTTACAATTGTAAAATGGGATTTAATTAGTTTTGTTGATTATTATCAAATAATCACTATTTTCTGAAAGGTCAACAAAAGGACTCAAAAACTTGCATGGTATAAAAAGGTCACACAGTCACCATTTGGCCTTGCTCCTGAAGAGCATTTTAAAGCCAAATTTAAAGTCTTTAAAATGCACTAGTTATTCCTTGTGTCCATAAAAAAAAAATATATGTAACTCTACATTTGCCCAGACAACAGTCAAAAGAAGGCCTCTACCTAAAATTGTAAGCTAGGAAGTAGACAAAAAAAAAAAATCTAAAACAATCCATTCAAAAAAGTTATGACAAAGTAACTTATAGAACTCTCACAAATAGTTTCTGGAACTTAATTATGAAAGCTCTTATCACCTATTTCATCACTGTGGGATATCTATTCCTACAATATACTTGGTCACTCACAGGATCACATCTTGTAGCTTATCCATATTGTTTTCATTCACCTTAATCTAACATTATTTCTGCATATTTAAATTAATTCAGACAGCAAACAATTGTAATGAAGGAGACTTCAGGTTTAATTTATATACTCACATCTGCTTACAATTCCTCTTAGACAAGTCCACGTTGTGAGAGCATAGAGGAAATGATAAATAACTAATGTGAAATAAGTAAACTTAAAATTGTTGACCTAATCCTCTTATACATACCCAATACTTTCCAAAAGGGCAATTTCTGTCGTTAAGACAAATTGGTATGTGTTCCCATACACAAAAGCAGCTTCCATGACCGCCCTGTGCTCTGAAGAAGAGATAAGAGAGAGGAAGAGTTAGTTTGTGTGTCTCTACATAAGCTTCTATTCTCTAGACTGCCCTCTATCCTTTTGTGCTCTAATATATTTAAAGAAAAATCCTTTGTAGGGATTTCAATTGGGAAAATGCAAGTGGTTAAAGAAGTTATGAAAAGGCCCTAACTGGTTTGGCTCAGTAGATAGAGGTCCCAGGTTCAATTCCCGTCAAGGGCATGTACCTTGGTTGGGGGCACATCCCCAGTAGGGGGTGTGCAGGAAGCAGCTGAATCGGTGTCTTTCTCATGTTTCTAACTCTATCCCTCTCCCTTCCTCTCTGCAAAAAATCAATAATATATATATTTTTAAAGAAGTTATGAAAAGTCATTCCACTCAAAGTAAGGTAAGAATTAAGGAGGAGTCTAGAATGAGTTATACTTGAGAATATAACATATGAAAAATCTGTGATAGCTTCTTCCTAGCAGCAGGGAAGAGAATATGAATCCACCATACAACTTTTATATGTTATACTAGAGGCCCGATGCATAAAATTCATGCAAGGGGCTCGGCCCTCACAGCCACAGTGGCTGTCTCGGCCCTTGCAGCTCCAACTTCGTCCTTAAGGTCGTTTGGCTGCCCGGTCTAATTAGCATATTATGCTTTTATCATTATAGATATGTAATCTTTGTTGTTTATGGCTTCATTTTCTTTAATGAAACTTGTTCTTAAATATAGTTTAAAGAGATAAATCATTCTACACATTAAGACAAAAAGTTTACCTTCCATGCCATTTCCAATTTCTTTCCAAGGGACAACTAGTTTCAACTCTTTCACTGTTTATTTGTGTATTTACCACCAAGTCTCTAAATTACATCCTTATACTCTTATTTCCTCATTTTTTGTGTTAGTATTATCTACTAACTTCCCACTGTGGAAGATGATAAATTAGCTCTCTTCTCCAAAACTCCACTCCACAAATGTACACATTTCTATCTCCTCAATTTTCCCAATAGAGTTCTAATTTTTATTAAATCAATAGTCCATATTTACATTGTTATGAATCAGTAATTGTTATTTATAAATGAGCCATACAGTACAAAATTAGCACTTTTCCTTTTTTAAACAACTTTTTTTCACTATAGTTACACCACTCTTTTTCTATTTTTTTACATATATCTTACTAATTTATTCCTAAACTTTTGTACAATTGTCTAACCCTCTTAATACTTCAGATATATTGAGTGTACTAACTATCCCCTCTTCTTGGAGACTTTTCTGCAGAAATGTCCAATATGGACTGTTGCTAGTTGACCTGCTACACAAATTTCCTCCTGAGAACTCACTTCATCATCATCCAGGAGACTTCTTATTCTCGCTCTTGTATGAGGTCAACTGGCCTATTACCCATATCTCCGTGACTGATTTGCCCCCTTGCTCCCATTCTCTAGCACTTCCCATGAGTGGAAGTATGGAATACATATTTTTTGCGAGCTTGCATTTCGGAAAGTGTCTTTATTCTACTTTCATAACTACAGTTTCCTGCTAATAAATTTCAAAGTCCAAGTTACTTCTGAGAATTCTGAAAGCATTGTTCCATTTTCTCCATTTTACGGGGCTTCAATTCAGAAGTCCAATGCCATTCTAATTCTTGACCCTTTAACTGCAAACTTCTATTTTCTTTCTGGAAAATTTGAGAATAATTTTGTTCCCAATATTCTGAAATTTTAAGATGAGATGCTTTGGTGTGGCTCTACATTCATCCACTATGCTGGGACTTAATGGGCTCTTTCTATTTGAAAGCCTGAATCTTTCAGTTCTGGGAAATTTTCTTGAATTGCTTCTTTGAAGATTTCCTTCTTTTCATATTTTTTCTTTTCTCCTCACTGTCATTTCCAGATAGTTACCTTCCCCTCCACCACCTAACCTTCTATCACTTGCATTTAATCAGATTATTCTATTTTGCATTTCATCAGATTATTCCACTCACCACTCTGTCATGTTAGTGTCATATACTAATACCACCCCAGCCAGTGTCACTCCCCCTTATCACACTGTAATTTTCTCCAATGCTACTCCTGTCATAATCATTAGTGATTTTATTATCCCCCTAGATGATCCATTCAAAAATCCCTGTCCTTCATAGACTCCAATGATCTTTCTTCAACCCTACCTTAACCACTCACTGTAATGGTCCCACTGCAGGGCTTTAATTAGCAATTACTGCAAATTCCTCCATAATCTGCATGTCTATCATCCTCCCTCCCCTTACCTCCCACCCCCATACTTCCATCTGACTAGGTCACTGAGTCTAGCACATAACTCTAACCTTTGAGGACCTACAGTCTCACCACTTTTCATGTCAGTCCTCCCCCACCCACCCTCTCCACCACCACCACCCTCCTCAAGTCCTCTCTTGCCTTATAACCCTGCTTCAATTCCATTGTCAGTCTTTATAATCACTACCCTGCCCATCTGGCTAAAACATAATCCAGGTTAAATCAAATATTCTGCCTATTCTGTTTTTACAACTTGATTGTCAAAGTTAGATCTTTGAAAAAACAAGAAAAATCTATGTTTATAAAAGGCTAACCAACTGGTCAACAGGCCCACTGGCTGACTGACTGGCTGGGAGGTATGACACACACTGACCACCAGAGGGCAGACACTCAATGCAGGAGCTGCAGAGCGACAGCAACTTTGCAAAGTGCCCTCTTGCACTCTGGGATCCCTTGGGGCAGTGGTCAGCAAATTCATTAGTCAACAGAGCCAAATATCAACAGTATAACGATTGAAATTTCTTTTGAGAGCTAAATATTTTAAACTTAAACTTCTTCTAACACCACTTCTTCAAAATAGACTTGCCCAGGCCATGGTATTTTGTGGAAGAGCCACACTCAAGGGGCCAAAGAGCCGCATGTGTCTCACCAGCCGCAGTTTGCCAACACGGCCTTGAGGGTTTCAGTTCGATCCCCCACAGGCTAGGCCGAGGTACCCCATTTGCCAGAGGAACCCCACTCACTTGGCAGACACCCTTTGAGCCCTGGTGCTACCCCAGGTACAGCTGGCCAAGGAGGGACCGCGCTCCAGGGCATGTCCGGCCCATCTCGCCCAGTCCTACCCCACCGGCCACCTTCTAATTAATTTCCTTTGATGTGCATAAATCTGTGCACTGGGCCGCTAGTATATCATAAATAGCAAATACCAAAACATTTAAAAAGAAAGACAGTCAACATTTACTGAATACTATAAACTACTACACCAGGTACCATGAGGGTTATAAGAAAATAAAAATGGTAACAGCTAACATAGAACACCTATTACATGCCGGAAACTATTTTAATTATTCAAAATTATTTGGTCCTCACAAAATACTAAAAGTAAGCACAAATTTTTTCACCATCTTACCAATTAGGAAACAGGTTAAGTAAATTGACAAAGGTTATACTATAAATAATTGATGGAGCAGGGGGTCTAACCTAGGCAGTCTGCCTCCAGAGTCCTTATTCAACCACTATACTATGCTGCCCAATTAAAAACAGAAAATGTAAGAATAAAGATGAATTAAATTTACTTTGAAATATTAAGATTGTGGTCAAAATACTCTATTTTAAGCTCTTCAATATACTCACATAAATACAGATGCACAGCAAAGTTTAAAGTAAAAGTTAATAAATACCTGGTGTTCCAATGGCTCTTACATAAGAAAATGCAATGTTTGCTTTTCCTTTCAGAGCATTTTCTATATTCTGAAGGTCTTCCGGGGTAGTAATATATTTTACTTCATTAAAAAGAAGTGCACTAAAATAAAGAGATGTAATTAGTAGGAAAATCTGGTATGAACTTAGTTATTTCATACTTTATTTGTTGAGTAAATTAATAAGCGTAATTAAAAATTTAGTAAGAACCCAAGGATTTTAATTTTAAACTAAAATCACTCCCTAAATCATTCGTCTGTCCCTGAGAACACTGACCAGGGATAGTTGTGAGAAATGGTGCTCATTTACCATTATAACCACCTCAATGAATTTAAGCTGTATTCACTAACATGCTAGTCTGGCCAAATAACCCCTATGGTTAGTTCTCTCAGCTTGAATACATTAGAACACTTCCCACATCTAAAATGAAAGCTTCTTTCCATGGCCTATAAGACCCTGCATGACCAAGACCTTGTCAACTCCTCCAACCTCATTTTGTCCTAGTATTTCTCATGTCAATCACACTTCAGGCACACCTCAGGGCCTTTGCACACACAATTCTCTTTGCTAAAAACTATTTCCTCTGCTCCTTCTTATACATCTGGTCTGTGAGAAGCCTTCCTGGTTAGTCCTATGTAAGTAGGTCTGTAGCATTTTCCTCTCTAGTATCACAATTTATAAATCCTACATAATAAAAGCCTAATATGCAAATTATCCCCTTGGAAGTTCGACCGGCCCGGAGTTCTACCACTCCCTATGATATGCACTGACCACTAGGGGATGGCACAGAATGAAAGAAGACCCTGGCCAGCAGCCGGCAGCCGGGGCAAGGAAGGCCCCAATTGGCCCTGATCACTGGCCAGGCTTAGGGACCCTACCCATACATGAATTTCATGCACCAGGCCTCTAGTATTTATATATTTATTTACTTGTTTACCCCTTCCTGTCTCATTAAACTGTTAGCTTCATGAGACAGGAGCATTGCATATTTTATCACTATTTCCATAACTTAGAATAGAACCTAGTACACCATAAGCAATTAATAAATATTTGTTGAATGAGTAAAAGAAAAAGTAGGATAGAATTTATTTATTCCAATTCTTCATTTAAGAAATGCAAATTCAAAACACTGAAAAGCTTACTTACTCAAAAACCTTTACTGAATCAAGGAGTCAGAAACAAAACACAAAACAGATCTTCTCACTCCTGATTCAGTGATCTTTTCACTTGACCATAATTCTTCCAAATCATCTTTTCAATGTATAAATCAGACTAATTGATCATATTTAGTCATCCAAAAAAATCTTTATTTTTTACTTCCATATAAATTATCTACCAACTCATTTCATTTAATATTTCTCTCTCTCTCTCTCTCTCTCTCTCTCTCTCTCTCTCTCTCTCTCTCTCTCTCTCTCTTTGTATGTGTGTGTGTGTGTGTGTGTGTGTTAGGCAAACTTTAAAGATTTTTAAAAGTTGTTCCAAGTCCACATACTTAAATATACAAAGACTTACTCAATGATCTCCAAAAAGCTAGGCAAGCATGATTTTCCTCTTATGGAAAACATGGCACTTTTTGCTAATATTGCAGTTCTTAAACTCTTTGACCTCAAGATATCTTAAAAATTATGAAATCTTAAAAATTATACAGTTCCTCGTTTCCTCAAAAAGTTAAAAATGGAACCCCATTTGACCCAGTAATCCCACTTCTAGGAATATATCCCAAGAAACCAGAAACACCCATTAGAAAGAATATATGTACCCCTTTGTTCATAGCAGCATAATTTATAATAGCTAAGATTTGGAAACAGCCTAAGTGCCCATCAGCAGATGAGTGGATTAAAAAACTGTGGTACAACCGAAAACCGGTTTGGCTCATAGAGCATCAGCCTGTGGACTGAAAGGTTCAATTCTGGTCAAGGGCATGTACCTTGGTTGTGGCCACATCCCCAGTAGGGGGTATGCAAGAGGCAGTTGATCGATGATTCTCTCTCATCAATGTTTCTAGCTCTCTATCCCTCTCTCTTCCTCTTTGTAAAAAATCAATAAAATATATTTTTTAAAAAAAAAAAACCTGTGGTACATCTACACAATGGAATACTACACTGCTATAAAAAAGATGGAACTTAAATCATTTGCAACAGCATGCATGGAAGTGGAGAGCATTATACTAAGCGAAATAAGCCAGTTGGAGAAAGATAAATATCACATGATCTCACTCATATGTGGTATATAATGATCAACATAAACTGATAAATAAAAACAGATCCAGAGACAAGGTAGCACTGAACAGACCTTCCAACTTCGAGAGAAGGCAAAAGAGGAGGGTGATGGTTAGAAATCAACCAAGGGACTTGTATGCATGCATATTAGCATAAGCAATGGACACAGACACTGGGGCGGTGGGGGCTTGCCCTCAGGGGTGGGAGTGGCTGGAGGTGGGGAGGGTCAATCTGAGAAAAAGGAGACATATGTTGAAAAGGAAAATGGGGGGGACGGGTGGCTTCCAACCTAGTTCAGTATCTGGTTAAAACTATAATCTTACTTCCTCACTCTGACTGACTGGGCGGAGCTACAGAGCCTAACCCCAGGGCCCTGCCACAGCTGTCCTGGAAGAAGAAAAAGATAAAGATAAAAATTATGAACAACAAATACATATCTATCAACAAGTGAATCTAAAAATCAAGTGAATAAAAAATCTGATGAAGAGAATAAACTGGTGAATATAATAGAATCAGGGGCATAGAAAGGGAGTGGACTGACAATTCTAGGGGGGAAAAGGGTGGGAAGAGACTAGACAAAAATCATATACTACCTATGGATAAGGACAATGTGGGGGGAGGGTCAGGGCAGAGGGTGCGGTGGGAACTGGGTGGAGGGGAGCTATGGTGGGGGGGAAAGAGGAACAACTGTAATAATCTGAACAATAAATATTTATTTAAAAATAAAATAAAATAAAATAATAATAATATCTTAGTATTATTATAAAACTATTGTGATTTCAAGGACACCCTGAAACCACTGCCCTAATTTACTCTGGCTTAAATATTGACTTTTTATTACAGATTTAACTTTTTAAAAGAAACATAAAACTTGATATTTTGCAATTCCCAGGGTGGTTGTTGTTGTTTTTAAAGAAATATTTACAGAGCAGTCTCACTATGGCTAGATATCTGCACATCTTTTCATTTAAACCCTCAACAATATTCTTGGAATATTCTTTTTCAACACATACCAGTAACAGTCTGAGGGATTAAATGATCTGCTCCAGATCATACTGGTGGTCACTGGTAGAGCTGAGACTCGAATCCGGGCCTTTTGTCACTAAGGCGATCACTTTTAAACTCCTTTTTAACTGACCACTCATGTAAATGGGAAACCAGGTGGAAAGACAGGCAATTAATGAATGGCAATGGAGTGTTAGTGTCAATCTGGGCTATTTGTGGCTTATACATTTTGGCTAACAAGTCCAGGATTTCTCTTGAGTTACTTCCAATCAACTAGAGGTGCCATCTAGTAAACGTAATAGGACTTCTGTGTAAAGTATAGCCTTAAAATTTATATTCACTCTTTAACCTCTATTGCTCTGGCAGCTGTAATGTAGGTGCTTTGAAAATCAGATCTGAGAGAAAAATCTCCCTAATCTTTTCCTCAAATAAGGACTGTCACATATAAATTATTAAAAGCCAGCATTTGGGGTAGCACTGCCACATGTCAGGAATAGTGCTAAGCATTTTATAAGTAGTGGTAATTAATCAGTTTTGGGTCTCCTTAGCTCTGAACTCCTGTCTTTTTTTTTTTTTTTCTTTGTCTTTTTTTAATATATTTTATTGATTTTTTACAGAGAGAAAGGGAGGGATAGAGAGTTAGAAACATCGATGAGAAACATCAATCAGCTGCCTCCTGCACACCCCCTAATGGGGATGTGCCTGCAACCAAAGTACATGCCCTTGACCTGAACCAAACCTGGGACCTTTGAGTCCACAGGCTGATGCTCTATCCACTGAGCCAAACTGGTTTCGGCTGAACTCCTGTCTTTTACCTTGAGAATTCCCAGCTTCTGAAGTCTTCATGGTGAAGGAAGGCCTCCTCACAGACGGGCTGAGCCCCCTCACAAAGGCTAATTGAACCCCATTTCTCGAATGTCTCCAATCTCAAATAATTTGGTTCTCAACCAAGTTGTTCGCAGGAAAAATACCTGGGTTATCAACCAAAACTTCAGTTTTCAATCTGACAACCCTTTTATGTTGATATCTCAGGTGACAAAAATCGTCTCTCAGGCAACAAACAAAGGAGATGATGCTTTTGCTGCTGGCAGAAATCAAGGATTAGCACAACTTAAAAACATAGAGAAGCCATTAAGAGAGCTAATGTTGCTAAGGATGTGAAAGTGCTCAAAAAACAACCATCACAGGCAAATGAACAGGTAGAAAAACTTGTGGATTGGATAAAGGAAAAGCAGTTAGCCAGTGATAGTATCTGCAAGGCAATTATATATTTTTTTTAAAAATCTTCAGTTTAAGGCTAGTATGGTGTGGTTTCATAAATTTAAGAAGTGTTTATTTCTAGATTAAACAGTACATGTGTTTATTTCTAGATTAAACATGTACTATATATAAAAATGTTAAAACAGGGAATCTTTTGGAGGTCTGAAACATATTAATTCAATTTACATTATTTCTAACGGGGGGAAATGATTCAGTTTTAGAACAAATCACTTCTTGAACAGCCTTTCTGAACGAATTAGTTCGAAAACCGAAGGCCCGTGATAGTATTATGGTAATCTTCTTTCCCAAGTTCCCTACTGCAGGGCACAGCTACATGACCATAATCACTGGCCTGACATTTTTTTTGGAGGAGCTAGTGATATAAAGAATCAGGACACTGCATAAGTATTTGAAGGAGCAGGAGTGCAACGGTCAGCTTCAAAGGCAGCAGCAAGAGCAGTGCGGATGACAGCCCCAGAGCGCTCAGCAGGAATGCCACAGTCCCCTCCACACTACTTCCCCGTCATGACCATGACTAATTCAGAGCCGTATAAACCGAGTCCAGTTCTCCAGCTCTCCGAGCCAGTCAGAGATTTCTTATATCCGCTCCAAATCCTTTTCTGCTTAAAGCCCGTCAGACCTAGATTCTGGGGTTTATCACTAAGAGCACTCAGCAATGCATGGTGTTTTGTTTCATTTTCATGGCAGTCATCTGAGATCAGCGCTATCATTAATTCCATTTTATAGATAAGGCCAAGGGGCTTAGAGAGGTCACCTGGCCTCACGTCCGAAAGCTCATTAAGTGGTCATTATCCATGAGGTAATAAAAACCAGAACAAACGGTACTCATAATCTAATGATCCCTATGATTTTCCCCAATGGCCTCCTAACTTTATTTTTTAATATTAACGACCAGAACATAGGCACACGGAGGGAACTCTAGGACCCGTTCCACAAGCCTGTGCTCCTTCATTCCAGCTGCAAAGAGGAGAACTAGGCAGGGTTCAAGGAAAAGCCCGCCTGGGGATGTTCTTGCTCTAATGACTCAGTAAAATAGCCTGGGGCTGCTTTGCTCTTCCTGCACCAGAAAGGCCTTCTTGTTCCGTGTTGTGCTTTTCCTGAGACTCTCCTATCACAACCATTAGATATATAAGAATTGAGTGTGTGTCAGAGAAAAAAAAGGGGGGGGGGATCACATGAAGGAGGAAATAAAGGATGAAATAAAAAGTCTACCTGTCCCTGCTTTCAGAGTATCAGGCTGCTAAGCCTTTTTTCAGAATAAAATATTTTTCATATTATATTTCTATCATTATTCAAATTCTAAAAAAAAAACAAAAACAAAAAAAAACCACACACAATAAAAAGGAAATGTTCCTTTCTATTTGCCATAGCAAAGTCCCTAGGGTTCGGAGGGAAGAGGAGATGGGGAGTCACTGAGAGAGAGAAACAAATTACTTTTATTTAAATTAACTATATTGTAACTGGCCAGATCCATGTATAAAATAAAATATCCCAAAGTATTTTATTAAGCATTTTCTAAATTAATACAGTTGAAAAAACAAACAGGTAGGAGTCACCTCTGAAATATGAATTAAGGGTACATGCCCTAACCAGTTTGGCTCAGTGGATGGAGCATCAGCCTGTGGACTCAAGGATCCCAGGTTCAATTCCAGTCAAGGGCATGTACCTTGGTTGCGGGCACATCCCCAGTAGGGAGTATGCAGGAGGCAGCTGATGGATGTTTCTCTCTCATTGATGTTTCTGGCTCTCTATCCTTTGCCCTTCCTCTTTGTAAAAGAATCAATAAAATATATACTTTTTTAAAAGAGTACAAGTAATGACAAACTCTACAAACACCAGTCTCTGTCTTTTTGTCATATATTAGACTGTACTAGAGGCCCGATGCATGAAATCTGCACAAGAGTGGGCCTTCCTTCCCCGAGCTGTCCGCACCCGCTTCCCTCTGGCACCCGGGACCCAGGCTGCCCTCACAGCTCTGGTTTCACCTGGAAGGACATTTGGTCTAATTAGCATATTATGCTTTTATCATTATAGATAGTCTCCTACTCACTTCTTATAAGCAATCTTATGGGCTTATAAAACACAAGAAGATTTCCACTCCTTCCATTTCTTTTTTTTTTTTCTTTTTTTTTATGTCATTCACTGATTTTAGAGAGAAAGGAAAGGAAAAGGGAGAGAGAAACATCAATGAGCTGCCTTCTACTTGTTCCCTTCTAGGGATTGAGCCCGCAACCTGAGCCTGTGTCCTGATTGGGAATGAACAAGCCAGGGCTCTGCTCCTACCATTTCTAACAATAGGAAAGTGAAGCTTCCAAAATCATGCATTACCAACCAATCCAGTATTTTTTGAGCATCTAACATATGTCATTCATGGTGCTATGCACTGGTAGAAGGAATCTATAAAAAAGGGAACAATTTGGAGATATAACCATTACTACCAATTAGCACAGAGCTGTGAGGAATTTAAATCCAAGACAAGTAATTTTTTATTATAATTTCCCAGTAAAAAGTATCTCACTATCAAACAGGAACCCACCTGACAATACTGTGTAGGAAAAAGCCTGCTACAGATAAAGTAATGCACAATAGCACAAAAACTATTAAAGGACCAGTATGAGCACAGTTCAGGAGTTTTAGAAGAAGACAATTCTAAGAATAGCTTTCCCCAGAGGTTGTACAGTAACCTTTAGACTCAATACCCAGATTCGGCAATAATGTGTTAAAGAATAAAATATTAGTAGAAATATGATAGTTGAAAATAACTCCTATAAAATTTGAAGTTCATATTATTATGAGTATGTTAATTTAAATGGAAATAAACCTTCCATTTTCGGGGGTGGGGTGGGGGGATATTATTCAAAGAATATCGAGTACCACATCTTAATGAAGAGTTAATAAGGTTTCATTGTTTCTTATAGTACTAGACAATCTTTCCTTTTTGTATCAAGGGATGCTTTTAAGGAGTCAACAATGACTAGAAAAATGGCCTTTCTTTGCAACTGCTGCCTCATGGCAGCTATCACAGCATGAACTCCCTGAACTCACTTCTGACAGCACTGTGTGTGACCAGACCATAGGTGGATATCTGAATTTGGGTTGCCCCCCCCCCCTTTTTTTTTAATTGAAAATGAGACTCCGCATTTATACAGAAAAAAAACAACACATTTATAGAGCACAGGCTAAAACCCACAATGTGTTTTCACATGCATCACCTTATTTGATCTTCACAATAATCACATAGGCTGCAATGATAACATTTAGAAATGAGGAAAACTAGAAATCAGAAGAGGTAAAGTACTCAGATCACATGAAGGAAGATAAAGGATGAGGTGCCTCAAATCCTCAGTGAATCCTGACTTCAAGTATCATACAAACTTCCAATCCTCATCTGAGATTATAGTGACCTAATCTCGTATACCTCTGACTTGCCAGACATATGGTATTCAACAAATAAAGATTAGTCGCTACTTTAAATTTCTTTTTCTAAATATTACCTTCTTAATTCATCTAAGCTGGAGGTAAAATTTTCCTCACATAGTTATCAATTCCACCACTTTTGACTATGAAAATTTTAAAAAACAGAGCTAAGAATTTTTAAACTTAAGTTTCATTTATTTTGCAAATTGGTAACACCATTATATCGTTCAAACCATAAAAGATACCAAAAAAGCTAACAAGTTAAGCCCTGGCTGGTGTGGCACAAAAAGGTCATGCTCAGGTTGTGGGCTCAAACCCCAGCGGGAAGCGTGAGGAGGAAGTCAATCAATGTTTTACTCTCACATCCCTGTTTCTCTCTCTCTCCCTTCCTCTCTTTCTAAAAATCAATTTTAAAATGTTTATTTTAAATAGCTGATGAGTTAAGAAACTACCTACAACTCCCTCCTCCATCCCAACTTCCCCATTCCATTCCTGTAAGTCAATATCACGTTTCTTGTAAAGCTCTGAAGACAATCTTCCCTGGATTTCTGTGTTCCCGTACAATCTAAACCTGAACATGAAAACTGGTATCTCACAAAGATGGACAATGATTCCTTTTCACATTATAGTTATCACATGATCTCACTTATATATGGAATCTAATGGACAAAATAAACTGACAAACAAAATAGATCCAGAGGCATGGAAGCATGCAACAGACTGCTGAAACTCAGAGGGAAGGGAAGGAGAGAGGTTAACCAAAAAATGTATATGCATATATGCATAATCCAAGGACACAGACAATAGTGCAGTAAAGGCCTGTGGAGAGGGCGGGTGGGAGTGGCGTGGAAAGGGTCAATGGGAGGGAAAAGGAGGACATTTGTAATACTTTCAACAATAAAGATTTTAAAAAATTTTATTTTAAAGCTAACAAAAATAAGTAAGTAAATAAAGTTATTTGTCTCCTTATCTCTGGAGTCATTCAAAGTATAATAAAACCTTTCTTATCTTCCCCGGAGACATAGTTAAGGGTTCAGACCTTCCACTGCTGCCTCACCAGAGAATTTGTTTACGTCCCAGAGAAAAAGAAAAAATAGTCTGTCTCCCCAGAGTAAATGTGCCAGCTCCTGTCAATACATAATCTCTGAGTTCTTTTTATCCCAAGTTCGCTACAAGTACAGGTGTAAGCATATCGCTCTCATCCTTTTTGCTCTGTGTAGAACTGGGAATGGGGATCTAGTATACCATGTTACCCTGGCCCCTGGCTATGTAGTCTGATTTCTGATTTGTCTGGTGTTTCTTGCAAGTATCTATGCAGATTGGGTAACATCTGAGACCCTTCAGAGTGTTGGACTTACCCCTTTCTTACATACATGGTACTCTGCTATACTCTAAACACTTGATTTAGTCACTTACTGTATTCTGAAAAATCAATGTGACAAAATTTTAATAGAGCAGTTAGTCAATACATTTTAATCAATGATATTTTAGGAATGTTTAAATAAACTATAAAAAATTGCCCATAATGATCCAATAAATTCCTTAAAAATTTAGTGTAAAAATTACCTTAAGTTTATACTCATTTTTCTGTTATCAGAGTTTACTAACTCAATTTTTCTCCAATTGCATTTTTCTATAGTCTGAGAATAAAAAATTATCTTAAACCTTGATCTTTCCAGTTGACAAAGAAGCAAATTTCAAGTATAATTGTGGATCACTGGTCTCAATCAAAGCATTCTACATAAAGAACAAATTTAAGTAGCAAGGCAAGTAAAGCAATATGTTCTAAATGTAAACTTTCAGTTCATATACAAGTGTTCTGAAAAATATAAATAAAAATGAGGCTATTGCCTCTTTGGAATTCTACTTGACATTTTTCCCACCCTCCACCTTAAGTTTCTTCTTCTCCTAAGTGTTGGTGTTGTCCTAGAACCCTGGATGGCCTATATGTTAACAACTCTTAGGTCTGTACTTCCCAGGGGCTCAAGTTTCTACAACTATATACTTAAGACTCAGTTATGATGGGCATTTGCCTTGTTAAATTAGATTATCTTCTGAAAATTTGCTCTTCCTGCCTACTCAGATGGTGGTCAGATTAGACTTACAGTAGAGTAAGGTGGGGGGGAAAAGAGATCAGGGAATAAAGTTTGTAGTTTTGCTGATTATTACCAAATTAACTATCACCACGTCCCATTGACTTCACCTCCTAAGCATTAGAAAGAAAGTCTCTTTGCTCTCTCTAATCCACCACCCTAGATGGTACAAAGGCCACACAAAGGTTTCTCCATGTTCCGGGACCCCCATGAAGCTGTCACATTCACTAGAAAGAGCACTCCGGTACCAATTTAATCACATCACCTGCCTTCCGGCAGCCCTCTGTTGAACAGTCAAGTGTTGCTCAATTAGGACAGCAAGCCAAGCTAAAAGTAACAATCCAGCATTTATTCACTTACTGCGACAGTGCACGCAAGAGGCAGAGAGAGGCACCAGCTCCAGAAGGCTTCATTCCCTTCCCTGCCATGCAACAGCCCCAAGTGAGGGGCAGGTGCTCAAAGCTCAGATGCACGCTGCCATCACATTCCAAGGAACACCAAACAGAAGGCTCCTGCCTCTTTAGGGAATGGTGGGCTGGGGTGAAGGAAAGAAGGAAGGGGTGGGAGTGGGAAGGGACTGAGTCAAAGCACACCTAAGAGGCTCTTATCAGAAATACCTAGGAGGTGCCTCAGTTGAGGTCCCTGATAATGAAGCCTGGAATGGAGACAACAGGGCTAGAAATGTAGGTGTACACAAGAGCGTGTTTGGCCTAAGGGACTGACTGGGAGGGAGGAGGGGCCTGAGTCCTTGACCTCAATTTTCTCTAGAAAACTGCAATGCACTGGCTGTGCACCAAGTCTGGTGTGGACAGGGCGCCTTCCCCCTGTAAGGACTGCCTGGCAAAGCCTTATAATTGCCTATGGTTGGGTCTGAAAGATGACACAAGGATTTTTTTTTTTTAATATATTTTTTAATTGATTTTTTACAGAGAGGAAGGGAGATAGTTAGAAACATCCATAAGAGCCGAAACCGGTTTGGCTCAGTAGATAGAGCGTCAGCCTGCAAACTGAAAGTTCCCAGGTTCGATTCTGGTCAAGGGCATGTACCTTGGTTGCAGGCACATCCCCAGTAGGGGGTGTGCAGGAGGCAGCTGATCGATGATTCTCTCTCATTGATGTTTCTAACTCTCTATCCCTCTTCCTTCCTCTCTGTAAAAAATCAATTAAAAAATAAATTAAAAAAAAAAAGATTAAAAAAAAAAAAAAAGAAACATCCATAAGAGAGTCATCATCCATCAGCTGCCTCTTGCACGCCCCCTACTGGGGATGTGCCCACAACCAAGGTACATGCCCTTTACCAGAATTGAACCTGGGACCCTTCAGTCTACACAGGCTGATGCTCTATCCACTGAGCCAAACCGGTTTCAGCAACACAAGGATTTTGCGGTGGATCTGAACTCCTCACCCTTCAGTGGCCTTCCAGAAGCCTAAACTTCTTCACAGGGTAAACAAAAATCCCTTCATCTGACCCGGCCGGGCCTACTTCTCTGCCCTCATCTGCTGCTTCACATTTGATACTCCAGTAAAACCTACGCTTTCCAAACTATTCTCACCTCCATGTCTCTGCTCACAGTTCCCACTATTCCCCCACCTTCCGTTTCTTCACCAAGCAAACTCCTTATGCTTTCAGACTCCTCCCCAGTGCCTCTTCCTTCAGGGAGGCTTCTTAGTAAATACTCACCCTCATTCTAGACAAAACTATTCCCTACCCTGTGGGTCCGTAAGCCCCTATGCACACATACTTCTATTTCACGTACCACGTGATATTTTGTTTATATCTCGCTCTACAACAAAATACTAAACTCCTAGAGCAGTGGTTCTCACCACCTTTCTAATGCTGCGACCCTTTAATACAATTCCTCATGTTGGGGTGACCCCCAACCATAAAATTGTTTTCATTGCTACTTCATAGCTGTAATTTTGCTACTGTTAATGAAGCGTAATGTAAATATCTGTGTTTTCTGGTGGTCTTAGGCTCTACAGCAGCGGTTCTCAACCTGTGGGTTGAGACCTAGAGAACAAAAGCCGCACCCTCAAAAAAAAAAAAAAAGCCGAAACCGGTTTGGCTCAGTGTATAGAGTGTCGGTCTGCGGACTGAAAGGTCCCAGGTTCGATTCTGGTCAAAGGCATGTACATTGGTTGAGGACACATCCCCAGTGGGGGTGGGTGCAGGAGGCAGCTGGTCAATGTATCTCTCTCATCGATGTTTCTAGCTCTCTATCTTTCTCCCTTCCTCTCTGTGAAAAATTAATAAAATATGTTTAAAAAAAAAAAAAAAAGCCGCACCCTCTTCTGTTTTGAATCCCCAGTGATTCACAGGTATTTGGCACAGGGGAGAAACATGGAGAATAACCTTGGAGGAATTAATGTTCTACACACCAGCATTAGCACAGCATAAGGAAGAAGACACCCCCACAGAAGGATTGCATGACATAAGCTCCACAGGCTAGCCAGCTCAGAGAACAGGGTCCCCAGCACTGACTGCCACTCCACTTCTAAGGCCCAATTGCTGTCAAAATCTCCCTGTTATCAGGCTGTCCAAGGTGCACCTGCAGCTCCAGGATTTGCTGTCAAACTTATCAAAGACAATACTATCTGCCCTTCCCCCGTCCGTCAAAGAATTTCCTTTGTTTCTTCAACCTCATTTTTGGATCAAAGACAGTCATCAGGTATCCATTGTTCTTACAAATATCAATTCTATTTCTTGGCCATTTTGCTAAGCTTTTAATGCCCCTCCCCCTTCAGGATACCCCTTCTCTGTCCCCTTCTAAGGCAGTCCACCAGCTGTTTGGAATTCCTTCTTCAAAAGACCATCTTTCATTCCTTATAATTGTCTTCTTAACCTAGAGGCCTCAGGATATCGGTTATTAGGATCCTTTCTAAAGACCTTTCAATGATATGAATATTGGAACATTTAAAAGTATCCATTTGCAAAGTGATAAACACGCTTTTCACCTGTATGTTTTCAGTTTCCTGTAATTTAACTTTCACCCAATTTTTCTGGGAATCCAGTCAGACAAGAGGGGAACCAAGTGGAAGACAAAGATAGCCAATGTCAGCAAAGATCTTAGTTGGTGACGGGCCTACATCACGGTTAAATTGGGAATGTTTATGTAACTCATGTTCTTAACAAGTCATAGTTTCTAGCTTTGTCATCAAAGAGAATACCAGACTTCATTCAGAGGTAAATTGCAGGTAGGTCTGAATCTCAGGCCTAAAGATTCCATGCCAGTGAAGTTAACTTAAATTCACTCTTTCTCTCTCTCTCTCTCTCTCTCTCTCTCTCTCCCTCCCTCCCTCCCTCCCTCTCTCTCTCTGTCTCTCTCTCTCTCTCTCTCTCTCTCTCTCTCTCTCTCTCTCTCCAAACATTCAGGTATGGGCTGCGATTATTTGAACTCTTTCTGCATTTACTGAGCAGGCACAGAGCTACAGACTCCAGAAAAAAAAAAAATCAGGCTGGGTGAGAAGGATGCTAGGTGCTTTAAAAATACTACTGAGAATAGCAAACATGAGCTTCTTACCTGGTAAAATACTCACTCCATAGGTAGAATAAAAAACAATAGTACGTCCCACGTAGCTGTGTTATGTCGTCTCCTATTTTATACAGAGAACCTACATGTTTTTGTATTATTTGCCATTTAAGAAATTTGATATCCTCTATGTGGGAAGATAGACCAGCAATTTATATGAAATTGATCCCTACAAATATAATGTTAAAACTCTAAAACATTTTAATGGACCATTGTTGTCTAAAATGAAATCACTAGATAACTAATAAGTAAAGAAGTGAATGGGTAACCCCTGTACTTACAAGAGAACATGAGCAATGATGGCATTCTCATCGAACAAGGTATCAGTGGGGAATTCTCTCAGCAATATGTTGCCTCTGTAAAAAGTTTGAAAAGGCATTACAAAAATAGTTCCTTAGCATTCCACTTACTTGTTTCTCTAATATACTAGACTATAAATTCTTTACTGCTAGAGCCTGTGTGTCTTATCTACCATGCACCTACCAAAGAGCTGGCCATAATATACACTCAAATATTTATTGAATATAGACTAATAACTATGTCAACTTTGAAAAGCTTATGTCCTGGGTTTAGCAAAAAAAAAAACAAAAAAAAAAAAACAACAACTGGGGAATAAACATAAATCCAAACAGGACTTCCTGACAACCTCCCTGTCACGTATACACAGATACCCAAATTGGGCTCGGAAGGAGGAGAAAGAAGTATCCTCAGCAGTGGATTCTGGAGGAGACAGATTCTCTCCCCATTTCCCAGGCCAAATCCCAAGGGTTTGAGGACAGAGTTCTGAGAAACCTCAGTTTAGCAGACCCAACCTCAGTTTAGCACATTGGCAGACCCCTCAAAAATAGAGTATGTACATTTATTTCACACCAGAATATGGCCTGACCTGTCTATTTAAAACCCTACATTTCCTCTTTTGTTAATGTTTTTATTTGTTTTAGAGAGAAAGAGGAAGGGAGGAAGATTAGTGGATTTGGAATCCAAGATGGCTGCTCGGGTAGGCACCTAGCCGCAGCCGCACGCAACAATTTCAATAAAATACAACTAAAATATAAAATGGACATTACCCAGAACTACAGGAAAGTCAACTGACTGGAAATTCTACAACGAGAAGCAAGGAGAAAACCAGAAGGAAGCGCGGAGGAGCTGTAAAAGCCCAAGGTACGGAGACACGCGGCGCGCGGAGAGGACGGAGCCGGAGAGGAGGGAGGCCGAGTGCCTGGCTGGCGTTCCCTAGCGGGAAGGAGATAAACACTCCGACTGTGCTGGGCCCCTGACTGCTCTGAACCCCCGTTCTGGGCCAGACCCCGGGGACTCAGGCTCAACCATAGGGAGCTGGGCTGTAGCGAAAGGAGGTCCCAGAGGCGCGCACACAGCGCGCAGAGAAGGGCCGGCCGGCTGTGCCGTAGGACTGCCCTGGCGGGAAGGAGACAGGCTCCAGACTGCTCTGAACGCCACCTCCAACTCCACTTACAACTGAACTGAACCCCAGTTTCGGGCCCATTGCGGGAGAGCTTACATTGTTTGGTAGCAGGCGAAAATCGAAGGCACCTTTCTCTCAGAGGCGCTTGCAACAAGTACGGAAGGACCCTGAGTCTCAGGAGTCGCATAGGGCGGGGCTGACGGAAGCCAAGGCTGTAGGCTCCACCCTGAAACCCCGCCCCATCAGGAAAGCTGCCTGCGAAAATGCCTAAACCAAATAGATCACAAACGAAAGAAATGGAGGACAAAAAGAGACTGGATATAGAGTTCAAAACCACACTTATAGGGTTTTTCAAGAGACTCCTAGAAAAGGCCGATAAAATAAATGAGACCTATGAGGATATGAAAAGGGATCAACAAGAAATGCTAAGGGATCAACAAGAAATAAAGAATACATTGTCTGAAATAAAAAATATTCTACAGAGTCCTAAAAACAGAATAGAAGATCGCAAGAATCAAGTCAAAGATTTGGAACATAAAGAGCCAGAAGACACTCCTCTGCAGAAGCTAGAAGGCAAGAGAATCCAGAAAATTGAAGATAATGTAAGAAACCTCTGGGACAACTTCAAACGATCCAACATCAGAATCATGGGGGTCCCAGAAGATGAGAGAGAGCAAGATATCGAAAACATACTGAAAGAAATAGTGACAGAAAACTTCCCCCACCTGGGGAAAGAATTGGACTTACAAGTCCAGGAAGCACACAGAACTCCAAATAAGAGGAATCCAAAGAGGACCACACCAAGACAAATCATAATTAAGATTCCAAGAGCAAAGGACAAAGAGAGAATATTAAAAGCAGCAAGAGCTAAGCAGGTGGTTACCTATAAAGGAGCACCTATACGACTGTCAGCTGATTTCTCAACAGAAACCATGCAGGCCAGACGGGAATGGCAAGAAATATTCAGGGTGATGAATAGCAAGAACCTACAGCCAAAAATACTCTACCCAGCAAAGCTATCACTCAGAATCGAAGGTCAGATAAAGAGCTTCACTAATAAAAAAAAGCTAAAGGAGTTCATCACCACCAAACCAGAATTATATGAATTGCTGAAGGGGGTTCTTTCAGAAGAGAAAGTAAATAAAGATAAAAATTATGAACAACAAATACGTAACTATCAACAAGTGAATCCAAAAACCAAGGAAATTTAAAAAAAAATCTGATGAACAATATTAACTGTTGAATATAATAGAATCAGAGGTATGGAAGGGGAGTGAACTGATGATTCTTGGGGAAAAGGGGAGAGGGGAATGTGGGAAGAGACTGAACATAAACTGTGCACCTATGGATGAGGACAATGGGGAGTGGGGAAAGGGCAGAGGGTGGGGTGGGAAGGGGGGGGAAAGGAACACTTGTAATAATATGAACAATAAAAATTTATTTAAAAAAAAAAAAAAAGAAAAGAAAGAGGAAGGGAGGAGAGAGAGAAACTGATTGTCTGTCTCTTACACATACCCTACTGGGGATGGAGCCCCCAACCCAGGCAGGTGCTCTGACCAGAATCAAAGGGGCCACCTCTTGGTGCACAGGAAAATGCCCAAACAACTGAGCCACTCTGGCCAGGGCGAAACACTACATTTTCTAGTGCTTGCATGCCAGCCATTTGTAATAGGAGTTTACATAAGATCCTCATGCAATATTTTAAAAAACTCCTGTAAGATTATATTCTCATTTTATAGATAAGGAAGCAGGTAACAAATCTATTACCTGGACATTTTACTAAGCTTCATATGACACACACACCCCCTCCCCAGCCCATGGCATACAACTTTATTCTGGGTTAGTGATATTTTATATTCTGAATATTCTAAAAGTATAGTTTTATATTTGTCCATTGCACTCAAAATAATAGTTTACCTGAATAAATATGCTTTCAGCAAATCCTTTTCTTTTCCACAGTATTTTGATGTTTCTTCCTTGACACAATTAACCTTTAAAAGATAACATTTAAAGTTTAGAGTGTATCAGAGGAGAAACCAAGATGGCGGCATAGGGTAGATACCCGAATGCAGCCTACCACAACAAATTTGAATTTAGAACTGGAAAACAGGGGAGACATTGCCCTGAGGCACCAGACGGCTAGCTGAGAGGAGGCTCTGCCATCTGGGAAGGAGAGAGACTGCACGCTGAACCTCAGGAACTGTGAAGGTGCAGAGAACTGTGTGCGCGAAAAGGTGCTGGCTTAATCCCGGTGTGCGAAGAGGGAGGGCCCGGCTGAGTTCGCTGCTGGCGTACTCCCAGAGCACTGAGTGGGGGGGACAGCTAACGCGCAACTGGCTTTCTTGTTCAAGAGGAAAACAAAATCGCCCTATTGCTCTGATAGACGGCCCCAGACAGGGAGAGGCCAGACTGTCAGGCAGTGGGCAGAGATCTCTCCGAGGTGTGTGAAGCCAGAGGCCATTGCTGCGGGACTTGGGGAGGAGCCAACGGGAAAACAAAGCTTGTCTGAACCAACCCAAGACTCCACCCCATCCAAGCTGAGCACAGAAGCTCTCCCAGAGGCTGGCTTTCTCTAAGGAATGACTGGCCAGAATCCAAAGCTGGTCTGCGCCTTTACCAAAGAGGTGCGCGTGCCTGAAACCAATCTTCCAAAACTCACTGCAAACAGGACTTTTTTAAGGCAAGACTGATAGGGAACCAAAGATTGTCTGCGCCACCCCGAGACCCCGCCCCATTCAAGCAGAGTACAGAAGCCTTCCTAGCTGAGACACTGCTGATCCTCACAGCCAATTGGCTTGGAGATCAATGCTTCCCAGTGATAACAACAACAAGCAAAGCTTAACAACAAGACTGCACACACAGCCCACAAAGGGCTGCACCAAGACTATCCACCGCAGGTAACTGGGAAGGCTGTGCTACTGGGCTCTACCAGAACACCTAGCACACAAAACTACTCCATAAAATCAGGGAAACAACTAAAATGCAGACAAGAGGCAGGACACAAAGGAAGGAGATGGAGGAAAAGAAAAGATTGGACATTGAGTTCAAAACTACAGTTATAAGGCTATTCAAGAATATCCTAAAAAAGCCGATAAAATAAATGAGACCTATGATGTTATGAAAAGGGAGCAACTAGAAATAATAAGGGATCAACTAGAAATGAAGAAAACATTGTCTGAAATAAAAAATATTACACAGAGTCCTAAAAACAGACTGGAAAATCGCAAGAATCAAGACAAAGATTTAGAACACAAAGAGCCAGAGAACACTCCTCCGCAGAAGCAAGAAGATAAGAGAATCCAGAAAGTTGAAGATAGTGTAAGAAACCTCTGGGACAATTTCAAGCGAACCAACATCAGAAATATGGGGATCCCAGAAGAAGAGAGAGAGCAAGATACCGAGAACATACTGGAAGAAATAGTGACAGAAAAATTCCCCAACCTGGGGAAAGAAATAGACTTACAAGTCCAGAAAGTGCACAGAACCCCAAACAAAAGGAATCCAAGGAGGACCACACCAAGACACATCATAAAATTCCAAGAGCAAAAGACAAAGAGAGAATATTAAAAGCAGCAAGAGAAAAGCAGGTAGTTACCTATAAAGGAGCACCCATACAATTGTCAGCTGATTTCTCAACAGAAACCATGCAGGCCAGACGGGAATGGCAAGAAATATTCAAGGTGACGAATAGCAAGAACCTACAGCCAAAAATATTCTACCCAGCAAAGCTATCACTCAGAATCGAAGGCCAGATAAAGAGCTTCACAAATAAAAAAAAACTAAAGGAGTTCATCACCACCAAGCCAGAATTATATGAATTGCTGAAGTGAGTTATTTAGGAAGAGGAAGAAGATAAAGATAAAAGTTATGAACAACAAATATGTAACTATCTAAAAACAAGTGAATCTAGAAACCAAGGGAATTAAAAAATCTGATGAACAATATTAACTGGTGAATATAATAGAATCAGAGGTATGGAAGGGGAGTGGACTGACGATTCTCGGGGAAGAGAGGAGTGGGGGTGTGGAAAGAGACTGAACAAAAACTGTGCACCTATGGATGAGGACAATGGGGGTTGGGGAAAGGACAGAGGGTGGGGTGGGAACCTGGTGGAGGGGAGCAACTTGGGGGGGGGAGAAGAGGAACACAGTTGTAATAATCTGAACAATAAAGATTTATTTTTAAATAAATAAATAAATAAATAAATAAATAAAATAAAAAATATATATATAAATAAAGTTTAGAATGTATCAAAAGGTAAAGGTTTCTTGCTTAGGGAAACAAGAAAATGAAACATTACCATTTGTCTCCATGTTTTGTTTAATTTTACTTTTCTTTTTGATTTGTATCCCATAATTGCTCATATATTCAACTGCTTGAGGTAATTCAGAAAAAGAATTTTTTTTTACACCTGTTTCTACACCTAAGAGTTATATTTAATTATACCAAAGAGTTTACATTTAATTCAATCTTGTGGAGCAATCAGAAGGTAACCAGGCAGAAAAGGAAGGAAACAATTAAAGCAGAACTGAAGTCCTGCGGGAAAGCCAGGAAGCACTGCAGTGAGTGGTAAATTGAGTCCATGGAAGCATCTCAGCAGCAGGCACACAGGGATAGCAGATACACATGGTTTCTTACCCCAAATCCATCCTCCCTTTGGTTTTACTAAAGGAACTTCACTAAAAGCAAATCCCTCATAAAAGTCTATTCCAAATGCCCAACAGCTAAGGATAGCTAAACAGTGTTAAGAGAAGTCACTGGGTTGGGATTCTTAGAAGGTTCTGAAAAGAGGATTTACTGATATTCTTGCTCTTCCCACTTCTTCCTGACAAAACACCGCCAAGATAGCTAGAACACCAGTAGTAATCACGGACCATGAGGCATCTTTGGAGAAGAAACCCTTGCTAAAGATGGTGCATCTATCCGGTTTGGCTCAGTGGATAGAGCGTCGGTCTGGGGACTCAAGCATCCCAGGTTCAATTCCAGTCAAGGGCATGTACCTTGGTTGCAGGCACATCCCCAATAGGGGGTGTGCAGGAGACAGCTGATCGATGTTTCTCTCTCATCGATGTTTTTAACTCTCTATTCCTCTCCCTTCTTCTCTGTAAAAAAATCAATAAAATATATTTTAAAAAGAATGAATGAATGAACCTAAGTCCCTGATGATGCCTGAGCAGCCACAACAGCCCTTGATAGCTTACAATCAGGACTCAATATGAAAAATACAAGGACAATTCTGCTAGCACAGGGATAAGGAGGCAGGTTAAAAGAATTACATCAGTATAGGTCAAGGATGACAGGGACTTGAAGTAAAACAGAAAAGTTTCAAGAGATTTTCACAAATGTTGTAAGTAAAACTAGGGAGAAAACTGAGCATGTATAAGCAGCATGAGCTAGTGGTGGGGAAGAAAGGAAATAAAGATTACTAGATGGGTCAAAGAGGTACCCAACTTACCAAGACTAATTCTAGAGGAACGGTGACTTTGTTTTGGATTTTGTTAATTTGGGGGATTTTTCTTAAGATGAGTTTTTGTGTGTGGTGATGTTCAATTTAATTTTAAGAGAGTTTGAGGAATCAGAATAATAATTAGGGAAGCTACATTTGCGTTGTTGCTTTTTAAATGTTACCAAAGGAAAACTGATACTCAGAAAAGATATCAAGGATAGAAAATCAGAATTGAAAATCATATTATAGCCATAAACAAAAAAGTAAATTTTAATGTAATTTTAAAAGAATTATTAAAAGTCAGAGCACAGGGATGGTTAGCATTATGACAATAGATTTGTCCATTCATCCATTCAACAGATATTTGAACACCTACCATATGTCAATCACTATGGGTAGTTAAGTTCCAAATAGAAAACTTTATTTTAGAACTTATATTCTAAAGGTAAGAACTCATATTCTTAATTTTTAAAAATTAAGAAATATGTAATGTTAAGTGCTATAAAAAAAATATTAAGTGTGTGACAGGACATTTTAGGAATCAAGGAAGTCTTCTTTGTGGTGGTGATATTTGCACAAAGAACAGAAGCAATGGAATGAAACATACAAATATATATTTATATGGAAAACATGAGTTCTAAGCAAAGTGGGAATTCAAAGGCCTTGTGGAAATAACTCATATGGCAGGTACAAGTAACAGAAAGATGACCAGTAGGTATCAGGAACAAAATGAACAAGGTGGGGGAACAGAAAATCAGATAAGACAGGAAGCGATTGTCCACAGATTTTATCATAACTGTAATGGGAGCCTTTCTGGGAGGGGAGTAAGATAATCTAAACACATTTCACTTACTTGTGAAGAGTTAAGTGAGACAAAAGTGAAAAGAGAAAGACCAATTGTTAGAAGGCTATTATGGTTTCCCAGATGAGTCTGATGATGCTTTGGGCAAGGAAGGAACAAAAGTGAAGGCACAGAAAGTAGTCAGATTTGGAGAGTTTTGATGTAGAAACTAAAGGACTTATTGATGGTTATAATGGAACTACAAGTCAAGGATAACTCAAAGGTTTTCTGTTTTTAAATCTACACTGATATAGTAACATAGCCATACCAGCTTTCTTGAGGTTATAGTTTCAAGATATATTTTTTTCCTTCATTTACTTTGAAGATTTCTGAAGCCTTTATTTTACGATGCATTTCTAAATAGCATCAGTAGGGTTTGGTTATTATACCCAGCTTGATAATTTAGGTCTTAATTGGAACATTTAATCCACTGATATTGTTTTCTTCATCTACCTCTGCCTCCTGAAACCTTAACTTTTGAAGACAATCTCAAAATGCTACTTTTTGTGAAGTCTTTCCCAATGCCATACATGATCTTCCATTTCAACAATCAGATGTGAGCTCTCTTTCCTTTTAATCGCTATGGCATATTATTTGTATCTCTCTTTTTATAATTGGGCTCTGCTATTTATTAAAATTATTTGAGAATGTGTTTTATCCTCCCTATTTAGAATATAAAGTATCCAAAGAAATAGACAGTGTCTTAATCATCTTTTTATCCAATAGACTAAATATAGTAAGCTAATTTTAATCTCATAAACATTTACTGAGTACCTCTTACGTGCAGGGACTGAGCTAGATACTCAGTATAGGTCTCTCCTACTCACTACAGTATCCCTTCCATGTAGATTGATGACATCAACTATAAAATTAAGTTTAAATTATGTTAGTTCATACAAAGGTACCACTGGGCATGAACCTCAATATTCTAGTCCAGGTACTAGACATATATACTAGTTACTAAATAAACAGCATGATTACCTTTTTTGAGTGTCATACTTAGCTTATTATTTCATTTGTAAATTTCAGTTTAAAATGTTATTCATAGCTCCTCAGAGATGAGTGTCATTATCATTCTAGAGTGTAATCAGCTGTTCATTAGCTGAGACCCCCTATACAAACAGAATTGAATATTTTTTAAGGTATATAGCCATGACTGATGCTCTATCCACTGAGCCAAACCAGTTAGGGCAAGGAAATGTTTTATTTTTTTTTTAATATATTTGTAGAAGTGAAAACTTTATCACTTTTACTTACCCAAAGTCAAATAATCTTCCATCTGGTATCCACTACAGCCAAGCATGTTGAACTTGTGGCTGGAAGGCCACATGCCTCTGTTAACTACATTGAAGTTCCAACCCTCTTAATGATGTCTCTGTCTTTCCGGCAACCAGACCCTATCCTGAAGTTATCTAAGGGTCCCCAGCCACCAGTTACCTCATTAGCATTTTGGTAACATTTAAAAAAGACACTTGATAGGGTTTTAGAAGCTTTTATATCAGGAACTGGAGTTAAAGACCAAATATTGTTAACAAAAATGCTCCTAGCCTATCACTCAAGAATTACAAGGGTTTTAGGAATTTTGTGTCAGGAATCAGGGCCAGAAACCAAATATATATATATATACCTTAAAAAATATTCAATTCTGTTTGTATAGGGGTCCCATGTTCAATTCTGGTTAAGGGCACATGTCCAGGTTGCAGGCTCTATCCCCAGTGGGGGGCATGCAGGAGGCAGCCAATCAATGATTCTCTCTCATCATTGATGTTTCTCTCTCTCTCTCTCTCTCTCTCTCTCTCTCTCTCCCTCTCCCTCTCCCTCTCCCCCTCTCTCCCTCTCTCCCTCTCTCCCTCTCTCCCTCTCTCCCTCTCTCCCTCTCTCTCTCTCTTCTTTTTTTTTTTCCTCACCCAAGGGTATTTTCCATTGATTTTTAAAGAGTTGAAGAGAGAGGGAAACACAGAAACATCGATGGCAGAGAAACATATTGATTGGTTGACTCCTGCACATACACTGACCAGGGCCCAGACCGAGAAGAAGCCTGCAATCCACGGACATGCCCTTGACCAGAATTGAACCTGGATCCGATCAATGCTCTGTCCACTGAGCCAAAATGGCTAGGGCCACAGCTTTTGAAATCTTGCTCCCCAGAGCATGTCATCAGTTTGGCTCAAATAAACTCACAACAGTTCTCTACAGGTTTGAACATTTCTTACATCGACAAGAGAAAGTCAGGTAGACACTAATCTAAAAGAATGTAATAATCGCTGGGTTACTTATCCAGTTTTCTGAGATACAAATTCTAAGCTTATGTACTATCTAATCCATGATGCTTGTTTAAAATTTTTTTTGAGAAAAAAATTAAATATATAATTTCAAGTTAGGTTGTTTTAACTTTCCTAAGTGTACATGAAACTGCAACATAGGTAATTATAAAAACTTAAAACAAAAAAGATAAAATACTTCAGGTACCTCAACTTTGGTACCTCTGTGGTAAGAAGTTAGAGAGACATGAGCAGAGCAAGGACAATGGGCCAGGTACAGAAGGTCACCAGTGCAGAAAGTCCTAGGTGCCTAGCAAAGGTCAACTGTAAGGTGGGACCTTGCCCCCAAAGTGGCTTTTCCTCCCCTAGCATATCACTGGTCATTCAGTTTAGACTTGCTGACCTTTCCTCCCTAGAGATAACATTTAGGCCTCAGTTGTATTTCAGCTCCAGGCCCAGAAAAGCAGAAAAATTAGAGAAGCAACACTTCGGCTGAACTCAGGACCAGATGCATTTTAGGGGTGTCGAACTCAATCAGAGAAGGGGCCAAAATCTAAAATCCAGCCTAAATCGCGGGCCGAATGGTTTACTGAACAGTCATAAACTGACAATGTCATAAACTGACAGCGGAGTGCAGTGATGACAGCACGGTGCGGGCCACATTGCAAGGCCTGGCGGGCTGGATTTGGCCCGCGGGCCTTGTGTTTGACACATGTGCATTAGATAATAACCTCCTGCCCTAGCGCTGACCAATCAACAAATCAATCAGTGGAGACCTAGACCTGAGATGACATACCCGGACACCTGCTGAATATTCTATTAAAATCTTGCCCTGGGACCTCCCCTAAAATCTACACCCTTAAAACCCTTAGGACTGAGGACTCAGTGTGCTCTCCCTCCAGGAACACTGGCCTGCCTTTCCCTTCTCTCTGTCCTCCCCGCCCCAGGCGTATTACCTTTACCTTCCTCACTCCCACGCTCCAAGGGCCCTTCCTTTACCTCTACTTTGTTTCTTAAGTCCATTTCTTCTACAAATTATTTCTTCCTCTGGGATTTTATAAATAAACTAGATGCCTGATGCAAGAGTAGGCCTCCCTTCCCCCTGCTGCTGGCACTGGCTTCCCTCTGGTACCTGGCGCCTGGACTGGCTTCCCCTGGGCCACCCGCAGGCACCTGGGATCTGGGCTAGCTTCCCTCCGGCCCGTTTTGTCTGGAAAGATGTCCAGAATGACATCTGGAAGATATCCGGTCTAATTAGCATATTACCCTTTTATGATTATAGATGTTCTCTTATAGTTTGAGTCTTGGCTCTAAATTCTTTCCTTGCCAAAACTCAAGTACCGAGCCCTAGCTGGTTTGTCTTAGTAGATAGAGCATTGCCTGGGAGCTGAAGGATCCCGGGTTCAATTCCAATCAAGGGCACGTGCAGGGTTTCAGGTTCCATCCCCAGTAGGGGGCGTGCAAGAGGCAACTGATGGATGATTCTCTCATCGATGTTTCTAACTATCCCTCTCTCATCCTCTCTGTAAAAAAATCAATAAAATATATTTTTTTAAAAATTCAAGTACTGAGGTTGCTGAACCCAGGTCCAGTCTGACCCCACAGGTCTAACACCTAGTGCCCTTCCTACCACTTACAATACCTCCATTTGTGCTAACAGAAATTTAATAAATTATCCAATTGTGATATATTTGTCAGGTAAACTGAAGTCTAACTATAGGACTGAAAAACTGACACCGAAGTCCCAACAGAATAGCTTATAAAACTAAATTAAATGCCATGCTAAAGAGTTTCAAACAGCTTTTTTTCTCTATATTTATGAATTTATACAACAATCTGGAACTTCTGTGCTTCTGTTTATTCTTATGGAAAAAAGGCAGAAAGCAACAGAAGCATTTTTAGATAGTCATTTAGATGTAAACTGTCACTAATAATTTATCAACATAAATATCCTTCTACCTTTGTAACTGAGATTCCATAGTCCTGGAGAGGTTTAACAGCCTTATTCAGTTCTTCAAGAAATACAGAGGTACTTGGAGAATCTAAAATAAGAAATGTTTTATGAATGTTTAATGATTTACCCCTTAAGAAAGATAAATTCTTAAAAGCAAAGTCTAACAATAAGGTCCCACTGAGCATACTGATAAAATAGCAATAGAAAGGTCACAAAAGTCAGGATATAAAAAATACTTACCAGCTTGACAAAAATAAGCTAAGGAGGCTTTTCCTGCTTGCAAGGTGCTAAAATATCTCTGAGGACTCAGTTCTGGTAGAGAGTTGACTGCTGACTTATAAACAATGCACATCATGACAAAAGAGATGCCAACTCTAAATCCATTGAAACTAAAAGACATCATCAGCTGTAGATATATATATATATGAGCAGGAGATTCGGTCTGCTTTGTTCACTGCTGTGCTCTGTTGCCTCAGACAATACCTGACAAGAGTAGGTGTTCAACAAAGTTTTGCTGAATTAATTTGTTAAATAAATGAAGTAAAGTTTGCAACAACAACAAAAAATAATGACATTATTTTTATATATTTGATTTTGATACTTTATTATTCTTTTCTAGAAAATATCTGAGAGATGATATATAATGATATTGATTTGATAATGATTTTTGAAACTTGCAAAAGATATCAAGAAAATGTAACATACTAAGTATTTTAAGTTTAATGGATAGTTACTCAAGTATGTGAAGCTAATTGTCATTTTTAAGGGTTCTAAAATTTATTCTCTAACATCCAATTAGAGAATAAATTTTAGAACCCTTTTTAAATTGGGCATTTTATCCTTCCCTACCGAGAGTGGATTTACAATTAACATACAAATAGCTATTTAATACCACTAACATGGGAGTGAGACATCAAAATATATGTCTACTATGTTTACATTCTTTTTACTTTAAACCCCCTAGCTATTAAACTACTTAACAGTCCTTAATACACATTTTTAATGCTCAAGACTTTGACTTATTTATACAGCTTAGAAATTCAAATATCTTTTCAAATCACTTGTCTTTTCTGAACTCAGATTTGTTCTAGATATTCTCCTCTCATCTTTGATGCTGTACTTACTTCCACGCTGTCCTCTATATCTGCTTTCAATTCTCTTCTGTTTTTGCTACTTTCACGTTTCTCTTAAACAATATCTTCTTTCAGGAAGCTCCTCCATTGATAATCTATATTACCTATGTTTAAAGAAGATAGGAAAATTTGCATAATATAAAAATATACTTCTAGAAAGTAAACATATACCCACAGGTATTGGTGAGAATTTTGCTTTAATTTTTTTTTTCAAACAAAAGATCACTATCTTAAAACAGGACACAGAGAGAAAAAGCAAAAATTGCCTATAAGGATAGGGGTAGAATTTTTCCATAAATAAAATTATAAAAGAATGAAAAATTTAGGAAAAAATTATACTAAATTGAATATTTACTCTTGTCTTTCAATATTATCAATAAGCATATAATACTTCTCCCTGCAAAGTAGGTATATCTAAAAAAGGAAATAATTACTCATTACTTTCTAATATTCTTTTCATGAGAGCTAATTTATACCAAACAGTGAATGAATTTGCCATCAGTTTTTAATAATGAGCCAAGAGTTCAAAACTCAAGTAGAATGACGAGTGAGGACTGTGAGCAGTATCTTAAAAAAAGTAATTTTAATGATCTAATTAAGGGGTATCCTTGACATTAAAATTGATTCTACATTACAGCCATTTTAAGGCAGCATATTTTAAAGTGACTTTATATTAATGGGAATGGTTTAAAATAGGTCATCCAAGATTTTCTTTATATTCTGGAGGTGGGGAAAATGTATGCATCCTAAGACTAAGGGAATAATTATATATTAATGAAGTAACTCCAACCTAGGTAAAAGGTAAAATATTTAAATGAAAGCACAATTGAAAGAGTCAATAAAATATCATTTTTCCTGTCTTTGTGGTTAAAATCCAATTATTTTAACACTAAATTGGACATTAGGGTTAACATAAGATTCTTTTCCCCTAGAATAATGTCGGCAAACTGCAGCTGGCGAGCCACATGCGGTTCTTTGGCCCCTGAGTGTGGCTCTTCCACAATACACGACGGCCTGGGCGAGTCTATTTTGAAGAAGTGGTGTTAGAAGAAGTCTAAGTTTAAAAAATTTGGCTCTCAAAAGAAATTTCAATCGTTGTACTATTGATATTTGGCTCTGTTGACTAATGAGCTTGCCGACCACCACCCTAGAATGTATTTTGTAGCACCAAAAGTTCTAACTGCACATTCAAGACTTGAATACTTTGCCTCATCTATCATTGGACAAATGAGATTACATGTGTCAAAGTACTGTGAATTTGGACAATTAGTGATAATGCTGATTATTCTTACATATTCTTAGAGATAAGCACTCATAGGCATCCTGGCAGTTTATCCCATCTTTAATAAGTTGATTATTTAAGGAATTCCTTAAAGCAGAGACTGCTGTGCAAGTCAACTTGAAATAGAATTTACATGGTCATAATAAAATAAATACTGAGTAATGATACAGCCAAATCTATGGCAACCACAGTTGAGAAGATGGGAGATAGAAAGTAAGGCTTCATGCAGACAGGGTGAGAAAAGGGGTAAAAGAGCCAAATACTGATCTTTCACAGGACCGAAAGCCAAGTTTATTAGAAGCAGGAATATCAATGCCCAAAGCAAGTTGAAAGTAACTGTCTTTAAGGAAGGAGACATTGGATGGAGAAAGACACCAAAGGTATTTTGTAAAAAATATATTTTTATTGATTTATTTTTATAGAGAGGATGGGAGAGGGATAGAGAGAAGCATTAATGATGAGAGAGAATCATTGATCAGCTGCCTCCTCACGCCCCCTACTGGGGAGTGAGCCGAAACCCAGGCATGTGCCCTTGGCTAGAATCGAACCTGGGACCCTTCAGTCTGTGCAGGCCTATACACTATCCATTGAGCCAAACCGGCTAGGGCAGAACCTTCTTTAAACAGTGCATCTTTGCACTTTAGCTTCTACTCATATTAGCTCCTCGTGGGGCCACATAAGAATGTTCATTGCACAAGAATAAAATGCCTTTGTCCAGAGACATGATCTCCTCATAAAAAGATATTTAAACTAAAGAGAAGGTAAGTGTGGGTGGCAAGTGGTGGGGAAAGAGAACACACAGCGAGAATAGAGTAAAAACAAAGATACAGAAGGTACTTGGTGACTTTTCCTCCAGTTATTAGGAAATGGAATAGAAAACAGTACTTTAATGCTTCAAAACTAAAAAATCAGAACGAAGTGATGACTACTACTACTCTTTGAGAGAAATGTGACCTCATCAATTTGTTGAGGTAGCTCATTAGCATGTTTTCCTGGCAGGTATAATGTAGGATTACACTGATTGCTTTCCTATACTTCCCATCTCTAGCAAAGTTTGAGATCACCATGTGACTTATTCTGGCCAATAAAATGTGAGCAAACATGGTATGTCCCTTTCCGGCAATAGTTTTAACAGCTAGTATGCAATATACCAGGCTTTATTTTCTTTGTCACGGTCACTAAAAATGCTCAAGTGGTGGCTGTCATCAGCATCAGTCGCAGAATGCATACAACAAAGAGAACCCACAACTGATATGCAATGAGCATGTGACATAGGAAGAAATAAACCTTGTCTTAAGTCACTGAGATTTTAGGACATTATTGCAGAACACTCTAATTTATCTTCATTGATATACAAACAATAGTGACATCTGCCTTAACAAGAACTCCAAAATTAGGGATCAAGCAACAAGGAATCTCCCCACTTCCCCTTTCCCCCAAGGAAACTTATCAGAGACGGGAGCTCAGCAAATGATCCACATGAAGGAGTAACAAAACATTTGATGAAACTGTCACCACAATAATTTACAAGTGGCACATACCTAATGAATTTATGACCATGTATATCTGGGGGACTAATGGACGTATTTATACCCTAAGAGAAGATGCTAGAAGACTGGAAGATGAGAACCGTGAGAGAGTTGCTGTTGGTTGTGCCTAATGAGATATGAGAAGACAAGTACTCAAAGAAGAACCACCATCCAAGAGACTAATGATTAAAACCTTCAAACAATCCTTTAGTCCCCACCTTTGTGGGGTCAGGCGGTAAGCTGAGAAAACTGCTCAGCCATGGAAGAGCTCATAAGCTCCAAAGCCAACTTCAGATGTGGTCAAGGATGATAAAAATGAAACGGACCTCTGGCAGGGCCAAGCCAAGGACCACGGAGAACTATGCCCTAGAGCAGTGGTTCCCAACATGGGGCTCAGTGAATTTTTTGCATCGTATGACCCTAAGGGCCTCATATACAGTTCATAAATATGTATTGTGACATATTTATGCATTTCAGCTATTATATGTTTTGAAACTGTATTTGCTATTTTCTCATATCACTTTGTATTATTGTTTTAAAATAATTTCTTAGTGATTTCTTCCTCAGAACTTCAACTGTCCTTTCATTTATTTTTTTCCTTCATGGATGCCATGTTCTTTGGAAGCTTGTTTAAACCAAGTAAATGGCCTTTTAGGCTTCCTCCATGTGAACAGGAGTTTGCTTTTTGAATAATAAGAATTATATGTCACAGGGGGAGCATCAGGATTTTAGAAAGGCTTAGGTGGGACATAGCCAAAAAAGGGTTGGGAACCACTGCTCTAGAACATGTGTCAGCATACGAACTACAATACGAACTACAATAATGAGATCAACATAGAAATTGAGTATAATGTTTAGAAGCTTTTATAGCAATTTCACACATTTGCAAATAAAATGCTAAGGGCAACAGAAGTTTTTGTTTGGCACCAAAATAATGAAAGAGGGAAATGAGGAGGATGTACCTCAAGGGAAAGACACCAATATTCCCGGTAGTGAGGGCAGGGGGCAGGGATTCACCTGCATGCGTTCTGTAGACAGCTGGAACAGCTGGTGGCCTCTCCAGCCAGAGCAATCCCATTTTGAAATTGGGTCCCGCATGTAATACTCGGCAAACGGTTCAGCTTTAAATATTTGAAAGGCCATTGTGCTAAAGGAATCTGCCCTCCTAGAACAACAATATCCAACCACATTTCCAGTTTTAAAATATCTAGCAACAAGCTTTTCTAGAAGGCCACTGATTCATTTGCCTTTTATAGGCCTCAATTCCCATTTTGATTAACCAAACAAGTAACCGTTTTCCCCTCTCAACAAAAAGAAGAAATTGACAACTGTAAACATTAAACAAATTATACCAAGATCTGTGGGCATCATTCTCTGGGAAAAGGACATGGTTCATATTTTGCAACAAACGGGGCACTTGATGCTTATAAAGTTCCTGTAAGAGTATTTTGTCAAAAGTTAGCTTACTTAAGGTTTAATGCTGCTGCTGTAGAACAGAGCCTGCTCAATGAACCAGCCTCAAATAAAATGCTGATTAGATTTTATCACAACTTATCATTTAAGAACCAAAGGAGTCAGCATCGTCAACATCTCTCTACAGCCCTTTCAAGATGGCTGGGGCAAAATCCTTTCTCTCCATCCCCACCCCCTAGCACAGGCACACCTAAAAACGGAGAAAAGAGGAGGGTAGCCACAGGTTGCCATCTCTATTCCCAGTAGCAGGCCTGTAGGAGGCAGCCAATGAAGGATTCCCTCTCAGCATATCTCTCTCTCCCTCTCCCTTCCTCTCTGAAGTCAATAAAAATACATTTTTTAAAAAAGAGGAGGATATCCAGAGTTGCAATGACACTAGAATAAAAAGTCTTACAATCAAAGACCTAAAACTAGTATGGATCCAGGTGTTAAGTATCATTTTAAGTAGATAATGTATAGGAGAAAAAGAAGAAAAAAACCTTCATGGCAAAAATTTATTCATGGCCGTAAATCTGCACCTCATTGATTAGAAGAGATACAAAAAACAGGCCATGCCGAAACCGGTTTGGCTCAGTGGATAGAGCATCGGTCTGCCGACTGAGGGGTCCAGGGTTCGATTCCGATCAGGGGCATGTACATTGGTTGTGGGCACATCCCTGGTGGGGGGTGTGCAGGAGGCGGCTGGTCGATGTTTCTTCTGTCCCTCTCCCTTCCTCTCTGTTAAAAAAATAAATAAATAAATAAATAAAAAATAAAAATAAAATACAGGCCATGCCAGAAAATAGGAGGTTCCACTGATTTTGACAAGTGCCTCAAATGACATAACTTTGAATTCATGCTTAATTTATGTGCTCCAGCACATAACTGCAATCAGTTAGCTCACTGTTGCCATTGAGCACGGTCCCCCTCAAGTAGAACTGTACCGCCTTAACCACATGCGCAGGAATCCGTTAGGTTCATTTCTAACACTCCAATAAACATGTGATCCTTCTCAAAAGCGTCGCCGGATTAGGCCTGTTAACCTCTTTACAGCAAGTTGTCCCCGACTGTAGGCTGCACTGCACAACTGCTCAGCTGACTGCTTCACCTGTGAGATACCACATAACAGCTCCAGGCCTACACATCAGTCACAGTTTGTCAGCACACCTATACAGAATCCCGAACGGCCCCGCTGGTGTGGCTCACGGGTGAACCAGGAAGTCCAGGTTGGATTCTGATCTGGACACAGCCTGGGTTGTGGGCTCAATCCCCAGTAGAGAGCAGTGAAGGAGACAGCCAATCAATTATTATTCTCTCTCATCATTGATGTCTCTCTCTCTCTCCCTCTCCCTCCCTCTTTCTACTCTCCTTCCCTTCTTCCTCTCTGAAATCAATTAGATAGAGAGATCTATAGATGGAGATGTACATGTAGATGGAGATGTACATGGAGATGGAGAGATAGAGATAGAGATAGACCTAGAGCTAAATATAGAGATAGAAAGAGAGATGATAGAGATAGAACCCAAAACACACCAGCATCCGGTGCCTGGGGTTCCAAACAGACTAAAGTTCTCTGTGGGTCACTAACTAGGAAAGAAGGTAGCAACACTCCTCTTGGGCAAAGCATTAGAGCGAAGGATAGTGAAACAGGAAAGGCTAGGTCTTGGCTGCGTCAATAACTGTGCCAGGACCTTCCAGATACTGAATGGGTGGTGTGCCGCTCCTCCGGAGAAGAATACAAATTACTTCCTCTTCATAATACACCATTCTGCTCATTAGCAAACACCACAAAAAAAAAAAAAGTCAAGAAATGTTATGTGTCAGCCAGTACACGTTGGGAGATTGATGCATTCCTCGCTCATTTGCAGCAGGGACAGGACATTTGCTGGGTGTCTCCGAACCCCACCCTCTCCCTTCACCATCTACCACAGACGGGACGGAGGCTTGAAGAACACATGTGGAATTTAGGGAGCACAGACCATCCCACTTCCTCCTCTCTGGAATCCATAAAGACACAGAGTTCTATTTCTGCCTTTTCCCTCCACTTATGCCCAGAGCATCTGTCTAAATTCTAAGCAAGGTTTCAAAGGGCCCCGTTCCCCCTTTTCGCATTGCTTGGACACCCATCTCATCCTGACACCACTCTTCTTTAAAGGGCAGCTCCCCGAGGAAGGAGCGAGTCTTCCTTAGAACGCGGGTCCCCCCGTCGCCCCATTCCATTCCCTCTCCCTCCAGGGGCTCACGTTCTCCTCGCCGCTCAAGCCGAGAAAGAAGCGAGCAAGATGCCCCTTTCTCCTCCCGCCCCAGAACCCCGGGGAGGCCTTTTGTAAACCAAACTCGAGCTCAGCGGGGCGGCCCTTGCTGGGGGGGGGGGGGGGGGGGGGCCGCCTGTGCGGACCCCCATTCCTGCAGGCGGAGAGCAAAGCCCAGGCCCGGAGGACCCGCGACGCCACATACCTGCCTGGCGCGGCCGGGGAAGGAGCGGCAGAAGGCGGGCCCTGGCCCCGCTCGCCCCGCAGACTCACTCGCTACGCCCACTTGCGGGAGTGCAGCGCCCACAGCCGCCGCCGCTCAGTCAAACACACTCACACACACAACACACACAACACAGAGACACACACACAAACACACAACACACACAACCCCGGAGGCTCCTCCCTCTCCTCGTGCTCCTGACGTAAGACCCCCTCCAACCAATGGGAGGCGCAGGGGGCGGAGCGAGACCCGCCCCAGGCGGCGGGCGACCCCCGGAGTCCTCCCGCCGGTGTGAACGGGGCCGTGCAGTTGCTGGGCCAATCGGCAGTGTGGGCGGGGCGTGCGCGGCCGGGAGACGGAGGAGAGCGCGGGCGTCCAATCAGCGCGTGGAGTCCCCGGAGCGACGGGCCCCGCGGCCTGTGGGCGTCCGAGCTCGGCGTGCTGGGGGCGTGCCCGCCTGGCCCAATCGGCGCGGGCCCGAGGTGCGGAGCGAGCGCCTCAAATGCTCGGGTTTCTCAGCTGATTGTCTCCAGCCGAGAGTTGTTTTTTGCAGCTACCGAGCGAATCCGCAGCAGGAGGAGCCGCGACCCCCGGGGGCGGGGGGGCGGGGGCGGGCGGGGAGAGGAGGCGGGGTCTGGGGAGCCGCGGCTGCCGTGCGCGGGGCTCCGGGTCCTCCGGGTCCTGTCACGGCGCTGCCTGGGGTTGGAGGTTAGGGTGGGTGGTGGGTGGGGGGGGGGGTGAGGCACCCTATCCTTCTCCCCCCTCGACGGCAGCCAGCCCCGAGCCCTGCCCCTTCCTTCCCGCGCGCCCTCGCCCTCCTTCCATAGCCCCCTCATGAGGGTGCCCGTGCCGGGTCCCGTGGCCGCCGCCGCCGCCGCCGCCGCTCCGGTGGCCGGCCGCGAGCCCCCGACGCCGGGCCCGGGCGGCGGAGGGGAGGGCGCCGTCGCGGCCGCCGCGGGCGCCGCGGTGCCGGGCTCGGTGCAGCTGGCGCTGAGCGTCCTGCACGCCCTGCTCTACGCCGCGCTCTTCGCCTTCGCCTACCTGCAGCTGTGGCGGCTGCTGCTGTACCGCGAGCGGCGGCTGAGCTACCAGAGCCTCTGCCTCTTCCTCTGCCTCCTGTGGGCAGCGCTCAGGACCACCCTCTTCTCCGCCGCCTTCTCGCTCAGCGGCTCCCTGCCTCTGCTCCGGCCGCCCGCCCGCCTGCACTTCCTCCCGCACTGGCTGCTCTACTGCTTCCCCTCCTGCCTCCAGTTCTCCACGCTCTGTCTGCTCAACCTCTACCTGGCGGAGGTAAGGCGAGCGCGCCCCCACCCCTCCCCCGCGGGCGCCTCGGACTGGGGGCGGGAGGGGGGTGGGAGGGGGGTAGGCGATGAGATGCAGACCCCAGACCAGTCTGGGGAAACTGAGGCACGACTGGAGTGCTCGCCCTAAACTTGAGCAGCTGATTGATTGACTCGGTTGCTGAGGGGCTGGGGGTGCAGGGAGGGAGGGAGGGGGTACGAGTGTGTGTTCTCCCAACTTAAGGCTGCATGCAGGACGACCCCTTTGTTCGGGGTTCCAGCCCTCGGAGGTAAGGGGTGGGTGGCATCGCCAGAAGGAGCAGCCCCCCCTCGGTCGCTCCTCCGCCGAAGAAGCCGGAGCCGGGACTGTGCTGAGAAAGGTTGGATGCTGAGGTAGCAGCAGCTCTGCCGGAGCTGGACTGCCGCCAGCCATTACGTCACCAGGCAGAGAGCTGTGCCTCTGCTATTGTTGCTGCGTTTCTTTTATTAGAAGCTTATATTCCCTCCCGCATCGCCTTTCCTGTGGCTCCAGAAGCCTCGCACAGGATTCCGTTCGATAGTTCCCCCGCAGGGTGCATAATCAATAGCCAATGCCTGGGGTCAATAGGAAGACCTCCAGAAAGCCCTTCATCATATTTGCCCAGTTGCTTCATGGCTCTGGCTATTTTTCCTACCTCTTGCAGCCTAGTCTCTCTCTCTCTCTCTCTCTCTTTTTTTTTCTTTTGAAGCTAATTAAGAGAGAAGACTAGCTGATCCTGTGCCTATTGCAGAAACAAACCACCAAACTGTTTTTTGCAATAACTTGTTTAATAGCTGGAAGCTAATCACACCCCCTTTCTCTTTTATGGGGAATTACTGGTTGGATTGCATTGTTCTGGGGAGCTTAGCTATTTGACCCATTTCAAACAGGTTTGGGAGTGTAAGGTTGTCAATCATGTGTGTCAGTTAGTGGTATTTAAGCCACAGAATTTTGAGAATTGTCCAAAAAGCCCCCCTCCCTATCCTGCAAAAAAATAGCTTGAGGAGGGGGGGAAGCAAGGTGACATCATATACGTAATACTGACTAATATAGAACAATATTGGTCTATGCAGCTAATCCTCACAAAGGCTTTGGGGGTGATGAGAATTATCATAGTTATCAGCAAAAGTAAAAACATTTGATGCAGAATCAGTGATTATATTTCCTGCATACATAAACCAACTCTTTCCTCCCATAGTAGATAGGACGTAGAATGCATAATTTTTAAATTCAGTCCTAACTTCAGCTTTTTAGCACGCTAAAAGCAATAGTTGAAAATAAGTAACAAAACATTAACTTTCATTCTTTTCCTTCTCCCCACCCCCTCTTTTGTAAGTCCAAGCAATACAATGTCTAACAACCAACAGTAAAAAGCATAAATAAAAAGCATGGGTAATCATAAATCAAATCATGCCATAGTCATGTCACTTATTTGATGAGGTTCTGATCTTCTAGTTGTTATTTGAACTTTAATTATCTCTGTCCTTTGTAGTTAAACTGATACGTTGTATTCTTCCTGACACCATTTCTGATACAATACCAGTGACCTTTCTTCACTGAAGCTTTAATCCAGCTTTAGATATAATCTACCTGTATGTGATTAGCAATCCTTATGCCCCTGAGTATCAGATAAATTATTTTCCCCTATACATGTTGACATATATAATTATATTAATGATCCACTACAAAACAGTTGGTAGGCATTTCATAGAGGAACTAAACACTTTTCTTTTCTTTTTCTTTTTTTTTTTTTTACTTTTTTCTTGTGGCATCACATATATCGTAAAGTGCTCAAATCTTAAATGTATAGCTAGGTCTAGCCTTGCCTGGGTAGCTCAGTTGGTTAGAGTGTTGTCCTAATAACCTAAGGTTTCAGGTTCAATCCCAGGTAGGGCAATATAAGAATCAACCAATGGATGCATAAATAAGTGGAACAACAAATGGATGTTTGTCTCTCCCTCCTTCTAAAATCGATTTTTTAAAAATGTTAAGCCCTAGCTGGTTTGGCTTAGTGGACAAAGTGTTGGGCCCACAGACTGAAGGGTCACAGATTTGATTTCAGTCAAGGGCTTGAACTTCAGTTGTAGGCTCCATCCCTGGTCCCCAGGTGTGGGAGGCAACCGATTGCTGTGCTCTCTTACATCTATTGCTGTGTCTCTCTTGCATTGATGTTTCTCCCCCTTCCCTTCTACTCTTTCTAAAAACAAACAAAATCAATGGAAAAATACCCTTGGATGAGGATTGACAAAACACACACATACACAAAACAAACAAATGTACTCTCAAAATGAAATTTGAGAATAAAAAAAAATTTTAGCGTGCAGAGCTAGGTGAAATTTTACATATGGACACACTCACGTTACCACCACCAGATTAAAATATACAGTATGTCCAGTGCCCCAGAGGTTCCCTTGTGCTCTCTCCCGGTCATACCTTTCACCCTGACGTAAACACAAAGTGGCTAAACACTATAATTTAAAGTTCAAAATTCTAAAAGCATGCTTCTACACACAATGAACTATACAATAATTAGCTTGAGTTTTTAAAATTTTTTTCCCCCTGATATTCCCAGCTAGTGAGGAAGAACTTAAATGTCTAAAAGTCTTCCTGTTTAATGAATCTTGTTTGTGTGGTGTACTTTTTAAAAAGCAATAAAACTCTATTAACCTAGAAATATAATTTGGAAAGTTATATACAATTATATTTGGAAATATAATTTGGAATGAAGCTGGACTAAAGCTTTTTCCTTTTGTAGTGTCTCTTTAGAGTGGAGGTTGTTTGTGCTTGTCTTTTTATAATAAAACTAGGGGTCCAGTGCATGAAATTTGTGCACGGAGGGGTGTCCCTCAGCCCAGCCTGCACCCTCTCCAATCCAGGACCTCTCAGGGATGTCTGACTGCAGCCTCTCAAAATCCGGGACCACTGGCTCCTAACCACTTGCCTACCTACCTGCCTGCCTGTGATTGCCCCTAACCCCCTCTGCCTGCCAGCCTGATGGACCTAACGGCTCCCCTGCCAGCCTGATCACCCCCTAACTGAGCCTCTGGCCGCTGGGCAGCCACCATTGGTGGCTTCCCTGAGTCTTGAGCTGCTGCAGCTTTGTCCAGAAGGGCGTCCGGAAGGTCTCCCAGTCTAATTAGCATATTACCCTTTTATTAGTATAGATTAACAATTTTATAGCACATTACTGTACTTACATAAAAGAACACATTTTCAACTTGTTAAAAAGGTATCTTAACCAGAAATAATTTTCCTATTCATTAGAAAAAAAATCAAGGAAGCATCTGTACTGAAAAGAATATTTGAATTCAAATTTTTGTATCAATTTCAAGGAACTGAAAGTACTCTTCCCATTGATTTTTCTGAATTAATGAAGCTTTCCCAGTGAGTTCTCCATATTCTGAGTGAACAGAGTAGTAGAGAAGGTCTGTGTGGTGACAAATACAAAACAACTAATATTTTATTTTCTTTGTAATATATTTTAAAATTTATTTCAGAGAGGAAAAGAGAGGGAGAAAGACATAGAAATATTGATGATGAGAGAATCATTGCTCGCCTGCCTTCTGCACACCCCCTATTTGGGATCAAGCCCTCCACCCAGGCCTGTGCCCTGACCAGGAATCGAACCATGACCTCCTGGTTCATAGGTCAATGTTCAATCACTGAGCCATGTAGGCCAGACATATTTGCTTTTTTTGTTTTGTTTGTTTTAACTAAAGGACCTATAGCTTTTTTGAATAGGTGTGCTTCTTGATTATCAAATCACTGTCTTCCCTTCTGTCATATTAAATAGCATTTTTACTTTACTGTTGATCTCTTTAAATCATTTGTTGTATCCACTTCTCACTAATTAAAAACATTCTAACTTTAAGGGTTTAGTTATAAAGAATGACTGGGCAGTGTAAAAATGAAGTTAGTGAAACAATTGTTACAACTTAGAACATATATTGGTGGTTCTTCTGGAACCCAATGCATTTTCAAAAAGTTAAGACTGCCCGAACCACACTTTGTTTTGTTGACTACACTTGAATAGAATTGAGAAAAAAAGTAGCACTTCCTGAAATAATTAGACTTTTCAACTCATTATACTTAACCTCCAGAAGACAGATAGTTGGAAAACAAAACCTGTACACTAATCTGAAAACACCTGTTAAAATTTTTCTGGCATGATCCATAGATCATTTACCAGGTGTACCAGCTAATAATGCAGATTTTGTAATCAAAGAAAACACGATAATTTCAAGAGAAATAACAGAAATGCTTTATTCAAAGTAATGTCCATTGCTAGCTACACATTTCCCCCATCTTTCAGGTAATTTGTGGATACCGTCCCAATAGAACTTTTTTTGTTTTGAGGCAAACCATTCAGAGATCCAATTTTCCACTTCTTTGTACATTTGAAGTGTTGCTCAGAAAGTGCGTGTTCAATTGATCAGAACAAATGGTAATCTGAAGGAGCAAGGTCTGGTGAATACAGTGGGTGCTTAATACTTCCCAGGCAAGATCTTTTAACGTGTCTTTAACTGGTTTTGAAGTGTGTGATGGTGCATTATCACGAAGCAAAATTATTTTGCAGTGTCTTCTGACACATTCAGGTCATTTCACGATCAAAGCCTGGTTCAAATTGATTATTTGTTGTCGGTAGCGATCAGTATTAACGGTTTCACCTGGTTTTAGAAGTTCATAATACACCACACCATCCTGATCCCACCAAACGCAGAGCATTGTCCTCTTTCTGAAGCAATTTGGCCTTGCAGTCGATATTGATGGTTGACGTGGATCAACCCATGATTTTGTACATTGGGGATTCTCAAAATAAATCCACTTTTCATAACCAGTCATAATTCGATGCAAAAAAGACTTTTGTGCCATTGAAACAACATTTTACTGATGACTTTTCGGTTTTCATTTGTCTTTCATTCAGTTGATGTGGCAGCCATTCTCCTTCCTTTAAAATCCTTCCCATTTCTTGTAAAGGATCAGCAATTGTTTGCTGTTTAATCTTTCTGCATGTTGTTTTTGAGTTTGATATGCATCTTCATCCAATAATGCTTGTAATTGTTGGTCTTCAGACTTTTTCAGTTGACCTAGACATTCTTTTTCTTTCACATCAAAATCATCACTTTTAAAGCGTTTAAACCAGCATTCACAGGTATCTTGAGATGAAACATGTTCACCATAAGCTTTCCAAAGTATACAATAACATTTTCTTCAAAATAATGAATTAAAACTTCCCACAAATGCTCTTTTTTTGGCATCGAAGTCGACATTTTTAAGCGTAAAAAATATCTATGATGATAACACCTTCAGCACATTTGACATGTATAGTTTTGAAGCTTGCTGTCAATACAACAAAATAGCATACATATCAAATCGCATATATATCAACATATATGTTAACTCCATCTATTGAAAAAGGTCCGCATTATTAACCAGTACACCTGGTACCTTACTAGTAAAAGGTTCGCACTTGTGTATTTTTAGCACAGAGGATGTTAGTCTCTAAAACAGATTACAGTGTCCCCCTCTTATCTGCAGGGATACATTCCAAGACCCCCAAGTGGATGAAACCATGGATAGTACCAAACCCTATATGTACTATGTTTTTTTCTGGTACATACATGCCTTTCACTTAAAAGAAGCACTTTACAGTCTCTCTTTGGCACATCCAAATTGCCAGCATCACTACACTTAGTCTTTGTGGCCTTTATTAGTGAAATAAGAGTTACTTGAACACAGGCACCACATTGATGCCACCTTGATCTGATAACCAAGATGGCTATTCAGTGACTAATGAGCAGGTAGCATGGATACACTGAAGCAGAGATTTAAAAAAATAATAATAACTTGCTGTGATTTTTAAAAAAATATATTTTATTGAGTTTTTACGAAGAGGAAGAGAGAGGGATAGAAAGCTAGAAGCATCGATGAGAGAGAAACATCAATCAGCTGCCTCTTGCACACCCCCTACTGGGGATATGCCCGCAACCAAGGTACATGCCCTTGGCCGGAATCGAACCTGGGACCCTTCAGTCTACCAGCCGATGCTCCACACTGAGCCAAACTGGTTTTGGCTGTACTGTAAGAATTTTTAAAACATGCGACACCTGACTATTTGGTCAGGGGCACTGACCTTTTTTCCCCTTTGATTGTCAAATAAAAAAACGACAGCATACAACACAATAGCCATCCTGTATGAATGAATCAAAATTATACCTTTTTTTTTTTTGTCAGATTAGCAAAAAAAAAAAAAAAAAAATAGAATCTATTTTTTTGGTGTGCCGCAAACTTGAATATTTTGTGTGCCATGAGATGAAAAAGGTTGAAATTTGCTACACTAGACAAAGAGATAATTCACATCCTAGGCAAAATAGAGCAGGACAGCATGAGCTTTCAACACATGCCAATATAAAACGTTTAAATTGTTTATTTCTGGAATTTTCCATTTAATATATTCCAACCACAGCTGACCACAGATAAATGAAACTACAGATAAGGGGGACTACTGTATCTGATAAAAATGGATGCTATCTGCCATTGGAACAAGAGGATTTAAAAGTTCATAGTATATGCTATCTCCGGAGTATTGTGATGAATGCCAAAATCAATGAGTTCATCTTTAAGATCCATATTGACATTTTTTCTTGCAGTTTTGTAGCATGAACACAGATGGTAAATCAGAATAGAACACAATGATTTCATCACAACACCAAAACAGCTAGGAAAATTAAATTGAACTTTTAACTTTTACACTTATGGGTGCTATCATAGTCCCTGACAATAGATGTAGTCTTCCAAATACTGGTGGTATGTCAAATAACATGCAGCTTAACTTATCAGTGCTTTGGTTTTGTGGAAATGTCCCATGATTTCTCAAAGTGTTTTTCAACAACTAAAATGAAAAACCCAGATCCTTTCGGAGTTCATAAGCGTGATGATTGGGTGTTCACGCGGCTGTGTGAGATGTGCCGCCCATTAACCTTGTTACGCAAAAAAAAAAAGGAAAAAAAAAATGAAAAACCCTTTAAGGATAAGTTATTTTATCATATTTTTACCTCATGGCAACTCGACCAATGGGATATATATTATTGAGAGACAATCTTGAAAAGGCTAAAATCTATAAAGTATTTAGCCACCTAGAATTTGGGGATTAACTCAATTTTGATGAACATTTGAGGAAAATTATTTGTGTACTTTCTAGGATCTTTGTATTTTTTGCCTAAAAGATTGCCCATAGTACAAATGCAAAGATTCTCTTAGATTCTCTTAGTTTAATTAAATTTAATTTTTATTATTGTAGATAAATACTAATGACAACACTTTATATAACAGAATTGTGCTTTGCAAAATTATTTTTATGTCATGGCAAATGGCCCATAGTAATTAGGGCTTTCCTAATTTGGTTTCAGCAAATTCTGTTAAATAGAGAAGCCTGTAAAACAAATACGTCTTGCATCGTGAGTCGGTTACTATTTACTGAAATAGTGGTTTAGTTCAATGTTGGATTTTATCCAATATTTCGATTATAAGCTGTTTTTGTCTTACTCTCCTAAACTGCTTCACCTGTTAACTTGATTCTATTTTTAAGATCATCTGTGAGGCAAGAGTTTGAGAAACAATTCTGTGGCAGAAGACATGAGTACAATGTTTTACATTTTATGTAATTTAATATTTTCAAAAGCACTTATGACACTTGTCTTTACAGTGCCATGATATAGGTAGAAATAAATGGGGTGTAACTTGTCCTAGGTTATATGGCTAGTATGTATCAGGTATGAGACTACTGTGTAGCCAGGGCCTATAAAGTCTTATCAAGTGATCTCTTTCAATGAATTTTCCTGGATACCATCAATTATTTATTATTTAGTGCTTCCCTATTTAACTTGCTTTCCCATTTTCTACCACGTCAAGCATTTTTCACTCTCTAGAAACCTTTTCTTCCCCCTTCATACTCCACATATAGCCCTCATATCGTAGTTAATAAAAGTAGAAATCAGAGTCGTCACATTGAACAAAGACCCAGAGAAATGCTTTAAAATGCTAAAGAAAGTATTTAGTTTTTTTCAATGAATGATTGAACTGATAAGTAAGAAAATTCCTCAGTGAAAAGAAGTGAATGTAGAATGATAAAGCTACACACAGATATTATTAGCTGTTTAGCTGCTTCCTGCAAGCCTAAAGCCTGGATTTCAATTTTATGTGTTGGTAGTATGGGGAAGTGACATTGGAGGCAATACCTTGTAGTTAGTTCTAATCAGAGACAATCCCTCCAGCTTAATGCCAGAAAAATCAAAATATACATCTTCAGTGGATTAGGGGGAAAATAAGCAGGCCCTCAGAGGTTGGTGATGGGGTTTGCCCCTATCTCTGCCTTGGCTCTGAGTGAAGGAGATACAAATTGGGACAATAAAAATCTTCCCTGAAAATTCATAAAGCTTATTCTGGCACAAATTTGAAGCCTGAATTCACACCACTTCTGTGACATTAGAAAGGGGTATGGGGAGGAAGCACTTTAAAAATGTGGTTTATTACTTTGGTTCAATAGCAACCTGGAAAGAGCAAATGCAAGTTGTCTTTTGGGGAGTATACATAAAACCCAGAGTCCTAACAGATAAAATTCCAAGAAACAGCTCAAAATGAAAAATTATACTGAGGAATCTTATGTTACAAAGATTAAAGATGTTAGAATTAACAAATGCATAGTATTAGTTACTCATGTGAATTAAGAAATTAAACAATATTGATATATGATCAAGAAATAATCAAAACCAACTAAGCACATTTGGAAATAAATCATTTTTTAAGATGAAAAACATAAAGTTAGAAATTGAAATGGATGGTTAAACAACAGATTAAATAGTTTAGAAAAATAATGAACTAGAAGACTGAAGGGGGAAAAAATCACACAATACAGCCCAGAAAATAAAAGATGGAAAATAATTATTCTAACTGGAATTTCAGAGGAATTATTCAAAAGATTAATGACTTAAATATTGCCCAAATTTATAAACGCCAAGTTTCACATTCAGAAAGCCCAAAAAAATTCAAGTCAGGCTCAATGAAAATGAACACATTAGAGTAAAACCTCAAAATACCAAAGACAGATTATTTTTAAAACAACCGAATGGAGACAATATTACCAACAAAGTTATTTGAGACTTTAATGTGTTCAATAAAACATGAACAATTTCAACAGAGTATGAGAATCTCAGCAGAGATGGAAAGTATAAAACATAAATCATGGACCTGAAGAATACAAAAATTGAAGTGAAAAATTCACTTGATCAAACAAAAAAGGATCGATAAACTCAAAGACAAGTTATTGGAAATAATTCAGTCAGAAGAGCAGAAAGAAAAGAAATAAACAGAACTGAAGGAACTTATGGTATACCACAAAGAAGACCAATATCCACATTGAATTCCAGACAGATGAGAAAGAACCAAAACACTTATTCAAAGAAATAATGGCCAAAAACTTTCCAAATCCGGGTATTAAATGTACATCCAGATCCAAGAAGTCAAAGGATACAAAAAAGAGGAAACCAAAGAAATACACACCATGACACATTGTAATCAAATTGTCAAAGTCAAGGGCAATTTTGAAAGCAAAGAGAGAAGAAATGTGTTACATACAAGGCAGCCCTAGAAGACTATAATCAGATTTTTCAGCAAAAATCTTGCAGGCCAAAAAAGATCATCTTGCAGATGACCGTTTTAAGGTGCTGAAAATAAAAAGTTCCAAGAATAATATATTCTCCAAAACTATTCTTCAAAAGTGGAGAGAGACTTTCCCAAATCATTAAAAGGTAAAGAAGTTCACCACCACTAATCCTGTCTTACAGGAAATGCTAAAGAGAATTCCTGAAGTTGAAGAGCATTGGGAAAGATAAATATATAGACAAATAGTGCGTTACTTTAATTGTGGTGGGTAAATCACTTTAAAAGTTAAGAAAAGTGCAAAGTATGTTTTTAAACATATATAAGACAAATAGGTATAAATTGAGACAACATTACACAGTGTTGTCAGGGATATGTTAAAGTGTAGAGTTTTGGTATGCAATTAAATTTACTTTGTTTCCAGCTTAAAATAGATTGTTAGAACTATAAGATATTTGCATAACCTCCAAGACTTACACACAACCTATAGAAATTACACACACACACACAAATATATATATATATATATATATATATATATATATATATATATATATATGCATATCAGTACAAAAAACAAAGGAAGACAGCAAGACAGAAAAAGACCAAGAACTATAAGACTAACAGAAATAAAAATCACTCAAATGGCAATAGTAAAACCTTATCAGTAATAACTTTAAATGTAGAGTAATTAAAATACCAAATCAAATGACACAACTATATGTTGTCTACAATAAATTCACTTTAGGTTTAAGGTTACACATAGACTTAAAGTGAATGGGTGAAAATAAGATATTTCATGCCAGTACTAACCAAAAGAGAGCAGAGATGGTTATACTTTAGTCTATACAAAATAGACTTTAAGTCAATAACTGTCATAAGAGGCAAAGACGAACATGATAAAATAATAAAAGGGTCAGTCCACCAGCAATCTAGAACAATTTATAAATATGCAACCAACATCAGGGTATCTAATCATCAAATATTTACAGAATTGAAGGGAGAAATAAGTAATACCATAATAGGATGACACTTTAAGACCCCCACTTTCAATAATGGAGAGAACACCAAGATAGAAGATCAATAAGGAAACAGAGCACTTGAGCAAACTTATAAACCAAATAAACCTAACAGACTTATACAGAACATTCCATCCAATAGCAACACAATACTCATTCTTCTCAAGTATACTTGGATATTTCTCTAGGGAAGATCAGATGACAAAATGAATCTTAAATTCAAGACAACTGAAATCATACAAAGTATCTTGTTTGAACACAATGGAAGGAAACTAGAAATCAGTAACAAATAAAACTGGAAAATTCACAACTCAGTGGACAGTTAACAGTATACTCTTGAACAACCATTGGGTCAAAGAAGAAATCAAAAGGGAAATTAGAAAATACCTCATGACAAAAGAAAGTACAACATAAAAATTATAGGATACAGCAAAAGCAGCGCTACAAGGGAATAGTAGTGATAAATGCCCACATTAAAAATAATAAGATTGATTCAGACAAACAGCCTAACTTTTCACCCCACGGAACTAGAAAAGAACAAACAGGCCATAGTTAGCAGAAGGAAGGAGATAAAGACCAGAGCACAAATAAATGAACTAAAGAATAGAAAAACAATAGAAATCAATGAAATGAAGAGGTGTGTGTGTGTTTTTAAAGATAAAATTGACAGACTCGTAGCTAGACTAAGGGAAAAAATCAGAAATGAAGAGATACTACAATTCTATGAACAATTATATGTCAGCAAACTGGACAACTATAAGGAATGGATGAATTCCTAGAAACATTCAACCTATTGATTTTTACCTCACAACATCCATAGAAATCTTCCTGATATGAATCATAGAAATAAATATAAAAGCTAAAACTTATAGCAAAAAAAGAGGAGAAAATCTTTGTTACCTTGAAGGAGACAAAGATTTCTTAGGAAACAAAAAGCGTGAGTCAAAATTGACAAGACTTTATAAAAATTAAAAGCTTGGGTTGTTTTTTGTTTTTGTTTTTGTTGTTGTTTTTGCAAGATAGATAATATAGAGGCAAGCCACAGATTAGGAGAAAATGTTCGTTTTTCTTTAGACCAGGAGAAAATGCAGCACATATATCTGGCAAAGTACTTGAATTCAGAATATACTGGTATAAAGAACTCTTAAAATTCAATAATAAAAAAGTCTAATTGATAAAATATATTAACAGACACTTCACAAAAGAAGATACATGCATGGCCAAGAACCCCATGAAAAGATGCTCAAGATCATTAACCATCAAGAAAATGAAAATTATAACTACAATGACATGCCACCAAATATTAACTAGAAAGACTAAAATTGAAAAGACTATGCCACTGGTCAAACTGCAGCTCGCGAGCCACATGCAGCTCTCAAGCCACAGTTTGCCGCCCTGTTGACTAATGAGCTTGCCAACCACTGGACATGCCACGTATTGGCAAAGATGAAGATTAATTGAAATGTAAAGTTTTATGACCACACTAGAGGCCCGATACACGAAGATTCGTGCAAGAATGGGCCTTCCTTACCCTTGCTGCCGGCACTGCCTTCGCTCTGGCCCAGAGCCACCTTTCTGCCTTCCCACACTGCCCAGAGGCCCTGAGTGGCAGGGGCGGTGCAGAACACCTGCGTCATCGCCATGGCAACGATGCAAGTGTCCCACCCGCCTCTGGCTGTTCAGCGCCTGCATATGCTAATTAACCTGCCATTTTTTTGTTGGGTTAATTTGCATAGTCACTCCTGATTGGTGGGTGTCGCAAAGATATGGTCAATGTGCATCTTACTCTTTTATTAGTGTAGATTGAAAAATGTTGTGATAGGTTTTTTAAAAAATAAAGCATAAACTTGTTATAAAACATAGCCATTATATACCAAACTAGGGATCCAGTGCACAAATTCGTGCACCTTGAAAGGAGTTGTGGGCCACAAGGGGTGGGTCTCAGCCCATCCTCTGCTCCCTTATCTGGGCCCTCCCCCGGTGGCCCTCAGACCCAGTCTTCTGGCATCCCCACTCCCATTGCCACTGCTCCCATGCACTGACAGCGCTGGCCCCTCTTGCGCTTGCTGACGGTGCAGAGTGATTGGGGCTGGCGCCTGCAGTGGGTGTGAGCAGCAGCTTTGTTACTGGCAGGGAGGGCGAGCGGGAAATGGTGCTGGCAACGGGTTCGAGAGACAGCTCCCAGCTCTGATCAACTCTCAGAAGCTGGGGGAGGTGGAGAAGCCCTGAAGGGTGATCGAGGCTGGCAGCCACCACTCCACCCACTGGTGGTGCTGAGCCGTCGGGGCCGGCGCCAGATGCCAGCAGTGGGTGTGAGTGGGGCCGGCACTGGCAGCAGATGTGAGTGCCCAGCAGACCGTGATGCATGGGAGCAAAGAATTTTCAGTAACCACCAGAGGCTTACCCTGATGACAGTGACCAGCACCCCACCTTGGTCTGGTGCCTCCACTCACCTGCTCCACCATCCTGCCACAGTCGATGCCCACCACCTTCTGCACTCTGCTGCCTGCTGCCAGTGCCCACCATGTTGTGCGTGCACCCCCTGATGATCAGCGCATGTTATAGCAACCGGCTGTTTGGTTGTCCCACTGTTCAGTCTATTTGCATATTAGCGTTTTATATATATATATATACCACACACACACTAGAGGTCCATTGCAGGAAGATTCCTACAATAGGACTTCCTGCTGTGGTTGCCGCCCTGCCTACTTCCCTCCCTTCTCCCCCACCCCACTTGCTTCTCAACAGCTCACTCCCTTCTGCAGCACTTGGCTTCTTTCTATGCTGTCTTCAGGCTTTGCTCTGGCCTGGATATGCAAATTAATGACCATCTTGGTTGGGTTAATTTGTATACTTGCCCTGATTGGCTGGTGGGTGTAGTGAAGGTACAGTCAATTTGCATTGTTTCTCTTTTATTAGATAGGATAGATATCATGGAGTAGGAAAATCCCTGAATATATAATTTCATATAACTTAGTCTCCATCCTGCTTTTCTTTCTCTTTTTCCACTTACCTGCCCTCTCCCCCTCAACAGGAGTGCTTGCTTAAAAACTCAAATGCCTAAAGGGCCCTAGATACTACAATTTGAGAGAGAATAGGAATTATGCGAACTAGAGAGCACATATATAAGGAGGAGAGTCACATTAATTCCATTCGAGCTGCAAGATACCATTGCCAAATCACCTGGGTTTTTTTCCAAGAGAAATTAGAAATTCCTGTTCATTTTTTAAAATAAGATATCTACTTTTAAATAATAACAGGGTATCGAAGTATTATTTTAAAATACTACAACCAAGCAAAACAGTTTATGGGTCAAACCCAAACCAGGGGCTACTAATTTGTATTTTTCTACTTTACCCCCTTTTACTTTTGTATTACCTTCCTTGAAGGAGTAAAACAAATCAACACAATCTTTACAATCTCTCTCTATATACAATATAAGGCTAATATGCAGAGTGTTCCCTCTGGAGTTTGGTCACTCACTGTGACATGTGTTGACCACCAGGGGGTGGCACAGAATGAAGGGAGGCCCCAGCCAGCAGCCAGAAAGTCCCAATCAGCTTTGATCACTAGCCAGGCCTGGGGACCCTACCCGTGCATGAATTTCATGCACCAAACATCTAGTTTCCATATAATGAAGCTGAATTACATTTAATAACCATCAACATTAGTTTAAATGGATTCTGAGTAGTTAAGTTATGGGAAATTTATGATGTTCTAAGTCTAACCAAACATAAAGAAAAAATATATGTCATGTGATATACTGCTGATTCTACCTTCTACTATATATTGCTTTAGATCAGTCACTATTTTACATTTACTTTTAAGGAAATTTTGCATACTCTTCAGCATTTGGCACTGTTCTGTATGGGGCCGATACTTAATAATTTGAATGGGTGAGCAGATTCATAGTAAAATGAAACAGTTTAAAAGAAATGTTTATTTCTCTCCATCTCCACAAATAAAATCAGAATGTCCAACTTAGCAAAGTAGTTAAAACTTTTTATCTGATTTAAATAAACATAAACTTTTATAAGTTAAGTGTCCTTATCTTTTTTATTGGATTTATTGGTGTTACATTGGTTAATCAAATTATATAGGTTTAAGGTGTACAATTTTATAATACATCATCTGAATATTGTATTGTGTGTTCACCATCTCAAATCATGTCTCTTCCTGTTATCTTTTTATTTTACCTTTGTTAAGATGTGTGTTTAAAGTGGTATAATTTCGCCGAAACTGGTTTGGCTCAGTGGTAGAGCGTCGGTCTGTGGACTGAAAGGTCCCAGGTTCGATTCCAGTCAAGGGGCATATACGTTGGTTGCGGGCACATCCCCAGTAGGGGGTGTGCAGGAGGCAGCTGGTCGATGTTTCTCTCTCATCAATGTTTCTCTCTCATCGATGTTTCTAGCTCTCTATCTCCCTTCCTCTCTGTAAAAAATCAATAAAATATATTAAAGTGGTATAATTTCATCATTAGTCCTGAACTAGAAGTTTGGATGTCTGAGCTTTAGATGCTATTCTATTTGACTAATTATATCTGCCAAATCACTACTTTTCTGGGCCAGTTGTTTAATTAATAAAGTGATTAGTCCCAGTGATATCTAAGACACCTTTAATTCGAATAGTTTGACACTAATAAAGCAACCTAAAATTGAGGGTTAAAACAAAACAAAATAAACTTCCTACTTAATGGCCTAGTTCTGAGATCTAATACAGTGTCTATGAATTCTATCTCTGAGATATGAATGCCTATTTTTAAAAATTACACATTACTTTAAAACCAATTAAAGTTTAGCCTGGCCAGTGTGACTCAGTGATTGAATCCAGGAATCCAAGAGTCATGATTTGATTCCCAGTCAGGGCACATGCCTGTGTTTCGGGCTTGATCCCAAAGTTGGGGGTGTACAAGAGGCAGCCAATCCATCTTCTTTCCTTCCTTCCTTCCTTCCTTCCTTCCTTCCTTCCTTCCTTCCTTCCAAACCATCTTCCTTCCTTCCTTCCTTCCTTCCTTTATTCCTTCCTTTCTTCCTTCCTTCCTTCCTTTTTACATATTTTTATTGATTTCAGAGAGGAAGGGAGAGGGAGAGAGAGAGAGAAACATCAATGATCTCTCATCAATGTTTCCTTCTTCCTCTCTCTCAAAAAACAAACCAACAACACAATAAAAACATTTAAAAAAATAAAATGAATTAAAGTTTAGGATGTAAGTAAACAAATACTTAAATATTTAGAATTATCTACTTTCTAATATATGATATAGCTGGATATGTTAAATCTGTATTTTAAAAAAGACAACTATCTTTTTACAAAAACTCAATTATAACTGCCATTTTTCATTAGCATATTGATCACCCACTGCAATTTTTTTTCCAGCTTCAATCTTGAACTGTGAAAATGCTTAAATAATATTTTCTTAAACGTTTGTGCTCTTTCCTCAGTTATTATGTAGAACTTTGTCTAATTACTGATCGAATGACTTGGGCTGATTTAAGACGATACTGTATGCTCTAGGGAACTTTACTGTCAGGCGATGGAATTAGCAGGTTTTAAGCTAATGCAAGTTATCATCACTGATTACATTCAAACTGTTACTGTCCTTAAAAAGTCAAGATGAAAAGAAAGTAAGCGTCCTTCTTCTGCTTCTTTCTCTCCTGTGATATTCTATTATTTCTTCTGAAACATCCTGCCCTTTTTTTTTCTCTATCATTATTAGTCAGACAGATATTTCCAATGAATCTGGCTCTGTCTTTACATAAAGCAGCTATGCTCTCTTCCTAGTTCAAAAGCATGAAAAGTTTTATGAAAATCAGTAAAATACAATGGAGAATTTGGTATTGAAAAATTTTAAAGGATAGCACAGTTTCAGCACAATTTAAATTAGTTTCCTAAAGAGCCTATGTCTAAGATGTATGAGACTCAGTTCAGGAAAATTCTGTATATTCCTTACTATAAAATATGTTTACTCATCTTCAAATAACTGTCCATAGTAAACTAATGAACAGTACATAGTAAGCTGCTATATTTCAGGGTGATTTTTAGTAATGAAAGTTCACATGTTTTCTTCTCATAAAAAAAATGCTTCATTCCTGAATAATTTAGTTACTTATCTTTTTAAAAAGTATATTTCTAATTAAGTAAAGGCACTTGATAGTTTACAAAACAGCATAAAATGAACATGTTAAATTGTTTCTATGTCATTACTTTTACTAAATAGATAATTTGGTTTCTGAATATGTTTTTCTTGGGCCTATTAATACTGCAAATCTTGAATTAACAAGTAGTTGCTGTGACATATAGATGATACTACTAATAAAATAATATTTATCACCTTAAAAATTAGGGAATTATTTTTAACTACAACCTATCAAAGATCTAAACATGCAAACATATCAAAGAAAACCAAGAGTCCCTATGAGCATTGAATTAGGAGTCAGGACAGGACATTGAGTTTTAATCCTTTTGATTTCCTACCTGTTCCTGGACAATCAACTTTATCTGTGAAGTTCAGCTTTGTTGTATGTACATTAAACTACCGAATTAAATGTCTAAGGTTTTTCTTAGTCCAGGGCAGGTGAGAGACGAGCTTCTCGGTGTCCTCTCCCAGCAGCCTTACAGAAGGTGCTTATTCTCCTAGCAATAATATGTGACAGCATCTAGGAAGTGTTGCCAACCAGGAGCACTTACCCGAGACAAGGTTTTTATCGGGGGTCGGTCATATGGGCCTGAAGCGACTATGGCTGACTTTAGTTATTCCGTCTCCAGCCTCTTCAAAGGGCAGACTGATACCACATGGTCCAGGGCCCCCACCATAAATCACATTTGGTAGCATAGACTGTTTGGTGTGGCCCAAGGCCCCGGGTAAAGAGAGATATTCTTAGGCAGGGTATTCCAAGGTCTTACAAATTATCTTCCAAGAGCCAGGAAAGAGCCAGATCTTTCCTTGGAATGTGCAGGGCTTAAGCAAGTTAGGCCTGCTGAGTTAATACTTCCCTGCATACCTTGTTTCAGTGAAGTAGTCCTTTAGTACCTTCTTGGGAAAGGGTGCTTGGCAAGCAATATTTTTGAGGCTTTTTATGTCTGAAATATTTTAATTTTGTCATATTTGATTGATAGGTTAGACAGCAATAGAAGTCTAGGTGGAAGATAATTTTCCCTGACAATTTTTAAGCTGTTGCTCCACTTTCAGTATTGCTATTAAAGTTTGAGAGCCATTCTGATTCTTGATCCTTTTTTTTTATTATTAAATATATTTTATTGAATTTTTACAGAGAGGAAGAGAGAGGGATAGAGAGTTAGAAACATCGATTAGAGAGAAGCATCGATCAGCTGCCTCTTGCACACCCCTACTGGGGATATGCCTGCAACCAAGGTTGCCTTGACCGGAATCGAACCCGGGACCTTTCGGTCCGCAGGCCAACGCTCTATCCACTGAGCCAAACCGGTTTTGGCTGATTCTTGATCCTTTATATATGACTTGTCTTTTTCCTTACTGAAAACTATGAGATTTTTCTTTGACTGTAGTGTTCTGAAAGGATGTTTCTTCATATGGATCTGTTTTCTATCTATTTTGCTGACCATTGAGCAGCTGTTCAATTTAGTCACATGTATCCTTTAGTTTGGGGAAATATTCTTTAATTTTTTATTGATTTTTCTCTTTTGTTTCTGTTCTCTCTTTCTAATATTTGGATGTTGGACTCCTAATATTTGGATGTTGGACCTCCAGAACAGATCCTTTTTTTTTTTTTTTTATCTCCTATTTTTTTTTCTTTCTTTTTTTCTTTTTTAAAGTATTATAGATGTTCCCTTTTTCCCCCATTGACCCTCTTTACCCCATTCCCGCTTCCTTCCCAGGCCTTCACCACACTAGTGTCTGTGTCCATGGGTTATGCATATATGCATATAAGGTCTTTGCTTAATCTCCTCCCTCTTTTTCCCTCTGAGATTTGTCAGTCTGTTTCATGCTTCCATGTCTCTGTGTCTATTTTGTCCATCAGTTTCCACATATAAGTGAGATCATGTGATACTTGTCTTTCTTGACTGGCTTATTTCACTTAGCATAATACTCCCAAGTATTATGTTCCATGCTGTCTCAAAGGGTAAGAGATCCTTCCTTTTTACTGCTGCATAATATTCCATGTTGTAAATGTACCACAGCTTTTTTTATCCACTCATCCACTAATGGGCACTTGGGCTGTTTCCAGATCTTAGTTATTGTAAATTACGCTGTGGTGAACAGAGGGGTGCACACATTCTTTCTGATCAGTGTTTCTGGTTTCTTAGGATATATTCCTAGAAGTGGGATCACTGGGTCAAATGACAGTTCCACATTTAATTTTTTGAGGAAACTCCATACTGTTTTTCCTTAGTGGCTGTACCAGTCATTTTGCTAATTTTTTTGAGATTTTTTTTTTCTCCAACTTCCAGCCCTTTTCTTCACTTTTTCATTTCTACTAGCATGTTTAATTTCTATTAGCTCATTTTTTATTCTCTGATTTTTTTTTTTTTGTAATGGTACATGTTTTTGTTTTACAAGTGCAGTGTCCTATATCTCTGACTCTAATAAGGATATGGTTTTGTTTGGCTTTTTGTATCATTTTTTTTAAATTATGTTTTTTGTTTTGATTTTTATCTTTTATTAAAAACGTTAAGCTATCTGCTCATCCTTGGTTATCTGTTCATAATTAAGAGTAGAAGCTGTAAGCCTGTGGGTGAGGCATGTAAACACTATAGGGTGATATAACCAGATAATTTTTAATATATTTTTATTGATATCAGAAAGGAAGGGAGAGGGAGAGAGAGATAGAAACTTCAGTGATGAGCCGAAGCTGGTTTGGCTCAGTGGTAGAGCGTCGGTCTGCGGACTGAAAGGTCCCAGGTTCGATTCCGGTCAAGGGCATGTACCTTGGTTGCGGGCACATCCCCAGTAGGGGGTGTGCAAGAGGCAGCTAGTCGATGTTTCTCTCTCATCGACGTTTCTAGCTCTCTATCTCTCTCCCTTTCTCTCTGTTAAAAATCAATAAAATATATTTTTTAAAAAAGAAACTTCAATGATGAGAGGGAATCATTGATCAGCTGCCTACTGCACACCTCCTACTGGGGATCAAGCCCACAACCGAGCATGTGCCCTTGACCAGAATCAGTCCACAGGGCAATGCTCTATCCACTGAGCAAAACCAGGTAGGGCCAGATAATTTTTTTAAATTCTTTTGTTTCTTTATTGGCCAGACAATTTTTTAGGTAATCCCTGATGCTAATATATTTTGATTTTCCCTCATGGGTGATCCGTTTCCTCAGGAGGAAACAATATTCTAATCCTTCACAGAATAAAGATGCAGTTTACAAAATGTTGAGAACCTATTCAGGGAAGAGGATTGAGGCAAGGGAAAATCCCTGTACTTGATGTTCATCATTCATCCCTGTTTTCAGTATGGTGCCAACCTGTCAGCTGTGCCTTTCATCCTCCAGGCCAGAGTTACCTCTCCAGAGAGTAAACACCCAGACATCTGCCAGGAGAAATAAGGGGCATTTGCCCATGACATGGACTAGGGAAAGAGATTTAGGATTTAACTGCTCTTAAAATATCTTTTATCATCACTTGTTTTACCCATCTCCACCTCTCAGTTCCAATGAGACTTGGTTCCTATGCTTTTTAAATATCCTGAAACATGTATCAGGTTGGTTCTCAAACCTCCTCATGACTGGGTTGGAATTCATCTTTCTTGGATAATCACACATTGTGTTGGGGTCTCCAGGACCACCTTCAGCTTCGGTGACTTGCTGAAAGGACTCACAGTTGTTACACTCCTGGTTAAAGTTTATTACAGTGAAAGGGTAGAGCGAAATGAGCAGAGGAAAAGAGAGATGGAGTAAGATCCAGAGGAAACCAGAGGGCATGCAGGAGGCAGTAACCAATGTTTCTCTATCTCCCCCTCTTTCTTTCAAAAAAGAAAAACAGAAAAAAATGTTTAAAAATACGTAAAAATAATAGCCGGGACCGTTTGGCTCAGTGGATAGAGTGTCAGCCTGTGGACTGAAAGGTCTCGGGTTCGATTCCGGTCAAGGGCATGTACCTTGGTTGCGGGCACATCCCCAGTGGGGGGTGTGCAAGAGGCAGTTGATCGATGATTCTCTCTCATCGATGTTTCTAACTCTCTGTCCCTCTCAAGTCCTCTCTGTGTAAAATCAATAAAATATATTAAAAAATAATAATTAATTAATTAAATAAATAAATAAATAATAGTGGTAAATGTTTAAAGATAATAGTGATAAACAGTATTTTAATTCTTCATTAATTCAAAAATTCTGAATATTTTCTAAGGAGTTACTAGTTTGTATGTAAGATACATATGATGAATTGATATCCATCAACCTATGTAATTCTTCATACTTGAATAAAGAATATCTTTCTATAAATGCCGATTTATTCAGTTTCTCTGGTATTAAGAAAGACCTGGAAGGATAAAGCTGCTCTGACATCAGTTGACATCAGAAAAGTCATTTGGATATATATTATTTACCATTCCAAACTTCAAAAAATCTATATAAAGTATGTTTGTTATGTTTCATGAACTATTCTTCACCACCTTAACAAATAAGATACAATTACTTGACATTTATACATTACTAGAGGCTTGATGCAGGAAGAGACCTGGAGCAGCTGGGATTGGGCAGAACATTTGCAGCGTCGCCATGGTGACAGTGCAAGCATCCTACCCCTCCCCTAGCCACTGGGTAACTACATATGCAAATTAATCCTCCATCTTTATTGGATTAACTTGCATACTCCTAATTGGCTGTTTGGTATCATGAAGGTACGATCAATTTGCATAATACTCTTTTATTATTATAGATTTTTAAAATATATTTTATTGATTTTTTTACAGAGAGGAAGGGAAAGGGATTGAGAGTTAGAAACATCAAACAGCTGCCTCCTGCACACTTCCTACTGGGGATGTGCCTGCAATCAAGGCACATGCCCTTGACTGGAATCCAACCTGGGACTTTCTTTTCAGTCCGAAGGCCAGTGCTCTAGCCACTGAGCCAAACTGGTTAGGGCAGTGTAGATATTTTTTTATTCAGGATCATATACTCTTACCTAAATTCTATAAAATACTTAGAATATAATATCAGATCATTGTTTTTAACCTTATTGTATGATTAAAGAACCAGGTGTGTTTATGTGATGCATGTAACATATTTTGCAAATCTTAGATAACAACCTTTAGTAATTCCTTATTCAGTTCAGCTCCCTCTCACACCCATTATTTATCCCATCCCATGACCTGTAATCTTATGAATTACACTTTCCACTGTGTCCCTATTCTCTTCATTTGAACCTTTTAAATGCTTTTACTGAAATCTAGCTTTTTCCAGCTGACACTTTGTACTTTAAAAACCCTCTGTCACAACTTGTGGAAAGAACAATCAGCCTATTTTATGTTTCCCAATACTACTTATTGATGTACCATCATCATCTCTCTGAAACCTATGCCATCTGATTAGGTCATCCTTGGCTGTGGTAATAACTTCGACTTTCCTGGATGAATAAGCACTTTTTTTCTTATGGACTGGTCTCTTGTTATACAGATCTTTTTCGAAGCCCACGTTGATAACTCACTCATTGTCTCTCAATTCACTGGCTTCTCAGAGCTTTTCTCCATTTCTATTTGAGCCATTCAGCAGTATGCCCACACCTTGGATCAGCTCTTGAATGAAGCAGTTCTTCCTAACCAGTCCCATCTCTTTTTCTTTCTTTCTTTCTTTTTTAATATATTTTATTGATTTTGTACAGAGAGGAAGGAAAAGAGATAGAGAGTTAGAAACATCGATGAGAGAGAGTCATCAATCAGCTGCCTCTTGCACACCCCCTACTGGGGATGTGCCCACAACCAAGGTACATGCCCTTGGCCGGAATCAAACCCGGGACCCTTCAGTCCCCAAGCCGACGCTCTATCCATTGAGCCAAACTGGTCTCGGCCCATCTCTTTTTCTTTATACATCTTAAATGCATCTCTCTCTCTGATTTCCACTCTTGTCTATATTTTAATTACTTTACCCATTCTGTTTACCCCACTCCATTAGCTCCTTTCTAATGTCATTTGCATTTAGAACCAATGTACAGTCTAGTCGTCTTCATCCCTTGACTTTTTGCTATGGTTCACTTGCCTGCTTTTTCTTTCTCTACAGTAATTCCATGTTACGGTTCTAAATTAACACATGAAAATGCAACCTAGTTATTTGCTTTTTGTAATGGCATCCACTTTTTTTCTATTAGATTGTTTTAATTTTAAAATCAGGAAGCTTTATTGATTTTAAAATCCACTGTCAGCTGCCTGCTTTAACTAGACCTCTCTTGCTTCTCAATGCAATATTTTCTTTTGTAACCCTTCTAGTCATGTGTTCAAAATGTTTTCTATATTCCTAGTGCTTAAATCTAACATCTCTTCCCAGGAAATGACCTTGCCTCCTGCTTATTAGAAAAAAAATAGTATCTACCTGCCAAATTCTCATCCATCTCCTCTATGTCAAAATGTCTGTATCCATGCTAGGTCCAAGTTTATTTTAACAAAGAGGTTTGTAGATTATTTTACAATAATCTTCCTTCTTTACTCAGAAGAATGAGTCTTCCTTTTCAGGGATAATTGTCCTCTTCTAGAGCCTTCTTTAACAATTGAACTCTCCCTTCCTCTCTCCCACTCTCTATCATTTTACCCTCTCTGGTTCATTTTTTTTTTATTACAGTTTACTTTCAATATTATTTTGTATTGGTTTCAGGTCTACAGCATAGTGGTTAATAGTCATATACTTTACGTAGTGTTCCCCATGACATTTCCAGGACCCACCTGGCACTATACATAGTTCTCAAAATATTACTGGCTTTATTCCCTATTCTGTACTACAATTCATTTCTGACCAGTAGATTATTAAGTCAGAAACTGAAGAGTCTGGGATTTTACTCTACTTAGAGGTTTGTTAGCCTGCCACAGCTTTATGTACATACTAGAGGCCTGGTGCATGGATTCATGTACCAGTGGGGTCCCTCAGCCTGGCCTGTGAGGATCTGGCCAAAACCAGCCCTATGCACAGATTCATCCAGGGGTGTCTGGCCCGTCTCACCCAGTCCCAATTGGCAGGACCTCAGATGCTAACCTACCGGTCATAGTGTCTTTCCCCTGGTGGTCAGTGCGCATCATAGCAACTGGTTGAACAATCGGACACTTAGCATACTAGGCTTTTATTATATAGGATACTAACAGAAAACACAAGACCCATGGGTCAGAGAAAAAGACCATTTATTACTCATGCCAAAAACAACACGGCCCTGGCTGGTTTGGCTCAGTGGATAGAGCATCAGCCTGGAGACTGAAGGGTACCAGGTTCAATTCCAGTCAAGGGCACGTGCCTGGGTTGCGGGCTTAATCCCCATTGCAGGGCGTGCAGGAGGTAGTTCCCTCTCATTGATGTTTCTATCTCCCTCCCTCTCTCTTCCTCTCTGAATCAATAAGAACATTAAAACAAAAACAAAAACAAACACCAAAGCAATGTCTTGCAACACATCCTAAGCCACAATTACTATAAGGCAATCTAGTGAGGGCCAGATGTCACCTGTGCAAGCAGCAGGATATTACAGGAAGGGAACTCCAAAATAAGGAAGAGAGACAGACAAGCACACCTTATCTTGCCTCTAGAACACATGTGTCAAACACAAGGCCCGCGGGCCAAATCCAGCCCGCCAGGCCATGCAATGTGGCCCGCACCGCGCTGTCATCACTGCACTCCGCTGTCAGTTTATGACATTGTCAGTTTATGACTGTTCAGTAAACCATTCGGCCCGCGATTTAGGCTGGATTTTAGATTTTGGCCCCTTCTCTGATTGAGTTCGACACCCCTACTCTAGAATGTAAGCAAATTTTCACCAAGAAGGGAGAAGGAGACTACTCCCCTGGAATGTCTCCAGGGTGGGAAATGTTCTCTATCTTTATTATACCTACTGGTCAGGAAGCAAGTCTTCCCACTGACCTTCAAGTAGACATTATCTCTAGTTTTCAAGGAAGTTTGTTATGGAAACTCCTTCACTCAAAAGACCTGGACAGTTCTCTCCAAGGTATCAGTGACATACTAGTAACCCAATCAATGGCTGTTTTCTTTAATCTCGTTACTTTTTGCAGATTTTAACAAGGGCTATATTTTCTTTGTTTTACCTCTAAACTGCTCAACTGTTTTCTATGACTAATCTGATTTTTAGGTCTCTCTCCCTTGCCCATCTCTCTTTTCCTCACCCTTTACACAATCTTTCTCCTTTCCTGTCACCTCTTACCATTTCCTGGATTGAATTTGTATTTCTCCCTTTGTAGATATTGTGAACACAACTTTTGCATTGATAGCACAAGATGTCAAAATAGATGTTTTTTTCTACTTCTTCCATATACTGAGCTCCTTAAGAGCAGATACAATGACTATTGTGAATCCATGGAACCTTTCATAGTGTATACTCAGTAACTATTTTTTAATGAAATCAGTAAGTTAGCAAATTCTTAAACTATTTTTCTTTGTAATATTTTATACTTTCCTCTCTCTTTCCAGGTTCCCGGAGTTCATACCCTATTTCAATTCACTTTTATAAATGGTCTTCCCACTTCTAGTCTGTAGTTCCTTTGTAGTAGCCTTTACATTGATATCAGATTAATGAAATCCCATATTTTAGAGTGCCTATGTAAGAACCTCCAATATCTTTCCATTATCTAAATAATAAAGTACAAATTCAGTAGTAAGGAACCTTCCACACTATGCTCTCAAAATTTTCCATGTTTATTTCAAATTCTTCTTACCTACCTGCTTTACTTTAACAAGTATTTGAGGATCTGCTATTTGTAAGGCTTTGTGAAGGGAGGAAGTATACTAGATACTAGAGGCCTGGTACACAACATTTGTGCACTGGGGGAGGGTCCCTCAGTCTGGCATGCCCCCTCTCGCAGCCTGGGACCCTTTGGGGGATGGCTGGCTGCTGGCTTAGGGGCACTCCCCACAGATTCCTTAGCACTGCCACAGAGGCGGGAGAGGTTCCACCACCGCTGCGCTCGCCAGCCATGAGCCTGGCTTCTAGCTGAGCAGCGCTCACCCTGTGGGAGGTCACTGACCATCAGGGGGCAGCTCCTGCCTTTAGCGCCTGCCCCTTGGTGGTCAGTGTGCATCATAGTGACTGGTCATTTCGTGTTTAGTCAATTTGCATATTAGGGTTTTATTATATAGGATGGTATTTGCTCATTGTGTTAATTTTTTGGTCCTTTGTTTTACTATTTCACTGCATCTTAGGGGAAATAACCTTTGTAGAACACTCAGCCATAGTCCTATAGTCAGCAGTCCCATTATAGGGCAAAGTATGAGTAATAGAAGTTCAGAATCAGTGACAAGCCATTCAGCACAATATCTGCCCCATGATAAAAGCTTAATACAGGTTTAAATTGAATTAATTCTGTTTACATATTTAAACACAGAAATTTAAGCGTATAAGAAAAAATTCTTAATTGTCTTAAGCCTTGGAAAACCTGCCTATTTTTATTTCATGGTAATTCTATTAACATTTGAATTTTACTTGTTATCTGTTGTTACTTGTATAATTTTGAAATACAAAATCAAAACAAATTTAAGAATTTTCTATTACATATTTTCAAAACTTTTTCTATACTCTCTTTATAGGTTATATGTAAAGTCAGATGTGCCACTGAACTTGACAAACACAAGTAAGTTTCATGAATAGCAAGGTTTAAATTTTGTTCACAGTAAACTTCTCAAGGTTGAAGGATATGGTGGTTAAGGGTACCTTAGCAGTTTTATAGAAAATCAAATTAGATTAGTTCATAAGAAGTTAATTGAATAACCCACAGTACTTTCTCTTCAGTCATATTGCTGCCTAATATCTGTTTTTGCTGTTCTCCTACTATCCTGCTTCAGATGTCAGACAAGGTTTCATAGGGTCCACAAACACTAACAGTTAGATTATGCTGTTTGGGGAAAGAATGTATTGTATAGTTGCATGAAGTAACTAATATTTCCTTCAAAAATTCAAGCCAGGACACTTGGTAACTATGCAACTCATTTAACATCTCTATGCTTTGGTTTCCTAAAGTGCTATAATCCCCAGAGTATATTAATAATGAAAAGATCTATTTTAGATTTAAAACTAGTATCTGATTATTATATTTACTATTTAATCTGAGAGAATATTAATATCTAAACTTCTCAAACTAAAATCTTTGTGCTTTGCATGTTCACTTGACAAACACCGCTTATCATAGATTACTTTACACATCACCTTCAATTCACCATGCATTAACTATAGCCAAAGGCTGATGACGATTTATGACTTCCACTATTAAAAGAGATCCAAAATAAAAGAAATTAGTACGCCAAATAAATTTCTGGATCATATTACTTTGGGGTATAAATGTATCTGACATGGGATTGCTTTCATATAGATAGCTGTTATAACTACCTGACGTAGATAGCCACACCTTACCTGAAGAGTTTTTATGAGGTGGTCTAATTTTTCTTAGGGGCAAGTTTTTAAGCATTTCCTTTTCAGAGTTTCTCTGTATGCATAGTATACATGTAACTTTGTAAGAAGAGGAGTTGTTGATAAGTGCTTGAAACTCTACTGTCCTTATGTTCTTTAGTCATGTTTGAAAGTGATGTTTGCTATGATATTCAGAAGTTTATAAAGTTAAATATTGTCTAAAACGTATTTCCCTTACCTCTTAAAATTGATATTAGTAATCACTTTAAATTTAGGTGGTTTGTTAATTTTCCAGATAAGTTATAAAAGCCTGGTAATTCTTGGGACGGAAAGATCAATGAAAATATGCTTAGTAGTTATAAAAATGAAAAATTCAGGATTGCTTGAATTAGTGTTAAAATAATCCTACATTCTTCCTGGTAGAGGCAATTGAATTCAAGTCCATATGAAATCATTTTTAAATTAATGCTTTAAAATCTAATGTTATTTTAAAATGCTTTAGATACTAATTTTATAACATCGATAGCTCAAGTAACTGAGTGATTATTAAATTTGTTTTTAATGAAATTATAAACTGAAGGAATTATTGTACCTAAAGTAACACACTAATAAATTTTTCATTAATTTTATAAATATCTAATAAACTAATTTCTTTTTCTTTCAGAATTCTATTGCATTTGGGCTTTATATTAGCAAGCCTTATCTTTTTAGTGGTGAACTTGACTTGTGCAATGCTAGTCCATGGAGATGTCCCAGAAAATCAGTTGAAATGGACTGTGTTTGTTCGAGCATTAATTAATGATAGCTTGTTTATTCTTTGTGCCATCTCTTTAGTTAGTTATATATGCAAAATTACAAAAATGTCATCAGCAAATGTCTACCTCGAATCAAAGGTAAGTATATTTCTTAAATTTTCATTTAAAAAAAATCTAACTTTAAGTTATCATCATATGAAGCATATTTTAATGGGAAATTTATTTATGTTTTCAAAAATTCTGAATGTTGGGAACATGTTTGAGCATGAAGGAATGGTCACAAGAAGTTAAAAAGTATTCAAAAACTTGCCATTTCACTAACCAATGTTATATTTTCTATGATTTATGTCTTTTGCATTGGAGGCTAATTAAATGAAATAAGCCAAAATTTATATTAATGTATCACAAATAATCTAACACATAAAGCCACAGTAATAATTTAATATTTACTCTGTAGGGGTGGCAGTATGGCCATCAATTACCATATTATGTCTATATACACTTGGGTTAGCAGTGTTAAGATTCCATATTGGTAAAGTGGTGTTTATTTATATTAAGGTTTAGAAAATGTTCTTTCACCCCACAATATAAAGTCCCTATGATATTTGTAACAGTTAATCATGTAATTAAATATACAAATGCCTTCATTCTCCCTTATTCTGTGGATCAGCAAACAGAAACCAAATGCTAGTGCATTAACAAAGAACCCTGGAAGTTTCTATTGTTAACTAACATTGTGGGTGAGCCATGAATCAGTCATCACAGTGTCTGTGTGGCATTGGATATGGGGGTATAGATGTATAGTTATTGGGATGTGAGTTTATACATGTAAATGAATTTGATCTCATTTGGCATTATTGTCTATTCACTTAAAATAAGCAAGATAGTGTCCTAAACAGGACAGTTCTCTGAAATATTTTTAGACTATCATATTGTTGAATACAGTCCTAGTAAAGTCAGGTATTATAATTAAATGTGTGGTAGTCAACTTGTCTTTAAATTTAGGTGGAGACTTTCATTTGACTTTTTAAATATATATCAGTTGGATGCAGAATAAATATAGAAATCTGTATTTATATAAGCCCAGTGACCGGAATGATGGAACGACCAGAATGCCCGGAATGATTGGTGGTTATTACGTGCACTGCAGCAGCCAACCGACCTGATTCAGGCCCCAATCAGCCAGCCTCTGGCCAGCCTAGCCCCTCATCGGCCCCCAACACTGCAATCAGGAGAGGGGCCAGCTAGCAAACTGCCTGTGGCCCCTCCCTCCCTCCAGTCCGTCCCAATGGGCCCCCATCAGGGGGGACCAGCTGGACCCCACCCTTGCACGAATTTGTGCACTGGGCCTGTAGTATGTACTAGTGTATAATATTGAGACTAAACTTAAACTTTCAAACCTATTCATCTTACATGGAAAATTATTTTTTTCCACTTACGTTCTAAAAGTTTCTAAATGTAAGTATTTTAGCTAATTCTGGTTTTTCAATTTAAGTGTTAAAAATAATGGTTACTATTATGGTACATAATCTTTTGATGTAGCAATAGCACCCTCACTTAATATAATAACATCACCATAGAATGCATATGCCTTGCTTGTCTATTGATAAAGCATAAATAGATGTGGTTGACTTTAAAGGGCTTCTTTTCTGATCCAAACAACTTTTTCTAAGTTTGGTTTTACTTGCTTTGAAATAGATAGTTCTCTGAATATAATAAAATTGTCAATCTGAGAAGAGAACTTCATCTGATAACTCCTCCAGAATTATTTCAGACATCTTCCTCTAACTATCATGTAAATGGTATTCACTTAATTTTTTTTAAACTCTTAAATTTAAAAGGTGCATGGACTCAGAATTCTCTATGAACATTACAGAGACATGTTCAAATACATACCTATAAAGGTAAATATAAGATACTGGATTGTATTATATTGTACTGTTAGGTCATAAACTTCTTTATTTAAAGAATACATCATCTTGCTTTCACATTCTTCTTGTAAATCACTAAGCTCAGTTTTGTTTTGTTTTTACTTCTATAACAATTACAGTAATGGCCATTCCTTTGATTCAATCAACAAATGTCTGAAGCCTTGTGCCTTCTCTTCTTTCACACTGATACTGTTTCCCAGTATCCCTAAGAGTATTTCCTTAAAGCTCAGACTTGGGTTTTCTGTTTTTCTCGTTTTATTCCTTCTTCTTTCTACATATTCAGTGATTATCTTAACCTAACTTTAAAGGCATAACTCTAATGTTTCCCCTTTTTAGGAATGCTTCTTTGTCTCCAAAATAAAATTGAGAAATACCACTCTATCTGAATTCTCTTAATTTTTTACTTTATTGCTAGATGCCCAGTGCACGAAATTCATGCACAGGGGGAGTGGAGGAGTGTCCCTCAGCCCAGCCTGCACCCTCTCCACTTTGGGACCCTTTGAGGGATGTCCAACCGCCTGTTGGTAGGATCGGGCCTAAACAGTGGTCGGAAATCCCTCCCATAATCTGGGACTGCTGGCTCCCAACGGCTTGCCTGCCTCTGCCTGATTGCCCCTAACTGCTTCTGCCTGCCAGCCTGATCACCCCCTAACTACTCCCCTGCCAGCCTGATCAACGCCTAACTTGCTCCCTGGCTGGCCTGAATGCCCCTAACTGCCGTCCTCTGCCCTCCTGGTCATCCCCAACTGCCCTCCCCTGCAAGTCTGGTAGCCCCTAACTGTCCTCCCCTGCAGGCCTGGTCGCCTCCAACTGCCTCCCCTGCTGGCCCGGTCATTCTAACTGCCCTCATCTGCCAACCTGGTCACCCCTAACTGCCTTCCTCTGCTGGCCTGGTCACCCCTAACTGCAATTACAACTGCCCTCCCCTGCTGGCCATCTTGTGTCCACATGGAGGCAGCCATTTTTGACCACATGGGGACAGCCATCTTGTGTCTTGGAGTGATAGTCAATTTGCATATAACTTTTATTAGATAGGATTTTACCAACTAGAACAAAACTAATATGATTTTGTTCCCTTTTTCAAAGTAGCAATTCTAACTTGTTTTTTAAATATAAGTTACTGATAGTTTGAATAGCTTATTTCTGCTCTTTCATTTTTTTATTTTATTATGTATTTTAGGTTACCTTATTACATGTTTATGTTCATATATATATATTTAATGTGTTATTTTATAAACTAATAAAGGTATTTAGAGTAGTATGTTTTCTCAAGTACTGCTTTGGCAGCTCTCTATAATCTTGTTATATTATTATTTATATTCTTATTTAACAATAACAAAGATAATTTGCTGTTTAGATTTCAAACATGTCTCAAACATTACATATTTACACATCAGTGTAAATTAGATATTATCTCTGTATATAATTCTTCCTTCAATGCACTTTGGCAAGAAGTCTAAAATTCAGGCATCTGTCCTATTCATGCCCTTTAACTACCATAAGAAGTTTTCAGTTTTACTCTCTGCTTGATTATCAATGCATATGAATCTGGTATACTAAACACTGTAGAGATTTCTGCCCTCCAGGTTCTGGTTAGAGAAAAGGAACCTTCAATTGTTAAATTAAAAAACTTAATTTACCTAAAGGAGGTATAGTCTGTCCATTTCCCTATCTATCTAGTCTACATTTTATCCTCTGCATTGTATCCTGAATAGAGTTGTCTTTTCCAACCTACACTTTGATACCATGCTTTAACATACATACATCAAGAAATATGTAAGAAATTTCTTGTAAAAAATATTTATCTTAAAATCATATATATGCCTAAGCAACTGTTATGACCAAATGACCAGAATGACTGGTCAACCAGTCGCTATGACGTAAACTGACCACCAGGGGGCAGATGCTCAATGCAGGAGCTGAGCCCTGGTGGCCAGTGTGCTCCCACAGGGAGAGTGCTGCGCAGTCAGAAGCTGGGCTCATGGCTGGCAAGCACAGCTGCAGTGGCGGGAGCCTCTCCTGACTCCACTGCAGCATTACTGAGCGGCCATGGTGGGCACAGCAAGCCAGAATGAGCACAAGCAGCACAGCGCCCAGCCCCAGCTCAGGCTCCTCCCTGGCCGCCTGCCACTTGGCACACTGCTATATCCTTGGAGAATGTCTGACTGCCAGTTTAGGCCTGATCCCCATAGGCCTGGCCTAAACTGGCAGTCGGACATCCCCCGAGGTGTCCTGTATTGCAAGAGGACACAGACCAGGCTGAGGGACCCCCCTGTCCCATGTATGAATCTGTGCACTGGGCCTCTAGTTATTGTATAATATTGCTGAGGATATTGTCCACAATGTTCCCTAGAAAAGATCTTTTTCTCTAATTCAGTACCAACTTAAACATTATTGTTTAAATCATTCTTTTCTCTGGTTACTGTGTTGGTCAGCAGCAGTTATGTAGCTCATCAATCATAGATGACCTTGTGATAACCATTTTTGGTTCTGACTCTACTTCTAGTTTCTTCTCAATTTTTTATCACCATCTCCCCCATTCCCCACCACACGCACATATTCCTATGTTCATTTTGTGTGTGTGTGTGTATGTGTGTGTGTGTGTGTGTGTGTGTGTGTGTCTATAACTAATTCTCATTCTCTTTTGCAATATAAATAAAAAATTGGATTGGATATACTTTTGGATAAGTTTATATTTTTTTTTAAGTATATCAATTTTTTTAAATTAATTTGTAAAGACCTTATTAAGAAACTGTGTATCATAGTGATTAAGAGTTGGAAACCTGGGATCAGAGAGATAAGGATATAAATCTCATCTCTCTTTATTGGCTATGTGACATTAGACAAATAGCAATATCTCTGAGCTTCACTCTCCTGATCTATAAAATGGAAATAATGATAGTGTTGATCTCATAGGTTGTTATGAGGATAAAAGTAGTATCTACCTTATAACATTGTTATAAAAAAAATAAATGAAAAAATGCATATAAAGTGCTTAGTATAATGCCTAGCACTTGGAAAATGCTTATAAATGTTAGCTGTTATAATCTCTTTTTTAAAAATATTTTTTATTGATTTCAGAGAGGGAGAAGGAGAGGGAGAGAGAGATGGAAACATTAGTGATGAGAAAGAATCATTCATCTGCTGCCTCTTGTACACCCCCTGCTGGGGATCAAGCCTGCAACCCAGGCATGTGCCCTGACCTGGTAATCAAACCAGTGATCTCTTGGTTCCTTGGTTGACACATACCCAGCTGGGCTAGCTAATATGATCTTAATGTGTACTCGGGGATGGTAAGGTAGCTTCAGGAAGTTGTTAAATACCTGAAATTGTTGGCAAAATTTATCTGGAGAGAAGTTCTATATATAAAAGGAACATGATCCAAAAAAAGACTAAAAATCCCTGAAGCCCAGCATTTACCTTTTAAATATTTTAATTTTTCTTGATTCTACCTTATTTACATACCATTCCACCCAGACATTGATAAAGGTTGATGTCACTGACACATAACATTTCATCTAATATTTAAGTTTTTCTTAGAAATTTTTGAAACAAATATTGTGGATCTTATATAATGGCCTTTTTAATTATAGGTATTTTTGTCCTAAAATCTGTATTACTATAATCTTCATTTTATTTGCATGGGTATAATAGACAATACTTTTTATCTATTGTTAACATTTCAAGTGTGTCTCATTAACTTAGACAAAATATTATAGAGTTTGGGTTTTTCTTTTACAAACTCTTTATAAGGTAAACAAATGAAATATATAACATGATTATTGTTAGAGCTGCTCTTTTACTCTCATTAGTTTTTTATTAGTGTTTGCTTTCATTCATTTGTATAATTTCCTGGTACATTTGAATTTATTTACTTTTTATTGGGATTGTAGTGTAACTTTTAACATTAAAATGCATACTGATAAAATGTTTATCCTGATATTCATATGTATTTCAGAAAAAAAGTAAGAATATTTATAAGGATACTAGAGGCCTGGCACACGAAATTCATTCACAAGTAGGGTCCCTAAGCCTGGCCTGCAATCAGGGCCAATCTTTCCTGGCAGCTGGCCCACCACCCGCGTCCATTGCCACTAACTCCCACCACCACCACCACCCCCTGCCCCCCAGGTTCCCCATTGGGCAATCGTGCTGCTGGAGGGAGGGACCAAGATGTTGCCTAGCAAGCCCTGATCAGGTGATCAGGGCCTGCAGGCTGGGGGAAGATTCTGCGTTGAGCATCTGCCCCCTGGTGGTCAGTGCACATCATAGCCGACCAGTCGTTATGCCAGTGGTCAATTTGCATATTACACTTTTAGATAGATAGATAGATAGAAGACATCTTTTTTAAATAGCACTATTACAGGTGTCACCTTCCCCCAACCCCAAGACATCTATTTTTTAATGGAAAAGTAATTTATCAGCACAAAAGGTTTACACTGATAGTAGGTACTTACTTATCTATATAGTAAAAACCCAGCGACCATTACAGAGAAACAACCAGAACGACTGGTCGCTATGACACACACTGACCACAAGAGGGCATAGGCTCCACACAGCTGCCCCTGGTGGTCAGTGCGCTCCCTCAGCCAACCTCCCATGCCCCCTCCCCCTGGCTGGCCAACCTCCTGTGGTCCCTCTCAATTCCCTAGCGGGCTGGCCCCCCCAACTGGTTGGCCAACCTCCAGGTCACTCCCTCTTGCTGGCCAGCCCCTCCCATAGGCTCTACTTGGGGGGCTGGCTGGCCAACATCCCAGGGCTCCTCCTCCTGGATGGCCAGACCCCTGATAGGCCTCAATCACCAGCCAGGCTGAGGAACCCCACCCGGGCACGAATTTGTGCACTGGGCCTCTAGTTTCTTATAATGGCATGTTGTGACTATCTGTTTGAAAGACCACTCAAAACAGATGGGACTAAAAATTAAGCTCTTAGGCTTATATCTCTGGTCAGGGACATGTACAAATTTATATCTGGATAAGAATATAAAATAATTATTGTGTGTTGCTCAAAAATCAGCTTGTCTCCCAGCCCAGCCAGCCATTTGCAAATAATGCATTCTCTCCCTCTCCTGAATTTCTAACAGTTTTAATTACTACAGAACCTTTTTGCCCTATGTTCACTCAACCCTTGATCCATATTAATTAATCTGTTGAGATGAGAGGCAGCAACAGCATCTTGCAGAGACACAGTACTACTCCACTAAATTATATTTCTGATCTTTCACACAGACCAACAGATCCTGTAAGACTAAAGCAGTTGTTTATAGTAACATAGGCCATAATTAAAGAAACAAGATAAAATACTATTAGTGCTTCTCTTCCACCATCCTGAAATAGGACTTAGTACTAGAATTTGGGGAGGATGGTGGTGGAGAAATAGGTATGATTGCCACTTTTCTAATATTGTGTTCTTTCTTGAGTTACTGGGATTTACTTTATCCATCTTGAAATGTGGCACTTCTTTAGTTTGTTGCCTTTGTTACTCCAGTTCTTATATCCCAAGTCTTATTTCCTGTTCTGTTGCTGGCCCTATTCGAAAAATCCTTTACACTTTGGGTTTATAACTTTTATCTGCTCCTAAGTTCAAGTAGTTTTCCCCTTATACTCTAGACTTTTTTACTAGACCACTTGTCATTTTAAATTTTTTTCTTCTTTCTTAAAAAAATATTTTGGTTTCAGAGAGGAAGGAAGAGGGCAAGAGAGAGAAACATCAATGATGAGACCTAATCATTGATCAGCTGCCTTGTGCACAACCCCACTGGAGATCAAACCTGCAACTTAAACATGTGCCCCGACTAGTAATCAAACCTCCTGGTTTATAGGTCAATGCTCAGCCACTAAACATTGCCAGCTGGGCAGGATTTTTTTTTCCATCTCCAGAAGGTTCACCCAATAATAGCCATCTACGTACTCCATAATGATAAGACCGACCGTAGGAGCCAGAAAAATTTCATTGTGTTTTAGCAACAGGAAACTATTTTTTAAACTGTTTAGGCCACATAATTATCAAACTATATTTTTAAATTTACTAATTGAGATTAGTACTTTGTTTTCTTAATTTGATACTTAGTTTGGCATTTTAATTTCAAAATAGAAATAACACTTGTGACATGACTTCAAAAAATATGTGCCGGGGTCTGCTTCTGATAATGACCGAGTAGCTTATATTGGACCAACCTTCCACAGATAGCATAAATTCTGGACAAAATATAACAGCACTGAAGGCACTGGAGAGCAACCACTTAGAAGAAGGAGATGACACTGAGTGAGTTTCCTGTTTTTTACACTTCTAAGCTGAGGGAAGGTCCCATCCATAAGGCAGCCAAAACCTCAAGAGCTAACCTGCTGTTTTACTTGCTTGAAGAATTCAGAAGATAAAATTCAAGTAACTACCACAGATGGAAAGTGAGTGAGAAATCTCAGGAAGAAAACAGCCTGACAGAGGAAACCCCAAATTCTGATTACAACCTATGCCAAATTTTTATCTGATACCTGAACTCCACATGGGCACGATAGACTCCAAGCAGCACAGTTAAGGACAAAGAAATTAAACTGATATTTCGGCTGTTATCCATGCTTGGGAGACAGTCTGGGATTTGAGTCTATTCAAGTTGTTTGCCGAAAAGAGAGAGAGAGAGGAAAATCAATACTCAATACTTTTCTAAGAAAGAGAATTGAACCCATGTTTCTAAAACATGTTACTCAGTGTCCAGAACATGGTCCAGTGTTACTAGATATCTCAAGAAACAGGAAAAAAAATTAATTCATATTCAAGAGCAAAAAGCAAAACTCAAAAGCAATTATTGGAAGCAATCTTGCCCAGATAACCTAGATGTTAGATATATCAGATAAAGGTTTTATAATATGCTCAAGGATATAAAGGAAAATATACTTGGATGAATGAATAAATAGGACATCTCAAGAGACAGGGAAACTGAAAAAACACACAAATTCTAGAATTAAAAATACACTATTTAAAATGAAAAATCACTACTTGGTCTTAACAGCAGATTGGAGATGAAAGAAAAGGCAGTGAACTTAGCTCACTAGAAATCATTTTATCTGAAGAACAGAGAAGGTTGTGGGAGGGAAGATGATAATATAATCAACAGAGTCTCAGGGCCTAATCATGTAGTATAATTGTAATACCCAAATAAAAAGAGGGGTAAAGTGAGGTTGGAAAAAATATCTGAAGAATAATTACCTAAATGTTCCAGTTTTGATGAAAGTCAGAGTTGTACATTTTCATGTAGCTCAACAACCCCAATCAGGATAAATACAAAGGTAATCTATTCTGGGTTCTGGATAGTCAAAAGTGCTTAAAACCAAAAATAAAAGAAAATCTTGAGAGCAAAGAAAAATGACCCATACATAAGAAAATATTGACTCAAATGATCACTCATTTCTCATCAGAAATAATGGAGGCCAGAAGACATGGAAACAAATCTTTAAAATGCTGAAAGAAAAATGTCAACTCTGAAATCTATATTCAGTGAAAATATTCTTAAAGAATGATGAAGAAATAAAAAAGTCTCCTGATAAAAGAAAACTAGAAAACCAGAAAACCTGTACTATAAGAAATGCTCAGAAAATCCTGCTGACAGAAGGGAAGTAAAAGCATCTTGAATTTCAGCTCTTCAGGAAGAAATAAAGATCACAGGAAATAGTTAATATGTGGGTAAATATAATTTCTTAATTTCTTTAAAATAAATATAACTGTACAAAGCAAAAATTATAACATCACCTGAGGCATACAGATATGGATATGACATATAATTCTCTACAATATTTAACAACCTATATAATAAAAGCCCAAGTGACCTTTACAGTGGAATGACTAGAATAACCGGTTGCTATGATGCACACTGACCACCAGGGGGCAGATGCTCAATGCAGGAGCTGCCCCCTGGTGGTCAGTGTGCTCCCACGGGGAACGCTGCTCAGCCAGAAGCGAGGGTCACGGCTGGCGTGTGTAGCGGCAGTGGCGGGAGCCTCCTGCCTCTGTGGCAGTGCCAAGGAGCAGTGAGCTGAGTGGTAAGGAGCAGTGAGCAGGCAGGTGGTAAGAAGCAAAGGGTCCTATCCTGACTGTGAGAGATATGTCTGACTCCTGGCTTAGTTCTGATCCCATGGGGAGTGGGCCTGAACTGCTAGACGGACATCTCCCAATGGGTTCTGGACTATGAGAGGGCACAGGCTGGACTGCGGGGCTCTCCCTCCACTCCCTGAACCCCCTCTCTCAACCCTCCTCGAGTCCTGTGCACAAACTTTGTGCACCAGGTCTCTAGTTATAAAGAATGGGGCTAAATGGACCTATATGGTTGCAAAGTTCTCATGTTTTATATCAAGTGGCATAATATTAACTATTACTTATACTGAAAAGTTAAGGATCTATATTATAATCCCTAGAGCAGTGATTCTCAAACTTTTTGCCACAACACCCCATTACACTACTAAGAATTATTAAGGACCCCAAAGAGCTTCTGCTTACATAGATTGAATCTACCTGTGTATACAATATTAGAACTAAAATTTGAGAAATTCTAAAAATATTTGTTAACTTAGAGTATCAATAATAAGTCCATTACATGCTAACATGAACAATGTGTTTTTATGAAAAATAATTCTATTTTCCAAAACAAAAATAAACTGGTGAGAAGATGGACATTGTTTTTACATTTTGCAAATCCCTTTAATGTCTGGCAATAGAAGACAGCTGGATTTTCATGTCGTTTGTGCTCGATCTGTTGTGATATGTTGATTAGGTTGAAGTATATGAAGAAAATCCTTACTCACACATACTAGTACATGTAGTGGAAAAATGGAGAATTTTAATAGCCTTTTCAGATAATTGTGGATATTCTTCTTTAATACACCAAACCTCTGAAGTGGAGTTTTCTTAAAGGTTAGTTGCCACATGGAATCTAAAACAATGTTAGTTAACTTTTTGTACTCTTCATTGGTCTACCTTGCGCTTTAAATGATTTTGTAACATCATGCGTTGATCATTGGAAAAGAGTGGTCACAGATCAGGTCTTCAAAATGTTGATTCATTTTATTGAAAATATCACAAATGATATTTGTTAATATCACTACCTGTCTCATTAGAAGAATGTTTAAGTTTTGGGAAGATTCCAGTCTTATAGTGGATGCAAGTGCTTACAACTTTTCAAAACTTCTAATTTTCACTTGAAAGTTCATATTTCATCATCGGGAATAAATATTGTCCGATGTTTTCTTGAAAGTGACAGGCTCATTTCATTTATTTATTTATTTATTTATTTTAAATGTGTGCCCATGCCTGAATGGGAAGATATCATGATCATGAAGGTGGTTTTCCCAGGGCAAGGCTTATCCATTACACTCCAAAGGTGCTGATCCCTTGGATTTCCCCAAATATGGAAAAGTTGCCTGCATAATGTGTGGGGGTAGGGGCAGAAACAGCATTTGTGCTCTCCCCTGAAAAAAATTAAATAAATAAAAATGTGTCCCTAGTAACCAAGTCTGAATAACCATTATTTATTGGCCATAGTTAGCTGTTCAGTAAAACATGGTGTTCCATGAAAAACAGTGGCTAGTTCAGCTTGTAAGTCAATCATGTAAGTGCTTTTCTTCCAGTTTATTTCAGTATGTAGCAGAATTGTTTTAAGTGCACATTTCATCTCATCACAGAGTATTAAATAAACACACTCAAGGGTTGATATTTAATAATATTTTTGAAGATAATTTTATTGATTTCAGAGAGGAAGGAAGAGGGAGAGAAAGACAGAAACATCAATGATAAGAGGGAATCATCAATTGCCTGCCTCCTGCACGTGCCTGCAACCCAGGCATGTGCCCTTGACTGGAATCAAGCCCGGCCAACACTCTGTCCATTGATCAATAAATATTTTTCCATCACCTGTGGTTCAGCTGGTTGGAGCGTCATCTTGTACCCCAGAATAGGAAGTGGGTTTAATTCCTGGTCAGCACATTCTCAGGTTGTGGAATCGATCCATGGCCCGACACACATGGGAGGCAGCCCATCTCTCTCTCTCCCCCTTCCAATATATATGATGTCCCCAAAAAAGTATAGACACTTTAATAGCTTATATGTGTTCAATTAAGATGAAATGCATTTAATTTTTTAAAATATATTTTATTTATTTTTTAACGAGAGGGATAGAGAGCTAGAAACATCAATGAGAATAAAACATCAATCAGCTGCCTCTTGCACACCTCCCACTGGGGATGTGCCCGCAACCAAGGTACATGCCTTTGACCGGAATCAAACCTGTGACCTTTCAGTCCTCAGGCTGACATTCTACCCACTGAGCCAAACCAGTTAGGACAAGTAGAAATGAATTTTAATAAACACTGCCTTTATTCGACGTGTATGTGTACATTTTGGGGACACTGTATAATTAAACACAAACTTATTTTTAAAATATATTTTCACATCGAGTATATTAAGTGAAATTGACTTTTCTAATTGGAAATGCATAGTCATGAGGAATACAATACAGTATGGTTTTATATCTACCTGTATATACATTATTAGAACTGATTTGTGCTTAGGTCCAGAACTTTTACCCACCATTGCTTTTGTATCATTAGTGAAAATATTAACACAGTTGGCTCAGGATAAACAAGCGGAGGAATTTTCAAAACTTTGAATATATCACTTGTATTTATCAGGCATTGACATAAAAGAATATCTTCTTGAATGACTAGTTGGTACTGACAGCAGGTGAATACAAACAAAATTAGTACTGCTACATCAGATTCATTTATGTTTTCAGTTAAAATTTTAAATCAGTAAATGTCTGTATTGTTGGGAATTGGCAATGACAATTTCTTTTATGGACTTTACATCCAGCAGGCATTCGTTCAGCAATGTCACCCACATAGGCTTTCCTGGCCTCTCAGCTATTGTGGGAATTTTACCAGCCAATGTAGTATAATAATAGCCTGTGAAATGCTTGAATGGCTTTTTCATTTCCACCTTGGAAATTATAAAACCAGTTTTTGGTATTTAAAGTCATCAGCACACCTGCATTTAAAACTTCAATTCCTTTTTCTTTACATTCTGAATAATTAGTCTCAAAATAATGCTTGGACTATAATGCTACTTAAAAATGTTCTGTTGTAGAAGACACAGTAAGGCAAAGTACTTACATTTATAAAAATCTATTGAAAGATTGTTTTTTAATCCTCACCTGAGAATATGTTTTGAGAGAGAGAGAGAGAGAGAGAGAGAGAGAGAGAGAGAGAGAGAGAGAGAGAGAGAGAGAGAGAGAGAGAACATCTATATGAGAAAAAAACATCAATTGGTTGCCGCCTATACACTTGACGGGGGATTGTACCTCAACCTAAGTGTGTGTCCTGACAGGGAATCAAACCCTCAAGGACAAGATGATGCTCTAACCAACTGAGCTATCCAGACAGGACCAAAGATAGTTTTTATGACATTTTATTTGAGAAAACAAAACTATTTTCACCCAGTTCCTTTGAAGGAGATTCTTTGTTGAGTCAGAGAATTCTAACACTTTCATCTTTTTCAGCATCTTAGAGGTAAACAGGAATGCTGTGGGTTGAGAAAGACATACTTTTATTGTGCTAAAATATACAAAGCATAAAATTTACCACTTTAACTATTTTAAGTGTTCAGTGGCATTCAGTGCATTCACATTGTTGTGCATCCATCACAACTGTCCATCTCCAGAACATTTTCATCGTCCCATACTGAAACTCTGTATCCACTAAACAATAACTCCCTATTCCTAAGCAATAATAAATTCTTAAATATGAAATTTTTTTTCTTTTACAGTAAAGGATGATTAATATGTAAAATAGTTCAATATCAAATTAAGATTTTAAAATGTTTTTGGGAAAAATTATTTTAAAACCACAGTACTCGTTCTTGTTGTGTTTCCATGTGAGTTGCAAGGAAATTTTCAAAATACAACTCTAATAAATAAACAACTTAGAAGTGGTGGAAGCTATGAATAGGTTCTTCACAAAGAATCTAGAAAAAATGGCCAATGAGCACAATTTCATTAGTCATTGAGGAAATGCAAATTAAAACCAAGATTATATATTACACATCCACCAGCATGGCTAAAAACAAAAAGATTGACAACGCAAAATGCTAAGGTGTGGAGCAACTGGAACTCTAATACTTTGTTGGAAGTTTTAAATTGCACATCCGTTTGGGGAAAGATCTAGCAGTTTCTTATACAGCTGAATTTACACCTACCATATGACCCAACAATTTCACTCTTTGGTTTGTTTTTTTTTAAGTAAAAGCATATGTCCACAAAAAAGATTTGTATAAGAATGTTCATAGAAATTGTTCTGTCTTAAACAATTGTTCATAAAAATGAACTGTCTTATAAACAAACTCACATGATTATACAATGGGATTAGTGGAACTTGCTGTGCTGGTTTGCCCCGTACTGAGAAGTTTTCTGGGATTGCAGTGTTAATGCTATGAAACTTTTTTTTGTTGTTGTTAAATATATTTTATTGATTTTATACAGAGAAGAAGAGAGAGAGTTAGAAACAACGATGAGAGAGAATCATCGATCAGCTGCCTCTTGCACACCCCCCACTGCGGAGGTGCCTGCAACAAAGGTACATTCCCTTGACCGGAATCGAACCCCAGACCTTTCAGTCCCCAAGCCGACGCTCTATCCATTGAGCCAAACCGGTTTCGGCAATGCTATAAAACTTTTGAGCAAACCAGCAATACTGGTACAAAGACCTAACTATCCACCTCAACAATACAAAGACCTAACTACTAATACATCCAACAACATGGATGAATTTCAAAACATTATGCTAAATGAATGAAACCTATCAAATAGTTCATATTTTATAAGTTCATTTATAAGTTCTAGAGAAAGCAAAACTATTTGTGGTAAAAACAAAATAGTTGGGGAGAGGGGTGTAAGGAACCTTTGTATAATGTAATATCCTCTATTTTGGTAGAGATTTTGGTTACACAAGTGCACAAATGGTCAATTGAGGTTTCTGTCTATTCTGCATTTTAAAGACACCTGTAAACAAATATTGAACTATAGTTAGTTATATGCATACTGAACTGTTAATGATATGCACACTAGAGTGAGGTATAACTCTGCTTTATTTATCAAGAATGGAATTTAAAAAAAAATAGTATAGAAATGTCAGAAATAGAAGAAGGGATAATTATTTTTTGAGGATTGCTCCTGAATAGAATTGTTTGTTATGACTGTTCATTTAGGAAGATTTTCTTTAACTTTTTACAACACTTCCCATGTGGTCCTTATTTTTTGTTTTGTAATTCTATATATATTTTGCAGGAAGAAGCTTACTTTGTTTTCTAAATCAATAAGCTGTTTTCATTGTTATATGTATGTAATTTGGCTGCAATTTAGTTTATTAATTGCTTTGTATTACTGATCCTTTGCTCTTACAATCTTTTTTAAAGATTTTTATAGCATTTACATCTATAAGCAGGCTCTATATTATAAGGTGTATTTCTATTTCTTAAAGCACTGACTATGTAACTGTACTTGTGGTTATTTTAAACAATGGTAATGCTTAGGACATTCTAACTTTTCTTTAATAATATAGTACTTTAAAATTTAGATCTGGGTTGGTTTTAGGTTAGCTGTTTTATTAACAACATTTTTTAATTCACAAAAAAAGTACATTGTAAAAAAAATTACCCTTAATTTTTCTAAAAATGTAGTATTGCTAGGGTTTTATTTCTTTTCACACATACTTTTTGGTATGGTGGTGGGTTAGCTTAGAGAAGGTACTCAGTTACTATCCCAATATCTTTTAAGATATCTTTCATCTTTTAGTTCTTTCTTCTTATATACCTCTAAATGTAATGTTCTTATAAGGAAGTCATTTATAATAATGGTTCTCAATCCTACCAAACCCAGTGTAATCCTACCAAATCTTCTAATCACATTTTTTTAAAATATGTTTTTATTGATTTCAGAGAGGAAGGGAGAGGGGGATAGAAGCATCAATGATGAGAGCGAACCATTGATCTGGGGGCAGGTGCCCTTGGCCGGAATCAAACCCAGGACCCTTCAGTCTCCAGGCCAACGCTCTATCCATTGAGTCAAACCAGCAAAGGCTCTAATCACATTTTTACTATCCTGTTTCTATCCTGAAATTAAGATTGTTTAACCTACCTACACACATAACTTCAAAAATTAAATATAATTACCATAATTATAACAGAAAGGGGAAATATAAGTAATTAACAAATATTTCAATATGTAAATTTTGGGGCATAGTGTAATAAGTACTCAGATCCTTATATCTATGCATAGAAGCTATGCATGGGACCACTATAAATGGAGACTGTTACAGGTGTGTTGGATTGGTGTCTTATGTACCTCAAGCAATACTGCTGCAGTTTCATAATTTTCTGAAATATTTGACCATTCTTGACAAAGATCTGAACAAAACACAAATTTCCCTTAATTTACATGATATATATATTTCTCAAAATGTTGGCATCTATTAAATTGTACAAAAATAAACTTTGTTTATATATATAACAGAATTCAGTTAGGGGTCAGATCATTATAAATAGGCTTTTCATCTTTGTGAATGTTGAGAAGGACATTGGAAAGTATGAAAGTCAGAGAAGAATTCTCTAATGTGGAGAACTTTCCTACAAATTGCTGGTACTTTGGCTCTAAATGCCATTATTGTCCCTTAATCATTGTGACAATCAAAACACAGACTTCCAACACAATATATTAGGTGGTGGTGTTTGTTTGCAGTGGATCTCTTTGGCAGTTGTGTCACTTTCCAGAATGATGTTTTTAATGCATAAGGTAAAAAGGATTACAAAATAAACCAACTGTGTTGAAATACAAACTCCTGGTTAACATCCTTTCAATGGTGGATACCACACCTCTTTCAATATGCACACTCCGTTTGAGATCCACTAAGTTATAAAGGCCTTCTATTTTGAGGAATCAGTAAACAGTTTTAGTATTATGGATTGGGAAGTACATTTTTAATGCCTACATCATTTTGTTTTCAACATAATGGTATCAATAGGGGATTAACTCAAATAATATAATCTAATAGAATGAGGCAAATATTATAGAAGCTGTATTTATATTCTAAGTTCGTATCTCATTGGAAATTCAGTGTATCAAATGAATTAATGCTTCTATTTCCCATTCTTTTCTCATTATGATTAACTACCTCTCTTATTAATATCAATCATTGCTCAGATCTTTTGCCTAGTACTTTACTCATTATTATTTAAGGGAGTGAGGTAACTAGCAGAACAAATCTTCCTCCATATGCCATTAGACAAGTTGGCAGGGAGCTTATTTGTATTAGCAGGGTAGATTAAACACATATGGTTCTAAGAATAGGAATTGTAAAGCAAGATAAAAGTTATTTCAACAACTGATCATTCAGTGTTTTCTAATAGTGCACTGCAAGAGGTGATTTAGCTGAGCCAAGTGGATGAATACCTTGTCATGACAAATGTGCAGAGTATCGTAATAATAATTTTTATTTCTCTTAGGGTATGTCTCTGTGCCAGACCGTTGTCGTAAGCTCTGTAGTCATTCTTCTCTACTCTTCAAGAGCATGTTATAATTTGGTGGTGATCACCCTATCTCAGGATACATTAGAAAGTCCATTTAATTATGGCTGGTATAATCTTTCAGATAAGGTAAGTATCTACCATGTATTGCCAATCTAGCAATATGATAATGGAATTAGCCTTAATAGGAGAATTTTTTACTTGTTTCTCTTACACTTTTATGGAATCTCTTACTGCTCTCTCAAATATTTAAAACTGTGGTTTTTTTAAATATATGTTTTTGTACATATATATTTCTGTATTGATTTCAGAGAGGAAGAGAGAAAGAGAGAAACATCAATGATGGGAGAAAATCATTGATCAGCTGCCTCCTGCACACCCACCATTGGCAATCAAGCCCGCAATCCCAGCATGTGCCCTGACCAGAAATCGAACATGACCTCCTGATTCAGAGGTCGATGCTCAACCACTGGGCCACACTGGTTGGGCTATTTTTTTTTTTTTAACTTCACTTTTATTGTTGACCTACATATGCCCCATTCACCCTATCATGCCTATCTCCACCCATCCCACACCCCCCTTCCCTCTGGCCATCACTGCACTGTTGTCTGTGCCTATGGGTTATGCATATATGTACTTTGGCTAATCCCTTCACCTTTCATCCAGTCTTCCCTACCCAACCCTCTGACAGTTGTCAGTCTGTTCCATGTGAGATCATATGGTATTTGTCTTTCTCTACTGGCTTATTTCACTTAGCTTAATATTTTCCAGGTTCATCCATGCAGCATAGTATTCCATTGTGTAAATGTACCACAGCTTTGTCATCCACTCATCTACTGAGGGCACTTAGGCTAGTTCCAGGCCTTGGCTATTTTAAATAATACTGCCATGAATATAGGGGTACATACATATTTTTGAATTGGTGTTTTGGGATTCTAAGGATATATTCCCAGAAATGGAATCACTATGTCAAAAGGCACTTCCATATTTAATCTTTTGAGGCAATTCGGTACTGTTTTCCACAGTGGCTACACCAGTCTGCATTCCCACCAACAGTACATAAGGGTTCCCTTTCTCCACATCCTCGCCAGCACTTGTTGTTTGTTGATTGGTTGATGATAGCCATTCTGAAAGACGTGAAGTGATGTATCTCATTGTGGTTTTAATTTGCATCTCTCTGATAATTAGTGACTTTGAGCATTTTTTCATGTGTCTGTATGTCCTCTTTAGAGAAGTGTTTATTCCAGTCCTTTGCCCGCTTTTTAAATAGGGTTGTTTGTCTTCCTGTTGTTGAGCTGTATAAGTTCTTTATATATTTTGGAAATTAACCTCTGATCAGATGTATCATTGGCAAATATGTACTCTCATATAGTGGGTTCTGTTTTCATTTTGTTGATGGTTTCTTTTGCTGTGCAAAAGCTTTTGATGTAATCTCATTTGCTTATTTTCTCCTTAGTTTCCCATTCCCTAGAAGATCTATCAGCAAAAATATTGCTATGAGAGATGTCTGAGTTTTACTATGTATTCTTCTAGGATTTTTATGGTTTTGTGATTTACATTTAAGTCTTTTATCCATTTTGAGTTTATTCTTATGTATGGTGTAAGTTGGTGATCTTGTTTCATTTTTTTCATGTCTCTTTCCAATTTTCCCAACACCCTTTATTGAAGAAACTGTTTACCATTGTATGCTTTTGCCTTCTTTGTCAAATATTAATTGACCAAAAAGGAATGGGTTTATTTCTGGGCTCTCTGTTCTTTTCCATTGATCTACATGCCTATTCTTATGCCAGTAACCAGGCTTTTTATTATTATTATTATTACAATGACATTGTAGTATAATTTGATATCAGGTATTATGTTACCTCCAACTTTGTTCTTTCTCATGATTGCTGAGACTATTCTAGGTCTCTTTTGGTTTCATATAAATTTTGGAATATTTGTTCTAGATCTGTGAAACATGCTATTGGTATTTTAATAGGAATTGTGTTGAATCTATAGATTGCTTTGAGTAGTATGGACATTTTAATGATGTTAATTCTTTCATCCATGATCACAGACTATGCTTCCATTTATTTGTATCTTCCTCAATTTCTTTCTTCAGTGTCCTGTAGTTTTCCAAGTATAGGTCTTTTACCTTCTTGGTTAAATTTATTCCCAAGTACCTTATTTTTTGTTGTTGTTGTAATAGTAAGTGAGATTTTTTTTCTCTCTGAGTTTTTCTTTCTGATAGTTCATTATTGGTTTATAAAAATGCCACCAATTTTTTAATATTCATTTTGTATTCTTTGCAGAATTCGTTTATTACATTTAGTAGTTTTTTTGGTGAAGTCTTTAGTGTTTTCTATGTGCAATATTAATGTCATCTGCGAATAATGACAGTTTTATTACTTCCTTTCCAATTTGTACGCCTTTTATTTCTTCTTGTTGTCTGATTGCTGTGGGTAGGACTTGCAGTACTATGTTGAATAAGAGTGGTGAAAACAGACATCCCTGTCATGTTACTCATCTTAGTATATGTGCTGCCAAAGCGAGCATTTGTTGCTCATCTTAAGGGTTTGATCCCTGGTCAGGGCACATGTTGTGTAAGATGATGATGTTGGCTGTAGGTTTTTCATATATGGCCTTTATTATGTTGACATATGATCCCTCTATTTCCACTTTGGTGAAAGTTTTATCAAAAACGGGTGCTGGATTTTATGAAATGCTTTTTTTCTGCATCTATTGATATGATCACATGATTTTTGTCTTTCATTCTGTTTATGTGAGGTATCACACTTATTGATTTAAGAATGTTGTACCTACCTTGTATCCCCAGAATAAATCCCACTTGATCATAGTACATGATCTTTTTAATGTATTGCTAAATCTAGTTTGCTAATATTTTGTTGGAGATTTTAGCATCTATGTCCATCAAAGATAATGGCCTATAATTTTCTTTCTTTGTAGTGTCTTTTCTGGTTTTGAAATTAAGATAATGCTGCCCTCATAAAAAGAACCTAGAAGTCTTCCCTTTTCTTGGATTTTTTGTAATAATTTGAGGAGGATAGGTGTTAGTTCTTCTTTGAATGTTTGTTAAAGCTCCCCTGTGAAGCCATTTGGGCCAGGACTCTTGTTGCTGGGAGTTTTTATTTTATCACTGTCCCAATAAAAATCCTCATTTACATATGACACTTGAAATTATTCTTCAGAGAGAACTTCTCCCAAAGGAGTATTTTTCTTTCTTTTGTAAATAGTACTAATAGTGCCATAAATCTATTGATAACCCTATTTTGCTAATATTTTTTTAAAAAGGATAGTATTTAAATGTCTCTAGATAAATTGATTGTTTATCATTAGCTAGTGAAAACTGGTAAGTATTTAATTTGTTAGATAAAATTAATTCTCTTTTACCCAAGAACTATATATAGCCTAACTATTTTGTTTATTTTTAGATGTTTAAGTTATGATCAGGCATTATCAGTCTTGATAATGGAAGGCCATTCATAGTTCCTTGATTGTCCAGGTGTTTGCTATACTAATTCACAGTACTCTGGCTATGCATATTTATTTTTTATTTTTTAAAATATATTTTATTGATTTTTTACAGAGAGGAAGGGAGAGGGATAGAGAGCTAGAAACATCGATGAGAGAGAAACATCGACCAGCTGCCTCCTGCACAACCCCTAACTAGGGATTTGCCCGCAACCAATGTACGTGCCCTTGACCAGAATCGAACCTGGGACCCTTGAGTCCGCAGGCCGACGCTCTATCCACTGAGCCAAACCAGTTTTGGCTGGCTATGCATATTTAAAACTCCCAGCATTGAACAACAAAATGACAAAAAATAAATAAATAAATTTTAAAAACAAAATAAACTCCCAGCATTCTCCAACTCCTTCCTTAAAGTGCTTTTTGACATACTATATGTCATCTTTTTATTTATATTAATTTAACTTTGTACTGAATTTAAGGAATTCTAGAATCCCCTTATATCAGAATTCAGTTAACACTTTTTTAAAAATTTAAATTCATTGATTTTAGAGAGGGAGAGAAAAAGAGAGAAACATTGATTTGTTGTTACACTTATTTATGCATTCATTGGTTGCTTCTTGCATGTGCCCTGACCAGGGATCAAACCCTTGGTGTTTTGGGACAGTGCTCTAACAAAGGGAGCCAGGGCAGAATATCAGTTACCTTTCTACAGAGAAGGAACTTACACATGTAACAGATTCCCTTCACTCCTCTTCCCCCTTATCTCTCCATACATCTAGTAGAGTAGAAACAAATCAACATGGATGTTAAGCCCAAAAGCATATATTTAAATAACAGAATTGCTGAGCCATGTCCATGCTGCATTCTCTAAGGTGTACCTCCAGGTAAGTGCTATTTGCCTAGGGAGCAGCTGGAACCGGTAGTCTATTTTGTAACTCTCTTCCAACTATGGGGACTGAAAGTGAGATCACTCCATATTATCCATGTGTTAAAAATATTTTCATAAATTGATGCAATGAAAAAGTTGGTAGCTTTTTCTTCTATGTAGCATTAATGCCTTTTTATAGTCTTTAAAAGATAAATATGATTACGTAAGAAACCACAAACTATGGAAAATTAATTTAGAGTTTCATGTGCTTGTAATTGATATATTTTAACTTACTCTACCTGAAGCAAGTTAATTGTGGAGAGTGACCGATTATACATAAAGATTTCAGTATTGCTCTGCCATACTCTATTTACAGGCTCATATGCAAGATGTAAATGGAGAAGAGTATATAGTATTTGGAATGGTCCTCTTTCTGTGGGAACATGTGCCAGCCTGGTCGGTGGTACTATTTTTCCGGGCACAGAGATTAAACCAGAATTTGGTGAGATACCATAACATTCCCTAATGCCTGTTCGCCTTACTTTTAAAAATAATGGATCATTTATATTGATTGTCTTATGTTTGGCAAATTTTAAGACTAAAAAGCATTATAGATTCCAGCCTCCTCTCTTAGTTCATATGTTATCTAACACTTTTTTTCCACAGGCACCTGCTGGCATGATAAATAGTCACAGTTATAGTCCCAGAGCTTATTTTTTTGACAATCCAAGGCGATATGATAGTGATGATGACCTGCCAAGACTGGGAAGTTCAAGAGAAGGAAGGTAGATGTACTGAATTAGTATTAAAATAGATTGAAAAAAGAAAATCTAAACTTTAACCCAAATGTGAAATAGGTGATTTGGTGTTATAAATCAATACATAAAATAATTTGATATTGAAGCTTAGAGCAGCAGATGTTAAACCCATGGTGGGACCTGTACTATAAAAAACTATCATTGACCTCTAAGCCTCTGGGATAAAATGGCACCAATTCATTTCAGGATCCTTTGTTGGTTCAAAGCTGATGGGCATTGGTCAGCAGGAAAGAAATACTGTTATAGTGATTTTACATGTTTCATTATCTATATAGTGCTATTCAGAATCCACAGAGAAACTCCAGATAAAATTCTTGGGAACCTTAGATGGCAGGGAAATCATTTGTGACCTCTTTAATTCCAAAATCATTGCAAATCCAAACCATTCACCTGTGTATCTGGGCAAAATGAGAGCCTCCATGCACACTGACATAATGCTTTTAGCTTGCTAGAGCATTTTTTATGGTCCTCACTTCATCTGGACAAGTTACTTAACCCATTTTTTTAGCCTGTTTCTCATCTGTAAAATAGGAATAATAGAACCTCTAGGACTGTTATGAAGATTAAATGAATGTGTGTGTGTGTGTGTGTGTGTGTGTGTGTGTGTGTGTGTGTGTGAATACCAAATGTCTTAGAATAGAACCTAGTACATAATATGTACTATTATTATTATCTGATAATCAAGTTCTAGTTCTGAGTGGCATTTACTCATTATTTTGTAATATATGATATACAATCAAGGCTATTTGGTTAAAAATCATTAAATTTTATAGGAAGTCATTATGTAATTTAAATTATGTTATAAAATTCATTGAAAACTAAAAATGTCGGTGTGATTTATATACTGATCACAGTCCTGTGGCTTTTTTTGTTGTTGCAGTTTACCAAATTCACAAGGGTTGGGCTGGTATGGCACCATGGCAGCCTGTGGCAGCAACAGTTACACCGTCTCCCCCCACCTGAATGGACCTATGACGGACACTGCTCCTCTGCTCTTTACTTGTAGTAATTTCGATTTGAACACTCACCATAGCTTATATGTAACACCACAAAACTGACAGCATTACCAAGCTGTGATTCTTCAGTTGTTTTTCACGAACTTGTGTATTCAATGCGTGTAAATGCCATCTACATAAACATTCCATTATCTTTCGCAACTGAAAACAGCGCCTGGAAATGTGGCTGTGCTCGGCAGAGGGCACAGCTGTTCCTTTGACCTCTTCACGGTACAGTGACGTTAACTGGAACATTTGGAGTGGGAGAAAAGAGATTAGCTCTTAAGGCACTTGATGGTCTCCAAACAACTTGACTTTGGAACATCAAAAGCATATTTGCATATTTGCACTTTTATCTTTGTTCTGAAGAGTACACTGCAGTCCCCAAAGTCATACTCCAGTGCTCACCCTGGGATATTATATTGTACACCAAATTAAGAGGGAAATTTTCCTATTAAAATAAAAGTCTGTATATTACGTGGCATACTCCATATGGAATTTTTATCCAATAAAAATTTTACAGTGTGAAAAGTGCACAGAACTAAAGCATAAAAATGTATTATTCTTTTTTTAATATACTAAAAATACGTAATCGTTGAAGATCTTTTAAGCATGATCATAAAATACCAACTTCAGTTATTCAAACAATCATTTCTTTTAAATGATAGTAGTAAACCTTTACAGTGATGACCAGCGGTGTTCTTTGGAAAGCCACAGTTATTTCTTAAAGAAGAGAGTACACCAGTGGAAATTATGTGGCTACTTGAGTAGAAGTGGTCAAGTGATTATTTTGTATGATTAATATACATGTAGTAGGTTAAGCATGATTTGTCAAGAAAGCAATAGTGATTTTTGCATAGGGATATTTTGGTAGAAATCTCTTGGGACTAAACAAGTTTACAGATGCATTTACGAGTTAGTTATTCATGAAATATACAATTCTAAGTTAAAACATGAATACTTGTTTGCAAAAGCATTTGATTTAGCTGAAACAATATTTTAGCTGGTTTTACCGGAAAAGCAGGATTATCCTCAGGTAAATTAAATCACGATACATCATTGCAGTGAACTCAAGTGCAATACTTTGTAAGACATAAGTCCTCCTTTAGTTCTCACATTTTTATATCTTATATGGGCAAAGCCAAATTAAATTCCAACACTATATAAATAGGCAAACTGATAAGAAGGTACTAACTATAACTAGGTAAGTATAAAAACAGTGGTTAACAACATTGGAATACTTTTTGAATTATATTAAAACTGTCTTGAATGTCCTATCCCAAATCTAAAAAAATATATATGGTAGGCTAAAGTAATAGAGAATTTTAAAATGCACTTTCTACCAGTGTTTATATTAAGAGAAGGATTGCTGCATACCTCAAGATGCCAAGGGAACAGGCAACATTGGGAAGCTGTCACAGCGTACTTTAAGACACCTAACTTTATACAATTGTCTGCCGATCTGTTTCTTCAGAACTGGAACTAATATAGCTGTCCTTTTCTGTCTCCTAATTTGATTTGAAAGTTATGTTTTATTTCTACTCTTGCTTAAAATGCCTTTCAACTTTTTAATAATGGATGCAGTAACTTCACAAAAGTTATAACAGTATGTGAAACCCCCAAGGGATAAATGAAATTTTTAATGCTTTCAATCTTTTGGGAGGCTGGTACACAGCCAAAGAAATTTCTTCTTTTTATCATACAAAATGACTTTGAATTCAATCAGAAGCATAAACCTATAGTTATGCTACTTTAGGTTCATAAGTTCTCTTATTGTAACCGAATTATTTTAAAATGAATATTACAGAAGTTAACCTTGGTAGTCACACGACAATATAGTATACAGCTCAGTATATTGTGATTACAACTTCAGTTACTAGACTTTTTTTCAGAATGCCAACTATTAATTTTCCTAATAATGTTAGGTATCTGATTATCTAAAGCTGTATGACAAGATTTGTGTTAACCCTTGGGATTCGAATACAGGGAATTCTTTTCTAGTAAGGCTTCCCTAGATAATGTTTCTATTGGACCAGATAGGCAAAGATTACTTTTTAAAAAGTATTTTAGATAAAAATAACTTGGTTCTTTCAATTGCTTACGTTGATTCCTCCAAATTTGAGATTTATAAATATATTCTTATGACTGACTAGGGTACCTAAATTCTTGCCTTTGTCTCTTTATACACATCTCCCACAATACATCACCAAAGACAAAGAAATATAAGCTTCTGGCCCAATTTTTGGTTGAGAATTCCAAAGCACTAGGAGCACTTTAAGTCTGGTCTTGAAAGGAGTTGTTTATAAAATCAAAGGGCTACCGATTCCTTGTTCATCCTGCACTGAAGCACATGATGACAATTTCAAACCTTCCTCTTGGTTCATTAGTTGGAACAATGCATTTCATTGCTTAAGTGTGTAATTCTACAGTGATTAGCAGTACTTGTTTTTTATAGTTTCGTTTGGGTGGCCATTAACTTTGGAACTCTTACCACTCAGTATAGCTGGTTGTAGTTTTTATTAAAGACGTAATTTATAGATTGTAGCTTTTTTTATGCATAGCTGCCTTTCTATTGTTTAACAGTGTTTCTCAGCTATATGATCAGTTTTATACTGGTTGTAAAAGTATAGCTGTGGTCAATGAATGTATTTATTTGTTGTTTCACTGAATTGTAACAAAACACTCCTGTTAAAAATAAAAGTGTTTGTGCTTTTATTTGGAGGTCTGGTTTTCTTAATTTCTCTTCATGAACTATTCCAAATGAGTTTCTGTTACATAAGGATAAGAACCCTAGTGCTACCAGAGGGAAAGAAAATAGGAATTACAAATGATCCTCTGCTAGTGAGCTTATACTTACTTATACCTGACCATCATGTCCTTTAGTATTATACAGTAATTTTGATAAGAACTGCCATACATTTTACTTTAAACAATATAGACAACACGTGTATTCAAGAATTAAGGTAAGAAAAATTCTTGTATGAAATAACGTATAACCCCTCCCTCCTTTCCCTTAGAATCTTAAATAGGGATAAATTTACCTAGCCCATAATCTCGGGCAGTTACTCTTTGATTATTCAAAATATTCCTCAATGATGTTACCTTTTCCCCTGAAAGAAGAGATCTTACTATTTTTTCCATAATAGTTTGCCAAAACCACTCCAAATTTTGAATACAATTTCGGGAGCTTTATTGACTCCCCTAGAGTTCACAAATCTTTGGGAATCACTGATTCTTGCTGTGAAGAACATTTGGAATGAAAATCTGACCTCTAATAGAATAAAATTATCGTTTTAAAAGCAGATTTTTTTCAACAAACATTCATTTATTAAGTATTTTCATATGTCAAAAACTATGCTATAGCGATGCAAAAATGGATCAAGTTCTTTTTCCTGCCCTTAAGGAGCTCACATTCTAGTAGAGGAAGCTTTAAAAAACAAAAACAATACAGTACAATCAGTGGCACAATAGAGGTAGGTTGTAATTAACAGTGGTAACACAGTGAAGGAAGTTCGTTAGAGTCCTCCTTGGATGAAACGGGGACATAAATGGGAGCCTGCAAGGACACAGAGAAATTGCCCACGTGGGGATGGATAGCTAGGGCACTTGATGCAAAGAGAGCAGCCTGCGCCACGGTGTAGGCGACTGACCATGGTGCATTTGAACTGTAAGTCCATTTCCTCGGAATGAGGGTGGTGGGGGAGGTGGGTCTGGGAGACACACATCAGAGACCATTGTTAGAGTGCTTCTAGAAAACCCACTCTAGTAGCATTGTGGAGCAAAACAGAAAAAAACAGGCTGGGTATAAGACAGGTTAGTGTAGTACTTTAGGTAAGAGCAGTCAATTAAAATGGAAAGACATTGATGTATCGGAGATAGGGAGATAAAATCCATAGCACTTAGACACTGACTGGATAGGAGTAAGATGGAGGAAAGGAGTGACCATCATGTCCTTTAGTATTATACAGTAATTTTAAAATATGTAGATGATAATGGTTCTGAATTTAAGCAGAGCAAGGAACATAGGTCTAAGAGTAGGCTTGGGGGAGAATGACTGCTTTAAGACACACAAGTAAAGATCATGTAGGACAACTAAGTAAAGGTAGGTCGTAGACGGATGGAGAAGTCTGGGCTAAAGATAAGGATTTAGAAATCAGTGAATTGGAATTACCCAGAAGTGAGAAGTGGTGGTGATTAAGAGAGCAAGAATGAGAGCCTGAGGAGTAGTATAAATTAAAGCTGGCTAAAAGGAAGGCATCCAGGATTAAGTGAAATATAAGGAAATCAGAGGTTTAAAAAGGGATTTTTAAAGAAGGGGCTGTCAACAGTATCAAATGCAAAAGAAAAAAAAAGTCAAATTAAGAAATACCTTTTGACTTGGATTTAGAACTGGGTGTTTAGGCTTCGAAGGAAGAAATTGTTAAGAAGTTCAGAGCCAAAAGCCCGATTTTAGTTAAGGAGCAAGTGGAAGGTGACAAAGTGAAGACAGGAATATTCTTTCAAAAAAAAATTTTGCTGTTAAAAAAAGGGCAGGGGCATGAGAGACATATACAGACAAATTACCATTTAAATCCATCTACCACATTTTCAGAGCACTATAAATGTCCTTCAATTTTTATATATGGTGATTATTTCATAGTTCTTTGAGTCTCCAAAAATACTGATTTAACTAATAAGTTAATGTCTTTCTTTTCCTACCCTATTCAAATGAAGGGGGGAAAGGAAAATACAACATATTGTTAAACTTAGCTCTGAAATTATTCACTTAAAATATACTGAATACATATTCATACATTCATTCAACAAATATTTATTGGATACCCACTATGTATTTGACACTACACCAGGTCTTAGGGACACAGAGAAAAAAAAAAGAATACAGCAGTGTAAAATGACATTTCTAAACCATTATATAAATAAACCCTACTTCATTAATGTGATATATAAAGAGGCACATAATTTTGAGGTATACCGTTTCTTTTTTCTCTATAATTACCATGTGGCATAAATTCCCAAACCCCTTCAAAAATTTTTATCATTGAAGAGCTTTCACTAATAAAACCTCCAAAAATTACAGTTTAGTTTTTAAGGAGAAAAAGGAAATGAATACCAAAAAATAAATTAAGAAATTCCTATGAGTTTACAGATCAAACATTAAAAGGGCGATAAGACAAACTCAAAATGATTCCTTATTCTAAAGCTTATCACATTATAGTTCCAAATTTTTTTTTTCCTAAAAAAAAAAAAAAAAAAAAAAAAAAAATCATCCTATATAATAAAAGGCTAATATGCAAATTGACCAAATGGCTAAACAACCAGTTGCTATGACACACACTGACCACTAGGGGGCAGACACTCAATGCAGGAGCTGTCCTCTGGTGGTCAGTGCACTCCCACAGGAGGAGCACCACTCAGCTGGAAGCCAGACTCATGGCTGGCAAGCACAGCTGAAGTGGCAGGAGCCTCTCCGTCCTTCGCTGTGCTAAGGAGCAGCAAGCATGCAGGCCGTAACGAGCAAGGGGTCCGGGACTGCTAGAGGGATCCCGATTGCAAGAGAAATGTCCACCGAGGGGTCTCAGACTGCGAGAGGGTGCAGGCTGGGATGAGAGACCCCAACCCCCAACCCCGTGCACGAATTTCGGGCACTGGTCCTCTAGTTTTTAATAAATTACTCAGTATTACAAACTATGGTATATAAGGTTCAAAGGGTCTGTTATTGACTTTCAAATGATTGAGTTAAACATAGTATGTGTATAAATAAAGAGCAAGAAAGATAAAGCAAATATTAACAGTCAACGAATCTGGATGAAAGTTCTTTGTACTATCCAAGAAGCTTTCCTGTAAATTTGAAAATATATAAAAATAAAAGATTTCTCCTAAATTTATCCAGTATTAAAGTATTATGAGAATACATGTATAAATCTTTTCAACTTTTCACAATGTATAGAAATCCCCTATAACTTTTAGTTGTGATTGTTATCTTTCTACAAACAAAAACAAGCCAATCAAAATAGTAACATAATTCTAAAAAGTGACTTTTTTCATATCAATATATTTTGGAGTTGCCAGATAAAAGAAAAGGTAACCAGTTAAATTTGAATTTTAAATAAGGAATAATTTTTTGTTTTAAGTATGTCCCAAATATTGCATGTAACATACTTATATTTATCTGAAATTCAAACATAACTGGGCATTCTGTATTTTCACTTACTAAATCAGTTAAGTCTAAATGTATTGAAAAATTTTAGGCTGTTAATTATGGGTTATTCATGAGCCTCCTTAGCATTTTTCTATTAAACACTTGTCATATTGGCCATAGTTTTATTTATATTACATCTTACACAAAATTCTAGTTTGAGAGATTTAGAACATCAGGTACTTAGTTTTAACATATATGAATTTAATAATTCTGATTTTATTCAACATTAAACTTTAAAATCTGTACCACAATACCCCAAAGTATTACTTTTATTCACAATATTATACACAGATCTAACACAATTTTACAAAATGTTTACTTAAAATAATATAATTCTCCTTTTACAAAAGCAGCTTTATAAAACATTTGCCTTAAGACTGTCGTTTTTATTCCTTTGAATGACATTTCTCTCTTTGACCTCCATTGTCCAGCTCAGGCACATTTCAACTCATTTTCTTTAATGAACATTTTGCAACAAGTTCCTAAAGTTTTCTAATTCTTTCACACTTGTAGAAATTCTGTAACAAACAAACAAAAAATTTTTTTCGATTCAAAAACTATCTTAGATAACTTTTCTCTGAAAATTATTCACTTTGTACATATCAAGCACAGGAAAAAATGTAATTTATTTCAATGAATTTAAAGGTACATAAATAATTTAATCTATTTTGATGTACTTTAGTTCTTAACTTGATGTAAAACTAAGATAGTGTTGCCCAGAAATTTATTTTTAAGTATTCATAACTTAGTATTAAATTATAGAATTACGAAGTACAAAAATATTAAAATACTTGTTATTTTAAGTAATCATAAGTATATTCATATGCTTAGTATTTAAAGTACATACAGATAAGTAGATCATTAAAATATGCATTTTAAATATGCATAAATACACAAGTAATGAAAACTAATCAATATATCACATTTAGTAAATATACTAAAGAACCAAAGCTTTTGGACTTTAAGGTGAGAATAGTAAACATATGAGCAAATTGTTCTCACTAATTTTATAAAATGTAAAGTTTGTTCATTACTTCAAGTATAGTTTAGCTCTGCTCTCCACTATGAAAAAAGTAGCAGAGTACTCAATGAAATCTAACTGTTAAGTTTCTGTGTACTAAAAAATAATTTTGGCCCAAGCCGATGTGTTTCTCTCACATTGATGTCATAGCCTCTTTCTGCCACTCTCCCTAAAAATCAATAGAAAAATTCTTTCGGGTGAGGATTAAAAAACAACAAAAAAAAATAATTTTGGAGGTCAATTATTTCAAACCCAAAATATTAAATCATAATTGTTAGTCCTTAGAAAATATTAGTTTTTATAAATCTCTGTATCCTTTCATATGAGAGGCCAGAAAGAAGTACAGATATACCTAAATTTTATAATGTAAGTGCCTTATTTCAAGTTTATCTTCCAATCATTTTTATAAAATTAAATTATTTTTAAAGAATTATTAACTTGTTTACATAGTGGTGTATTTACAAAGAAATTTTACATCTATACCTATACAAAACATGAGTTTTTCTAGGACCTTCAAAAAATATTTGGGTCCTAGCTGGTTTAACTCAGTGAATAGAGCATAGCCTATGGACTGAAGGGTCCCAGGTTAGATTCCAGACAAGGGGACATGTCTGGGTTGCAGGCTCGATCCCCAGTAGGGGGCATGTAGGAGATAGCCGATCAATGATTCTCTCTCATCATTGATGTTTCTCTCTCTCTCTCTTCCTCTCTGAAATCAATATATATATAAACATTTGGGCAGCACAAGAAGCACAAGAAACTACTTTTAAATAATTGGTGTGGTATACCATGTGGTTCAGTGGTTAATGCCCAAGGACCAGAGGATCGAGAGTTCAATTCCCAGTCAAGGATTGCAGGTTCAATCCCCAGCCCCAGTCCAAATGAGCAAGTGCAGCAACTAGTCAATCTTTCTCTCTCAGATTGATGCTTCTCTCTCTCCTTTTCCCCCTCCCTCCCTTCCACTCTCTAAAAAAAATAAAAAAATAATAAAAAACCCTTGGGTGAGGGTTAACAACAACAACAATAATAATAATAATTAAAAATATATACAGATTCAGTAAGATGAATTTTGAGGTCCTATCAGTAAACTAATCACGACTATAAAAGTCAACAGATAAAAATAAAGACTATCATGTAATGATTGTTTGTGTCTACATACTTAAGGTATCATAAGATCCTAGAATTCCATAATAAGATAATTTCACTTAAAAGGATATTCCTTACCCAGTTTTATCTGAGAGCATACATGTTGCATTAGACTTATTTGACTAGCAGAAACAATTTCAATACATTTATACTAACCTTCCAAATGCATTAAATAATGATACTATTTCTTGTCTGGTCAGTTGGAATTCATAACTGGGCCCACTTTCTGGCATATTTGCTATCAGTTTCTCAGAAAACAAGATCTTCAGAGCAGTACCCAAACCCTGAGTCTATAACAGAAATAAGGAAAAAAGGAAATGTCAGAAAATTCTTTGTGCAAAGAATAAGTAAAAAATAGGATTGAGATAGATTTGCTTACCTGAAGCTTTCCCCACAGTCTACATTTAAAACAACCAACACAATCCATGATTCTTGAAATATTTCTAAAATGCAGTCGGAAGTCCTCCTAAGAACAATTAACAAAATTGTATTAAGCTGCAGTATATAGTCAAAAACCATTTTCTGAATGCCTGTGAGGTATTCTGGTGTATGTGATTATTAACTATGTCAAAGGGGGAACAAGGGGTTGGATGGCATCATTTACCAAAAGAGGAAGAGAAAAAATAAAAACCTTTGACTTCACAGTAGTTAAAAAAATCACAGTATGTGAAAAAAATCAGATATTATTATTATTATTCAGAAATATACAGAATATAGTGAACATCCGTGTACCCTTCACAAAGTTTTATAAAGAAACCATTACAAGTAAAATTGAACATTCTAATTGAAAAAAAATATATTAGTTATTGATTTCAGAGAAAAAAGGAGAGGAAAAGAGAGATAAAAACATGAATGATGAGAGAGAATCACTTCTACGGCCATGCCACCCTGAACGCGCCCGATCTCGTCTGATCTCGGAAGCTAAGCAGGATCGGGCCTGGTTAGTACTTGGATGGGAGAGAGAATCACTGATCGGCTACCTCCTGCAACACCCCACACCAGGGATCAAGCCCGCTACCCGGGCATGTGCCCTGACCAGGAATCGAACTATGACCTCCTGCTTCACAGGTCAATGCTCAACGACTGAGCTATACCAGCCAGGCTGAATTTTTTTTTATACTTTTAATAAATGTGTATAAGTCTTTGAACCTCAGTATACTATCTACACTAATAAAAGAAAAAGATGCAAATTGACCATACCTTCACTATGCCCACCAGCTAATCAGGAGTATGCAAATTAACCCAACAAAGATGGTGGGTTAATTTGCATACGGAGGCCCTGAGCAGCTGGGGGTGGGACACTTGCATTGTTGCCATGGCGACACTGCAGGCATTCCACACCGCCCCAGCCACTCAGGGCCTCTGGACAGTATGGGAAGGCAGGGCCGGAGTGGAGAGAGATGGCTCTGGGGGCCAGAGCAGAAAGGCAGTGCCAGCAGCCAGGGAAAGGAAGGCCCATTCTTGCACGAATCGTCGTGCATCAGGCTTCTAGCTAGTATTGTTTATAATAGGGCAATAGACATCCGGCTCGTCCAAAAGCAATATATGCCCTTAACTAATAAGGAGAAGAGAACGGAAGCCAAGGACACATCTTCATTTACTCCAAAGGTAAGAATTATCAATTAATCCTGAACGTGACTCCCTCTATCCTTGATACTAGAATCAGCTTACAGTACTGCAAGCAGGAAACCTGATGTACACTTCAGATGAAACATTCAGTATACCAACTGACTCATAATTTGGAGAGCATTTAGTGTTCCTCTCTCTCTTTTTTTTTTTTTTTTAATGTGATAATCACACACTGGGCTCAATAAGAAGAGAACAAGACCAAAGATCTAAAAATAGGAATAAATCAGTAAAGATTGGAACCCACTATTCAAAGCAGACCTCAATTCACTCTAATTTACTCAATCCAGTCTTTCCCCAGATGTTTCGTTCAGCTTGAGACTCTGAAACAGCTGTGACATGTAAAAGCTCTTTAATAGGATCTCAGAGCTTGTATCTTTTTAAATACAAATTTTATATTCATACAAAGCCCACATTATCACTATTTTTTTTTAGTTTTATTTTTTTATTGATTATGGTATCACATAATTGTCCTCATCCCCCTATTCCCATCCCAAACCCCTCCCTACGTATGCCCCCATGCCCCTGTTGTCCATGGCCACTGGTTAGGCTTATATGCATGCACACAAGTCCTTTGGTTGCACATTATCACTATTAATGTTCACCATATATTAGCAATACTTTATATCTCGTGTTTCTGTATCTTTTGGGCTGAGCTAAGTAAGAGGTAATCCTAATTTAAAATCTACTTTTTAAAAATATTTACCCAGTAATATTACTCATATTACTCTTGAGGTTTTGGTGATTTGATATGAGGTTTTCTTTACACTTATGTTTCGACTTTGAATTACAGGAAAATCAAACTTTTAACACTAATAAGGGAGCAGTAAAATTACTCAAAATAGATGTAAAACCCATCCTATGAGGTGTTGACTCCGGGAGACTTAACAGTTGTTACAAGGCCCTACAAAATCCATTTGTAGATAAGCACTGTATAGAGACTGAATAAATAGCTCCCTGTTATGCATTATAAATTTTCAAATGGATAAAAATGTTATGATCAATAAAACACAACTTTTACTTTTAAATGTTAATAATTTAAAGTTAGGAAAGGCCTTGAAAGTTTTTGACTTTCATACTTGCAAAGGATGAAAACCTTTTGTTTTAAAAGATTGTGCTTGTTTTTGTAGACGTTGTGTAAATTCAGTATTTGAATCCATGTTAATTCAAATACTTGAATGTAAGGCAGCTCTCAAGTAAATCTTTGTGTGGAACATGCAGAGATGGTAAGCTTCTAACACTGCAAAATTAAAACCAAGCACGAGAGCTTAAGTGAACTTAATATACTAGAACCAAATTAATAAGCCAGAAATTAACTAACTCAGAACAGGAGAAAATCCTCTTGATTTCCAAAAATAGCAATCAATGTCCAATACTGTGTGTATTGTGAGAGCGCCTGGGAAAGGCCCCTGAGCTGATTGTCATCTGAATCCACTGTGCCCAGCAGAGCCAACCCCTGGAAACATACTGTGCCAGAGGCAGGTGTGTTGTCAGCCTGACCTTCAGCTCAGGTGCCAGGGGGTGGGTTTCATTATCTAAGTCCAGTCAAGCACCAGGAACAAACACGATTATCCAGGCCCACCCAGAAGTGGCAATTACAAAGAAGCCATGGAATGCACATAGTCTCTTTTGTCTTGGGCTATAGTAAAACTTCCTGGTATTTTGCTGTATAAAATGAACGCACTGTATCGGCTCTGGATCACTGTCTCTCCATCAGATGACAGCTGTCCCACCCTGCCCCAGCTCTTTCCTTCTGTCTCTGTGTCTGTCTCTTTCTTTCATTTTCTCAATCCCCAGCTGCCCCCACTCTCTAGCCATGCTGGATGCAGAAAAGAGAGTAATATTTATATGTATATTCCAAAGTTACGTCAGATGATAAAAACTTATGATCCAAAAAATAACCAGAACCTAAGTCACTTACAAATTCCCCTTGTTTGTATACAACTTTGAGATCAACAATTAAAAGTATAACCAGAGCGTAGAATAATCAAACATGCTGTGGAAATATACTGTGACTTATGAAACCAATTGACCAAAAAATAATTCTCATCCAATTCTCAAACGTTTTTAAGCCTTCAAGTAAAACCATATTCTAGTTTGAAAAGAACACTAAACAATCCTCTCTCACGCAAGTCTTCTGTTTCTAGTCAAACACTGATAGAGCACAGAGGAGAAAAGATAAGATTTTTAAATGAACTTGTGTGACTGTTTAAATCCATGATATTCACCATAAACTACTATTTTAAGAAAGTAAATCTCCAATATTAACAAGTTTTCTTGTGGGGTTTTTTTTTACTCCTTTCTTGTAAAAGGATTTAGAAAAATGATCTGTTAAATGCCACAGGACATCGAACTTGAGGGTTTTCATTCTAATAAAATTAAAGCATTGTAAGAAATATCTCTAATCTGCGCAACATAAAAAAGAGTGAATGCCGAAAAACTCTAAAATAAACTAGCAAGTATCCTAAAAATAAGGAAGATACTGAAACTAGTATGGGGGGAAATCCTATTACAGCATCTTCCCCCTCATTCCTAAGTTCCTGGAAGCTGTTTGGGAGGTTATATAAGCAGGGAGGTATGTATTTCTAGCAAGAATGCTTTAAGTAGGAGGTAGATAGGAGGTCAAAAATAACTGTTACCTAACAGCACAAAACTGACTGCAATAAGTATTTTGCTTGCAAATGGCATAAAGTCAGGTTTTTTCCCTACAGTAAGAAACAAATAATAAAAAGCAGAGGAAGGCAGTTAAAAATATTCTGATGAAAGCAGGAGCTCAATGTTCCTGAAGGCCACCCACCTCTACTTACACATACCTTTGTGACAAAGAACAGTAATGTAATTTTACTTGGGTCCCCAAATAGGCTAGAAATCCCTTGAGGATAGACGCTCTTTCCCTTTAATGACAAAAATCATGCCTTCCCCATAGTAGTAAGCATCTAATAAATCTTTCTAGTATTATTTTATACTTGTCATATTTTTATGCAAACAGACACAAAGATGGTCTTGCCTGAGGTTATAACTCTATTGAGAAAGCAAGACAAATTGCACACCTAAACTTACATAATATTGTATGTCATCTGTAATTGAAATGGAAAAAAAATTATATATATTTACACACACACACACACACACACACACACACACATCAATAAACAAAAAGAGGCAAGGCAAAAACAAGTCCCATTTTGTGGGGTATTAGTGATTTTGTTCTGTCCACAGCTACCTGCTGGCACTACTAAATGCCTTTCACTCCCATTGAATAAGGTGATTCACAAAACAACACTGTGCTCTCTTCCCCTGAAGGGACCCTTTAATTCAACCAAAGCCACTTTCAGAATTCTCTTCAGCCAAAGACAGACTCATACTTCCACTTATGCTCTCGATCCCGCCTCTTTAATTTATAACCTCTCTTCACTGCCCGAGCCCATCAGTATGGAGCCCACAGATTTCCGCAGTTATTTTTAACACGACACAAACTAGATCATACGTTGGACCTGCCTTTGGGCTTCCTTTTTCTGAGGAAAAGAAACATTAGGACTCTGATTTTTCTTATAATTTCAGGATGTATATCAAGATTTATTGTTAAGGATAAAAACATGGGTTTATATTCATTCCTGCCTAAGAGATAGTTTTTGTATCTAAAAACTAAGGTAAAGTATAAAATAATTACCTTTAGCTTGTTTGCTTCTTTTTTATCCCCAGCAAAAAATGAATTCTCATCAAAATGCAAAGGAAATGACCTGCATTTTAAAACAGAGAATATTCATTTTTATGTATTAGAAAATATTAAAAGGTTGCTGAAATAATATTTTGCTAGTCAGTGATGAATCATATAATTAAAATAGAGTAGAAAATAAAATAAAAGGAACACTCTGATGTCCCCAAGTAGATTCTTACCCTTGAATCTAAAAACTAATTGCAAAATATAATTGAAGTTTGGCCCCAAATCCAACCTATTCAACTAAATGTGAAAATAATGCAGATATCTAAGTACTAAAAGTATAGCTCTTAGAATGAAAAATAAATGCTTTTTAGTACCCAGGTTAAAACATAAATCAATTCTGAAGACCTATGAGCAAAATTTGCTGTTAGTTATTTTTTAAATAGTTTCCCTTTCTCTATATTGCATATTTAAGTGTTTAATTTTGGGCACCACTTGTCACTCTTCTATTAATATAGTGTGACCCTGCTGGCATAGCTCAGTGGTTGAACATCAGCCTATGAGCCAGGAGGTCATGGTGTGATGCCCCATCAGGGCACATGCCCAGGTTGCAGCCTTGATCCCTAGTGGGGGGGCGTGCAGGAGGCAGCCGATCAATATTCTTTCTTCATTGATGTTTCTATCTTTCTGTCTCTCTCCCTTTCTATCTAAAATCATAAAAATATATTTTAAAATATGGACATATAAGTGTAAATATATCATTTACTTGATTTCATGAAGTATTTCCAGAAGTAACATTTTGTTCTCTGCATCCTGAACTTTATTCCCAGTGAAGAGTTGAAAATCTGGGCGCTCAAAGAATGGTACCACTTTAGATAAAGCCCTTAATTCTATTAAGTAGATAAAATACAAATTCTTAAGCCTTCTTGGACCTTCTCCCTCGGTCAATATTCCATCAAACCGCTGCTGAAATTCTGTTACGTTGTGTCCCCATATCTGTTCTAACCAGGTATCTAAGAAGACAGAAGAATTAAATATTAAAAAATTAATTTTAAAATTAAGTAGGCTTAATTAGGTAAAATTACATTAGGTTGTTCATACCTACAGAAATTAATTTAATTTTATATATTAAAATATATAATAATTTAACCATGAGAACTGTTCTTATAACTTAGCCTTTAATAGTTCTATATTAATATTTTATCTCCTAGAACCCATGCATAAAAGGAAAATAAATTAAATGTCTTACTGAGAAACCAGGTTCACTAAAAATCAAGTTTCTGAATATAAATGTATTCATAAAACCAAAAAGCACAATTTAAAATGACTAACTGGTTTGTAAAATTGTAAAATTACTAATGCGTTTGAAGCCTTCAGGTTACTACAGTTTATTTCTAAAATGTAAAAAAATACTTTAATTCCAGAAGAAATATGTTACTGATGAAAATCAACCATGGTTTCATTTTCAATAGCATTCTTAAACGCTAAAGAGCAACAGAAAATACTTTTACCCACTAAACTTTAGGCCTGATGCTAGCACACAAATAAATGAGCTCTGATACAGTAATATCTAAAGAATAACAAGCTGTGCTGTTTCAATTCCCCCAACAGAAGAACATTTCCAAAGAGATGTGTAAAGTTTTGAGCAGCTTCTTAAAAGAAGATGAAGAGCCAAGATACTAATGCTGAACTTTTCCTTCCAGTAACTATAGCTCCTGGACTCCTGATTACTACCATTTAAGAATGAACTTTTCCTGCCTAATACTCAGTACGGTTAATAGTGTTCCATTCAGGTAAATACCAAGAAAATGTTAAGAATACCTAAAAAAAAAAGTGTGGTAAAAGGAATGGAAGTGAACATCACGTACCTTGCAGAAGATAGCGTGCGCTTAAGTGCACATTAATGCTTGCATGTAGGCCAGATATAAGTCTGTAGAAGGCTCTTTTTTCTACACAGAGACCTAAAAAAAGGGAGTTTGGAAATAGACATTTCATATGTGAAACTGTACGGTTATGAAATTAACTTCATGTGTCTTTTTTAAAAATGAGAGAGAAAAATCATTTCAATTTGTTGAAAAGTTTTCAATTACCTTCTAGCCAGCTGTAAAAGGTGTTCTCTGAAATCAAAAGAAAAGTCACAAGATTACAAAAAGGCCAAAAGATAAGTTTTTTTTCAAAAGTTTAAAAATACAGCAAATGTGTGCCAAACAGTGATTTAAAGATTGTTTGACAAAAGGTCCAAATTTTATTTGCAATTTCTACAAAGGAAGGAGAGATATCTTGGTATGGGTTCAGTTAAATACTGCAAGTAGCTCAGTCTAATAACTTTCTACAATAGATAAGGTGATTTACAGAAAGTCAAAGCAGAATTTAAATGTTAAGTCAATACATGGAAAAATACTTAGCCTTGATAACAGTTTATGTTATGAGAACTAAGAACTCATTATAGGTGTTTGTTTCTTTAATTTGAAAAGTAAATAAAAATTATAAAGTAGGATTGGAAGTGTATATTGCTCAGGGTATTATAAACCATTCAACATTTCAAAAGAGCAAATCAAAGAAAAGTTGTAGAAACTAAACATCACTTATATTCTATGGCCTAGTAAGATCACTGTTAATGTACTTAGACCTAGTAATTCTTTTAAAATTATGTTCTAAAGAAATAAATCAATGCCCAGAAGGTGTGGCTCAATTGAGCATTGTCCTATGAACCAGGAGGTCAAGGTTCAATTCCTGGTCAGGGACATGCCTGGATCCACAGTGTGGGCTGTGCAGGAGGCAGCTGATCAATGATTGTCATCATTGATGTTTCTATCTCTCTCTCCCTCTCCCTTTCTCTCTGAAATAAATAAAAATATATATATTTTTAAAAAGAAATAACTCAAATTGTGGAGGGGTTATAATTTTTAGAAAAATGATTATGCTAATTATACTAAAACCTGAAATAATCAAAATGAACAATGATGCCTAATTTAACAAGACAGAATACTATATAACTAGTTAACATGGTAGAATAATGTAAAAGTATTAAAATGACAATTATGGTTCCCAGTCGGGGTATGTACCAGAGGCAACCAACTGATGTTTCCCTCTCCCTTCTTCTCTCTAAAAAAAAAATTGAAAAATCAAAAAAACGTATTTTATATAAAAATAAAAATAAACATTTTAAATAAATAAAATGACAAGAATGTGTAACATGAAAATATTTTATCTAAAATAATATATTAAAAGACATAAGAAATAATTATAACTGTAATAATTCTAAGTATGCATTTTCCAGCTATAGCAAACATTGTACTATATTGTTCTTTGACTAAAGTTGCTTACAGTAATATTAAAAATGAACCAAGCAAGCATAAAAGTAATGGAAGAAATGACAAAAGGAATAAGCAAAATATCAGACTATCTGAAAACTTAAAATGTCTATTGGAAAACTTCACAAATAAAAACAAAATACAAACAACAAAGTATATAAAATGGATGTGTCAAATTCAACAAAGGGATAATATTCTAAAAATACAAAAAGCTCATACACTGAATAAAAATGCTAACGTACCCATTACAGATGGGCAAATAAAATGAGCAGAGAATTCACAATGAATAAATACAAATAAGTCTCATAAGTAATAAAAAATACAAATTAAAACTATAGAGATACCACTGTTAACCATAAAGGTAAAAATATAATATTTAATGCTGACAAGGGAAGGGTAAAATCAGCTGGCACAGTGATTGGAAGGGGTGTAAATTAGCACATCCTTTCCATGACAAAATGCAATCTCGTCCTATCCTCTGATCCAGTAAACCCATTTCTACAAATCTAGGCGGTCACAGATAAATGTTTGCATACCCCCTGAAATTATGTCGAAGCCCCCATGATGGTATTTGGAGGTGGGGCCTTTGGGAGGTACTTGGGTTAGTTGAGGTCATGAGGGTGGGGTCCCCATGATGGAATTAGTCTTTATAAGAGGAGGAAGAGGCCCGAGCTCCTTCTCTCTCTGCCCTGTGAGAATACAGCAAGAAGGATGGCTACCTGCAAGCCAGGAAGAGGGCCGCCAGACACCAAACCTGCTGGTACCTTGACCCAGGACCTCCCAGCCTCCAGAACTGTGAGAGAATGAGTGTCTTTGGTTAAGCCACCCATCTATTGTCTTTTGTCAGAGCAGCCTGAGCTGACTAAGACATAGGTTAAGGAAGCAAGTAAGCATGGGGATAATTATATACAAAACTATAATATATCTGTTATTAAAGTGGGAATCTACACCAATAATAGAGGAATATACAAATTGTCCAGGATGCCGTCACAGTAACAGTAACAACTGAACAGCAGGTTGCGTGAGGCGACCAGGCCAGCAAACGGGGAAGTTGGGGGCGACCAGGCCAGCATAGGGGCAGTAAGGGGCAACCAGGCCAGTGGGAAGAGGGGCAGTTAGGGGCGACCAGGCTAAAGAAATTTCTCTTCTAAATAGTACAGTTCTGATTCAGTATTATTTTTTATTTTTGCTTTTTATTGATTTTAGAGAGAGGAAGGGAGAGGGGGAGAGAGAGAGAGAGAGAGAGAGAGAGAGAGAGAGAGAGAGAAACATCAATGATGAGACAGAATCATGGATCAGCTGCATCCTCAATGCCCCCTACTGGGGGTTGAGCCTGCAACTGAACCGTGACCTCCTAGTTCTTGGGGTTGGTGCTCAACCCATTGAGCAACACTGGCTGGGCCTGATTCAGTATTTTATTGAGCTACTACCGTTCCTTTCAACGTACAATAATAAAATAGCAGTGTTGTAAGACTTTAGTATCACTTATTTAGACATAATGCAAAAGCAGTTCATAAAAATAATGTTCAGGAACTTTTGAGGGAGGGGGAAGTGATACTTCACATTTAGCAATTTTGTCTAGCTGGACTAAAGCTCAGTACGGCTCAGTCTTTTCATCCCGTTAAACACGTGACCTTAGTAACAAAAATCATTTTGATCTCACTCATAAAGCAAAAGGGTTCTGAAAAAGACAAGGTAAACCTACAATATGTCAAAAATATTAGCATTGGAATTAGAGACTCAGCAATGATACCTATACCCAAGAGTCAGGATAAACCTTGGACGCCAGTAAGTCAACATTCTGGTCCTGTCTGGAACATTCCCGTGTGAGTCCTGGCAGGTCCTCGAGCTCAGGCAGTAAGAGTGTGTTTGCCTGTCCGCTTCCACGTGCAGTGGAAAATGCAGGAGCGGATTATCAGAGGCCAATGCCTGGGGCCCCTCCTGCCTGGTCCCAGACACAGTCGTTTTCCCTTAACCTGGTGCTTTCGCCTCCAGAATTTTAAATAAAGAAATAAAAATTAGCGCCTTCTGAGTCTCAGTAGTGAAAAGAAAAAAAGTTTGCCAAATAAACATCTGAATATAAAAGAAAATTCATTTATGGAATGTATGATAAAGAGAGTCTGCTTACCTTCACTTTTCCCTGGAAAACAAAACAAAATGTTTATTATTATAAACTCCTTCCAGATGCCCCGTTTAAAATACTTCTATAAAAATAAGACTTTTAATAATGGTTAGTTTTAGCCCATCCATTCATCTATTGCACATAAGCAGAATCCATGAGATACTCCTGGCTGCAGCTCTTATCGGTGATAGGAATTAAGCCAGATTTGACTAAATGGCATCATCTCCAAGAGCCCCAATAAAGAGTAGTTGCAGCTCAAACAAGATTTAATATAAGCTAACAGGAGAGGAAAATCTAATCTGTCACCTGAAAGTACTCTTGAGTTCTCCACATTTATTTATCCTAAAGCTATCATGTAGTTTCTGCTACAGATTTGAAACCTCCAGACTGACATTATAAAGTTTTTCTCTATTCAGGAATATTTTTAGAGACCATTTGTAAGTCTCAAATTATGCACAATTCAGCAGTTTGTATGCAGCTGCTCATTTACTATGGAAAAATTATCTTCATTTGCCCACTTTCAATCAATGCTATCACTGTTTGATTATTAAGTCACATATGCTCATTGCAAATATGTGCTTTTTTAAAAGAGAACACAAACAAAATAAAGAAAAAATATATCCTCCAAAACTCCCTCTGCCCAAAGATAAATATCATTTACATCTTGGTAAATGTCCTTTTTCTTTGTGTATAGATAATAAGCTATTATATTTTTACAAAAGTGTACTATACCTATAATATTTCTGTAATGTTTTGATACCTGTTTTTTCTCAATGTGCTATTGATCACTATTGACACAAATGAATACAAATTTCAGCAACATTTATAATGGCTATGTGAATATGCCATAAATCATTTAACTACTTCCAAGATGATAAACATTTAAATTGTTCTTGTGTAGGTATCTTTAAGATAAGTGAAGGTGGCTAATTAATTTATCTGACCATAATGTGAGTTCATACTGAAGATCACCTCTTGTCTAGGAATTTGCATTTCATCTGGTATTAAATCAATACCTTCCACTGAGTTACCATATGTAAACGCCATAAACTCAAAAGCCTTGTTTAAAGATGTTCTTCCGTTTCTAACATAGGAAAGACTAATCTGCCGGCAGTTAGGGAATGATGCAACCCATTGCTTTCGAGGAGGAAATTTATGTTTATGGACTATTTGAGATCAACAGCTTTTCAAATAAGTTTAAAAACAATAACCTCACACATTTGCTAAAAGCACATCAAAGATTTCATCAGTAATATGTATAGATATTATAACTGCTTATTACAGATCGGAGAAGGGTTTGTGAATTTCAGTTGCACATCCCTTCTGCGCCTACACAGTGCCTAGCACAGAGTAAAGGGTGGATAATCATTTGTTGAAGGAACAAGTGATTTTTACTATTGTAGACAAGACCATTAAATGAGGAAAATTTTCATCCATTAATTATCTAACAGACTCTATGATGTGCTAGGCTCTAGATTAAGAGATGAGGCCAATAAATGTGTCCAAAGTACAGTGTAGATCAACAGATCAGTAAATAATAGTCAAATGATGCTAAACAGTGGAAAGGGCCGTAAGAGGAACAAAGCATGGCATAGGTCACTTCGTGAGGAGAAGAGACCACTCCCAGTTTGGAGGATGAGGGAACGCTTTGTGGAAAAGGAAGCATGTGGGCCAGACCGTAAGTGTAAACAGAAAATGAAAAATGTTAATGAGCTGCAAAGCCCTGCGAATTTGAAATCAGACTCCCAATATATACAATAATTCCAAGTATTGGGAAAGATTTGAGGCAGAAGGTTGTGGACATTCATTTAACTAGAAAATGAGTTAAAAATAGTAGAAAAACTGGGCACACGTTATGTGAATATGCATAGGATAAATATGTAACGTAATCTTCATCCTATGGTAGTCCAATACCAGGAGCTTCATTACAAAAATACTCCTTCCTGAAGTGTGTGTCAAACACCAACTTCTCTGCAAGAATAAGGTAACACTTCTATGGAAAAAAGGAATATATCACCTCAAGTGCTCTTGCCACTCCTTTTCAGGCCTTCCCCCTCCTGCTAACCAAAGTTCACTGGCCGATGAATATAAGAGTGCAAATTAAATAACTCACCTTGACTGGAAGCCAACGGATTTAAAGGTCTTTTAATTGTCTGTGGCCTGGAATCAAAAATAATTAAAGTTATAAAATATAAATATGTCACCTGTAATGTTACTTAAGTAAAAGTGAAATTATCTCAGAAAGTTTCTTAGTGACTATATCCAAAACACAACTGTTTTATTGAGCTTATAAAATATTTAGTTTTCTCTGATTGCTTTAAAGCAAGGTGGTTGTTATTTGTTTTAATAATAATGGTTTCTGATCTTTTCCCGTTATAACATCCAGAAAGTCATTTCCTAATTACCTCTTCAAACAAAGAAGAAAAAATACCATTCAAACTCTTCTCCTGGAGTCACTAGAATGCTTTTAAATACATTACATACACATATGTGTGTGTATAGGCCACAAAGTACACTCCCAATTGAAAGACAAACAAAACATGTAAATATCTAACACAAGCGTTAAAAGAAATAAAGTGTGGGTAGATTATCTTCCACTTAGGAAATCTTAGGTAGCTCAGTCTTCTCTGTGACCATCAAGTTGGTTATGATTTCAATAAAAGGTGTGTTTTATTAATAAGGATAAAAAAATAGAGTTAATATGTCACTTAAAATGCTTTTAAATCTCAAAATTAATATTCATTAGTATCATTTTGTGAAGTGTAGGGATTATATTAACATTTATTATTTAGATTTTACAAATCTGTACAAGTTGAGACATTTTGAGAACAGAACATGTAAGTTATATTTTAACATGCTCAATTTAGCACCTCATACATCATTTATATTTTAAAATATTGTGGTAGTCGTGATATAAATTAATTAGAAAAGAACTATAAAACTAATACAGAATCTAAAAGTGCTTCAGTTGGACTCTATTTTAGTTCACTTAAAAAAAAAACACAAAAAAAAAAACCTTTAAAGTAAGTCGGTAAACCAAACATAAACATTCTGAATAACAGTCAAGAGAATTGAAATGAAACATATGGTAGAAATGAGTAAATAATGAAAACTCACCACTTGCCAAACTGGAGAAATTCTTCAAGTCAAAAAAAAGCAACAGTCTGGCATGTTATTGGTATAAGTACACTTGCTGGTCTCTTATGTTTATATTTGACTTATAAAAAGTGAAATGCATTATTGCCATATCTGGAAACTCCAAAGATTTTCTCAGAATTCCCCCAATCTCTAAGATAGCATAACACACACACCCCTACCTTCCAAACACCAATAAGCACATTGTTTACACAGCTTAGAAGCTTAGAAGTGGGTAAACTTGAAGTATGTCTCAGTCTCCCAGTGATCAAATCGACTGCTTCCGCTGTAGTGATTTAGAGTACAAAGTGGTTCTTTGGCGCTGGACAAATCACTTAAAATCAGCTTTCCAAATTTCCCTTTCTCTATCTTTAAACAGTAAGGACTACAACACAGGGTGACTGGAAAGACTAAAGGAGAAGATCTATGTAATATGCTTAGCGTAATGGTTGCACAGAGTGTAATACCTTAATCAATAAAGAAATTAAAAATAAAAGATAAAAAAAGCGTTAGCTATTATAATTATTCTCCAAAATTAATTTAACTTTGAAGTGGATAAAATAGCTATATCTACAAAAAGAGGAGGAAAAGTCACCAAAAAGAGAATAAGGAATTACATATTCTGATCTATTCTCTGCCACTAACTATATGATTTAAGAAAATGAAGTAAATCTCTCTCTGGCTCTAGGTTAGCTCATCTATAAAATGAGGCTCTCTGACACCGCTCAAGGAACATTTTTAAGTGCCCACAACACTCCCATAAAAGTCTAATACTATTCTAAATCTTTTAAAGAAGAAAGATATTTGTTGAAACATGTTTACATGTTTTCCCAGAAGAGAACTGGTTTCATGAATAAGTATGTTCTTATGTCCCAATACATCCTTTAACAAAGTAAATTCATTTGTACTTAAATCGTTACTATTTTGTTTGTTTACAGAGAGAAATCACCACATCTTCTAAAAATTTACAGATGGAAATGACACATACTTGAAACAGTTTTCTTCATAGATGACGTTCCATATCCTCCAAGCATCTGGTCCCTTGTAACCCGTGTAGCGCTCAGGATTCAGGAGCAAATCTACGTACTCAGCATCAGGAGACTGTATGTCTATGAAAGAAAAGTTTCCACTGAGCCTATCTTCGTTACAGTTACCTTTAAAAAGCTAGAATAGAAGACTGTTTTCCATTGATTCTAAGGCATCACAAATGTGTCAATGCCTCAGGGACTTAAAAACAACTTTCCAGCCGAAACCGGTTTGGCTCAGTGGTAGAGCATTGATCTGCGGACTGAAAAGTCCCAGGTTCGATTCTGGTCAGGGGCATGTACATTTGTTGCGGGCACATCCCCTGTAGGGTATGTGCAAGAGGCAGCTGGTCGATGTTTCTCTCTCATGGATGTTTCTAGCTCTCTATCTCTCTCCCTTCCTCTCTGTAAAAAATCAATAAAATGTATTTTTTAAAAAAATAAGTACAAAGGCTATCTAATAAAATGAAAAGATAAACAGAGAAGTCAATTAGAGATATATAAACAAAACATACAAAAATTGGGAGGACATTGCTTTCTCGTGTGTTCAATAAATGTGTATATATGTTATAACTTCAAAGCAACAACACCAAAAAGGACCCTCGTCCTCCAGTGGCTTTGGGAAATTATTTAATAGCACAGCAAAACCTTACTCCTCTAGAAAGCGTAACAATATGAACCAACAAAAGAATTTTGCTTCCAAAAGCAATACAGTGACAGCATCTAGAAATAACTGAGAATCTAACATAGAAGTAATACACAATATAATACATTATAATAAATTCATGAATATATTCATAAAAACACATAGTAAATATTGCTCAGCAACTACTACTCTAAGACAGAAAACTAACCACCAAGAAATGATTACATTTTTTTATATTTTGCCTAGAGATAAACATTGCCTCATAATTTTCCTTATGATAAATACTTCCTCTCCCGTTTATTTTTTTAAATGTTATTAAAACTATATTTTGTCAGATGACAAAAGTTTACATTTCTTTTCTTTTTTTTTTAATCCTCACCCAAGGATATTTTTCCCATTGATTTTTTTAGAGTGGAGAAGAGGGAGGAAGGGGGCAGAGAGAGAAGGAAACATCCATGTGAGAGAGACACATCGATGGGTTGCCACCCTTTCGCATCCCTTTTGTACCCAACCAATGGGGGCCAGGAATTGGGTCTGCAACTGAGGTATGTGCCCTTGACTAGGAATCGAACCTGAGACCTTTGGATAGTGGGTCGATGCTCTAACCACTGAGCAAAGCCAGTCAGGACTTAAATTTCTCATTTGGATTTATAAAATACCTTCTACAGTCCACCCACCATTGACACACATTATGTATTCCTTATAAAGCTTTCCCGTTTCATAATGCCCACCCTCCTCTCACAGAATGAACAAATACAAATTGTCAAGGGATTCACCCAAGATAACAGAACACCATATCAGAAGTGAATCATCAGCTCTCAGTCCTTGCCATACAAACGTGAGCATGCAGTCTCAGAAGGACACTTTTTAAACAGAAGTGAAGGTATTGCCATTCTTTCTCTAACACTGCAGGCCTGAAGAAAAAGTGCTGCATGTTGTAAGTTTATTTCACAGCACTCTGACTCCAAAGAATCCTTGTGGAAAAGTTGGCACAGGGGGCTGGGAGAGCATTTATCCTTCTCCTTTCCTAAGCCATACTCATCCAACACCCCCGAAGCCAAATGTGTTTGCAATTCACAACTTCTCAGAGTTTAGAAAATGCAGTGCATGCAGCATACATTGAATATTACCCAGCAGGGACTGAGGCAGCAACTTTTGATCAAATACATAAACCTCTCTGCCATGAAATACATGAATATTCACTTTTCAACGTTTTCAGAATTTGGAAATAAGAATAAAGGGCTATAGATATAAATGTGACAAAATATGGTCATGTTTTTTATTAAGGAAGGCGTGTATTTCTTTCTTTTTTTTTTTTTTAAAGCCACAAAATTAAAAATAAATACTTTCTATTTTTCTTCCTCTTTTTTGGGGGGGAGTGATAGGGGTTGCAGGCTTCATCTTTTACTTGTAATTAAAATGATCTGTATCACTCTTTTCACTAATTTTTATTTTATTTGTAATCCTCACCTGAGGATATTTTCTCCACTAATTTTTAGACAATGGAAGGGAGGGAGGCTCAGGGGAGAGCAGGAGGAAGAGAGGAGAGAGGCGAGGGAGAGACATAGAGTAAAAGGGGGGAGAGGAGAAACATCAATGTGTCTCTCACATCGACTGGTTGCATCCTGCAATGCGCCCTGACTGGGGCCGGGAATTAACCTGTAACCCAGGTAGCACCACTGAGAATTGGACCCAAGACCCTGCAGTGCCCCGGCCAAAACTCTAACCACTGAACCACACCATCTAAGGCTTCACTAATTGTTTAAAAGATTACTAATTTGCTCTAAAACAGCCATTGAAAAATAGCAAAATTCAGTTTGATTTTAGGTTGTTTAGCTAGTTAAAAGGCTAAACAATTTAATTTAGGAAAAGGGAGACACTAGAAAAAGGAAGAAGACACAAATCCATAAATCTTGATCAAAAAGCTCTAATGATTTCTAGGGCTCCTACATCTTAACAGCACCAGCCCTCTGGCTTAGCTTTACTAGTAGATGTAGCAGATGCAACTCAGGGGTCATTGTTCCCTTTCCAAAAGTAACATGGACCATCACCCTTAAGGAAAATATTTAACAATATGACATCTGTGAAACAGAAACAGGTTTTTGCATGCCCTAAATTTTAGCTATTTATGCAAAATGCCTGTATATATTATTAAAATTATAATATATAGTATATGATGTAATCTATATTATATACAATATAACATATAATTATTATTATATGTATATTACTAGAACTATGGAACTCAAGAGGTGAATTTTTTTTAAAAAACCGAGTTTCCTTTTTAAATTTTTTTATTGTGGTAAAATATATATAACATAAAACTTACTATTTTAAACATGTTTAAGTGTACAGCTCAGTGGTATTACATACACAATGTGTACAACTACCACCACTGTTTCTGGCCTTTTCTATGACCCCAAACAAACTATAACCATTAAGCAATAACTCCCCACCTCCCTTCCCTTGGTAGACTCTAATCCACTTTCTGTCTCTATGTGATAAGTTACTTAATCTAGATATTTCCCACAAATGGAATCACAATACTTGTCCTTTTCTGTCTCACTTATTTCACCTAGCATTATGTTCTGAACGTTAATTCACACTGTAGCATGTATCAGAACTTCATTTCTTTTTATGGAAAAACAATATTTCCTTGTATGTAGACACTATACTTTCTTTATACTGTACATTGATCCATTCATCGAAACTCTTCCCACCACTTGGTTATTGTGAATAATGCTGCTATAATCACAGGTGTAAAGATATGTTTCCCTGTGTTCAGTCTTCTTAGGTGTACGCTTAGCAGTTGAATTGTCAAGTCATATGGTAACTCTAGGTTTACTTTTTGAGGAAATGCCAAACCATTAGAAAATGAATTTGTAAAAATCACCTTTAAAGGATTGTTTTTTTTCTTGGGTACAATCTTAAACATAAGGCATACTGTAAGAAAGGTCTTACCATCAGCTTCACAGAAGTTGTCTGAGGAATCATCATGTTTGGTCCACTGAAGAACGGCCTTCTGCGTTTCCTCACTTCAAACAAAGACAACAGTGTTATTCTTTTTTTCAAGTTAACACTTCACAGGAAAACACGCACACACACACACACACACACACACACACACACACACAGATAACATAAACTACTGCTGCTGCCAAAAATAAAAAGCCAAACCTCAGAGACTCATCCACAGCTCCAAGTCGTTCCGCCTGTTCACATTCTTCAATGAGATTATTGGCCTCCCCAGAATACTGAAATGAAAAGGGGAATAAATAGAACACAACTTGCTGCATTTTTTACACTTTTAAAAAAGCATTTCAAAGTTATTTGAAGTTCTTTTATACCTGGCATCATCACTTTTAAAAAAATTAAGCCCTCTCATTCCTCCTGAAGCTAAAAAAAAAAGAAGAAGAAGAAGAAGCAGCAGCCTTTGCCCCTTGTTTTTGACGGAGAACATAATACTATGGTGGTCGCCAAAAGGAAATAATAGCGCTGATAACTCATCACCACAATCTTCACTAAAGTAATCTTTGATGGATAAGGAAGTCACCAGGCAAGGAGCCAGGAGACAATGTTCCACTTTTCTAATGACCTGGGCGTAAGCATCCGTTTTCTCTCCCATAAAAAATCTGGCTGAACTAGATCATGCGTGTCTAAAGTTTATCTTGACTCTAAACTCTTTCTAAAAATTCCCTGAAGCCAACAAGTCTTATAAAAAGTATTCTGATATCTTTAGGTGTTTAAAATATGTTCTTAATCACATTTCTCAATGTCTAAGTCAGTTTGTATATATACTTATGCTCAGATGTAAGTGGCACAGGGGAAGTGTGATCATAAGATTTCATAACACTCCAGTCATCACCACCATATAGCTGAAAGGCCACATTGAAAGCAGGAGGCCAACAAACATAAGCTGAGTGCCTATTACAGCCTTATTGTTAGGATGACTGTACAAACGACTGTCCAGACTACAATACTTTGGAGAATAAAATGAAATGCTATAATTTTTTCAAGTATTTATGTACTAAATAACAACTTTGTTTCCTTAGATTGGTTGATCTATAAGATAGCTTAATTCAAAAACTATTCTCAAAATAAAATTCTTTTATATATAATTAAAGAGTAAAGAAATATGATATGTTCCACCAAATCTCAAATGGTTCAGAAAATAACAAGAATATGTATACAGAAAAAGCTTGCTAAAACAAATAAAGCAAAATATTAAAATTAATGAATCCGTATGAAGTGTATATAAAATGTCTTTATACTATAAGTTGGAAATTATTTCAAAATAACTTAACAATACACATAAAAAATTTAATAAAATTTGTGTATTAATACCTATGTGTATTAATATACCAATGTATATTAAAACAGAAATTTTTAACTTTATTATTGTAATTATCTGAAAATTAAAACATAAGTTAAAAATAATTATTCTTAGTTCCTATTTAATAATTTAATCAGCTTCATTAAGTCACATCTGTCTTGTACTGATGTCACTGGCATTTTTCTTTAAAAAAAAAAAAAAGCACCTTTTTTTAATTGTCCATATTAAATATTCATGAAATTTCCCATGGTTTTCTTTTTTTTTTTTTTTTAATATATTTTATTGATTTTTTACAGAGAGATAGAGAGCTAGAAACGTCAATGAGAGAGAAACATCGACCAGTTGCCTTTTGCACACCCCCTACTGGGGATTACCCGCAACCAAGGTACATGCCCTTGATCGGAATCGAACCTGGGACCTTTCAGTCTGCAGACCGATGCTCTACCACTGAGCCAAACCGGTTTCGGCTCCCATGGTTTTCTTAAAATTAATTAATAATTGCCAAATGGAAATTATCAATACCTTCAATTGACTCTTTTCAGCTAATATAATTTTTAATTGAGAAAATATCCTCTCTACTGGTAAAAATGTGAAAATATTTTAGACCAAATGCTTTCACAAGTTCTATTCTTTTGCCTCCAAACTACATTTCTTCAATAAAAAAAAAAAATTAAGACAAAACTTGTCCAAAAAAAGTTAATTTCTTGTATTATTTTAAATGTTTTGCCAAATATAGATAGTACAAAATTGTAAGCCTCCTTAAATTCATTTCATTTCAGGTCACAATATAAATTCATCCAATTAAAAGCAAGGGTTTCATCAAGAGGAGACCCCTCCCATGAGTAAAGACAATTATAAATTTCAGAAGTAACCCTAGTATGGCATTTGAGCTTTCTTCGCTTAGTGTGTTCAATTCCTCCCTCATTTTGTAGAAATAAATTTCAAGGTCTTTGTTTATAAATTTTGTTACAACGATTGCATTGTGCTAAACTTTCAAAAGCTAAAATTTATTGTTTATTTTTTCTATACATTGATACTTTGAATACTGAGTTTCCACTGAACTTAAGCCAATTGCAATCACCATTTAGAGGCCTCATTTATTTAAAAGTTTTCAGTATTGCCGTGCTTGGTTGGAGCATCACCCCATGCACCAGAAGGTTGCAGGTTCAATTCTTAGTCGGGGCACGTACCTAGGTTGCAGGTTCCATCCGCGGTGGTTGGGTTATGTTTGGGAGGCATCCAATCGATGTTTCCTTTGCACTGGTTTCTCTCTCTTTCTTTCTCTCTCTCTCTCTCTCTCTCTCTCTCTCTCTCTCTCTCTCTCTCTCTCTCTCTCTTCCTTCCTCTCTCTAAAAATCAATAAAACAGATCCTCGGGTGAGGATTAGAAAAATTTTTTTCAGTGCCACTACAGGACACTGAGGTTGTTTTACAAAATAGTTCTTCAAAGGCCCAAACCGTTACAAAATCTGATTGATGATGGACAGCAGAGAACTCCTATGCCACAGTGTTTTCTTCAGCATCAGTTTCATCTCAAAAATGTTGTGGTCCTTATTAGTGTGCACATATAAATGCAAAAACCTATATATTTTGACAATTACCACTTCTATCTTTTTTTAAATATATTTTTATTGATATTTTACAGAGAGGAAGGGAGAGAGATAGAGAGCTAGAAACCAACCAGCTGCCTCTTGCACACCCCCCACCGGGGATGTGCCCGCAACCAACGTACATGCCCTGGACCGGAATCGAACCTGGGACCCACTGAGCCAAATCTGTTTCAGCTAATTTTTCTTTCATGCTTTGCATAACAAAGGGTTGAACAAAAGAACTGGAGTCATTGAGTGCAAATAAGTCTCAAGGGGTTTCGCTGTGAAGGGGAGCAGAGAAGTGGGGTAGCAGCTGGTAGGGGAAATGAGTCTTTGTTAAGATGCTAGACACATTAATAAATATATACATACCTTGTAGCTTGCAGATTTAATTCCATCAGGAACTTCATCCTGAAAAATAAAATAAAAAATACTTTTAGATGACATTTATCCTACTGAAAACATATTTTAAATTTCTATGATTTATGAGAAAAAAATCATGAAAAAAATTATTATTTTTTAAAATATATTTTATTGATTTTTTACAGAGAGGAAGGGAGAGAGATAGAGAGCTAGAAATGTTGATGAGAGAGAAACATCGACCAGCTGCCTCTTGCACACCCCTTACCGGGGATGTGCCCGCAACCAATGTACATGCCCTTGACCGGAATCGAACCTGGGACCTCTCAGTCCGCAGACCAACACTCTACCATTGAGCCAAACTGGTTTCAGCATGAAACAAATTATTGAAGTTAACATTTTTTTAACTGAGAACAGTTAGGCAGTTTTAACATGATTTCCTATAAGTAAATAAAAATTCAACAACAAATTATCCTATGGATTGCTGATATATATTTCAGCATGGAAATGTAAAAATAGTCAGTTATTATTCCATTTGATGCTCAAATTGTCCACATTTGGCCACTAAGGCACATATGTCAAACACAAGGCCCGCGGGCCAAATCCAGCCCGCCAGGCCTTGCAATGTGGCCCGCACCGCGCTGTCATCACTGCACTCCGCTGTCAGTTTATGACATTGTCAGTTTATGACTGTTCAGTAAACCATTCGGCCCGCGATTTAGGCTGGATTTTAGATTTTGGCCCCTTCTCTGATTGAGTTCGACACCCCTACACTAAGGGATCCGCTAATGCCTACTTGATATTTGCACCTGTGTCTTTTGATATTACCCCAGTTATCTTTTTTTTTTTTAATTTATCTTTATTGTTGAAAGTACCACAGATGGCCTCTCTCCCTCCCCCCCCCACCCCATTGACCCTCTTCACCCCGCACTGGCCCCTCCCAGATCTTCACCACACTATTGTGTGTGTCCATGGGCTATACATATATGCATCTAAATTCCCTGGTTAATCTCTCCCCACCCACCCCCTCTACCCCAGTAATCTTTAACAGCATTTTTTTATTTCTGTTATGACAAGATGCTCCAAGTTCATCTTGTATATTTCTTGTTCCAGTCTTGGAATTGCTCGTGGTGTGTGTGAGTGTGTGTGTGTGTGTGTGTGTGTGTGTGTGTGTGTGTTTAAGAAGGCTTCATTCTTTTCAGAGCAAAATAGAACCAGTTTTTGGTCAAGCATTGGCCACTTACTAACTACAGGACCTATCTGCCTATCATCAAAGTGATGCTGTGAGTGCAGATAATAAGATATATGGGAGAGGTCTGTAAATTGTAGGCCCAATGCTAAGTACATCCCTGAATTAGGGTGCACTCAAAGGGAAGGACCCGCACAGAGACATGCCCTTCATCATGTACCCTCAGCCTCCGAACTAGGTCAGCATGTGTTCTTCTTGTATGGCCAGGTATTTAGATGGTTTCTAATTTTTTCATATCATAAACCAGGACAAATTTATAGACCAATTTCAGCAGAATTGACATCTCTACAAAATTCAGTACTGCTTTACAATCATCTTTGAACATTTGCTTATTTTAGTCAGTGAAATTCCTAGTGGAATTGCTAGGTCCCGGATATGTACCTTTTTAATGTTTTTGATACATTTGCCAAATTGATCTCAAAAAGACTTTCACCACAGGAGTGCTTATTTCTCAACACTGGCTGTCGTTACACTTTTTTTCTCCTGGGCCACTTAATAAGGGAGGAGAAAGAACATTGTTCTGATTCACTGTAAAGGAAACAACCGGTGTTTCAGCTCACAGAGAGGGTCTAGCCTCGATGGGGAGACCACCAGCCACATTCAAATATTCTCTGGAATCAGGAATGTGAATCGGAGGGGATGCATTTTAAAGACCACGTTCGAGGAGAGAATTTCAACTTTTATTATTTTTCTATCTCCTCCTGGGTTCCAGAATGTAACCTAAACCTAGTCTAAAAATGAACCGAAAAAGGAAACTGGTGTTGGTTCCCTGTTTAGCCCAAAAAGGTGTTAACAAAACAGCAGCAGACCATGTGAAGGGGTGAGTTCACTGTATTTAACCTTGTGTATTAGGTTAAGAAAGAATTGTTCGATGTTTTAGGTGCGATCACTACATTGTGCTCATAATGTAACGTTCTTATTTTAAAGATGCAGACTAAAGAAGAATAGATGTCAAAATACCAGTCATGTGCCATATAAATTCTAGCTGTGAAAGCTGATTACTCAGCCTGGAGCAAGTGTTTCAAAGTATTCGAAATGATCTCTAATCACTCTTTGGTTCTGACAGACTGCTCTACCTTAGGAACCATTGGAACTGAGCCCAGCTTGTCCTTGGGGGAATGTGAATGGCTCAATCCCTCACTGCCACTCACAGTGGGGTTTCTCACGGCTCCCCTATGCTCTGCCTTCCCCTCTGCTCCCGCGGGGTGTGCTCCCGCGGGGTGTGCTCCCGCGGGGTGTGCTCCCGCGGGGTGTGCTCCCGCGGGGTGTGCTCCCGCGGGGTGTGCTCCCGCGGGGTGTGCTCCCGCGGGGTGTACATGTTCAGTGCGTCTGCTATTGGGCTATACATTTGCATTGCAACTGTCACTTAGTGTTCGTCTCCCCTGCTAAACCAGAGCTCCTCGTGGTAAAAGCTCATCTTGTATGTCCAGGTTGTGGCACAGAGTAGACCCTCAAAGAATATTTCACTATTGAACCAAATTACATTCAGTTGCTAAGCGATATTCCTTTACCAGTTTTTTCTCCATCTCCTTTCTTATCTTCCTCCCCACTCCCCACAACACTGCCAGTTATCTTTTCAAAATCTTAAGTTTAATCATGGCACTAAACACATACACACACACACACACACACACACACACACACACACACACACTCACACACACACACACACTATATGCATAATTATAATCTAACTAGAAGCCCGGTGCAGAAAATTCTTGCACAGGTAGGGTTCCTAGGCCTGGCTGGTGATCAGGGCCTTCCTTTTCCCAGCTGCCAGCTGCCAGCTGGGACCTTCTTTCGTTCCACACCGCCCCCTGGTGGTCAGTGGACATCATAGCAAGCAGTCAAACTCCAGGTCAGTTGAACTCCCAAAGAGACAAATTGCATATTAACCTTTTATTATATAGGATAATATCTTTGGATGGATAAACACCATATAATTATGTAAAAGCTGACTCTGCATTATGAAACAAGTTCAAGGAAAAAAAAAACAGACTACTGGCATGAAAGGCACTCTGTCCCATTCTGCAAAAGGTGAAATAACTAGATTCTGTCTCAATTTCTCAGTACAAATTGCTAACTTTCCCCTGATGCTTTCTTAAAATTTGTATGTGTTCAAGTCAAGTAATAAACACTATCTTTTAGCATTTCTTAAATGCTAAAATTGGTTGTTGTCTCTAGATTTTACAGTAAAATAGATCCCATCCTCAGTCAGTCAATCTGGGAACCAATAAGCTATTAGCTGATTCTAAGTATTTCTCAGGTTTCCTGCCCCTTCTGGTTTTCTTAAGGTGGCGTCCTCTAGCTCAATCCTTCATTAACAATAATCAGAAATAATTGCTAGTTCAAGATGAGATCAAATTTGTAATAATTGTAAAACTAATTGCTTGTTTTAAGGTTAATAATAGGCCATTTAATAAGGAAATTCAGCCTAAAAAAATAATAGCCCATTTAATGTACAAGTATAATGAAATCCTTTATTAAGTATCTGCCATATTTTTGTATTTTAATAAGTCATATAAATAAGTTATTGGTCCATTTGAATTTTCCCAACATTTTAAAAAATATATTTTATTGATTTGTTTACAGAGAGGAAAGGGGAGGGATAGAGAGCTAGAAACATCAATGAGAGAGAAACATCAATCAGCTACCTCCTGCACACCTCCTACTGGTGATGTGCCCGCAACCAAGGTACATGCCCTTGACCGGAATTGAACCTGGGACCCTTCAGTCCACAGGCCGACACTCTATCCACTGAGCCAAACTGGCTAAAGGCTCAACATTTTTTTTATATTACTAAATATAAATTCTAAACTTATGAAGTAAAAAGAAACATTTAAATTACTAATATGACTTTAATGATAAAATCATGCTTTAATCATAGTAACACAAGGTGTTTCATAAGTTAATCCTTGAATTTTCAAAAGCTATTCCTATGAGGAGTAATATAACTAAAAACATGCTTCTCATTCATCTAGTGGTAAAATACCAGTAAATAATTTTATGTTTACCTTAATTCTACATACTAGATAGGTTGATATGGCAATATTTATAAGCATAAAAATTAACTGCTCAAAACTACACTAGTACTGCCCTAGCTGGTTTGGCTCAGTGGATAGAGTGTTGGCCTATGGGCTAAAGGGTCCTGGGTTTGATTCCAGTCAAGAGCACATGCCACTGAAACCGGTCTGGCTCAGTGGATAGAGCATCAGCCTGTGGACTGAAAGGTCCCGGGTTCGATTCTGGTCAAGGGCATATATCTTGGTTGTGGGCACATCCGCAGTGGGCGGTATGCAAGAGGCAGCTGATCGATGATTCTCTCTCATCCCTGTTTCTAATTCTCTATCCCTCTCTCTTCCTCTCTGTAAAAAATCAATAATATATATATATATATATTTTAAAATGTTATTTATAGTAGTCACTCTTTTCTTTTTAATATATTTTATTGATTTTTTTACAGAGAGGAAGGGAGAGAGATAGAGAGCTAGAAACGTCAATGAGAGAGAAACATCAACCAGCTGCCTTTTGCACACCCCCTACAGGGAAAGTGCCTGCAACCAATGTACATGCCCTTGACCGGAATCGAACCTGGGACCTTTCAGTCCACAGACCGATGCTCTACCACTGAGCCAAACCGGTTTCGGATATATATATATATATATATATATATATATATATATATATATATATATATATTTTTTTTTTTTTTTTTTTTTTTTTTTTTTTTTTTTGTTAAAGAGCACATGCCTGGGTTGCGGCTTTACCCCCAGTAGGAGGCGTGCAGGAAGCAGCCATTCAATGATTCTCCCTCATCATTGCTATTTCTGTCTCTCTCTTTTTCTCCCTTCCTCTCTGAAATCAATAAAAATATATATATTTTTAAAAACTATACTAGTACCTCACACCCACTAGGATGGCTATTATAAAAACAAAAAACAGGAAAAAGCATGTGTTAGGGAGAATGTGGAGAAACTGAAACCCCTGTGCATTGCTGGTGGGAATGTAGAATGGTACAGCCACAGTGGAAGACAGCATGGTGTGCCTCAAAATATGAAACACAGATCCAGCAATACTAAATGATCCAGCAATGGAGACTCAAGCAGACATTTGTACATCCACGCCCATAGCAGTATTATTCACACTAACTAAAAGGTAGAAACAGCCGGGACTGGTTTGGCTCAGTGGATAGAGCATTGGCCTGCGGACTGAAAGGTCCCAGGTTTGATTCCGGTCAAGAGCATGTACCTTGGTTGCGGGCACATCCCCAGTAGGGGGTGTGCAAGAGGCAGCTGATCGATGATTCTCTCTCATCGATGTTTCTAACTCTCTATCCCTCTTACTTCCTCTCTGTGAAAAATCAATGAAATATATTTTTAAAAAATAAAATAAAATAAAAGGTAAAAACAATCCAAAAGTCGATCAACAGGTGAATGGGTAAACAAAATGTCATATACATACACAGGGGAATCCAATTCATACTTAAAAAGGAATAAAATCTACCCTGGCTGGTGTTGCTAAGTGGTTACAGCATCGGCCTGCACACTGAAAGGTCATGGGTTCAATTCTCAGTCTGGGTATGTGTGGGAAACAATCAGTCAATAGTCATGTCTCTGTCACCTCTCTCTCTCTCTCTCTCTCTCTCTCTCTCTCTCTCTCTCTCTCTCCCCTTTCTCTCCCCCCCACCCCCACCCCATAAACACTCTCTTTTTTTTTTAGGATTTTTAAAAAATATATATTGTATTGATTTTTGAAGAGAGAGAGATAGAGAGTTAGAAACATCGATGAGAGAGAAACATCGATCAGCTGCCTCCTGCACAGCTCCTATTGGGAATATGCCTGCAACCAAGGTACATGCCCTTGACCAGAATCGAACCTGGGACCTTTCAGTCCACAGGCCAACGCTCTATCCATTGAGCCAAACCAGTTTTGACTAAACACTTTAAAAAAAAAAAAAAAAAAGCAATGGGAAAAATAACCTCAGTGAGGATTAACAAAAAACAAAACAAAAAAAAAAATGAATGAAACATATGCTGCAATGCAGATAAACCTTGAAAACATATGCTAAGTGAAATGAACCAGACACAAAAGTACAAATATTGTAATGATTCCATATATACAAGGGTCCTAGAATAGTCAAATTCATGGAGAAAGAGAGTGGAATAGTGATTGCTGGGGGCTAGAGGGGTCGGGCATAGAGAGTATTGTTTAATGAGCATGGCATTTTAGTTTGGGAAGACGAAAAAGCTCTGGGGTTGGGAGATGGTGATGGTTGCACAACAATGTAGTACTTAATGTCAATGAACTATACCAGTGGTCGGCAAACTGCGGCTCAGGAGCCACATGCAGCTGGCAAGCCAGGTTTGCCACTCTGTTGACTAATGAGTTTGCCTACCACTGAACTATACACTTAAAAATGATTAAAATAGTAAAATTATGTTTATGTATATTCTAACATGATGAAAAAGTAAAAATATAAACTTTTATTCCTTTTTAAAATATGTTCTCATTGATTTCAGAGAGAAGAAGGGAGCGAGCAATAGAAACATCAATGATGAGAGAGAATCATTGACCGGCTGCCTCCTGCACACCCCACACTGGGAATGGAGCCCACAACCCAGGCACATGCCCTGACAGAGAATCAAACCGTGATTTTCTGTTTCATAGATTGACACTCAACCGATGAGCCACACTGGTTGGACAAAACTATATACTTTTAAAGGGGAAAAAAAGAGCTTCATTGAAAAGCATAAAATTCTCTGCTTTCAGAGTAGAACACTGCAAACGATCATGCTCTGAGAAATCCTACATAAAACCAGGTATTTTCTCCAACTCCTGCCTAACCAAGGAAACGCAAGGAAAAGAATACACCCGCAAAAAAGGAGAGGGATTTTGTTTATACCTTGATTGATTTCATTTTATTATACCACAAACATAACTTTGTTCAGGAAAGACGTAAGAAGAAAAACAAATATCAAGCCAAAAAACTACAGATGCTCCTTGACTTATAATGGGTTATGCCCCAATAAACCCATCGTAAGCTGAAAACACAGTAAGTCCGATGAATTTCATTCACGTAACCTCATAGCTGAGCCTGGCCTACCTTCAATGTGCTCAGAACACGTACATTCGCCTATGGTTGGGCAAAAGCATCTTTCTGCCCCTGCCCAGCATCACGAGAGACTGTCATACCAAATAAAGCAGCCCAGCAAAAGGTCAAAACTCAAATCACAGCTCCTATTGAATCAGCTTTCACACCACCCTAAAGTCAGAAAGCCATAGGCTGAACCACCGATTAAACTGGGAACCGTTTGTATTCATCTCACTAATAAGTAGAAGGATTACATTAACCACAAAATTTTAATTCTATTATTATAACAGCAGTATAATTCAAAGTGTTTTATATTTGTACATTTAGGTTTTTTTTTTTTTTTTAATATATTTTATTGATTTTTCACAGAGAGGAAGAGAGAGGGATAGAGAGTTAGAAACATCGATGAGAGAGAATCATCGATCAGTTGCCTCTTGCACACCCCCTACTAGGGATGTGCCTGCAACCAAGGTACATGCCCTTGACCGGAATCGAACCCGGGACCTTTCAGTCCGCAGACCGACGCTCTATCCACTGAGCCAAACCGGTCCGGTCCCAGCAATTTGTACGTTTAGGTTTTTAAATATGTACATATCACACATTATATTTAGCCTAAGGATTAAAATATCATTTTAGTTATATTGTCCCCTTTTAAATAGCTGTAATTATTTGAAAAGGGATGATAACAGTTCTTAAATATAGACACGGTTCTTACAGATTCACAAGGCTTGACGGCACAGTCTCTTCTTCCACACTGGCTGATGTCTTTCCAGAAAGGACAGGGCCTCTTCAGGTTTACCTTGTAAAATAACAATAGAAAACATTTAAAAACAACCTCTTAAAAACAGAAGAAGTTTAGAATTAACACATGTTGAGTTGTGGTGCTATAACCTGATTGTGTTATTGGCTGCAATTATTCTGTTTCTTTCACTGAGCAGGTGTCAAGTTCCAATGTGGACATAAATATGTAGCTGTTGTAAGTAAATTGGTAGACTTAGAAAGATATGGACTGTGACTAAACAAACCCTGAGCAGATGGCAACCAGGAGCCAAAGTAGCTCGGATCACCGCTACTCAACTCACATTCTGTCAAAGCAAGTAGCAGTTAACATGGCAGAATCATTAGACAACTGTCAACTTAGACTATAGCTACATAATCCAATGATCAGGTTTTCTAAACTCTTCCAGTAAATATCTCAAGATAAAATATGACGAGTGACTTGTTAAAATAATATAGGTTAAAATATAGCTATGCTTCTCAGAGATATTTAATTTACTTATATTAAGTAATTGGAATAAACCTGATGTTTTAGAAAATTATGAACTCACGTCTTTTATTACAATACACATAATAGTTTCTTTTTTTACTTCAGTTTATCCTATTAGTTTCCAACTCGTGTAAAACTCAGTTATTGGAATTAAAAGTATACTATGGGTAGTCTCAGAACCACGTTGTTCACTCTTGTGAACTGAATTTTCCTAATATGTCCTCAATCATTTTCAGGCACTAGCCACAATTTTGAAGCCTAGCAATGCCTAAGAAAATGTAATTATCTATTAAAACTTTAAGTATGCTTATACAAAATTAAAAATTAAAATACCTTGTAATATCTAAAGTAGTCACTTTCAAGAAGTTTTTGTAGTCTTGGGAAAAGCCTGTAGTTATTAAATTTATCAATGGTTTCAACATCACAGGTACAATCATCCAAGTAACCGCTGACCTGTTACAAAGAAAATGAAATATTAAACCAAAATGTCTTAGAGGCAACAGAGTTCTTTTTCCTCACCTCGTTGAAAGTGAGGAAAGTGCTCTACTCAACCAACCTTTATCCTCCCTCCTCCCCGTAATTTTCTGAGATAGGGTAGAACAATAATCTAGTAAGGCGACTGCTCTTACTATGGACCTAGAGGGATACTGTGGATACTTTTTGTAGGGTGTACTGAGCTCATAACTGTTAGGATGAACTACTCCTAATCTCTCCTTATTGTCGTAAGCCTTTGCCCATAGCGTGGGGCAGGCCAGTCGGTGCCTGCAGAAGCAAGATAAGAAGAAGTCCTCTCCGCCTGGCCGACCTGTGCACTCTCCTCCCTTGCCTCCCCCGACCCACTTGCGCCCTCCCCTCCCCTTGACCAACTCATGCACCCACATCCTGACCCTCTGTTGCATACGTCTACCCTATATAAGAGAACCTCACCACCCCCTGGGGCTGACACCAACACCCTGGTCTCAGCCCACTGTGAGAGAACGCAATAAAATTTCTTACACTCTCACAGCGTGAATGGCTTGCCTCCTGTCAGCATGGACCTAACGATAATGACACATCTACCCCCAAAGGTTTGGTCTCCTACAGCCACCCAGTAGCCCTGCCCGCCAGGCCTGGCCAGGGGTGGGTGACACAAAGACAGATACAAAAGGCACATCTGACCCAAACCAGATCACTGTCCCTTCTCCAGGAACTGAGACCATGATGTCTCTCCCTAGACAGTAAGCAGGTAACTCAGACCATAGTCCATCATGTGAACTGAGGAGCACATGACCAATTAGCAGGGAAAGGGAAGATTTTAGAACATGCACAAAGAACCAGAGAGAGGAGATAGAAAACATAGGCTCCCTGGACTCCGCGGGATTCCCCCACTTCTGCCGTCTTTCCTGAAGCCCAGCTGCTCTGGCACCCGTGGCTTTTCTGGGACTCTATGTCCTTATAATTCTGTTTTCTCTTGTTCCCTTATGTTAGTTTCCCACAGGATGTGTAGTTTAGAGACAAGATGGGTGAAGTGATAATGAACTTGTGAGACAAACAGTAATCTTATATATTATATATATACTAGAAGCCCAGCATGCAAAATTTGTGCACTGGTAGTGTCCCTAGTGGCTGCCAGCTGCTGGCCGAGTGCTCCCTCCCTTCCCCCAGCCAGCCCCGTCCCCGGGTCGAACTCTCAGATGAACTCCTGGTCAAGGGGACAATTTGCACACTACATTTTTATTATATAGGAAAAGGCTAAGTGACCTACCGTCCATCTGTCTGACCATCTGATCAACCAACCGGCCGGTACATGTGACACACACTGGCAATTTAAAAATAAACTTTGACTCGCACATGTGCAATACATATAAAGCTCTCATTGGCGCCAAGAAGATTTTGACATGCATAATTATTAGTAATGGGAGATTCCACAAAATTATGTGTTTAATAATTCTTCGTGGAGAAAATGCTAAAAGGCAGGCATTCACTGTGAGCTTAGAGAACCAGAATGATATTTATTACCTTAGACTTTTACTTCTGCATGTAAACGGTGAGGTAAGGTTTGCTGATCTGCGAACTGTAGGAGGTATAATTAATGATACTTTTCGTGAAGCTGCTAAACATTGGGGATTATTAATTGAGGACACTATCTGGAAAGATACGACTGATGATGTGGTCATCCTTAATATGCCCAAACAAGTAAGGCAAATTTTTTTGCATATATATGCATATTTGGATGTCCTTCTGATATAGACAAATTATGGGATGAGAATAAATCTCATTTTATTGAAGATTTTTGTTGGAAAGTACACCAAAGAGAAGGTGCCTGTGTGAACTGTGAAATGCATGGCCTTAACAAAATTCAAGAAGTATTCATATTGCGTGGAATGAAATGTTCGGATTTCAAACTTCCGGACTCTCCTTTATTAACGAATACAAACACATGTGATGAATTGTTCAAGCTACAACAGGCAGAGGTTTTGATCAATTCTCTGAACAATGAACAGTTGGCAGCCTTTCAGACTATAACTTCAGCCATCAAAGATCAAACTGTACACCCCAAATGCTTTTTCTTGGATGGTCCTGGTGGTAGTGAAAAAACAGATCTTTATAACGTTTTAATACATGATAGTAGAAGTTGTGGTGGTGCTGTTTTACGCACAGCATCTACAGGAATTGCTGCAAATTTACTTCTCGGTGAAAGAACCTCTCATTCCCAATATAAATTACCAATTCCATTAAGTGAAACTTCAATTTCTAGACTCGAATAAAGAGTGAAGTTTCTAGCCGAAACCGGTTTGGCTCAATGGATAGAGCATCGGCTTAGGGATTGAAAGGTCCCGGGTTCGATTCCGGTCAAGGGTATGTGCCTTGGTTGCGGGCATATCCCCAGTAGGGGGTGTGCAAAGAGGCAGCTGATCGATGACTCTCTCATCGATGTTTCTAACTCTCTATCTCTCTCCCTTCCTCTCTGTAAAAAATCAATAAAATATATATTTTTTTTTAAAAAAAGAGTGAAGTTTCTAAAGCCATTAAAAAGGCCCAACTTCTCATTATTGATGAATGTACCATGGCATCCAATCATGCTATAAACACCATAGATTATTAAGAGAAGTTATGAATTTGAATGAAAAATTTTCACTTCTTGACAGCAATATTCAAGAGTTAAGATTTTTTTTTACCTTGCCTAGTCTTATTTATTTTAGACTAAAATTCAGTTTCTAGAAATCTGATCTACATATTTGTCACTGTGATAACTATTTTCAATTCATATGCAAATATGCCCTAAAAGCTCTCTGGGTATACAAAAACCTCAGAGTCCTAATTCTGGGTATCAACAAAACCAAAGTGCTGCTAACCTAGGTGATTTGATTTTTCACACCTTTTTCTTTTGATTCTTAAAAGCAGAACTTCTAAAGGGCATGAAATAGGTACTATTCCTCCCGTTGGATATGCTGGCGGCCAAAGCATAACAAGCATTTGCATAAAAGTGCAAAAGAGACGTAGGAAGGCGAATGGATGTTGATTCCAGCTGGAATAAACACAAGATTGCTCCTGCTATGATTGCAATGGCTCCAGGTGATTTCCTGACCTGATAATCCTTACATTGCTTACCAAACTTTACCTTTGACCTGCCTGCATGCATTGCTAAAGGGAAAATGTGTATTCAATGTGAATGAAGGGGGCAGGATCTGGACTTCAGACTTCGTGAGCCTCTTCCTAAGAGAGGTTTCCACCTGGCCCCCCAAAGCCTTCGAAATTCACATTTCTTGTATCGTGTACTCATTGTGTCATCAGCCCTCCTGCACGTCATCCTGAACTCGCCCGTGAATGTCAGGGCAGGATACAAAATATTATACAAAGAATAACTGGCACGAAGACTACAAAGGCCAAAGGGACAGATGCCGGATGGAGACATTAAGTCACAAAAAGAAACCAACACATAAAATACTTGACAGAAAGAGTTTGAAACAATCCCTGTTTCCTCCTGAGGAACTCCTTTTTAAGGCAAAGTCTGTCTTCCACACTCCAGCCTCAGCATCGCCTCTTTTGAGAAGCCACCCCTGGGGTACCACTCACCCCTTGTTGTGCTAACCGCCCCTCCCATGTGCTCCCAGGACAGTCCACGGGCTCTTCTATACGATCACCACTTCACTGTGTTGAATTTGTCTATTTCACTCCCACCCACTACAGTTCACAATCCCTGAGAGTGAAATCATGTTTGTTGCTCTTTGTATGAACTTAGTACTGCTGAACTGCTAGAATGCACACCGTAGATCAGGGGTCTTCAAACTACGGCCCGCAGGCCACATGCGGCCCCCAGGGGAGTCTGATCCGGCCTGCCAGGTTTTTTGGGCAGTGAGCGCAGCCGAGGTGTTACAGTAGGAATTAGTAGTTCATATAGTCCGGCCCTCCAGCTCTCTGAGGGACCGTGATCTGGCCCCCACTTTAAAAAGTTTGAGGACCCCTGCTAGATGATCAACAACTATTTGTGGAATGGGCGGGTGAATGAATGGAGAACTGCTGTGCAGGGTCACTCTCACTGCAGACGAGCACCGCACTGCCTAGCCAGACCCCTGTACCGCCGTGTCACCCATGGTGCCCCGACCACACCGGCTCAAGTGGCAGGCGTGCCCTCACAGAGCAAGGGAAGCAAGCTGCAAAGATAACAACCCTTTGCATCCAACGTTCTACTGATCCACATCCTCATTACACAGGAAGCTATAAGAAGCCCCAAGCCAGAAAGGAATGCAAGATGCATCCCTGGCAAAGGTGGCATATCACCCAGAGGCCTCAAAAGGAGAGAAGGCAGGGCATTATACCTGCCAAATTTTAAATGGTACATTTTTATTTTTTTAAATATATTTTATTTTATTTTTTAAATATATTTTATTGATTTTACACAGAGAGGAATTGAGAGGGATAGAGAGTTAGAAACATCGGTGAGAGAGATACATTGACCAGCTGCCTCTTGCACACACCCCCACTGGGGATGTGCCCGCAACCAAGGTACATGCCCTCGACCGGAATCGAACCCGGGACCTTTCAGTCCGCAGGCCGACGCTCTATCCACTGAGCCAAACCGGGTTGGGCTTACATGGTACATTTTTAAATCGTCTCACCTTAGAAATTGACTCAGAGGTTTCCCCAACTACAACAAGAGGGTAGCAGGGCAGCTAAGGAGGCAGAACGGGGACCACTGGGTAGAGAGAGCTCAGCAAAGACAAGATGGAAAGGAATTTGGGGATCTAAGTCATCTGACCATTAGGATAAGCCTGCCAACAGGTAGCAGAACCTGAAACCTGGCAGGAAGTCTGGCAGGAAAAACACCACACCCGGTTCTAGCAACTAGAGAACCAGTCATGGTACCAAAACAGAGTCCCAAGGAAGACTACGGTAGAAATCCAGTCAACAGACCCAGAGCTGAATCTTGGAAACAAAGCAAAGTCCTATTACCTAAAGGAAAACCAAAAGACAGGTGCGGACACATGATAAAGATGACGTGATGTTGTACTCAGAATGTACTCAGCCTGCTTAAATAACTACTACTCCTGTTCCCCAAAGTGCAACAGAAACCTGGCCATGCCACAGACATCTGAGTTTTTAAAAATGTACACACACACACACACACAACACACAACATGATTGATGCATGCTAAATGTGAAACTTCAGATGGTATTCAGCCATGGGCAGGGGCCCAAATTAATAAGTGGCAATTAAAAGGCCCTTGCTGAGGAATGGTAGGCCTGAGAACCAATGTAGGCCTGAAATAACATCACCCAGTTTTAAGTCCTAGTTTCCTAAGAACTGGAAAGCCTTGGAAGGCTTCTGTTGCAACCTCCCAAGCAACACAGCAATCCCCTCCTACACGCCTTCCAGGAGGAGGCAGCGGATAACAAAGGTGAGCATACGGGCTCTGAGCCAGGGTTGAATCTCATCTCTACTATTTATCTGCTGTTTCTTTACCTGCATTTTTTAAACCTCTCTAGGCCTCAGTTTCCTATCTGAATACAAAACAGAAACAGTAACAGTTCTTATCTCAAAATGTTGATATCAAAATAAAATGACATTAGGGGGAAACCAAGAAAATCTGAATAAAATATGGACTTTAGTTAGGAATACTGTGTTAATATTGGTTCATTAATTGTGAGGTATGTAAGATGTTGGTATGGAGTATATGGAAACTCTGTACTATCTTCATGATTTTTCTGCAAATTAAAAATTTAGCCTGGCTGGTGTGGCTCAGTGGTTAGGTGTCGACCCATGAACCAGGAGGTCACGGTTTGATTCCCTGGTTGGAGCACATGCCCGTGTTGCAGGCTGGATCTCTGGTAGGGGACACGCAGGAGGCAACCAGTCTATGTATTTCTCTCTTCCTCTACCTTTATCTCTAAAATCAACAAAAACACAAAATAAAGTGACAAAGTAAAATGAAAATCGCTATTATTACCTTACCACTGTTAAAATACTTCCAGTGAAAGGGCTCTTATTCCCCAAAGCAGCCTACAACAGGTTTTTAATGGGAGGTGGGGGAGGCCACGTTTTCAATAAATTTTAAAGTAAAAATTTCCAAAAACCTTACATCTGTAGCCCCAATAGAACACAGAACTAGATAACCAGAAGTCGGCCATGAAAGAAGGAGCCTCAATTGCTTTCTCCATTGATTCTGACTGGTTTGAACTGAATACCAAATACTGTATAAAAGGCAAAAGAAAAGAAATAACACTGGCCTGCTTGTTCGCTGGTCTCTGGTGAGAGGTAAACTTGTTTTCAATGAAAGACAAAACAAAAAAATACTTTCTAAAGAATTTCCTTGTGCAATACCAACTTCCAGTCCTACCACAGACATCATGTTTTTTTTTTCCTAAAGCACTGTAAGAATATATTCCTCAACCTCATATAAATCTGAAATACTTTCTAAAAGTGCTCAAAATACTTTATTTGGCAAATAACTTAGGCTTCATCAATTTTATTGTTCTGTGACCATAAAAAAGAACATTAAGTATTCATTTGTTGATAGAGTAGATTGGAACAACTCCTTTTTTGTAGCTCTTTGTTATTTTTCTTTTTATAAATTTGAGGGGTTTTGGGGAAAGGAAGAAGCATGATGTGCCAAGGTTGTGGACTTGAGCCCCTGGCCAGGGCACATACAAGAATTAACCAATGCGCATATGTGGAACAACAAATCTCTCTCTCAAATCCATCAATCAATAGATGTTAAAATTTAAAAGCTCCCCAATTTTAGATATGTGAAAAGGTTATTGGGGGAGGGGGGAGTGAAAAATGAAAACCTCAACATGAAATTTTACCCCATTATCCAATTTCTAGAACGCAGTTGAAAATGTGATTTGGGGCATCTTCTTTCAACACCACAGGCCTGATTTCTACATTACTTATTTTTAAATGTTTAAACTTTGTGTCACATGATTTCTGTGGTCGGAAGAAAAACGACCCTTTTCCTATTGAAATACTGTGATCACTGAAGGTAAAGGAGCTTTTCAATCTCTTAGTTGTAAAGCAGCAGCTTCTTTGTAACTTATCTCACTAGGTGCCAGATAACATCTAACACCCGAATCCCTAAGCAAAACAAAACAAAACCAAACCCGCGGATATAAAGCAGTGAAAAAGATCTCTCCTGATCCATGAGTGTTCCCGTCCTCTGTGACATCGTACGGTTGCCTTTACAAACATAAAATGTTATTCCTGACAATAAATGAAGAGTAAAATCTACTTAAAAGGAACAATATGGATGCCTACCCTCAATTTTGTCATTTGAGTCCACAGAAGCCAACTAAACGGTGTCTTTAAGAGTCGTGACATTAAAATACCAGAACTTGGAGATTCAGAAACCTGGAAAGTTCTTTGAATTTTTTTGTTCATCCCTAACACAAGGAAATGATCATAACGTGCTCGATATCAAATTTGCTATCAGCCCACTTCAGACCTGTTGTATGGCTATCGCGGTAAGAGAACCTCATGCCATTAAGGAAAATGAAAGAAAAAAAAAAAAAACGCACAGGGGTGAGGAGCCAAGAGGTGCCGCGACCCAAAGACACCAACCAGGCGCTGGGCTTAGTCACAGAAAAGCCCCAGGAAGCCGCTCCCCGCCTGACAACGAGGTTTGACAGCAGCACCGACACCACACCTCTCCTCCGCCCCTTGGGAAAGCCGGGCCCGGCCCGAAAGGCTGGCGGAGGCACCCCGCACGGGCACCGCGTCCGCGGGTGCAGTTGGACGTTAGAAAGACCCCGCTTCTGTGCAAAGAGAAAACGGTGCGTGTGCTCGCACGCCGTGCACACCCTCCCTGCGTAGAAAAGACCGATGCAAAGATGCACAAGCCAACTGGGTGGAAACATACGGCACGCACCACTCCACCACCCCCGCCCCACGCCCGATCCGGAGCGCGGGAGAGCGGTCCCCACCGCCCCGGCAGAGGGCTCAGCCGGGCGGGGGAGCAGGGGCCCCGGGGGGCTCCTTCCTGGCGGGTGCAGATGCAAAGATGCACCCCAGCACCTCCCCCCGCCGGGGCGCGCGGGATGCGGCGCGGGACGGGGCCGGGGAGCCCGGGGAGGTCGGCCGGCCGCGCCCCTCACCTGGCAGAAGCACCGCTGCGCCGCCGTCTCCGGGGGCGTCTCCGGGGGCCGCGGCTCGTCGTGGCCGGAGCGGAGCAGCAGCCACGCGGCGCTCAGGAGGCCGATCAGGAAGCCCCAGCGGCGGTCCATGGCCGGCCCAGCCGATCGCCGCCCGGCGCCCTGGGGAAGCAGCCCCGGAGCAGGCCGTGCGTCCGCAGATGAAGCCGCGCCGCCCGCCCCGCCCGCGCCCCGCCTCCCGGCACCTCCCCGCCCGCTCGCGCCCCGGCCTCTCAGCGGCCGCCACCTCCCCGGAGCCTGCGGACGTGCCGGGCCGCCCGCGCCGCCGCCGCCGGGGCCTCCGGCCGGTTTCCTGCTGCGCGCGGGGCAGGCGGCGGAGCCGCTTCCCGGACCCGCCCGCCGCGCCGCCGCCCTGACGTCGCGAGCGGGGAGGCCGGGCCCGCCGCCCGCCGCGCGCTCCGGGCCCACCTGCCGGGTCCACGCAGAATCGTGCGAAATTCGAAATTCCTGTCCCTGGCAGCCCCCCGCCCCATGCACGCCCCCAGCCGTCTGCCAAAGCTGCAAGGGATGGGAGCGCTCATCTAGACTCGGAGCTGTATGTGTATTCAGTTTTTCTCGTAGTCACATCAAAAGGGCAAAAAGGATCAGGTGACATTGGTGTGAAGGACTTATGTTACCCAATATTTGCAAAGTATTTCAAAATAGACTCAATATTATTCGTAAAATATGTTCCATTTTTTAAAAAATGTGTTGTATTGATGTTTTTACAGAGAGGAAGGGAGAGGGATAGAGAGTTAGAAACATGAATGAGAGAGAAACATCCATCAGCTGCCTCCTGCACACCCCGCACTGGGGACGTGCCCCAAACCAAGGTACATGCCCCTGATGGGAATCCAACGGGGACTCTTCAGTCCGCAGGCTGGTGCTCTATCCACTGAGCCAAACCCGCCAGGGCTATTTTGCATTTTTTTTTTTTTTAACCTTTGAAATCTGGTGTGTATTTTATACGTGCTGGCCACATTCCATAGTCAAAGGGGACAGCGAAGGTGATGAGGGGATACAGGCCAGGGAGGTGAGGGGTGTGAGCCAGAACTGAGCTGGGTCCTGCGTAGAGCCAGGTCCCTTGATCCTCAGAATGGGGACTAGTCTATCAGCTTTTTGTTATTTTTAAGGTGAACCTGGAAAGCTTCCCAATATCTTACACATTAAAAGTTCAAGTCTATCAAATTATCTTTTTAGGGGGGTTTTTTGGTCTTTTTTTTGTTGTTGTTAAGCCGTCATTTAATGAAGTAGCTTAGAATATGATAGGCCCTGCCGAAACCGGTTTGGCTCAGTGGACAGAGCATTGGCCTGCGACTGAAGGGTCCCAGGTTTGAGTCTGGTCAAGGGCATGTACGTTGGTTGCGGGCACATCCCCAGTGGAAGGTGTGAGCAGAAGGTAGCTGATTGATGTCTCTCTCTCATCAATGTTTCTGGCTCTCTATCCCTCTCCCTTCCTCTCTGTAAAAAAATCAATAATATATATATATATATATATATATATATATATATATATATATATATGTATATGTATATATATATATATTTTTTTATTTTTTTTTTAAAGAATATGATAGGCCCAAAATAGGTATTCTATTTTCTGGCTGAGAAAAATAGGCATAAAATGTTCATGTACATTACTTAAAATCACATCCTCTGTCCATCAATGGCAAGTAATCCAATAAATTAACTCTGTGCCAGGCTGAGCCTGACATTAGACATAACAATGTACAAGGCCCAGTTCTTGCATGTGGGAGTACACCCAATGGAACTGAGTATGCAATCTTTTATGAAGTTTTCTACTTTATGTTCCTGCCACTGGGTGTCATTTCCTTAAACGCCTTAACAGGGATTATGATTCAAACGTGCCTGGTGACACGTAGAGATCTTAGCAGGGAGTTTCCCTGCACTTGTTTGTAAAATGAATGAACATTGTTCATGTGACCACAGCATCAATATCTGAAGGTGAGGCCATCAAAGTGAGAGACTCCCTGCACTTGTTTGTAAAATGAATGAACATTGTTCATGTGACCACAGCATTAATATCTGAAGGTGAGGCCATCAAAGTGAGAGACTCCCTGCACTTGTTTGTAAAATGAATGAACATTGTTCATGTGACCACAGCATCAATATCTGAAGGTGAGGCCATCAAAGTGAGAGACACAGAAAGAGGAAACTGCATGAAGAAAGACTAAAAATGCAGAAGGAAGCAATCTGAACGTGAATCAGCTCTGGCTTTCACCCTGATGCAACAGCCTGTAACTTGGAAGAGTGAAAAGTGTCATTGTTCCCTAAGACTCAAACTCTTCCCCAGAACAAATCCCCAGCAAACTTATAAACAATCACTACATAAGACAACTTTTTTACTTTATTGTCCTTTTTTTTTAGCTTTATTGAGATATAATGGAGAAAATTATAAGTTATTTTAATGTACATTGTGGTGATTTAATATACATGACAGTGTGAAAAGATTCCCCCCATAGAGGTAATTGACACAGCCATTATCCCACATAATTTAGCTCCCCCACCGCATGAGAACATGTAAGTTCACCTCTCACCGAATTTCAGTTGCAGTGTTATCAGCTATAGTATCAACTATAATCACATGTTATGCATTAGATCCTTATACCTTACTCATTTCATAATTGAAAGTTTGTACCCTTCTACCAACCTCTCCCTATTCTCCCCGTCCTCCCCTCCCCCCTCCCAACCCTGCAAACCACTTTTCTACTCTCCGTTTCAATGAGTTCTACTTTTTATAGCCCATATATAAGTGATATGATGTAGTATTTGTTTTCCTCTGTCTGGCTTATTTCACTTAGCATGCTGCTCTCAAGTTCTACCCATTGTTGTAGCAAATGGTTGTAGCAGGATGTCCTTCTTTCTCGTGGCTGAGTAATAGTCCATTGTGTATGAATGCCACAGCTTCTTTACCCATTGCCAGACTTAGGTTGTTGCCAGACTTTGGCAATTGTGAATAATGTTGCAATGGACATGGGAGTGCAGATATGTCTTTGGGATCATGCTTCCGTTTTCTTTGGATATATATCAGAAGTGGAGTGGCTGGATCTTTATTTATTTTCTTGATAATTATAAGTTTTCCCTCCTGGTTTATAGAAGATCTTAGAAGGTATAAAATACAGTTTATACATACTGTATCACTATCCCTGACATTTCCCTGAGAATCCTTCAAGTTGGACCTTTGTGTGAGCTTACTCGAACTGTGCCTGCTCTGGCTACCACCTCGTCTTGCCTGTGTTCTGAAGTCCATTAAATACCTGATTAGTCATTCAAAAACTAATTAAGGAGTACCCGCAGGGTACATAGTTCAACCTTTTATTTCCCTAATTCCAGCCTCCCACCTATTATACCTTTGCTAAACATTAAATCCTTCAGAGATGAACAAGGCTACACCTTGTTATTCTAATACTAGGCATTACAAAAATAACACAACTTAGATTTAATGTACACACCACTTCTTGATGGAATTCTGATTACTGTGCAAATATCAGCTTTTTTTTTTTTTTTTTTTAATGACCAAAGCCGGAAGTAGCTTGAAATGAGACATGAAGATTTCTGTGGGAAGTGTCCCAGTACCTAAACATTTTCTGGCATTGAACAGATGGGACAGAAATAAGTTAAAGAAAAAATGTTGGTCAAAGGAAAGGAATATTATAACACACAAGGAATAAAGGCAAATAAAAATCTGAACGTTTGGTGCTGATATTTGATTAAATCTACTTATTTAATAGTTACTCAATACAAATACACACATGGTACATTGCTATACTTTTCTCTCAAGATAGTTGAGATCTTCTGAGTTGGGGAGCTATGCCACCTAAGCTCTAGCTTCACCATCTTTATTGACAGAATTTTCCTAAAAAGGCAAGCTATCTATAGTAACTGACTTCACTTCTTGACTTCCCATTCGCACCTTAATCACTGTGCAATCTGGTTTCCTACTCCACCCTCCTGCACATGCTCTTTCCCTGACCAAGTCTAATGACCATTGTCATGACATCATGGCATTTCTGCTGCACATTGACAATGCTGATTCCTCCCTCCTTTAGTTAAATTTCCCATGTATTAAATACTCCAGATTCTCCTGGTATTTCTCACTGGTATTATTTCACTCTCTCTTTCACCAGCTTTCCCTCAGCCCACCTCTAAGGAGTCTATCCTTTGTTCAGGGCTCTTCTTCATCTATATATTCTCCCCTGGAGAAACTTGCCCAACCTCATGATTTCATTTTTATTTATTTTTATTTTATTGATTTTTTACAAGAGAGGAAGGGAGAGGGGTGAGAGTCAGAAACATCGATCAGCTGCCTCCTGCACACTCTCCACTGGGGGTGTGCCCGAAACCAAGGTACGTTCCCTTGACTGGAATTGAACCCTGCTCCCTTAAGTCCGCAGGCTGACTCTCTATCCACTGAGCCAAACTGGTCAGGGCCCAACCTCATGCTTTTAAATACCTGATTGGCTGCTGTGGATAGTCATCTATGCTGATGACTCCCAAATCATTTTCCAGTTCAGATAGTTCCCTTGAGCTTCAAAATCCAACTGCCTATGGACACACCCATCTGGTTTTCGCAGAAATGTTTGGTCACACCACCACCCACATCTACACACCAAGAAGCGAAAGCCATCTTCAGTTGCTCCCTCTCTTTCACTTCCCATGACCTGTTGATGAACCAAGTTCTGCCAGTTCTGTCTTTTGTGTATCCCTTCCTTTTCATCTTTATGATCATGGACTTAGTTTTACCCCTTATTGACGCTCACCTGACTATCACATTTCCTTAACTGATCATCCAGCCTTTAGGTATGGACCCCTCAAAAAACTGCCTCCACACTAGCCTGTTTTCTCAAAATTGCAAATCTGACTGGGCCCCACTGCAGTTTAAAATCTTCAGTACTAGACCTGCCTGATTTGGCTCAATGGATAGAGCGTCAACCTGGGGACTAAAAGGTCCCGGGTTCGATTCCAGTCAGGGGCACATACCTGGGTTGTGGGCTCGATCCCCAGTGGGGGACGTGCAGGAGGCAGCCAATCAATGGTTCTCTCTTCTCATTGATGTTTCTATCTCTCTCTCTCCTTCCTTCCTCTATGAAATCAATAAAAAAATATATTTTAAAATTTCTTCAATACTCATGATGGCCTAAGGAATAAAATCTAAGATTCTCAGTATGACATTCAAGGTCCCCATGATCTGGCCCCACCTACTTCCAGCTTCATCTCTAGCACCTCTCTGACTATAAGTCAGTGAACTGTTAACAATTTCCCATATGGACCTTGCTTCCAGCCTCTACATCTTTGCTCAGCCTGTTTCCTCTCCTGAAATGTTTCCTCCCCTGTCCTACACCCATCACCTTCACTTCACTTGGCTCCCTCCCGCACCCCTCCTCTGCTTAGGTTGAGTTCCTCCTCTTTGGTTCCATGAGGTCTCGTAATTGTGCTCACCACATGCAATGGACTCTATGTTTATGTTTGGGTTTCTCCCATTCCACAGGTGGGTTTGGGAACCCGCCTTGGCAGTCTCAGGCTCCCCAGCACTTAGTATTATGTATGTGCTACCCAAGATGACTTCTGAATGAATTAATGGGTGTGCAAACAAACTAGCTAACAAACTTGAAGAGATAATAACAGCATGCGATGTCACAGGGCAATGTGTGATTATGACTCAAACTCTAAAAGCTTAGAGGCAAAGCCGTCCTATTGGGCAGGAGTAATTGTGATGGGCGAAAGGACACAATCGAACTGAGAAGAGAAAATTCACAAAAGGTATGGATGTTGGGAAACTGATGAGAAAATGAGGGATCAACTACCAGTTGATTCATTAAAAAATATAAATAAAAGAAAGTTATCTAAAATTCACTTAGCAAGTAAATTTTAAGATCGGGGTTTTTCAGTTAAGAAAAAAGAGTGAATACAAAGCCAGGGCTCCACTTAGCACAGTTCCAAGAAGAGGAAAGAGAGAAAGTTCCAAAATGCGTGTGAGGGAGGGGGGAGGGACAATGGATTGTGAAGTCCTTTCACGCTGAATATTAGAACTCCTCCCTGCCTCCAGCAGACCCCTTCCCCTGTAAGGCTCAGCTCCAAAGCCGCTGCCTTGTACTACACCTGCTTCCCACGTGCCCCCATCAGGCCTGTTCTCTCCTCTCCCATTCTCAAAGAGGTGGAGAAGTCTTCTAGGAATAAACAGTGGCATCAAAAACATCAATACAGCTGATCCCTCCCACTGACACATTCAGAATTCCACTTACTGCCTTTTTATTTTAGGGCCAGAAGACGAAGTCTGGCCAGATTGTGAGGGAAAGCCTCCAATTATGAAATACAGAGACCAAAAGAAATTGGGGGAAAAGGAACATTGAGGAAACAACAAGGGAAGAAAGGAAGACAAACAAAAAGCTGTCATCAATATTGTCAAAGACTTAAAAACGGTTTTATAAAAAAGAACAATCTGAGAACAAGAAAGAGTTCTTAGAAACTAAATATCTGATAACCAAAATAAAAAGTTTCAGCAAAAGCTTTAGAAGAAACATTGAGGAAATGTCCTAGATAATGGAATAAAAACAAAAAACAAACAAACAAACAAAAAACACAGAGGAATAAAAAGAAATAGATGAGAAGAGATGGGGAAAATAGAGGATTAATTTAAGTAGAACAGGGTCTGACTAATAAGAGTACCACTGAGAAACAACATGAGAACAGAGGAGAGAATAATCTTAAAAGTAATAGAAAATAGCCAAAATTGAAGGATGGCTATCTAGATTGAGAGGGCACACTGAATACCAGTTCTAGGAATGGAAAACACCCTTAACAGAGAAAAACTTTCAGGAAGAAAAACAAAAAACCTGGTGCCTACAAAGAATTGCGAATCCGAAGGGCAACTACAAAAGCATCAGGAGCTCCAGGACAATGGGGAAGGCGTTCAAATGGGGGAGAATTCCACAGCCAGCCAAACTGTTAGTCAGATATGAGGATAGAATTAAGATATTGTTAGCTATGGAGAATAAGGCACATCTTTAAATCTTTTTCCAGAAAAATACTGTCCAAACAAATGAGTGAACAAAAACAAGGGGACCTGGGTATCAGAAAAGCGAAGGTAGCACATAGGAGAAGAGTTAGAAAAGTTCTAGGAAAGCCAAAACCGTTTTTGGCTCAGTGGATAGAGCGTCAGCCTGCGGACTGAAAGGTCCCAGGTTCGATTCTGGTCAAGGCCAAGTACCTTGGTTGCAGGCACATCCCCAGTAGGGGGTGTGCAAGAGGCAGCTGATGGATGATTCTCTCTCATCGATGTTTCTAACTATCCCTCTCTCTTCCTCTCTGTAAAAAATCAATAAAATACATATTAAAAATAAAAATAAAAAGTTCTAGGAGAGAGTGATGCAACCCCCCAGAGCCCAGATTAGAGCAAGAAGACAGGAAAGCAGGCCTCTGGAGGAGTGTCTCTGGGGAATGCAGGACTGGATGTGTTCCAATTCCAGACACCTAATCCGACTGACTTTCTGAAAAACATTATTCAGAGGGCGTTCACAGTTGTAAAGTTGGGAAGAAAAGGTGATTAAAAGCAACAACAACAACAGCTAAGCACATCTTTGTTGCTGTTGCTAATCCTCACCCAAGGATCTATTCCCATTGATTTTTAGTGGAAGGGAGGGGGAGAGACAGAGAGAGAAACATCAATGTGAGAGAGACACACTGATTGGCTGCCTCCCCCTTGTGCCCTGACTAGGGCCTGCAATGGAAGTGTGTGCCCTTGACTGGGTTCCAGTCCAACGGCCAACGCTCTAACCAGCCAGGCAAAACTAAGCACGTGGTTAAAACCAGACAGCTTTTCATTCCAAGAAGTACTGAACAGTTTTACAACAAAGCAAACCTAGCTGTAGTATATTGCTTGACTTACATCACCCACGGTAAAAAGACAATGTTGGATAGCCCTAGCCGGTTTGGCTCAGTGGATAGAGCGTTGGCCTGGAGACTGAAGGATCCTGGCATTGATTCCAGTCAAGGACACATGCCCAGATTGAGGGCTCAATCCCCAGCAAGAGGCAGCCTATCAATGATTCTCTCTCATCATTGAAGTTTCTATCGCTCTCTCCATTTCCCTTCCTCTCTGAAATCAATAACAATACATTTAAAATATAAACAAATTTATTTTTAAAAATGTTGGATAGTGAGCCCTAAATGGTTTGGCTCAGTGGATAGAGCATCGACCTGTGGACTCAAGGGTTCCAGGTTCAATTCCGGTCAAGGGCATGTACCTTGGTTGTGGGCACATCCCCAGTAGGAGGTGTGCAGGAGGCAGCTGATCTATGTGTCTCTCCCATCGATGTTTCTAACTCTCTATCCCTCTCCTTTCCTCTCTGTAAAAAATTAATAAAATATATATTTTTAAAAAATGTTGAATAGTATATTAACCAAAACTTGTATGTATTGTATGCATGGAGGACGAAGCTAGGGAAAGTGGGAATCTAGAGTGCTAAATCTTTATCTTCCATATGGGAAGTCAAAAGATAAATCCTAAAGTTGAGCTATCAAGAAACAGCAGCATAAGCATATTGTTTAGAAATATGCAGGTAAATATATTTAAACACACACACACACACACACATGTTTGAGAATTGGGGAATGGGGCCTACCTCAAGCAAGAGACAATTCCCCAGCAGGTTCCCTTTGGACATCATCTGCAGCATCAGCCTTTCCTGGTTGTATCGCAGACAGCCTTCCGATTAGAACGGAAACATTAGCTCTCCGGGGCCTCCAGCTTGCCGTCTGACCCGGCAGATATTGAACTTGCCGGCATCCATAGTCACATGTGCCAATCCTTACTGTTTAAATATATGTATAAAAGGATTGGGGAATAGTGCCCGGCTGGTGTGGTTCAGTGGTTTCAGTGGTTGAACATCGACCTATGAACCATGGTTCAATTCCCGGTCAGGGCACATGCCCAGGTTGCGGGCTTAATCTTCAGCGGGGAGCATGCAGGAGGCAGCAGATCAATGATTCTCTCTCACCATTGATGTTTCTCTCCTTCTCCTTCCTCTCTAAAATCAATAAAAATATATTTTTAAAAAAGAATTGGGGGAATGGGACTCTGGGGTAGAATAAGGTGGGGGCAGTAGACACCTCTTTTATAACCTAAACCTTGTAATACCTTTTTTTTTTTTTTTTTTTTTTTTAAAGAAACTATCTTATTGTATTTATTACTTTGATTAAAGAAGAGTATTTCCAAAATGCCTACAAATTCTAAGTTCTATCCCCTACCTTAAGATCTTACTGCTTAGCCATGGACACATTTAAATAAGTGCACTCTTGTAGGCATTGGGTGGATATTTGGGATGACAGTCTCTGACAGACGGAAGAGTTGTGGCTATGTGGGAGTACATACAGTCGCTACCTGCCTATCTGTTCTATTTCCCAGTCTGTCTCTAGAAAAATATCCGTTCCTGTCGCATTAGTTGTCTGTCACTGTATAACAACTTCTCACAAAACTGAGTGGCCTAAAACAACAAACATGTATTAGCTCACCGTTTTTGTGGGCCGGCAACTCAAAAACAGCTGAGCCGGGTTACGTGACTCAGGTCCTAAGGATGTTGCAATCGGGACCAGGGCTGCAGTCACCTACAGGCTTGCTGTGCTCCCTCGCATGGCTGCTGGCAGCAGGCCTCCGTTTCTTGCAAGCTGATCCTTGCTATGTGGGCCTCTCCATGGATCTGCTGGTGTGTCTTCATCACCGGACAGCTGGCTTCTCACAGAGGGCATGATCCAAGGGAGAATAAAGAGGAACCCAATGTTGCCGAAACCGGTTAGGCTCAGTGGATAGAGCGTCCGTCTGTGGACTGAAGGGTCCCAAGTTCGATTCCGGTCAAAGGCATGTACATTGGTTGCAGGCACATCCCCAGTGGGGGGTGTGCAGGAGGCAGCTGGTCAATGTTTCTAACTCTCTATCCCTCTCCCTTTCTCTCTGTAAAAAATCAATAAAATACAATATATATATATATTTTTTTTTTTTAAAAAAAGAGGAACTCATGCTTTTTATGACCTGGTCTCTAATCATATACTGTCTCTCCCACTGTAATCTATTTGTTCAGAGCACGGCACTAGATCTGATGAATGGGGTTGGGGAGGAGGAGAGGAGGAGAGGGGAATACCAAAAAATTTGTGTACGTATTTTAAAACCACACATCCATCAATGCCACGTTATAGGTAAGTAGGAGACCATCCTTAAATAATTCTTTGAAGATTTAAATCTATCTCATTTCTTTTATTGACCCCCCGGGGGGAAAAAATCACAAACAAACAAGTTAGCTCTACTTTCTCATATCTCTTCTTTTCTACTCTGTGATATTGTAAGTTCCTTGAGTCCTGATGGCATTTCTTAGTCTTTCTGTATCTCTGCTTACTTATCATGGTGTCTGACATACTCACATCTTTATTCATTCAGGAGTTTATCTATATAACCATCTTCTGGGTTTACAATAATGAGCAAGAAATAGTCACAGTTCTTGTTTTTCCTGGAACTTATAGTCTATTGAAGGAAAGGACACTAACCATTTCATCAGACTTATGAATGTGTAATTACAAATTGAGCTACATTTTCTGGTGGAAAGGGATAGTCTTACAGGTACAGATAAAAAAAAAAAAAAAAGGAGCAGGGCCGTTCTGATGCAAGCATGGGGAAAGTAGACAGGCTCATCTGAAGTTGGAATTTTGCCAGATGGGCAAGAGAAAGAGAAAATGAATCAAGGGGGTCTAAAATATTGGTGTTGAAATAACACATTAGTATGTGCTCATAAAGAGTTATTGAATTGAACCAACTGTGCTGTCTTTTTTCTCTTTGCTTTATTCTCTCTTCTTTACTTCCTGACGTCAGAGGTGCTATATTTTGATGTGGATGGACTCGTTTGACCAGAATAGTTGCAGCTGAGTGGGTGAAGGGCCTATTCCTGCTCAATTCATTTTCCTTGTTTATTATCTGCTGCCATTCCCAGTTATGTTTAGAAACAGAATAGAATATCCACACAACACACATACTTTTCCAAATAAATTTGAAGACATCGTTTATGTGAGTTTGATAACTTAACTCTCATAAATTTGCACTTTATATGTATAGATAGGGTATTCCTACTAAAACTCAAAATTCAGAGCCAGGGGATAAGATGAAATTGAATGGACTCTATTTGGAGAACTTGACCGATTCTACTGGAACAACAGCAAAATCTCCCCAAGAGCAAAATCTCCCCAAGAGCAAGGCTGGGAAAGGTACAGCTCCAGAGACCTACCCTGCAAAAATTGAGGTCATTACTTCCCTTAACATAAATAATTTAAAATAACATTATTGAACGCTTACTATGTGTCAGACTTATCATGTTAATGGCTGTAGGCATTCTATCTGATTTAATACTCTATGGCATCCCTAAGAGAGAGGTACAATTATTATGCTCATTTTACAGATCATCGAAAGATTAAGTAATTTGTCCAAAAGCACAGAAATCTGACAGTTCTATCAGACTTCCAATGTCTGACTCGGCCTACTTGAGCATCTTTATCTCGTGCCCCACATCTCCACAACCCACCGCTTTCCGCTCTCGTTGGCCTCCTTTCTGTTTCTGAAGTGAGCCAAGGTCGTCTTCACCTTAGGATCTCTGCACTTGCTGTTCCTTCTGCTTGGAAGGTTCTTCTCCGCTTTGTTGCGCAACTGGGTCCTTATTTCAGATATCTGTTTTAAATGAGTTCCCCTCGCCTTGCTCTGTAACATTACCATGTTTTACTTCCAGTACAGCCTGGCCAGTTTGGATGACTGTGGTACTGTGCACCGAGCTGGATTCCCAGTCAGAGCACATACTGGTATACGGATGCCCCAGTCAGGGCATGCATAGAAGGCAACTGAAGGCAACTGATCAATGTTTCTTTCTCATTGATGTTTCTCTCTGTTTCCCTTCCTCTCTAAACATATCCTTGGGTGAGGATTTTTTAAAAAAGTATTACATTACAGTATATAATTTATTACATTCTGAGATTACTTTTTTTTCATCTCCCCACCAGATTGTGCACCCTTAGTAGCTCTTTCATTGAATGAAGAAATGAATGAAATAGCCTCCTTCCGCATCTAGAGGTCCTGGATAGTAGGACTGTGTTATACCAATAGACCATCAAAACTATATATAGCCGAAACCGGTTTGGCTCAGTGAATAGAGCGTCGGCCTGAGGACTGAAAGGTCCCAGGTTCGATTCCGGTCAAGGGCATGTACGTTGGTTGCGGGGCACATCCCCACTAGGGAGTGTGCAAGAGGCAGCTGATCAATGATTCTCTCTCATCTATGTCTCTAGCTCTCTATCCCTATCTCTTCCTCTCTGTAAAAAATCAATAAAATATATTTAAAAAAACCCAAATCTATATATAAAGATTGCACGTTCCCTACTTCATTCTGAACTCAGTTTATTACAAAGCCTTTTGTGGTTCCAGGACAGCCAAAGTGATTTCAGAATAATATAGTGAGGTCTCTTGGAATGACCAGAATAACTGCACCCTGCTTTTTACCCATCCCGACCAGCAGGGGGCGGTGCGGTCGGAGGCCTCTTTCAGTGCACACCTAAGTCCTAGAAAGGAGCGACGGGGCAGAGAGGCGGGGCCAACAGAAAGGGGCGTGGCTTAGCACGAAAACCCGCCCTCCCAGGGAGGCTGTCCCCCCGCTCGCCCCGCCCCCACCCCCGCCCGGGCGGCCATGGCCCTTCCCGGCATCCCCTATGAGCGGCGGCTTCTCATCATGGCGGACCCTAGAGATAAGGCGCTGCAGGACTACCGCAAGAAGCTGCTGGAGCACAAGGAGATCGACGGCCGCCTCAAGGAGCGTGAGTGCGCCCTTCTCTCCGCGCGGCCTCGCCAGGCCCGCTCCGGCCCCGGCGCGGCGGAGGCCTTTGGCGGGGCCCGGCCCCCGGCCCGGGCGACGGGCAGGCCGCAGTCCCGGGACAAGGCGCTTTGTCATCGCGCCCCGAGGTCGGGGAGCAGAGCCTCCCCCGCGGGCGTGGAGGGGGCCCGGTCCGGCCCAGGGGACAGGAGGAGCATCCCCAGCTCTGGGATGGGGTGCAGGAGGACCCGAGGGGCCAGGGGAAGGGGGCCATCCGGGGATGCTGCCCAGGTGGGGTGCAGGGTGGGCAGGGTGGGCGAGGGCCCGGCCCCCGAGAAGGAGAGATCTCAGGGGTTAAGTGCTTGCTGCTCCAGCAAGACGTGGCCCTCGGGGAGCTGACCTGTTTGTTAGTGGAGTGGAAAGCCCGGCGAGGAGCCTGAGAGGGAGGGAGGGCGTCCGCCCGTCATAGTAACCCTCCTCGTCTTTGCGATTTGTACTCCGCCGGGCACCCAAGTTTCCCTTAAAGGACATTTGGTAGTTTTTTTATTAGTGCACCTTCATGGAATTAATTACATGAAGCTCATAACCATATTCTTCTGCGAGCACCAGACCTGTTGCCCTTCTTTAAGGCAAGAAAGCCAGAGAGCAATCATAATAATCCATGCGAGTAGGTGAAGAGGTGAGGAAGGGTCTACCTTGTTACCGTTGGGATTTGTGGTGGCCAATCCGGAAGTGTCACAGTGTCAACCTCTGCAAGAGTGCAGCCTAAGAAATAAAAAAATAAAAAAAGAATGTAGCCTAAAATGTGCTTAAACAACTAAGTATTACGATCCAAAAAACAATGATGCTTTCTCCGTAACAAGTCATTTTTAAATATATTTTATTGATTTTTCACAGAGAGGAAGAGAGAGTAATAGAGAGTTAGAAACATCCATGAGAGAGAGTCATCGATCAGCTGCCTCTTGCACACCCCCTACTGGGGATATGCCCGCAACCAAGGTACATGCCCTTGACCGGAATCGAACCCGGGACCTTTCAGTTTGCAGTCCAAAGCTCTATCCATTGAGCCAAACCGGTTTCGGCACATGTCATTTTTAAGCGTGTCACCTATAAGCAGCGTTATTTCTTTTGTACTTCGATATATTGGACATAAAATATGTGTAACTTGAGATAGACAAATAAACTTAAGTGAGACTTAGCAACTTGAACCACTGAGATTATTGTTTAATTAAAAATGTTCAAATTATATTATTTCAGTAAGGGAACAATTAAAAGAACTTACCAAGCAGTATGAAAAGTCTGAAAATGACCTGAAGGCCCTACAAAGTGTTGGGCAGGTAGGTAATGGCGTTTTTTGGGGTGTCAGGGGTGATGATTGCTTTGTTTTTAAGCTGTGGGCAAAAGATCATGCTTTCTTTTTTCTTTCTCAGATTGTGGGTGAAGTACTTAAGCAGTTAACTGAAGAAAAATGTAAGTGGATTACACTGTTACTTAGTAAGTTACTTGAAATGCTTATAAATGCTTAATATTCACAATAGTGAAGGTAGATGCTATTCTTGCATAGACTTAATTTTCTTTTCAACTATGTATTGTCTTCTTGGAGGACAAAAATAAAACTCAGCCTGTCGTCAGTGTGGGTATATTTCATGTTACTTGCTATTTTTAAATGTTTTCTTTCATTTCTTTTTCTCTAGTCATTGTTAAAGCTACAAATGGACCAAGATATGTTGTGGGTTGCCGTCGACAGGTAACATTCTAAATTTGTATATGCTTTATAATTGGCCAAGGTGCATTCATAAAAGTTATTTAGTTCTTGAGGTAAGCCGGTCAGGTATTATGCCCATAACTCCCAAAAGTGATTTGTTAAGATATAACAAGTTGTTAGCAAAGCCTATAAACTAAAACCATGGGTTTTGACTCCTGGTATTCTCTACTTCCCACGGTACTTAGTTCCCTCAGTCAGCTCTACACACTTAGAAATCAAAGACTTTTATTTTTGTTTTTAAAACATATATTTATTGATTTTAGAGAGGAAGGGAGAGAGAGAGATAGACACATCTATGAGAAGGAATCAACCATCGGCTGCCTCCTGCTCACCCCCGACTGGGGTTCAAGCCTGCAACCCGGGCATGTGCCCTGACCAGAAGTCAAACGGGGACCTCATGGTTCATGGGTCGGTGCTCAACCACTGAGTCGCACTGGCCAGGCAGAAATCGGAGACTTTTAGAATTAGATATAGGTCAGGTAATTTTATTTTAATATATTTTTTGAAAGGGATTTAAGAGGATTAGATCCTGTCAATTGCCTGTTTTATATTTAAATATTAATGTTATTTGTAGATTGTACTACAGCTTAAATTTATTTTGTGTGAGTTCATTTAGATTAGAATAGGCAAGTTGAAATAATTCCACATTTTATTTTGCAGTTATCAAAAATGCCAACAAATGGTTTTGAATCATAATAGCCTCTGAATCCAACTTATGTATTCCCCTATTCCAGTGATTGGCAAACTGCAGCTCGCGAGCCACATGCGGCTCTTTGGCCCCTTGAGTGTGGCTCTTCCACAAAAGACCACGGCCTGGGCAAGTCTATTTTGAAGAAATGGCATTAGAAGAAGTTTAAGTTTAAAAAATTTGACTCTCAAAAGAAATTTCAATCATCGTACTTTTGATGTTTGGCTCTGTTGATTAATGAGTTTGCCGACCACTGCCCTATTCTCTACAAAGCATCCTTAGAGCCGAAACCGGTTTGGCTCAGTGATAGAGCATCGGTCTGTGGACTGAAAGGTCCCAGGTTCAATTCTGGTCAAGGGCATGTACCTTGGTTGCGGGCACATCCCCGGTAGGGGGTATGCAAGAGGCAGCTGGTCGATGTTTCTCTCTTATCGACGTTTCTAGCTCTCTATCTCTCTCCCTTCCTCTCTGTAAAAAAATCAATAAAATATATTCACAGTATCCTTAGAGCATACTAGTACTTGTAAGTTCTTTCTCTGAGTATTTGTTATATCGGGTTTTTATAAACATTGATATAACATGGCTGTGGAATGGAATTTAATCTAGGGAATAATTCTAATCTGAGAATTTTGCATAACATGTAAATGGAATGACATTTTCCAAATAAAAAATATTAGATGCCTAGTCTGACAGAGGATTGTGTTCTTTTCAGGGCCCTCTGGATGCCAAAAGTTGGCATTTCTGCCCTAGCAAGTATGGCTCGGTTGAATACCATGGGCCTTGCAAGAAGTCACCGGTTTGATTCCTAGTCAGGGCACATGCCTGGGTTGTGGGCTCTGTCCCCAGTAGGAGTGTACAGGAGGCAGCCAGTCAATGTTTTTCTGTCTCACATTGATGTTTCTTCCTTTCCCTTCCTCTCTCTAAAAAATCAATAAAAACATAAACTAAGAAAAAAGTTGGCATTTCAAAGATATCTCTTGGTTGTATGAGGGCAAGAGAGTACTTGAAAACAGGAAAATATTAGAAAAGACAAGAGTATATATTTCTTGTAGATGTTAATGTTGAAATAGCTTCACATTGATCGCATTTTAGCTGTTTTTCAGGCACCTCACTTGGCAATTTTTTTTCAGTTTAATCTATTATATTAAACCTAGTATTTTGCCTGCTTCTACTTTTTGTAATTGATACTAAATCCTAACCTTAGAGCTCTTTGCAAAATTCTGTGGTAAGTAGTCAGTAATTTGTATGATTCTGAAATTGTATTGGCAAACAGTTTTTTAATCTATGAAAAAGTAACTTTAGCCTGGCTGGTGAGCGTCGACCTATGAACTAGGTCTAGGAGATTACCATTCAATTCCCAGTCAAGGTACATGCCTGAGTGGTGGGCTCCATTCTCAGTGTGGGGTGTGCAGGAAGCAGCCAATCAGTGATTCTCTCTCATCATTGATGTTTCTATCTTTCCCTCTCCTCTATGAAACCAATAAAAACACTTAAGTAACTTTATTTATGAAAAGTAACTGAATGTGAGGTCGAACCTATTGGATAGATACTACCCAATTCTATCCAAATAAGTTACTCTGCCCAAATATACCAATAGTTTAGTATAGTTCATTCTAGTATAATACAGTTAGCATAGTGTCTGGCATAGAACAAAGCCATGAAATAATGGTGGCTATTTTGTTTTTAACAGTTTACTAAAAATCTCTAAAGGGGGAACAATGCATTTCCCCCTTATCTCCTATGATCAAGTAACACATGCTTCCCCAAAGGTATAGTTTTTAAAATAAATTCAATGGGCATACCACTTGCCTTCTCCCAAAGTGTTCACTTAATAGATTTCTGTATAAATGCCTTGGTAGCAATTGTTGAAGTCACTGTACTACAGTGCCTGAGTGCGCATGAGTAGAACTACTATTAATGGGCCTTTGAAAGTAAAATACTAAAGGCCATTCCTTCTTTAAAAACAAGGTCATTTACATCTCAAACTTTGTGTATTAGTGATTTCACATATCATGCTGAGATTGCACAAAAGGTGCAGATGGAAATAACTGAATTATAATGCTTATAGCCTTCTGATGGCATGGTGCTAATGATCTGATATTACAGTTCTGCAGGGTAAAAAATGATTATTTGACTTCTAGATATTCTCCCCTTTTTAAGAGTTTGACTCCTTTTGTTTCACAAAATTAGCTTGACAAAAGTAAGCTGAAGCCAGGAACAAGAGTTGCTTTGGATATGACTACACTAACCATCATGAGGTAAGTTTCCAATTCTATTTATTTTCACAGAGAGAAAATTTTATCCAAAATATGTTTTTAGAGATCACTGAATATTTTGCCACTTCTTCCCTTTTACTAATTCCTAATTAGTTTAAATATTTTAAAATACAATCACCAACATGTGCTTGCATCATTTATATTCTATCTGTAGGTTGAGAAAAAAATTCATTTAAAAAAGAAAATGCATACCTTGTCATTACAGGTATTTGCCAAGAGAGGTGGATCCATTGGTTTACAACATGTCTCATGAAGACCCTGGGAATGTGTCCTATTCTGAGATTGGAGGGCTATCAGAACAGATTCGGGAATTAAGAGAGGTTGGTAGTGTATGCTTTTGTTCCTGAATTTAATAATAAATAGTATTGGTTTTGAGATTCCTGAAGGGAGAAAAAGGATGAAAATTTACTTTGATCAAATAGTGGTAACTGAATATTATACATTTAATATTCTTGTTGAGAAGAACAGTACTGAATTTCTAGCTGTGAAAATTATGTTTGTTAATGTGGAGATAATTTGGTGTTAGAAAAATCCTGCTCTTTTTGACTAAGAATCTGTCTATCTTTAATAAAAATAATCTATCTTTTTATTTCATTAAAAATAACAATATATTATATATATATTATATATATATAATATTCAAAGTATCCCTCGGGAGTTCCATTGCTTGCTATGGTGCTCACTGACCACGTGGTTGGGGGGGCGATGCATGGAATGAAGGAAGGTCCCAGCCGGCAGCCAGCCGGAAGGCCCTGATTGGTCCTGATTGCCAGCCAGGCCTAGGGACCCTACGCGTTAATGAATTTCGTGCACCAGACCTCTAGTAATTTATATAATTCAATGCTCATGCCTTCTGTGATTTTGATTATTATAGTAGGTTATTTGGGTCAGAGCACATCTAAATAATGTGTACTATAGTTTTTCCCATACCCTTATTATTGTTAGCTTCCCACCCTTATACTAGTAGAGTAAGTTACCTGTGCCCTAAATATTTTCTTTTACAATAGTAAAGCTTTACTGCTGTTTAAGAAAAATACTGCTTTAAGGTAGCTTAAACCTTTAAGCTCTTAGTTGAAGAATCTAATCAATATTGCCTTGCTTCATAGCATAGGAGGCTTCTTAACAATTCTCTTTAAAGCAAATTGATTCTTCTATTTATTTCAACCTAGTTTAGTATGGAAGTATTTAAGAATGAATGAAGATACCACAATTTTCTGTGTATAAGACACCTCCATGTGTAAGATGCCCCCATGTATAAGGTGCCCCCCAATTTCCCAAACCAAAATTAAATCAATATCTTAAACATAAAACAGAATGCATTTTTATTTAATAATTACTACAGGTAATGTTTACATACAGTACTATATTATGCAGCATATCACTTTATTCAGCCTCTGTCGCATCGCTGCTCTCTTCTTCATCACTGTTAGTTTCAGACATATCAATTTCTTTTACTTCGACGGTATCACTGCTGTCTTCTGAGTCACTGTCTATATATGTGAGGTCATACTCATAAACTGGTGGCATTTTCTGAGCTTTGTTCCTGTTCTCATGGCCAACCCTTCTCGCCTCATGAAATTGAAGCACCATTTTGCCTTTCCTGTAAAATCAACAATGTTCATTTCTCTTGCAAACATTCTTGCCTGACATTGAATAAGCTTGGTGGATACACATAAGCCACTCTGGCACTGCTCCATAATGCAAGTCTTAAGCCTCTGCTCCAAGTTTGCCCATTTTGCTGGTTTTCCTCGTAAGGCCTTCTTTTTTGGCCTCTTATAGAATTGTTCTTCCTGTTTTCTCCACTGTCTGATCATACACTCAGTGGGAGGAGGTCCAAATGGTCTCTCTGCAGCTCTATTTCCATGCTCTTTTGCATAGCTGACTACATTCAGTTTGAATTTTGCAGAGTAAGACGATCACTTCCGGTATTTATCTTTTTATTTTTTGACATCTTTATGGACTCAGAATGCTCAAGTCCCTGTTACATTTGCACACTCTCCACCTCCACCTCCAATTATAGTATCAGCCGATGTCACTAACAATAAGGCTCATGATTGAAGGAAGCCTGTTTGACGGTATGAGTGGTTCCCTCCTCAGCTGACTTCCGTGTATAAGATGCCCCTCGATTTTTAGTCTAACGATTTTGGAAAAAGATATCGTCTTATACACAAAAATACGGTACTTGGAATGATGTACATCATCTGATTTAAACCCTAAGCCAGTAGTTTTCAGAGGTTAGTATATTAAATTTTCTAGAACTCTTATTAAGATGCAGATTGGTAGGCCCTCAGTTTGGTTCTGATATAGTAGGTTGGGAGTGGGACAAGAAATTAGCATTTAATCAAGCATTCCAGATAATTAGGTAACCAAATTGTGTTTTGACCATAGTTGAGGAAGCATTGGCCTGAGTGTAAATTAGAGCCTGTTTTTTTCACTTTGTCGTTAATGAAAGGTCAACAGGAAAAAAATGCTTCATAGAGCAATGAAATCTTATCCTTTAGTGATTTGCTGCAGCAGGCAGAGGAGCAGATAGAATTCCTCTCTATTTCTCACACACCCCAACCATATGCATATGCAATACCCTTTTCCATCTATATACACTTCAGAATACTGATTTCTCACACTGTTAGCTTGTCTTAATCGTACCTTATAGACACAACTATTCAATAGATAATTATCTCTCAAGTTACTGATTCTGTACAGAGATTAAATTGGGCAGGCAAATGCTCAGTTTTTCCATTCTCCACTTTTTTTTCTCCTTGAACCGGTCTTAGTAGGATCTTGGAAGCAAAATACTTGGTTCTTTTAAAGTTGCTATGACAAAAATGCCAAAATATGAAAGTTTTATATACTTTTTTACTTAATGGCAGTTATAATTTACCAAATTCCCCATTTTAGAGTTATTTTGTACTGGAGGCCCAGTGCGAGAAATGCATGTACAGGCAGGGTCCCTGGCAGTGGAACCTCACTTCCCCTCGGCAGCCTGCTGCCCTGCCCCCTGGTCAGACTCCCCATCCAACTCCCGGTTGAGGGGACAATCTGCATATTAGGCTTTTGTTATATAGGATTGTATTCCCAAATACAAAACAGCATATGTTTTTTATTTTGATGCTTAACTGATTGTTTTTATAGTGGAATTTTTTTTCATTGAGGCATAATTTACATTAAATAAAATGCAGAGATTTAGCCCTATCTTGTTTGGCTCAGTGAATAGAACATCAGCCTGCAGACCAAAGGGTCCTGGGTTTGATTCCAGTCAAGGCATGTAACTCGGTTGCAGGCTCCTCCCAGGCCTGGTCCCTGGTCAGGACGCATGCAGGAGGTAACCAATTGATGTGTTTCTCGCACATCGATATTTCTCTTTGTCTTTCCCTTTCTCTTCTACTCCCTCTAAAAATCAATGGAAAAATATCCTCGGATGAGTATTAAAAAAATCATAGATTTAAAGTGAATAGTTCAAATGTGTTTGGACAGATTATCTACCTATATAACCATCACTCTAGTCAAGTGTGTGGTTTGTTAAAATAACCACACACTTTTTAATTAATGAATTTAAAAATATTTAACATTTTTTTGATGTAAGAGATATCTAAGAAAAAACTCTAATATAAATAGTTTCACATAACATGGGATTCTAGACTTATTATGAATTATGATACCTAACTACACTGATATTTTACTTAAACTCTTTGAAAGTACATCAAAATCTTTACCAATGTTTAAGAAACATGCAACTTCTTTTCTAGGTGATAGAATTACCTCTTACAAACCCAGAATTATTCCAGCGTGTAGGAATAATACCTCCAAAAGGCTGTTTGCTATATGGACCACCAGGTTGGTATGAATTATGTCCACTCCACTAATGAATGAATCAAGGAATAAATAAGTTGGCAACATGGTATTGGAGGCACTAAACACCCCCCCCGCCCCCTCTCCCCCCCCCCCCACCCACACAGTCAAAAATCTGCGTATAACTATGACCCCCCCAAATCCCTTGGTATCCTCAGGCATTGGTTTTAGGACCCACAGGGACATCAAAATGTGCAGATGCTCAAGTCCCTTACATAGAATGGCATACATCAACGCATATAGTTGGCCCTCCACGAGTGCAGATTCCCAACTGCAACTGAAGACAGTACTGGTACTTATTGAAAAAACGCCACACATTAGTAGACCTGTGTGGTTCTTAACATGCCCTATAATTCTAGTGTATTGTCCTTTATGGTTCACAGACCTCTGGGTGTCCCTGAGACACTTGTAGGAAATCTGCAAGGTGAAAACTTAGTTTCATAATGCCTAGGTCTTAGTTGCCTTTTTCAGTGTTGGTGTCTGTGCTGATGGTGTAATTGCAAGAGGTAAAACTGCTCTTGTCGTAGCATGATTCAGTCAAGTCAGTGGCACAAAATGGTGCTGGTAGTCACTCTGTTTTTGACTGTTCACACTCGCAGTATTAAAATGCCAGTTTCACTTTAAAATGTCCGTGGTGAAGTAGTAAAAATTACTGTTATTAGATCTTGATACTTGAATGATATCTTTATTCTGTGTGGTAAATGGGAAATACATATAAAGTACTTCTGCATATTGAATAGGATAATTAATCTCTTGTGCAATTATTTGAATTGCTAGCTGAAAGGATAATTTTTAGATGGTCTGTAGTTATTGGTTATTCAGGCTGATTATTCGTTATCTGGCATATGCTTTTCAAAAGTAAATGAAGTTTGCTGGTCATTAGGAAAATAACTGACACCATTTGTAGCCAGTGATAAAACTTAACCTTTCAAGGAAAAATTCGAGTTTTAAAACCATATATATATGGCATTATGAGCTTAACAACTTTCTACTACATACTTAAAAGGATGAAATTGTGATGATATTAACAAATGTGATCTTTTTAGTATTGTATAATGAAAAATATCAACATTTTGGAGATTTTCATAGCTCACTGAATGAATAGTTTCTAAATAATCAATACTTGATTTACAACACATGGGTTAAAGATCCATTTTGTGTGCAGAATAGACCAATGTGTTTTAATGTAACAAGTTTCTTATTGTAATCTGTAAATAGGGTTTAATATAGGTTTGGTTTTTTTTTAATCCTCACTCACGGATATTTGTTCCATTGATATATGTACATTTTTTTAGAGAGTGGAAATGAAACAGAGAGACTGAGAGAAACATCAATGTGAGAGGACACAGTGACTGGTTGCCTCCCACATGCGTCCCAACCCCAACTGGCCTGGGGATCAAGCTTGCAACTGAGGTACGTTCCTTGACCAGAATTGAATCTACAACCTGTCAGGCTGCTGGCTGCAGGCCAATACTCTTAACCACTGAGTAACCAGCCAGGGGCTGACATTTCTAATGTTATTCGGTGTGCTTAAAATAAAATTAGAGGAGAAATTTTTAATAAAATTAAAGGTTTTAATATTGAAAGTAGAAATATTATGGAATTTTCACTGGAAATTCTGTTTAGGATTTAGCTTCCATTTTGCAGCATTTACTATTCAAAGGATTATGTTCTTTTTTTTTAAATTTTTTTTACAGAGAGGAAGGGAGACAGATAGAGAGTTAGAAATATCGATGAGAAAGCAACATCGATCAGCTGCCTCCTGCACACCCCCCACTGGGGATGTGCCCGTAACCAAGGTGCATGCCCTTGACCGGAATCGAACCTGGGACCTTTGAGTCCGCAGGCCGAGGCTCTATCCACTGAGCCAAACTGGTTTTGGCAAAGGGTTACGTTCTTAATAAAGGCTTTTGAAAGTTTGTTTTACTTCCCATCTAATTAAAACTTCTTTTGCCATTCCTAGGTACAGGAAAAACACTGTTGGCACGAGCTGTTGCTAGCCAGCTAGACTGCAATTTCTTAAAGGTAAAGGAAAGACCCTTTTTTGTAGATGTTGAAATTAAATTTTCTTTGAATTAACTTACGTTTACCTTAATGTTTTTTCTTTAACCAGGTTGTGTCTAGTTCTATTGTAGACAAGTACATTGGTGAGAGTGCTCGTCTGATCAGAGAAATGTTTAATTATGCCAGAGACCATCAGCCATGCATCATCTTTATGGATGAAATAGATGCGATCGGTAAGAGTAACTTGTTTTTGTTCTTTTCGTCCTCGTCCGAAGAAGGGAGAGGAAGGGAGATATCTGTGTTAACACCCATCGCTGCCTCCTGTTTGCTCCTGGACTGGGAATCGAACCCGTCATCTTTCGGTGTCCAGGACGACGCTCCAACCGCCTGAGCCACCCAGTCAATGCAAGAATTACATCTCTAAAAATTTATTTTAAACTTTTCTTGAAAGTGTTAGGAAATTTTTTTTTAATCTAAAAGAACTTTTTCTCTCGCCTTTCATTGAAACTTCTATGAAGTAAGAAAATGAATTGGATGTTATCTTTTTAAAATTTTTAAATATATATTTTATTGATTTTTAACAGAGAGGAAGGGAGAGAGATAGAGAGCTAGAAACGTCGATGAAAGAGAAACATTGACCAGCTGCCTCTTGCACACCCCCCACCGGGTATGTGCCCGCAACCAATGTACATGCCCTTGACCGGAATTGAACCCGGGACCTTTCAGTCCGCAGACCAACGCTCTACCGCTGAGCCAAATCGGTTTTGGCATCTTTTTAAAATTTTTAAAGTTTAGCAAATTTTAATGCATAACCTTTGACATTGAAAAATAAGAAATGTATATACTAAAATCATTGACTTTGTCAGTATAATTCTTATCACTTAATTTTCACCTCAATGATTTTAACCCCAGCCACTAATCATATTCTGTCTTAAATGATGTTTATAAAAGAAAAGAGTAACGCATTTGAAATTCCATGTCATTTTTTTTAGGTGGTCGTCGGTTTTCCGAGGGGACTTCAGCTGATAGAGAGATTCAGAGAACTTTAATGGAGGTAATATTTGGTAAAGGGATTTTATAAAGAAGTAAATGTTTATTGAATAAAGAAGTGAACATTGGATAATTGAAGGTCAAATATGTACAATTTAAATGAAGAATATACTTAAGTATGAAATTTGAAAATACTGCCAGGAGTAAACACATTTCTCCACATATATCTATAGTAAGAAAATAACTACTGGAAAATAAGAAAGGTATCTACAAAATGCCCATTTGATAAACAGATGTACTGTTCTGTGCCATTTAGATAATTTAAATTGTATATTGTACTAGTTTTGTGAATGTGATCTTATATTAGTTTATTAAGACATTTTATATCAATGGACTTAGTGAAACTGGTGGCAATAAATGAGTTACGATTATGTATGAGGCTGCTCTAAAAATCACTAATATTTTCCTCATTATATTGCTGAGAATGAGAGGAATTTTATTAATTGAAGAAGATGGATAATGGGATATTAAAAGGTATCATAAAGCCTTTCTCCACTCAAAAATCTGAAAGTGATAGCACAATCCTAAATACATTTCCCACTTCTACAAATAGAAGCTAGATAGCATAGGAACTCATTTGCTTACAAGATAAACTATTTTAAAATTATAGAGTCTCTTAGAAACCTTAAATTGAGGTATTTTAAAACAACACTGATACTAGTTTTTATTTATTTTTTATTTATTTTTTTTATTGATTTTTTACAGAGAGGAAGAGAGAGGGAAAGAAAGCTAGAAACATCGATGAGAGAGAAATATCAACCAGCTGCCTCCTGCACACTCTCCAACGGGATGTGCCCGCAACCAAGGTACATGCCCTTGACCGGAATTGAACCTGGGACCTTTCAGTCTGCAGACCGACACTCTATCCACTGAGCCAAACTGGTTCCGGCAACACTGATACTAGTTTTATTCATTAAACTTCTATGTTAGCTAACGTATTTTGTGAAAGAAATAGACATCTGGGGCTAGCTGTATTTTAAAAAGTTTGTTGACTGAAGTTAGGTTTTCAACATTTATTCAGAAAAACTTTAGGAATCAAAGAAAAAATGTGTAGTGTCTCATATTTCTATCTATAGTAGAGTTATTTGAAAATATATTTAATGAATTTATTATCAGATTTGTAGAATAATTATATCCAGTTGTCCTAATGTAAATTTTGTCAGACACACCATAAGCACTTTATATGTTAGATTTTATGAATTAGTTTTTATTTTTAAAAGTAACTAAGTGAATCAGATCCACATAATTTTGTTCATAATTAGTAAAACTATAAATATTATAGCTATAGTGAAATAATCTTGAAACTTTGAGGCTAGAAAATATATTTTGTAATATAAGAGAGAGAAAAATCAGGTTCATAAAATGATGATTTCTAAAGTAATCTGTAGGCAATACATTCCATGGTATTAGGCATATAAAAGTTGTGCCTGTATATTTTTTAATGATTGGAATGTTTTGTAAAATCTGTCTGTAATTTTTATTTATAAATATATTCTTAGTTACTGAATCAAATGGATGGATTTGATACTCTGCATAGAGTTAAAATGATCATGGCTACAAACAGACCAGATACACTGGATCCTGCTTTGCTTCGTCCAGGAAGATTAGATAGAAAAATACGTGAGTTAAGGCTCTTTACTTGCTGTCCATTTCCCTTTGTCTATGCTCAGTTCTCTTTCTTCCTTTTTTTATATATATGTTTTTATTGATTTCAGAGAGGAAGGAAGAGGGAGAGAGATATAGAAACATCAATCAGTGATAAGAGAGAAGCATTGATTGGCTGCCTCCTGCACACCCCTACTGGGAATGAAGCCTGCAGCCCAGGCATGTGCTATTGGCTGGAATCTAACCTGGAACCTTTCAGTCCGCAAACCAACGCTCTGTCCACTGAGCCAAACCAACTAGGGCAGTTCTCTTTCTATTATTATTCCTCACGCCCTACTTTATTTAAAAATAAAAACAAGCAAAACTGACTGCAAAAGAATTTCTTAAAATTTCTTATTTTCAGATATTGACTTACCGAATGAACAAGCAAGACTAGATATATTGAAAATCCATGCAGGTCCCATTACAAAGCATGGTGAAATAGGTAAGAAAATAACCTATTTATATATATATATTTACATTTGGTAAATGAAGCAAAATGCTATTGTATATCATTGGTAGCCTTTTGAATCTAGTTTTAAATTTAGCAAACATAGTGGTCTTTTTGGCTAATATTTATTGACCATTTACTGTATGTTAGGAATTGTTTTAAGTGCTGGGGATATAGCTGTGAATAAAACTGACAAATTTGTGCCTTTATAGAACTTATATTTTTGTCAGGAACGACAAAGTGGATAAAATATGTAGTATATTAGATGATGGTAAGTTCTATGGAGAAAAAAAATACAGCAAGAAAAGGAGACTAATGCCAGGAGCAGGAGTGTGTGTGTGTGTGTGTTTAAATGGAAGTGGGGATGGGGAAGGCCTTACCAAAAGGTTGATTTTTAAGCAATGACCTGCAAAGGTGAAGGAGCTGGATAGGAATATTTGGGGGGAAATCATGCAGAGGGAGTAGCAAGTAAGAAGACTTTAAAGCAGATATATGTCTGGAACATTCTAGGGGCAGCAAAGAGGCCAAAGTGTCTGTGGCAGAATAAATGGGACTTTAGTAGTAAGTGAAATCATACAAGTAATAGGGTCCATATTGTGTAGAGCCTTATTGATGCAATCCTGTAGGAACTTTGAATTTTATTTGTGAAAGATATGGATGCCATTGGAGGATTGTAAGGGAATGATTTTACTTTGTTATTTTTTAACTTTTTATTGTAGAAAATTAGAAATACACCAAAGAAGAGATAAGAGTATAATGAACTTCTAATCCTAGGTACTCACTCATCCCCCAGCCTCAATAATTATTAACCCTTTACAGATTTAACTGTCTTATCTGTAACCTCTTTGGATGTATTTTTACCTTACCTTCTTTGGATGTATTTTTAAAATAGAGGTGACAGAATTTGGTAATGAACTGGTTGGTGGGGTATGAACTAAAGGGAAGAACCAGGGAAGACCTAGGTTTTTTACTCATATAACTGAAATATTGAAGTTAACATCAATAAAAATAGGGGAAGACAGGAAAGATTAGGTTTTAAGGGGAGTATGAATTTAATTCTGGGTATATTAAATTTGAGATGCCTATTCGATATCCAAATAAAGATATTGATTAGTAATTCTATATGCATCAATAGTTCTTTGGGGGTGGTCTGTGCTGGAGATACAAATGAGAATAATAGCATAAAAATGATTGTTAAATCTTGAGATGAGATCAGATTTCTGAGGAAGTGAATGTGGATAGAGAAGAGCTTCAAAAACTGAGCTAATTCTGACATTAGGAAGCTGAGATGCAGAACCATTAAAGCAGATGGCAAAGGTGTCCCAGAGGCAGGAGTAGAACCAGAGCTGGTGGTGTCCCGAAGATGAATGAATGGTTAAAAGGAGGGATTAATTCCCTGTCAAATGCTGGCAGTGGGTTAGATAAGAAGAGTTCTGAGAATGGACCTTTGGATTTTTGGAGATCATTGGTGACCTTATGAAAAGCAGTTTCGTTGGGATAGTGGGAATTGGGAATGAAAGCCTACTTCAGATGGGGTTTCAGAGATATTGGGAGGAGTGACATTGAGTGTAGACATTTCTTTCAAGGAGGTCTATAGGAAAGGGGAGAAGAGAAGTAGAGCTATTTCAGAAATGGAGATGAGGATTTGGGGGCGTTTTCTTTTAAGATACGAGAATTTAATTTTTGTGCTGATGGGATCTGGGAAAACGAGAAATAGTGCAGTTTCCTTGAAGAGGAGTTGGCACTGTCTATGAATGTAGACTTCATTTATCAATATAAGAATAGGAGGAAAGGCAGAATATTATAGATGCTGAGATGACAGGTTCTCAAATATGGCAGGAACTTGTAGAATTTTTGTTCTGAATGCTTTTATTTTCTAAATGAAATAGGAAGTTCAGAGTGAAGATTGGAAAGGAGTTAGAGATTTGAGAACAGAGGACAAGTTATAAAATAGTTGTCTATAGATTTGAGAGACTAGACTAGGGTAGAGGCCAGCAAACCATGGCTTATAGGCCAAATCCTTTCTGCCTTCTGTTTTTGTAGAATAACAAAATTAATTTGTAAATTTATAACATAACCATTTATCTGTATTTTGTCTATGATTGCTTTCCCACAGTAATAGAAGAAATTAGTACTTGTTTTTTCTTTAATCTTCACCCAAGGATATGCTTTTGATTTTTAGAGAGGATGAGAGAGAGAGAGAGAAATATCAATGTGTGAGAGAAACATCGATGGGTTGCCTCTGACTGGGGATCAATCCTGCAACCCAGTTATATGCCCTGACTTGGAATCGAATCCATAACCTTTTGGAGTATGGATCATCTCCATCCAACTGAACCACCCAGCCAGGGCAGAAATGAGTAGTTTTGACAGAGACAATATGGCCTGCAAAGCCTAAAAAATATTTATTATCTGGCTCATTACAGAAAGTATGCTGACCCCTGGACTATGGAAATCTAGTAATTATACTAAAAGCCCTTTAGAAATTAATGGTCCAGAATAATTACAAATAATTGATTACTGCCTCTTAATTTTTTCATTGCTCTTATGAAAGAATTTCAAGCTGTAAAGATGAACTGAACTAAAAATATCAATTTATAGGTTTCTTCCGATACTGAGCTCTTGCTAGGAAATCACTGTTTTCAGGAAGTTTATAATTTGGGCCTGATTGAACTAATTAGTGAATTATCTATATGATTTATTTCTTTTCTTTTTATTGATTTCAGAGAGGAAGGGGGAGAGAGAGATAGAAACTTCAGTGATGAGAGAGAACCATTGATGGCTGCCTGCACCTGCATGCCCCACACTCGGGATTGAGCTCACAGCCTGGGCATATGCCCCAGCTGGGAATCGAACCGTGACTTCCTGGTTCATTGGTGGAGGTTCATCCATGTTGGCTGGGATATCTGTATGATTTCTAATAGAGATTGACATACTCTAGATTGCCTGATAAAGGGTGTCCCATCAGATTACTCACATTGTAGCAGTCTATGCTGACTCTTATTTCTTTCCCTATTCCATTGCAAGTCCATTACTGCTGTCAGTTCTTCATTTTAAGTCTGTCATGTGAATAGAAAAGTCACTTAATAGTCCCTTTGTTATCATAGATCTGATACCACGTGGAGCCTATACAAAAGTCAGAAAAGCTACCTGTGCTTAATTTAGCATTTGAAAATTCCATATGATAAAACTATATCTGATGTCTATTTTTGGTATATTTATATTTCACTTATGATATTAAATTCCATTGTTGCTACAGTTGATTTTGGTGTCTTGGTTTACTCAAATTGTATATTTGGTAACAGTTTTAATGAGTTATATCTTGACAGATAATCTGAAGTTCACATGTGTATAACTCTCACTGCATAAAAGCAGATTAAGATGTTTACTGAGGATGTTTCTTGGTTTTAAAGTTTCATAAGTATGTTTATTTCTTCTTGGTGTTGGTTTACTTAACAGAATTTAGTTTTTGGTTGTTAGTATTGTGTAATGTTAACAGAGATAATGCCTAGCTGATCATATTCAAAGTAGGCTCTTCAGTTTAAATTTTCCATTTACGAGCATAAATCAAAAACAGATCTTTTTAAAAAAATTAATTTCCAGTGCTTTTTTCTAACCAGATTATGAAGCAATTGTGAAGCTTTCAGATGGTTTTAATGGAGCAGACCTGAGAAATGTTTGTACTGAAGCAGGTATGCTTTTAAAGTATATATTTTGCTATTGATTTGATTTAATTCACTTCATATGTGTTGAGTTTGTCTACAAGCAGAGCCTGGACTTTGTAAGGAGTTGGGTACTTGTGTTTTTTTTTTGTTTGTTTTGTTTTGTTTTTAGTGGGGAGGAATGATTCCAAGAAGCAGGAGGGAACAGGGCATGTGAGATGGGAAAAGGGAATGCTGTTATAAGAGTGCAACATTGAGGTAGCTGGTCTAGGCAAGGATGGCGGGGGGGAGAGACTGATTTTGATAAAATCCAGAGAAACATACCAGAATGCCATTTAGCATTACCCAGCTGAAATATTGAGGAGATGGGCATTTATTTACCAGCCCTCACCCCCATTGGATTAGATTTGCCTTGGGAATGTTAACTCTTTTGCACTTCTGGATGCCTAGGGTAGAGTGTGGAAAGACATGCATGTGATAGAATATTGGTCCTCTGAAGTGAGTCTGAGGCTATACAAAACTGTGCACCCACACCCGTGGCTGAAATGAGACTAGGTCAGCACCAGAGGAATCTGCTCCAATGTGGATGACATGTTTTCTCATGCTAGTCTGTTAGCTTTGAAAGATTGATTTATGAGTTTTGTGTTCATACAACTTGTGTAAATGTAATTATTTTAAATATAATTTTCTCTATGGTTGTGTGATCCTTTTTTTATTTTTGGTACCAAGTGGCTTAAAAACCCTATATAAGAGTCAGTTGGTCTTTGTCCTCCACACACACACACACACACACACACACACACACACACACAAAAAGATTTCTGTGGTAAGTGTTACAATATGTGATTTCCTCTTTTTCCATATCACCTTTGGCCTTATTTTAACATTTCTTATAAATTCACACAGTATTTAAAGACATGGCTTTTTATCTTTGTGGGTATACTCGACTCTGTCTGAATCAGAGATCTTCAGATCTAGAAACTCAGTATGAATCAGAATAAATCATGCTCACAAAGACTTAATAATGAACAAACATAATATTTAAGAGGTAAACTATAATGTGGTTTGGACTACTTGAAGTAATTTATGACATTCTCTTTCCAAAATCTCCACTGACCTAATTATCAAAAGATTGCTTTAGTTAAAATGGAATCCAAACAAAAGTCTCATCCCCCATTGCATGAGATTTGTCCTTGGGAATGTCATAATTTTAAAGGCTGATGCCATCAAATCATGATGATCTCCATTTTTTCAACATATGTAACAGGATGATTTTTAGCTATTTCCAACAAAGCTTTTAGCTTTTTAACGGTGGAACATTCATATCTGGAGACATACTGAAATTCTTTGGAGTATTTTTGTTAACATATCTTCCTGTAGGTTAAAATATACTATATTCAATATCTCAGATTCACTCATTTACTAAACAATGATTTGGATTCACAAGGTTTGGAAAAATAACTTGCTTAATTTAGTTGTAGCCTTCTAGACAAGTTTTCAAACTTCAGTATTAAAAAAAATAAGTTATTTCTACTCACCTGATTTCTGAAGACAACATAGAGTAGCTATTTTCAAGACTCCTTGTAATTAGGAATCTTGAAAGGGAAGATGATAGGAATTAACCCTTGAAATCTTCTATTCAAACCCATTCATTTTACATGAGTGAAAATTCAATATAAGCAGATTCTCAATGAAAATATTAGTAGGATTCACTTAATTAGTAAATAAGGATACCTAATTGGCCTTAGCTTATGAAATTAGGATCCTCTCAAAACCTGGGATCCATGACACAAGTATATAATGTTAAAAAGAAAAACACAAACAAAAAACTTTTACCCCTTTGTCAATTATTATTTGACAAGTAACTTGTCGAAAACTTAAAGGAAAAGATTGAATTATGATACTTGAATAGGGAAGTCACAATATCAATTTGTATATAATTAGGGTAATTTTAATACATGAATAATGGCATTGAGTTTTGTTAAAGCGTACTGTTCACTTTCTAAAAATTCCTATTCTCTAACCTTTTGATTATTAACAAGTCAGGGCTATCAGAATTACTGGAGGTATTTTGTGCTTTCCCAAACCATACATGGGTTACTTCCTTCTAAGGAATTGCTACTTGTAGAATTAAGAAACTGATGTTTAAAATGTGTATGTTTTGTTTATAGTTGGATTTTGTGGAGATCCCTTTCACATCCTGCGTGGTTCAGGGTTTCGGTTCGGGTTCTGGAGAGACTAGAAAAGTACTAATTTGGGAATATTGGGGGCCAGGCGGGAGCCTAACTTTGGCCTTGCCATCCCTTTTATTTAGGTTTGGGATACACCCATTGCCCTTAGACAGGTAATTCCAGTAACAGGCAGATTATCTTCCATGACTATTTGGTGGGGAAGTTGCCTCGTTGACTCTGACCTTTCAGAGCTTAAAGGTTGACCAGCCTTCCAGGTTCCCTGTCTACATCTCTCTATTAGTGGGACAATGATCGGTTTCCGGCAGGATTTTGTTTTGATTTTTTTCTTTTACTTTTTTTAATATAGTTTATTGATTTTTTTTTTTTTTTACAGAGAGGAAGGGAGAAGGATAGAGAGTTAAAAACATCAATGAGAGAGAAACATTGGTCAGCTGCCTTTTGCACATTCCCTACTACAGGGATGTGCCTGCAACCAAGGTACATGCCCTTGACCGGAATCGAACCTGGGACCCTTGAGTCCGCAGGCCGAAGCTCTATCCACTGAGCCAAACCGGTGAGGGCTGTTTTGATTTTTTTCAAGATGCCATTGGATACAGGGGTTGTGTGATTTGGTTTTTAAATATTCAGAAAATTATCTTGCTTTCTAACTTTTGATTTGGAAAATAATGTTCACAAGAGCTGGAAATTCATTGAACAGTGATAGTGATTTTTAACAAATCAGAACTGCTTACTCAGAAGTAGTAAATCAAGGCTCCTTCAGTTTTATTCCATAGAATTACATTATTTAGTTTTCTTATAATAAACTAGAGGCCCAGTGCATGAAATTCATGCATGCGTAAGGTCCCTAGGCCTGGCTAGGGATCAGAGCTGATCTGCAGAGTGACCAGTGTGGCAATCATGGGGCCCCTGCTGGCACCCGCCTTGGCCAGTCTGGAGCTGCCTGCTCGCCAGCCTCACCACTGCCACTGGTCACCTTCCTCTGGGGGGCGGTCAGGGGAGGAGGCCCCCCACTGTCACCTGCCATGGCTGGCCTGGGGTCTGTGGGCTGGAGGGAGCTCCTGCGTCGAGGGTCTGCCCCCTGGTGGTCAGTGCATGTCATAGCGACCAGTCATTCCTCCAGTCGTTCTGCTGTTTGGTCAATTGCCCATTAGGCTTTTATTATATAGGAATAGAGGCCCAGTGCACGAAATTTGTGTGTAGGGAGGGGAGGTAGTGTCCCTCAGCCCAGCTTGCACCCTTTCCAATCTAGGGCTCCTTGAGGGATGTTGGACATCCCTCTCACAATCCAGGACTGCTGGCTCCCAACTGCTCACCTGCCTGTCAGCCTGATCACCCCTAACCACTCCCCTGCCAGCCCGATCAACGCCTAACTGCTCCTCTGCTGACCTGATTGCCCCTAACTGCCCTCCCTTGCCACCTGGTCACCCCTAACTTTTCTCCCTTGGTGGCCTGGTCACCCCCAACTGACTTTCCCTGCAGGCCTGTCCCTCCCAACTATCCTCTCCTGCTGGCTGGTCCCTCCCAACTGCCAACCCTGCTGGCCTGGTCATCCCTAACTGTCCTCCCTTGCCAGCCTGGTCCCTCAACTGCCCTCCCCTGCAGGTCCAGTCACTCCCAACTGTCCTTCCTTACAGGCCTGGGTCCCTCTCAGCTGTCATCCCCTGTAGGCCTGGGTCCCCTCATCCCCGCCAACTGTCCTTCCCTACAGGCCTGATTGCCCCCAACTACTCTCACTTGCAGGCCTGGTCCCTCCCAATTGCTTTCCCCTACTGGCCATCTTGTGGTGGCCATCTTGTGTCCACATGGGGGCTGCCATGTTTGACCACATGGGGGCGGCCATCTTGTGTGTTGGAATGATGGTCAATTTGCATATTACTTTTTTATTAAATAGGATAATTCACATATTATATAAAGCAGTCATGTTATTTTATTTTCCACAGGTATGTTTGCAATTCGTGCTGATCATGATTTTGTAGTACAGGAAGACTTCATGAAAGCAGTCAGAAAAGTGGCTGATTCTAAGAAGCTAGAGTCAAAATTAGACTACAAACCTGTGTAATTTATTGTGAGGATTTTGATGGCTGCATGACAGACATTGGCTTAATGTAAAAATAAAGTTAAGAAAAATAATGTATGTATTGGCAATGATCTCATTCAAAGTCATGAATAAAAATATATGTGAATAACAAAAATTAGTAACTCAGTATTTGTACTTTTAAGATTGGTACAGAAGAAATTTGTATGTTTGTTAATGTTGCATTTATTGCAGCAGAAGTTATAAGAGTGTGTTATAACTTTTCATATTTGTTGTGTGAGCATTTTGTAAAACATTGAAAATGGTTTGAGATAGTAGTACATTTCTATGACTTATTTTATATCATTTATTTTCTTCATCCTAAAAAGTTGAATAAAATCTGTTTGATTCAGTTCTACATATATTTTTGTCTTTTATAAAAGTACATTTACTATAGTCTTTAAGGTTCTTTATTTAGTAAGTAAACTATTTAATAACCAAGATAAAGTTGTATTTAGGTCAGTGGTGGGGAACCTTTTTTTCCCCCCAAAGGCCATTTGGATATTTAAAACATCATTCCCAAGCCCTATAAAATTATCAACTTAAAAATTGTTAATTTGGCCAAACTTTTAATTAACTCATCCCTAATCTTTGTCAGGGCCAGACATTCCCTACCCCTGATTTAGATTGTTGGCTCTTTAATTTCATTTCAAAACAGTATCCACGCTGTTTTCATAACAGCATCTTACCATGTTTCATGTCTATATACCTCCTTTCAGGAAATCTTTAATTTTCACCTACTGTAACTAGGCTCTATAATAGTTGATTGAAATAGAACAAGCACATCCATAACCTTGTAGATTATAATTGAAAGTAATATTTGCTAATAAACATGACTTGGTTTTCTTAGGTTATATGAGAAGATAGCTCCCTTTTTGAGAATGTTACAGTCTGGGCCCTCTTCCCAGAAAAGTTGGCACATAAGTATACATAATTTTGCGCATGCTACAACTTAAGATTTATTTTTCCCGAGTTCGTTCATGGACTCCATAGGTATCTGGATATCAGGCTGAGTGTCTGATGTAGGGGATGTTAATGTCAGAAGTGTTTGGAACAAAAGTTCTGTTACCTATACACACACAGTTCTTTCTCATATCATGTGACAGTTAAAGATTTAACATTACAATAGGAAATCATCATTGGGCATCAATTAAGATTATCTTACTAAAGTTGTTTAAAAAAGAAACTTGGCTTCAGTTTCATAAACACGAAAAACAAACATGACCTGGGTAATTAGTTATACAATCATTCTTCAAATTAAAAACTTACTAACAAGCCCAGGCCGGTGTGGCTAAGGGTTCAGAGCTTTGGCTTGGGCACTGAAAGGTCTTGGGTTTGATTATTGGTCAAGGGCAAGAACCTGGATTGTAGGTTCAATTCTTGCCTAGTTGGACGAATTTGAGAGGCAACCACTGGATGTGTCTTATATTCCTCCCTCCCTGGATGTGTCTCATATTTCTCCCTTCTTCCCCTTCCCTCCCTCTCTTTCCCTCCCTCTCTCCCCTTCCTTTTCCCTCCCTCCTTCCCTCCCTCTCTCCTTCCCCTTCCCTTTTTCCCTCCCTCCCCTTCCCTCCTTCCCTCCCTTCCACTTTAAAAACCAATGGAAAAAAATATCCTCCAGTGAGGATTAATACAAACAAAATTAGCAGTGTATTGTATGCCTTTTTATAACTTTAAAAGAAAACATTGCATAGTAGAAAAAAATGGATTGCTGAAGCTAGTCCATCTAAAACTCAAAACTATCGAACAGTTCCATTTCTGTCTATATGTTGACTTTTTCATAAATATGACAATATAAAAAGTAATAGGATATTTGTGTTGGTGGGTCTAGGGCAAATATCCATGTGATTTTTTTTTTTTTTTTTTACTTTATCCATTATAATTTGCAATTTAATAAAAGACTTTCTTTTTTACTTTGGTGGTGGTTGTTTTTTCAGGAATCACTTTATTACAAACCTTAAATATTTAAGTGTGGGTTCTTATTTTCCTCATCTGTTTAAATACAAAAAGGATAACAATATCTCCCTATGTCCAGAGAGAACATCATATACCTAATCTTTATTAACAATATGGTATTTACTCCGAGTCCTTTTTATTTATTTTTTAAAATATAATTTATTCATTTTTTACAGAGAGGGATAGAGAGTTAGAAACCGATGAGAGAGAAACATTGATCAGCTGCCTCCTGGGGATGTACCTGCAACCAAGGTACATACCCTTGGCCGGAATCGAACCTGGGACCTTTCAGTCCGCAGGCCGACGCTCTATCCATTGAGCCAAACAGGTTTCAGTTTGGCCATTCGTATACCAAAGGAGAGATTTGCTCCTGTCTGGAATGGGCCCGCTGGTGTGGATGGTCCTCCTGCCTTTTCCAGGACCTTCAGCTGTCCCCGCCCACCTGCCGCAGCCCCGCCTCCTCCTCGCCCGGTGAGCTCCGCACGGGCCCTCCGAGGCCCCGCCCCCTGCGGCTGCGCCGGCGCGAAGGGGCGGGGCGGCGCGCTGACACCTGGCGGCCGCGGGGGGCGGGCCGAAGGCGAGCGTGCGCCGGGATTGGCTGGGGCGGGGCGGGGCGGGGCGGGGAGGGCCGGAGGAAACGGGAAGACGGTTGTGGGGCTCGTGGTGGTGCCCAAGTCTGGGCGGCCCGTGGGGCGCGAGCACTCCGGGGGAGGGAAACCGCAGCAGCATGGCGGCCGGGGACGAGCCGCCCAGCCCTCCGCTGCCCCTCTGTCGCCGCCGCCGCCGCCGGAGTCGCCGGGACCCTCTGGTCTGCGTGTGTCCGTTGTAAGGCCGCTCGCTGCCGCCCGCCAGCCCTCGGCGCACCGGCCCGCCTTCCTCTACCGCCGCCGCCAGCCCCACGGTCGGGCTGGCGAATCACTCGACTCCCACCCCACCCACCAGTCCGCCGGCCGGGATCATGGAGGACGTGAAGCTGGAGTTCCCCTCGCTCCCGCAGTGCAAAGAGGACGCCGAGGTAAGTGTGCCGCTGGCCGCCACGCACAGGCCGAGGGGAGTCCCAGGCCCGGCCCGGGGAGCCTCCGATGCCCCCGCCGCCCTGCTGCCGCCGGCCGCCCCGGGGCCGCGGGCTGGAGCCTCCCGCCCGGGGGAGGTGGGCACTCGCCCGGGCTCTGTTCCTGCCCTCCCCAGGCGCCGGCCGAGAGCCTGGGTCTGCGGTGATTAATTTAAAATGAGTCTCCCCCACCCCAAGTCAGCGTCCAGGACTTGTCTTGGATTAAGTTCCCCGTTTACGGCCAAAGCAATACGAGGGAAATGTTGCTTTTCATCTCAATTTGAGGGATAGCTTTGGTGTCATCTATTTCACTTGTGGGACGCAGGTGGACTAGATACGAGGTCTGACGTTCAAAATGCTCCTTTGGGAAAGTTCCCCAAAGTAGCTGTTTTTGTTTTTGTTTTTGTTTGTTTTGAGGCAAAGCTACAAAGATGGCTTATTTGAATCTGAAATCTTGCCCTTTGGAGGGAAGTATAATAATAAAATTCTTATAACTTGGTCTCCTGATTTCTAATTTGGGGTTCTTTTTATAACCCACTTTACTTTTCCCCCCCGTCTAACTTTTGTATTGAGTTGTGTGTGTGTGTGTGTGTGTGTGTGTGTGTGTGTTTTACCCCACCTATTGTTTATTTCAAATGTATTGCAGAATACTAAACTAGGATTTTCTGAAATCTAAAATTAGTAACAGGACAAGGCATGCCTTGGCACGATCAAGAAAGAAAGAAGTCTAAAATTTCTAGTTTTCAATATCTTAAAAGTAATTGGGAAAAAAACTACTTTTAAGAGACCATTCAGTTTATACCAAGTATTTATTCTGTTGAATATCTTCATTTGGGGCTCACAGTTTTTTTTGTGTGTGTGTTTTTTTAAATATGTTTTATTGATTTTTTTTTTTTTTTTTACAGAGAGGAAGGGAGAGTGAGAGAAACATTGATGATAGAGAAACTTTGATCAGCTGCCTCCTGCACACTCCCTACTGGGGATGTGCCTGCAACCAGAACCTGGGACCCTTGAGTCTGCAGGCCACTGACCCACTCTTTTTGTTTGAGGGATCTTTTGCTTGTTGTAGTGATCCTTGAGATTTGCATATGTTTTCAGAATAGATTCTTTTCTTTTTTACATTCTTATTGATTTGAGAGAGAGAGAGGAAGGGAGAGGGAGAGAAACATCGATTCGTTGTTCCATGTACTTATGCATTCATTGGTTGATTTATTGCACATGTGTCAAACACAAGGCCCGCGGGCCAAATCCAGCCCGCCAGGCCTTGCAATGTGGCCCGCACCACGCTGTCATCACTGCACTCCGCTGTCAGTTTATGACATTGTCAGTTTATGACTGTTCAGTAAACCATTCGGCCCGCGATTTAGGCTGGATTTTAGATTTTGGCCCCTTCTCTGATTGAGTTCGACACCCCTAATTTATTGTATGTGCCCTGACCAGGGATGGAACCCACAACCTTGGTCTAAGGGGAGGACACTCTAACCAGCTAAGCTACCTGGCCAGGGCCAGAGTAGACTCCTTTAATGGTGGGGGGAGGGGGGTTGAATTTATGTTTAAAAATGAATTTAACTTTTGTTGTTGTTTAATATGGGATAGTGTAAATGAGGGGCATGTTTTTATATCTTCATAATTATTCAGTCATTTCAGCACTGGAAGCAAATTTAGGAATAATGTCGAGCATCCCCAGTTTTCCGGTGAAGAGATTGCAGTTTACTGAGAATAAGTCCATGGTAACAAAGTAACACAAGACAAAGTGAGGACCTGAATTCTTCCCCCCCCACCCCCCATCCTAAAATTTCCAGTTTAAAATGTTTACAGATTTTAATATACTCTTTTATTATGTATATAATATGTGTTATTCCTGCAAAAATAATAAAATCTTACTGGAAATATATCTTTCTTGTTCTCAAAGTCTAGTAGATAATGATAACAGATACTACCTACTGAAAGCCAATTAATTTCTTATTTCATAACATTAGCTGTTTCTACTCTCTCTTTTTTTTTTTTTTTTTTAATATTTTTATTGATTTTTTACAGAGAGAAAGGGAGAGAGATAGAGAGCTAGAAACATCGATGAGAGAGAAACATCGACCAGCTGCCTCTTAAACACCCCCTACCGGGGATGTGCCCGCAGCCCACATACATGCCCCTGACCGGAATTGAACCCGGGACCTTGCAGTCCGCAGACTGACGCTCTATCACTGAGCCAAACCGGCTTTGGCGTGTTTCTTCTCTTTTTGTTGCAAAACTCAGACTAGCTTAAGCAAAAAGACATGAAGTAACTAAATTCAGAAAGTTGGAGGTGCAGCTAATCTTAGGGTCTTGACTAGACAGTATTATAGTGTATCAGAGCTGCCACTCTTCAGTGCTTGTCCCTACTTTGTCACAGTGTCTCTGCTTTTCCTTGGGCCCTTTCACTCGTATGGAGTGTGGCCATTAACTCCGGGTGTACACATTGAGGAATAAAAGCGCTTCTCTGCAAGCTTCGGTGTTTAAAAGCCAGAGGACTGGCCCAACTCGGGTCTTCTTTGGATCAGTCACTACAGCCTGGAAGTGGTAAATATAATGAAGGGCCCAGGCTAGGTCAGATACCCGCTTCCTTGGCTAGGATAGTGAAGTTTATCATCAGTAGACATTTCCACAGAAGAGGGAGAGTGCTTTTTGAGCAGAGAAAACTAAATACCCATTAAATAGGGTGTGTAGTTACTCATGCTAATCTGATAAACTAATTTCCAATGAGATATGTGAAGTGTCAGGTGGTTTTAAATGTAGTTAGCATGACCAGCCAGCATAGTGTCTTCCACATAGGAAGCACTACATGGAAACTAAAATACAATCCTATCATCTCTTTAAGAACATTCTTGAAATACTGGTCAGGGCATTCTTTATAGGTCAGTGCTTGTGTTACCAGTCCAAAGTGCCCCAAAGCTTTGAAAGGCAAGACCAAGCAGGAGCTGTTATCTTGAAGGTCACGGAAACAACACAGACTTGAACAAGATGGAGTCAGAGAGACCAAGCATTTTACTTTTACGTGAGCAAAAATTTAGCTGTGTTCAGATCAGTTTGCAAAAAGATCAGCACTCCTTTGTTTTAAAGTACTGTGATTTCCCAATGTTTTGAGGATGAAATCCAAACCTGTAACATCATCCGGAGGGTCCAGTGTGATCTTGCATCTGCCTGCCTCTTTAACCTCATTATGGGTTATTCTTCCTCTTGCTTCCTTCTCTGTATGCCTTGTTATAGTCATCTTTCCTCAGTTCCTGTAATGCTTCCCCCCCCCCCCCCCCCCCAGTTAAGTACCTTTGCATTTACTGTTCTTCTTTATCAGTTGTTAAAATACAGATTCCTGAATCCCAACTAAGAAGTTCTAAACTAGAGTTTTTGGGAACATATAGGTAAAATTGTATACTTAATTAGTAGAATCTGTATTTTAACAACTCCACCAGGTGATTCTCATCATGAGAGAAGTTTGGGAAACACTGCTCTACATGGTTGTCAGCACTCTCCTTGCTCTCAACTAGTTAACTATAGGCATGCATCTCATAATCACATTTCCATCAACTTTTTTAGTTTTTATAGGCAGAATGAAGTTGGAATGAAGAAATTAAAAGTGAATTATTTCAGACTAGGACACCTTCCTCTAAAGGGGATCTTTTCAGACAGGTAAGAAACTCCAGATGGCCCAGCTGGATGCCTCAGTGGTTGAGCTGCAACCTGTGAACCAGGAGGTCAAGCTTAGATTCTTGGTCAGGGCACATGAGTGGGTTGTGGATTCAATTCCCAGGTACTATCTCTCTTTCCCTCTCTATCTCTGAAATCAATAAAACTATATTTTTAAAAATCAATTCCAGACTGATTAAGATTATGATTCTGCAAGAGGTTGAAACTGCATTTAGAATCAGTATTAGCTCTGGCCATTGTTTCTCAGTAGATAGAGCGGCAGCCTGAGCACAGAAGGTTAGTGGATTTGATCCTGAGCCCCAGTTAGAGTATGTGCAGGAGGTAACCAATCAATGATTCTCTCTCACATTGATGTTTCTCTCTTTCTCCCATTCCTACCTCCCTTCCACTCTTTCTAATATATTTTATTGATTTTTATACAGAGAGGAAGGGAGAGAGAGAGTTAGAAACATCGATGAGAGAGAATCATCGATCAGCTGCCTCTTGCACACCCCCCACTGGGGATATGCCCGCAACCAAGGTAACATGCCCTTGACCGGAATCGAACCCGGGACCCTTCAGTCCCCAAGCTGACGCTCTATCCATTGAGCCAAACCAGTCCCGGCATCCCTTCCACTCTTTCTAAAAGTCAATGGAAAAAAGTATCCTCTGGTAAGGATTAATACAAACAAACAAAGAATCAGGTAGTCAATCTAGGTTTAGTGTCATTGGCTTTCATTGAGAGTGATACCATTTGGGGCCTGTGGTTTTCTGTTTAACAGTTTTGATGATAGAGTCTTTCTTACTTGTGGCAAGATTATAGTAGTTTTTTAGATGTGAGGAAGAAAAATAAGTATTACAGTGTTAATTTTTCTAAAAAATGAGTTGCATAGTTAGGACTGTTGGTTTTATAATTCAAAAATTAATCTATTTTCAAGTAGAAAGTGAAATATAATTTACTTCAATCTTAGGTTAGCAACTTAAATGTTTTCCTTTCTTTATTTTTTAAAATGTTTTTATTGATTTCAGAGAGGAAGGGAAAGGGAGAGAGGTGGAAAGTGATGAGAATCATCAATCAGAAGCCGCCTGCATGCCCCTCCACTGGGAATCGAGCCTGAAACCCAGGCATGTGCCCTGACCGGGAATCGAGCTGTGACCTTGTTCATGGGTCCATGCTCAACCACTTAGCCACATCGGCTGGGCCCTTTATCTTTTGATTCCCTTAGTACAACATCAAAAATAAGACTTGCTTAATAGCACTTGAGCATCCCTTTCCTAGTACCTTTACATTTAGAATGGTGCTTTTGTAACCTGACTTAGAGTAAAATTACCCAAGGAACTTTTTAAAAATAGCCATGCCTAGACCCACCATCACCTATTCTTATTTGATTCGTCTGAGATGGAGCCAGATAATTCTAACGAAGGTGGGCAGGTTAAAGAAAACTTGATATAGAAGCATTTTACTTGAATGCCTTTCTGTCTTCCCATATTCTCCCAACCCTTTTGAGTGAACATCTTTGGTCCTTTGTTTTTGGCAAAGGTTGACAAGGGGTGGCAACTAAAGGAAAGGGCTTATTCTCAAGAGAACTACATTTTTTTTTGGAGGAGACTATAATAATAATTTTTCTGTTTTGTGAAATGTCCCAGGTCAGATGTAGCATTCTGATCATTCTTTCCCCCCCAAGTTGTTCCCCGGACCTATGTAGTATTTGTAATCTATCTTGGCATTTCTAAAAATTATGTTTTAATCCACCTGATAGTAAGAATTAAGTTTTTATGTACCTAACTAGAGGCCTGGTACATGAAACTCATGCACTGGCAGGGGTGGAGGTGGGGATGGGGGGTCCCTCAGTCTGGCCTGTGCCCTTTCACAGAGAGCACTTGGAGGATGTCCGACTGATGGCATCCTTAGCGCTGCCGAGGAGGCGGGAGGCATTCCCACCACTGCTGCTGCACTCGGTTCGCCAGCAGTGAGCACAGCTTCTGGCTGATTTCTACCCTCTGGTGGTCAATGCGCATCACAGCGACCAGTTGTTCCACCGTTTGGTCGATTTGCATATTAGCCTATTTTTATATCAGATGGTTATAGCCTATATTCTTTGATTCATTTATCATATACTCTGGTTTGTTTATTTACTTATTTATTTTAAAACATATTTTTATTGATTTCAGAGAGAGAAAGAAACATCAGTGATGAGAGAGAATCATTGATCAGCTAGCTACCTCCTGCACGCCCCCTACTGAGATGAGCCTGCAGCCTAGACATGTGCCCTGACCGCATATTGAACCATGATCTGGTTGATATGTCGATGCTCAACCACTGAGCCACACCTGCAGGGCCATTTATTTATTGATGGATCCTTGAACATTTTAATAACATTTTTCTGCCCTATAAATGCAGTTTTATAGATGCTATAACTGCATTTGTATGAGAAAGAAGATAGAATGGCTCCTCCACCTACTCCCTCCTCCTCCTCTTCCTCCTCCTCCTCCTCACCTTCTTCTCATTCAGCTGCTGCGGGGCTGGGCTGCTCCTCCTTCCTCACCCGGGCGCCCGCTGAGATGTTTAACTGCGCAGTGAGCCTGCTGAGCAGGAAGGGACCACCGTCAGACATCCACGACAGTGATGGGAGTTCCAGCAGCAGCCGTCAGATCCCCAAGAGCACAGCCAAGTGGGCGGCCTCTCTAGAGAATCTACTCGAAGACCCGGAGGTGTGAAAAGATTTCGGGAATTTTTAAAAAAGGAATTCAGTGAAGAAAATGTTTTATTTTGATTAGCCTGTGAAGATTTTAAGAAAACACAAGATAAGAAGCAGATGCAGGAAAAGGCAAAGGAGATCTACATGACCTTCCTGTCCAGCAAGGTCTTATCACAAGTCAACATCGAGGAGCAGTCCTGGCTCAACGAGAAGATCCTGGAAGAACTGCACCCCGTGATGTTCCAGAACCTCCAGGACCAGATCAAGAGGGAGACTGGGGCTGTTTGAGGCATCCATACTGAGGAAGCACCCTGTCATACCCACTGAAGATCTTCAACCTAATGAAGTACGACAGCTACAGCCAGTTCTTGAAGTCTGGCTTGTTTTTAAAGCACAAGCTAACTGAGGAAGAGAAGGAGGAGCCACCCAACACCCAAACGGCAGCCAAAAGAGTGTCGAGAACTTATAACACATGAGTCCCCTCCACCCTCTACCCCTCCCCACCCCAGCCATCGGCACTGGCAGCTCCCTGTCGCCAAGGGACTCACTCAGGACCATGCAGGATGTAGAATTGCTTTGTTGTCTGCAAGGACTGAAATGTACAAAACCCATCCATGGGATATGTGTATTTTATTAACTGCTTAACCAGTAAGTTTTGCATGATGGCTAATCTTATGTAGAAAACACACACACATTGCTTTGAAGTTTTAAGTTCACAAACTCACCCTGGTGGATGGAGTCCTTAAACACTGGACACGGAGCATTTTACAGTTTGATTAAATGTCATGCGAAGCCACCAGGTGACACACATAGCCAAAAAAAAAAAGGAAGATAGAATGAAAAATGTTTTAATATGTGGTACCCTTTATCATTGATGATTGAAGGATTTTCACTTGTGAATTAATTTTTATTAGGAGCAGATGTGTTTCACAATTAGGGATATTTTGACTTAGTTGGCTTGCTTTGGTTTGAAAAATATAGTTGGACTACTTGGTTAATCCACAAAATTTGGGAAATTGATTCTTCTAATTAATATTAACTCACAGTAGATTGACAGTTTTACTAGGAGTCTGACCGATTAATAATACCACCATTTCTAAAGTGATGGATTTTAGGAACAGCATGAGCAGGCAGAGATTATGATTGAGAAGACTTGGTTATTAGAGATCTATTCAGACCTATAGATGTCTGGTAGAGCAAGACTGTGAGCATGAACAACTTTTAAAATCTTGATATAGTATGCCAAAGGCATGAGCAGAATTAGTAGACTAAGAAGTTTAAGATTTGTTCTGTAGGTAGGTAGTAATCCAGGCTAAGGCAACAAGGAGGGAAGATTTGAGATCAAGAATAGTTCCAGCCGAAACCGGTTTGGCTCAGTGGATAGAGTGTCAGCCTGCGGACTGAAAGGTCCCAGGTTCGATTCCGGTCAAGGGCATGTACCTTGGTTGTGGGCTCATTCCCAGTAGGGGATGTGCAAGAGGCAGCTGATCGATGTTTCTCTCTCATTGATGTTTCTGGCTCTCTATCCCTCTCCCTTCCTCTCTGTAAAAAAATCAATAAAATATATTTAAAAAAAAAAAGAATAGTTCCAAATGAAATATTCTGTGATAGAAAGCTTTTAAGTTTCAAAGGATACTTATAGCAAATCCTGATACTCAGTGAAGGAGCATGCGAGCTTATCTATCCTATGCATAGGAATAATTTTTCATTCTCTATAACTTGCTTTTTACTTCTATAATACCTTTCTATTTCCTTCAAGCCTGTTTTTTCACTTAAATTTTCAGGTAAATTTTGAATTCTATCCCATTTGGTCTTGCTTGATCTGATATAAAATGTTTTCAATTATTGGACAGTGAAAATCTTTTTCTTCAAAAAATTTTTTTGGTAAATGATATTCCAGAACCTCGTTTCCCTATATATTTTCCCATTTTTCTTTTATCATGCAAAATTTAGAGAATTTGTTTTAGGTAAACTCAAAAGTATACATTTCTTTAATCACTTTTTTCCCCTCACAGTTTGACAAGTTGTTTCAGGAAGATAAGGCTGGCTGTTTAAAAAGAAAAGAAAAAGAAAAATGATTCATAGTATCTTGTGCAATGATCACAGAATGCACATCTATTGTGTGCTTATTCTGTCAGGCACTATGCTCAGTGTTTTGTCTTAATGATGTATTGTCCCCTTTATCATTATAAAACTAGAGGCCCAGTGCACAAAATTCATGCACGGGGGTGGGGGTGGGGGTGGGAGGTGTGTATCCTCAGCCCAGCCTGCACCCTCTCCAATCTGGGACCCTTCTCACAATTCAGGATTGCTGACTCCCAACTGCTCACCTGCCTGCCTGTCTGCCTCCTAACCAGCCTGATCAATGCCTAACTGTTCCCCTGCCAACCTGATTGCCCCCACCTGCCCTCCCCTGATGGCCTGGTCACCTCTAACTGCCTTCCCCTGCCAGCCTGGTCGCCCCTAACTGCTCTCTCCTGCAGGCATGGTCCTCCCAAATGCCCTCTCTTGCAGGCCTGGTGCCCCATTACAGGCCCGGTCACCCCTAACTGCCCTCCCCTGCTGGCCTGGTCTTCCCCCAACTGCCCTCCTCTGCCAGCTAGGTCACCCCTAACTGTTTCCTTCCTTCATCTGGTAAGCGCTATTTCCTAAACTCACTAGTTTATTGAGTTCCTCAGATCCAGAATTTCTGTTTGGTTCTTTTTTATTTTTATTTCAAATTGTAAGAGGAAGGACTCTTGTAGCTAAGGACCCTAACCTTTAGCTCCACCTTGAATAGGTTCCAAGAAAGGAGACTGAAAGCATAAGGAGGTACCTCTAGCCCACCTAGAGGGCGATAAGGCACCTTACATTAACTGGTGATATTGTCAAAACAGTGAAGTTGGACCTTAGTTCTTGAGTACTGCAAAGAAAGAATTCAGAGCCAAGAACTCAAATTATGAGAAGTTTATTTAGAAAATTACAGAGATAGTAAAAACGAGGCATAGAAGAAATGGGTTAAGGAAACAAGTTACAGAGGCAAAAGAAGGACCATTGGAGCTTAAGAAAGTACTCTTGAAAAGAAGGGTGTGCTCTTGGAAGAAAGTGACTATTGGATCCTTTTTAAAAAAATGTTTTTATTGATTTTTAGAGAGAAAGGGGTAGAGAGATAGAAACATCTATGACACAGAAATATCCTCAATCGGCTACCTCCTGCATGCCACCTACTAGGGATCAACCTGCAAATGGGGCATGTTCCTTGATCGGAATCGAACCATGACCTCCTGGTTCCTGGGTCTATGCTCAACCATTGAGCAATACAACTGGGCTTATTTGGTTCTTTAAAGATTCATCTCTTTGGAAAAGTATTCCTTTTGTATGTGCCTTGAGTGGGGATCAATCCTGCAACCTTGGCATATCAGAACAAGGCTGTAACCAACTGAGCTATTTTATTTTATTTCACTAAACTGCCTGAGTTTTCTTCTATTTCGTTGTTTTAGGAATTGCAGTCTTGAATTCTCTGTCATTTAAATCATATATTTTGATGTCTTTAAGTTTATTTTCAGGAGATGTTTTCCTTTTCTTTCTGAGATACCTTGTTGCCTTGGTTTTATGGTATTTGATGGACTTTTTCCTCTGCCTAGGCATTTATGGGAATGCAATCTGCTTTTTTAAAAAGAGTGGTCCTTCTCTATTTAGCAGGTCGATCCGAAGAGGTTTTGTTGTTGTTCATTAAGTTGTGCTGAAGTGTTTTTGTTTTCTCTTGCACTGCTTTGTCTTCTTGGATCTCTGTCGGTAAGCGAAAATGCCCTACATTCCCTGGGGAAATAGGCATCTCCTCTGTGATCCTTTCGTTCGAGCACTATCCCCATGGAGGAATGTGGTGGGCAATGGGGTTCTAAACCTGTGAAATCCCAGTGCTGCCCCCTGGAACCAGCTGCTTCCCTGCCCTAGGCGTCCAGGTGCCCCCCACTTGGCTTAGCTGCAATGGGTTGGCGCAAGGTGGCCTGGGAAAGGCAGGCTTTTGCATTGTGGCTTTGTTACCCCAGTAATGGCAGCTGCCAGACCTCCCTCGTGGGGACCAGCCCCAGCATGCATCCACCACTCTGGAAGGAATGCTTCTGCCTCTCCAGCTCTCCAGGCTGCAGATGGCGCTCTCTGCAACCTGATACTGCTACAGCTTCATCTGGGCCCCAGTGCTAGTTCTTGCTGCCAGCTCCCAGTGGGCGAGGGGGAGCAGCCAAGACCCATTGGCCTTGCTTTCTTCCTTGCAATGGCGGCTGCTAGACCACAGCTGCCCTGTCCCTGGGGTTAGCTACAGTATGTGCTGACTGCTCAGGCAGGACTGTTACTACCTTTCTGCTCCTAAGTGCTTCAGAGGGTGCACACTGCAATCTGATTCCTCCCCTCTTCTGAGACCTCATATTTTCCAACTTTGAATTTAGGTCATTTGAAAGGTCACTTCTATTTTCCAGTTCACAAATTCTTTCTTTATCTGTGTCCTTTCTTCTGTTTGATTCATTCACTGTTTTTTAATTTTTAAATTCAATTGCACCTTTTCATTTCTACATATTCCGTTGCCTCTCTTAAAAATTAGTTTCTTAATTAATGGTCATATTTTTGCTACTCTCTTATTATATTAAATGTTTGGTGTGGGGGTTTTTTTAATCCTCACCTGAAGATACCTTTATTGGTTTTGAGAGAGACAGACAGACAGACAGACAGACAAACATTGATGTGAGAGAGAAACATCCATCAGTTGTCTCTTCTACATGCCCCAACTGGGAATCAAACCCACCACCTTTCAGTGTACAGATGATGCCACAACCAACTAAGTTTCACCGGCCATGGCTGTATGTGTTTTGAATTTTTCATCATTGTCTGCAGTCTGTGGGTGTCATTCAGTTATATCTGCTTTTCATGGTAGCTCATTTCCACTACCACCTTTTTTTTAGTCAGTTTTTTTAATTTATTTATTGTGAGCTCATTGGAACTTACCTGTGTGAATTCTTTCTTTCTTTCTTTCTTTCTTTCTTTCTTTCTTTCTTTCTTTCTTTCTTTCTTTCTTTCTTTCTTTCTTTCTTTCTTTCTTTCTCTCCCCTCCCCTCCCCTCCCCTCTCCTCCCCTCCCCTCCCCTCCCCTCCCCTCCCCTCCCCTCCCCCGAGGATATTTTCCCATTGATTTTTAGAGAGAGTGAACGAGAGAGGGAAAGACAGAGAAATATCGATGTGAAAGAAACATTGATTGGTTGATTCCTGCTCGAGCCCTGACCGGAGTCCGAGTCGGGGATGACCCTCAGTCCACAGGCCGATGCTCTATATCCATAGAGCCAAACTAGCTAGGACCCAGCTTTTTATCTTTTATTTGACTTTTCACTTTGAGTAAGTCCTAGGCTTTGTCTTATGTCACACCTGCATAGTGCTATTTAAAATATGGCTGTGATGAGGATCTGGAACAACTACAACCTTCATTCTTGGAATTCATGGTTTTGGAAAACTTTTGGCATTGTCTAGTAAAGTCAAATATAGGCTTACCCTTGTGATCTAGCAATTCCATTGCTACTTACATATCCAAGAGAAATGAATGCATATGACTACCAAAGGGCACATAAAAGCATTTCGCAGCATCTTTATTCATAATTGCCAAAACCTGGAAGCTACTTAAATCTCCACAGGAGAATGAGTAAATTGTGTAATATTCATACAGTAGTATACTACACAGAAATAAAAAGGGGGAAACTGACATACACAACGACATGGGTGAATCCCAGACATTAAGTGGAAAGAAAGAAGCCAGACATAAAATAGTTGATTCCACTTATAAGAAGTTAAAAAACAGGCAAAACTAATCTCTAGTGATTAACTTACTTGTTAATTTAGTTGTGCATTTAAAGATTAGTTTTTTACATAGATAAATTTTATTTTTTGTTGTTTTTCATTTAATTTTTCCATTTATTGACTCAATGCCCTCTTCTCCACTCCCCACAATCACCACACTGTTGTCCATATTCATAACTTCTCATTTAAAAAAAATGTATTGATTGATTTTGAAAGAGAGATGGAGAGGTTAATTTTTATATGTGCCCTGACCATGACTTGAACTCGCAATCTTGATGCATCAGGATGATGCTCTAATCAAACTACTGCACCAGGGCCTGCCTCCCTCCCTCCCTCCCCCCCCCCCCCTCTCATTTAAAAAAAAAACACATTTTTATTGATTTTTAGAGAGAGAGGAAGGGAGAGAGAAAGACAGATAGAAACATGGATGAGAGAGAAACATCAGTTAATCAGCTGCCTTTTGCACACCCCCTTCTGGGTATCAAGCCCACAACCTGGGCATGTGCCCTGATCAAGAATAGAACTGGCGACCTCTTAGTGCATGGGACCATGCTCAATCAGTTGAGCCACACTAGCTGGGCTTTTTCTCTTTTTTAAACTGTCATCACATAGACAATTTCTCGGGATTTATAATCTACTACTACTACATTGCTGAGACCAGTTTTCAATATTAAAATATATTTTCTGTTTCTTCCCTGTGTGTGTGGGTTTTTTGTTTGTTTGTTTGTTTGTTTTTAACGAAGCCTGCTGTCATTGCAGGAGTATTCTCCCTTTCCATTTTAGGAGTATAAAAGTTCTAAAAATATTTTTTCTGACTTGGAGAATCGGGATAAAGGAAATTTCTTGTACAATTTTTTGCAACTTTTCTGTAATCCTAAAATTATTTTAAAATAAAAGGTTTGTGTATTTTTTTTTTTTAAAAAGCAAATCTTCCAGTTTTAACTTCAGAAATCTAATTACTATTTACAATTCTGAGTTTTAAGCAACCAAGTTGGAAACTTGGAATGCAATCCATTTATACATTAGGACTTTATGTACTGTATTTGATTTTTCATGTCAATTTGCTGTCATTTCTTTGGTTTTTCCTTAGCTTTTAAAATATTTTTGTCTTTGCCATTGGCATTTTCCATTATTTTCCAACTTCTTTATCTTGGTCTGCATTCCAAAAACAGAATGAAATCTATGCTTTCTTGAAATGTATATTTCAAATGAATTAAACAAGACAGAATTTTAAGCCCAAGTAAGATATGGGAAAGGCTGTTTGACAAGCATCTGGCAGTTTATATCAGAGATGGCAAATATCTGTCATATACCATTCTTCTTTCATCCATTGCAGATATTGCTTATTGATCACAATACTCTTCTTCCTTAGTCTTTTCCACTCTTTATTTTAGCTATCTGCTGCCAGTTGATTTGAGTTGGCATGAATGTAAAAAAAGTCTATTAATATCTATAATTTAGAGGATTATTTGGGGGAGAAACTTCTGGAATATCTATTCTTATAATTCATGAACTGTTCTATCCATTGTATGAAGTAATATAATCATAATTTTGGAAGGCCAATTATTTAAAGAATACCTTGTTTCTTGTTACTTACATTTTCAGGTGTTTGTGTAGCCAATTGAATCTGCTATTTATATAGAATATTCTTAAAGTATAATCTTTTCTTAAAATTTCACATGCTTGAATGTCACATCTTTAACCTTTAATTGGATGACAATTTTTATAATGTTATTTAACTTTTATTCTTGCGTGTGTTTTTCTATTTTTAAGGAGTGGACCTACCCTATGAGACGAGAGATGCAGGTATGACAACCTTTTTGTTTACTTAAGCCAACCTATATTATTAGTGGACTCAGGAGGTTGGCCAGCCAGCCCCATCACCTGGTTGAACTCCAGTTAAACTCTCGGTGAAGAGGATAATTTGCATATTACCCTTTTATGATATAGGATCATTAAATAACCTATTTTCGTGAAGGATTTGAATCCTTTGTGGCTCATCTGTTGACTCATAATCTGTAGGTTCATCACTAAGTATTTTTAAATATTAATAGATTTAAACTTAATTGTGGATCTTAAAAAGATGAGAAATGAATTGTTGCAGTTCTTATTTTTAAGATTAGAACCATGGACACAATAATATATGTGCATGCTAAACGAGTCACTTTGGTTTTTTGCATTTAAAAAATTTGGTACAGTATTTTTATTCCTTTTGAAAGCAGTTTGTTCTGCTTGTCTAGTTTAGATACATTCAGAAGAGTTCAGTGTATATGGAAATATGTCATTCGGACTATATCATACCTTAGATACTAATACAATGTGTTATATTAGTGATTTCCAATCAACTTCCATATCTAACTCCTCCAAAAGACTGAGTCAAATTCTCCCAGTGTGGTATGACTTAAGCAATAGCTAATTCTCTTAACAGTTCACTTTTCTTTTGCATTTCTCACCATTTACAGTCACTCTCCTAGACCTAGGGTCAAGCAATATCTTTTATTCCTGGGAATCCTTTTACTTCTAAAAATCAGTTTATTTCTTAGTGAAAATCCATTTTTTTAAAGTATGTGAGTACCAAACTCTGGGGAGGGAGGGCATGTATGGGAAAGGGGGGCAATGGTATATGTACACAGATAATAATTTAATAAAAATAAATAAATAAATAAATAAATAAATAAAGTATGTGAGTACCTAAGAGGCATTTTACTTGGTGCTGTGGGGAATGCAAAGATGAGTAAAAGGTCATTTCTGCTCACAAGAAGCTGTTACAAGAAATCAGAAGATATCCTATAGAACTGAACTACTATGTTAGTATCTTGGGTATGATACAGCCTGACTGAAAGCATTCTAGATTGAATTCTCATAGAATAAGTTTTAATGCAACATAAATTGACAGTTTAATTGTTGAAATTGTCAATAAGCAAACATTTGAATTTGGTCTTTTTTTTCACTTGCTATACTTTTTCAATTATTAACTATAGATAGCAGTTCTTTTTAAAAAAATTTTTTTTATTGATTTCAGAGAGGAAGGAGGAAGGAAAGAGATAGAAACATCAATAATGAGAAGAATCATTGGTTGGCTGCCTCCAGCATGCCCCATACTGGGGGATCAAGCCCAGTACCCAGGCATGTGCCCTGACCAAGAACCAACCGTGACTTCCTGGTTCATTTGTTGATACTCAAGCACTGAGCTATGCTGTCCGGGCTAGATAGCAGTTCTAATCTTGTATCTGGTACTGCTTTTGATGTGGCTGAATAAGGCTAAATGTAATTCCAAAGGGAACATTTTCTTTATGCCTATTTCTAGATTTTATCAGAGAATAGAAGTAAAATTAGAGGTGTTTTATTAATGTAAAAGATAATCCTATAATGTATTAATTCTACCCAAACTGCTATAAAAGCACTATTGTCAGTAAAACTCGGGGAAGAAAAAAGCACTGTGGAAGCTTAATATCTGGAATGTATTATTCAGAACCACATTTGAATTTTGAATATCTTGTTTGATATATAAAGCACATCTTCATTTCTCTTCTCAATCATTTGCTCATTGTAGCTGGGAAATGTTCTCTAGATAATCAGCTTTTTAGCAAATTATTATTACTATGAAAACACCCAATATCTACTTTTAAGGTACATATTTCATATAGATTTAAATTGCTAATGGTAAATATCTTTTTTTTTTTCTTTCTAGGAAATTTTACCTGGATTGTTTTTAGGCCCATATTCTTCTGCTATGAAAAGCAAGGTATGAACTTTAGGTTAGGTTCATCAAGAAACTTTATTAACCCACTTTTTTAGAATAATTTTTATTTTAGTAGAAAGAGTTTTATTTGAGGGTTCACAAATAATTGCATGTTAACAGTAATTGTTGCGTTGGAGTACCTGCCTCTTTCCAAATTTTACTGGGCCAGTGATCCTCAAGTGTTTAACCACAAATCATAAATGAGTTTTCTATTTTATTTTTCTTATCTACTTCTTACAACCACTCAGTGACTAGATAGTGCTTTCCCCATTTTTCACATGAGAAAACTGAGCTGCAGAGGTGCGATATAAAGCTTAGGCTCTTATGACTCCAAAGTCCATGTTTTTAGCCACTGTATGGTATTGTTTTCCAAATAAATTATCTTTAATTGAGCTCTAAAATTATAGTTGTAAAATAGTCCTATTAGTCTTTTGAGGAGATTTAACATATTAATCTTGAATCATTGAAATCTCTTGCTGATCATTAAAGTTATATTATTTTTTCCATTGATTTCTAGAGAGAGTGGAAGGGGAGGGAGAATGGGATGAGAGAGAGAAACAGAAAGAAACATCGATGTAAGAGAGACATATCAATTGGTTATCTTCTACACATGACCCTACTGGGGGTGGGGAATGTGCAAGCAAAGACATACCCTTGACTGGGAACCAGTCCTGCAACCCTTTGGTCCACAGACTGATGCTCTACCAATGAAAAACTGGCCACAGCAGTTATATCATTTTAAAGTTAGCTTTAATCACCTTTATTTAAAGTGCAGATGTGTCTGTGTTCTAATGTTGAATTGTGTATTTTCAAACATCTGTGTTACAGTAAGATGATGTTTGTATTTTAAACTGTTTCTCTCCCTGCCTCTTCTTTTTTTTATAGCTACCTATACTACAGAAACATGGAGTAACCCATATCATATGCATAAGACAAAATATTGAAGCGAACTTTATTAAACCAAACTTTCAACAATTATTTAGGTAAGATTATTGCTTTTATTTATTAAAATGTTATGTGTAGCAAACATGTAATCTGGTTTTTAATTCAAGTTGATTTTATTATATCAGATTTTCTTCTGTACAGAGATGGGGTGTATAAGACATCATTTTAAAAATAAATGTCCTTTAAAATATTTTAATGTTGGCCACTTTGGTTCAGTGGATAGAGCATTGGCCTGCAGACTGAAGGGTCCCAGGTTCAATTCCAGTCAAGGGCATGTACCTCAGTGTGGGATGTGCAGGAGGCAGCTGATTGAAGTTTCTCGCTCATCAATGTTTCTGACTCTCTATCCCTTTCCCTGCCTCTCTGTAAAAATTCAATAAAATATATATTTTTTAAAAATAAAATATTTTAAATAAGTAATTCATGTACATAATGCAGAATTCTAAAGGTTTGAAATACTGTATACAAAAAGTAGGTTTCCCTATTCCTATCCCGTGATTCAGTCCCTTCCTAAAGGTATCCAATTGTTACTTCTTTTTGAGAATCTTTCCACAATAATTTACATATGTAAGCAAACTAGTGACCCGGTGCATGAAATTTGTGCACATTAAAAGGGGATTTAATTTGAAGAAATAATTTAATATTGCTATTTGCCCTTTTTCTATCATAGAAGTGTCAGAGATGAAAGGAAATTAGTAAAATATATGTGAAAATCTTCCTCCTGTAAGAGTCTGGGGTATACCACGGGACCCAGAGTCAAGTCCTCTCCCACACACAAATGCACCTCAAAATCGCTTGCGTCCCAGATATGGGAAGGGACCGCAGGAGGGCTCTAGGGCATGTCTAGCCCATCTCACCCAGTCACGATCAACCAGACCCCAGCAGCAAACTAACCTACCAGTCGGAGCATCTGCCCCCTGGTGGTCAGTGCATGTCTTAGTGACTGGTGAATGGTTGGACACTTGCATATTAGGCTTTTATTATATAGGATAGTTGTAATAATAGTTTTTTAAAAATATATATGTCAATTTTTTTTTTAATTAATTTCAGAGTGGAAGGGAGAAGGAGATAGAAACATCAGTGATGAGAATCATTGATCATCTGCCTCTCGCATGCCCCCTACTGGAGATTTAGCCACAACCTAGGAATGTGCACTTGACTGGAATTGAACCCGGGACCCTTCAGTCCACAGGCCGACACTATCCACTGAGCCAAAACAGCTAGGGCCATTAGTAGCTTTTGACATTCAAAATGGCATGTAGTAAGATAGTTTAGTTTAACTCTAAATTAACATTTTTCCCCCTGAAGCAAAGATTTATCCCATCATTCTAAGGTACTATTGTTGTCAGAATCCTTATGGTTTTTACAATGGATTATCCTTGGATCCTGAGCTTCAACTTCTCTCTGATATGCCCTGAATTTATTAATATTTTACCATTAAAGAACTGTAATTTTTAAAACAATATTGACTAAAAATTATTTTCATAACTTATTTATAGTTGTGTTAGTAAACAGGTCATGTTGGATAAATTAGAAATGGAAGTTTTTCACAAAATAAAAAAAGCCTAGCATATTAATAATATCTTATTTTAAATGTTTTCCAAAGCATAAAGTTCCAGGACAGGTGGTTCTCTTAATTTTTTGTGCTACTGAAAGTTAGTTCAAACAGTGAATTTTTTCTCTTGGCTCCATCAGACTGCCCCCTATTTTGATTAGCTCTTCTCTTTCAAACTTTAGGCTTCTTCTGAAGTGCTCTCTGTAGAGTTGTAAGGAGGAGTGAATTACAGGACCATTCAGAGAAGAATCATAATCCTAAAGAAGTAGAAATAGAAGAATAACAATAATGAATATAAGCACTTTTTGCCTTTATTTTCTAGGTCCACTCTGATCTGGAGGAAGGTCTCTTCTTGTGATTTTTCTATTTTAACCAGATAGATTTTTTAATATTAACATATCAGAGAAATGTTCACATGTGTTATTTAAGGCTTTAAATGTTACGTATGCTGCCCAACTGGCGTTGCTCAGTTGCTGAGCATCTACCTTTGAACCAGGAGGTCACAGTTCGATTCCCAGTCAGGGCACATGTCCGGGTTGGGGGTTTGATCCACAGTGGGAGGCTTGCAGGAGGCAACTGATCAATGATTCTCTCTCATCATTGATGCATATATATATATATATATATATATCCCCTCTCTGAAATTAATAAAAATATATAATGTTATGTATGCTTTAAGCAAAATACAGTCTATGGCCCAGTTCTTGGGAATATGATACTTTGAAAGTTGTTTTGCATTCTTTTTGTGGTTGTCTAGAAATTTTCAAAGTTAGTTTTTTTAATACATAAAGAAGTTTTGTCTGAACGTGTGCTTACACAAAATATTCTGTTTTCAGATATTTAGTGTTGGATATTGCAGATAATCCAGTTGAAAATATAATACGTTTTTTCCCCATGGTAGGTATCAATATTTTAATATTATTTAAAATGTATTTATAGTTTGACCTCTTAATTATGGTTCTGAACTTTTTCTGTGTTATGACTGAATTTGTGGTGTTATATATGTTTTTAAAATTTGAGAAATCACATTTTGAAATTATTAAAATTAAATTTTAGCTCCTATATAATTTTTTAAACTTCAAATAGTATTTGTAGCATTTTGAAAATTCTTGAATTAATGTAATTATTATTCATATAAATTATCAGGAAATTGTTTTCAATATATTTTGTTTCACTGTATGTATTTTATGTTTATATTAATCTACATGTTTTCTTATAACACATTGTTTTTGCCTTCAGACTAAAGAATTTATTGATGGGAGCTTACAAACTGGAGGTAAATAATATTTACTTAGCTAATGTTTATATTTAGATTATTTGTTTAGTTAATTTAATTAGTATTCATTTTATTTATTTATTTATCCTCACCTGAGGATATTTTTTCATTGATTTTTAGAAAAAGTAGAAGAGAGGGGGAAAGACAGAAATATCAATGTGAGAGAAATCTGGTCTGTTTATATCCTAAAATATACAGCATCTAAGTTGCCTCCTGTAAGAGCCTCAACTAGGGCGCAGGCCAGGGAGGAGCCTGCAACCTAGATTCGTGCCCTTGACCGGCATCAAACCCAGGCCCCTTTGGTCCACAGGCCTACACTATCTACTGAGCCAAACCAGCTAGGGCAGTTAGTATTCATTTTAAATTCAGGATATGGAAGTTGTAATTATATATAATGGACTGTTCTCAAGGTTGTGTTTTCTTGACTTCTTGTTTTGTATTTTTCTATCAGAATAACTATTTCTTGTTTTTCAGGGAAAGTTCTTGTCCATGGAAATGCAGGGATCTCCAGGAGGTATGAAGTTAGAGATAATTTTTTTCTCTCTCTAACATTTAATTAATGAGTTGTGTTTTCTGTTTTTTGTTTCTGTTTTTTTTTTTCTAAAATTTTTCCCCCCTTTTCAGTGCTGCCTTTGTTATTGCATACATTATGGAAACATTTGGAATGAAGTACAGGTAAGAAAGTACTCTGAAATCGAGCCACAATTTAAATTATTATTAAAATGGACTTTATGGAGAAATTGGGAGTTTAAAATTAATCTTTTGATTTTATTATCTAGTCATGTTTGATTAGGAGGCTCTTGTACCAGATGTTTTAGCTCTTAACCTTTGTAGCTTGTCTGCCCTGTCTACCTTATCTACTTAGACTAAATTTTTTGTTATGTTTTATGGAGCTAGTGCTATTATTGTTTTAAGAAGCCAAGGTAGTTACCATTAAAATCATCCTGGGAAGACTGTTTACTGCTAGGGAATTGGTTAGTATAAATTTTTTAGATATATTTTATTGATTTTGTACAGAGAGGAAGGGAGAGAGATAGAGAGTTAGAAACATCAATGAGAGTCATCGACCAGTTGCCTCTTGCACACCCCCTACTGGGGATATGCCCGCAACCAAGGTACATGCCCTTGACAGGAATCAAACCCGGGACCCTTCAGTCCCCAAGCCGACGCTCTATCCATTGAGCCAAACCAATATTGGCGGTTAGTATAGGTTTTAAAACACCTACATGTAGATGTTATTGCTTTCCTTCTTTAAAGGCTAATTTATTATGTTTTCCTTTAACAGTAGTTGGATGAAAAATTACCTAAGAATTGTTTTAATTTCTATTCATAATTCAGGGTAGTCTTTCTTGTCCAAAATAATCTTTTCCAAAAAGATAATTAGATTATATTTTCCAAAATAATCTAAATCCAAGCATATGCAAAGATTAAAAAAAAAAAGATAGAGAGGAGGGATCATAAACTTTTGGCCCAAAACAGAACATAAACCTGGCCATTGTGCAGCGTTTCCTTTGTTAGTGTGTCTAGTTGCACAAGTTAGAAATCTTACAATCATGCCCACCGCCCCCTCTTTTATTCCCCATCTCCTAAACCAGTATTTTTCAACCTTTTTTGGGCAAAGGCACACTTGTTTCATGAAAAAAATCACGAGGCACACCACCATTAGAAAATGTTAAAAAATTTAACTCTGTGCCTACATTGACTATATATAAAGTAATTCTCTTGAATAGGAATCAAATAAGCACAAAGAAAGTATTTTATAATTACTTTATTATGAAATATTAAGTAAACAAAATAGTGAAAAATTATAAAATTCTTGTCTTCTCTGCACCTACGGCACACCAGGCAACATCTCGCGGCACACTAGTGTGCCGCGGAACAGCGGTTGAAAAACGCTGTCCTAAACGGATCCATTAACCAGTCCTATCTGTTTTATATTCTAAAGATACATTGAGTAGTATCAATATATCTCTCCCTCATCATTTAATCCCCCTAATCCAAGCTCAATAGTGTCTTCCTGGACTCTTCCAGGAGGAGCCTTCTTAGGGATCTCTTGTATTCTTTTCTCCTGTCTGTTTTGTTCTTCACCTTATACTTGGAATGATCTTTTCCAAAGATAAATCTGATCTGAACATATAATTACCTTACCCCAAAAAGCTTTCAAAGGTTTCTAATTCTTAATAACTTAACCTAGCAAATGAACTTGCATGACATGGACCCATCAACCTCTCCATCTTCTTCTTTTTTCAGTACTTTTTAAAATTGGTTTCAGAGAAGAGAGGGAGAGATAGAAACATCAGTGATGAGAAAGAATCATTAGTTGGCTGCCTCCTGCCTGCCCCAAACTGGGGATCGAGCCTATAATCTGGGCATGTGCCCTGACCAGGAATTGAACCACGACTTCCCGGTTCTCAGGGTGCTCAACCTTTGTCATGCTGGCTGGGCAGCCTCCATTTTTATATCATGTTCCCCATTACTCTCCTTTTGAACTATGTTCAGCATTGGATCCACATACCTGACACATAATAAACATTCAAATGTTGTTTTTTTGTTTTGTTTTGTTTTTTCGTTTTCTTGTCAAATGATTTTACTTGAGGCAACAAATGAAATATAACTCAACAGGAAATACTACACGTGGATGAAAAGCATATGGGACAAAAACCTTAAAGCCAAACATTCTTTCCAAAGCATAGCACTTATATTTCCAGATTGACAACAGAATGAGTATGTTTTCATGAAGCAAAATTGTGAGTCCAAAGTCTAGCTTTGAAATAGTTTTCCACTTCAACTCCATTTCTCAAGGCTCAGGGAACGAACTTGTGGTCTTTCTCAGGGCCAGGTAGCCAGTGACAACATAGGATGGCAGCCTGCAAATGTAGGGAAAGTGTTTGATGGGGGTTGAACCGCAGCTTGCTCTGTGGGTCAGTGTAGTTAGAAAGAAGACCTGAAACATCCGAATGCTAACTGGTTTGAAGGATGGAGGAGCATCAATACCATGTATCACCATGGCGAGAGTGCACAAAGATGGGATCCTTAAATGGCCAAGGTTTGCAAGTTTTCTCTGAAGGTCCTGTGCTAAAATCAGAAAGCACCATTTTCTTTTCACTCAGGGCTTCCATGCTGATACGCTGTGCAAAGCTAGAGGTGGACACTTTTTCTTCTTATTGGCAATGTATCCCCGGGTGCTGCTGCTGCCCTTATGGGAAGGATTGGCTGGCCTCCTTTTGCTGTTCCGGGCTACCCCCGGGATGGCAGTGGTGGTCACAATTGGAATTGGAACCCCCATTTCTACTTTGCGTCTTCTTTGTTCCCACTCCCACCCCACAACTGCTTTCACTGTGAAAGCCCTGGACTTCTCAAGTGCTTATTTAGTGTTGTTGTTGTTTTTGTTGTTGTTTTCATATCCTTTGTGTTTAAATTATAATGAACAAGTTTGCTTATAAGTTCTTAAATAATATTATTTGAATACAGATAATTTACTTGAAAAAGATGAAAAAGCATTGGGAAACTTTTATATATTCTCTTTATCATTTGCTGTCTTATCAGTAATACCATTAATAGTGAAAGTAACTTCCTTTTCTTGGGTCTCTATTATGTTCCAGGCACTATTTTCTAGGCATTTTTATCTCATTTGTGCTTCATAACAGTGTGGAAGTAGATACATTTCTCATTTATCATCAATAATATTGTGATCATGTATATGTGACAGATGCTCTATACAGTGCTCTATACTTAACCCCCATCTTCTCAATAGCCCTTCAAGATAGGTATTATAATACCATTCTATTGTGATTAGTCTGACCATGCTGTCGATATTTCCACTACCATTCACTACAAGCTATATGATTATGATTTTCTGTCCTAAATAATAAAAGTCTAATATGCAAATGACCGATGGTGGAATGGCCTGTTACTATGATACACACTGACCACAACGGGGCAGACACTCAATGCAGGTGTTGCCCCCTGGTGGTCATTGTGCTCCCACAGAAGGAGCACCACTTAGCCAGAAGCCAGGCTCACGGCTGGTGAGCACAGCGGCAGTGGTGGGAGCCTCTCCCATAACCAGGGCAGTGCTAAGGATGTCTGACTGACGGCTTAATGGGCCTAAACCATCAGTCATACATCCCCCCAGGGCTCCCAGACTGCGAGAGGGCGCAGGCAGGCTAAGGGATCCCTACCCCCAGTGCATGAATTTCGTGCACCGGCCTCTAGTTTGGGGTAAATATATAAGTTTTTATTTTAGATGAATTCTCACAATTAAGATTAATTCATGAACATCACTTGAATTTTCTTTTTCTGTTTTCAGAGATGCATTTGCCTATGTTCAAGAAAGAAGATTTTGTATTAATCCTAATGCTGGATTTGTTCATCAACTTCAGGTAACTTCTCTTTTCTCCCCTTTTTAGGTAATTAGAAAGTAGGAGAATTAAAATCTTACGTCCATATAATTTAGGTGTAAAATTTACTTTGTAAATACTTAAAAATTGTCATAATCTAATTTGATTCTTCAAGTTTGCATTTCTATTTAAAAGTTTTTCTTTTTTAAAAAAGTTAAATTTATAGGGGTGACATTGGTTTATAATATGATATACTGGTAGATTTCAAGTATACATTTCTGATACAGAATTGCTTTGGCTATCTGGGTCTTTTGTGGTTCCATACAAATATGATGCTTTTTAAAAATATATATATTTTATTGATTTTTTATTTTTTTAATATGTTTATTGATTTCATTTTTTTAAACAATTTTGTTATTTTTTATTTTTTTTAATTGAATTTATTGGGGTAACTGGTTAACTATTCAGGTACACATGCTACAATACATCATCTGTACATTGTATTGTGTGTTTACCACTCCAAATCAAGTCTCCTTCCATCACTATTTATCTCTTCCTTTACCATCTTTTACCTCCCCCAGCCCTTCTTTTCCCTCTGGCAGTCACCATATGGTTGACTATTAGTCTTTTTTTTCTTTTACTTCATTTAAAAGAGAAACATTGGTGTCTCTAGTTTCACCATGTTGGTGTAAAATTTTTTTATTCCTTATGTTATAGAACACAAAGTTACCTGTAATTTATTAGTTTCTTTGCCTTTTAACAGTTATGTAAAAACATCTTTTTTTAAAAAACTGATTTGAAAAAGTAATATGCACTCAACTCGTTTTAAAAATTTTAATTTCAATGATGCCTAAGGAGAATACAATGAAAAATAAGTCTCCCTAATAGTATGCCTTAGTATATCATTCTGAAACAGCATGTATAAAAAACAAAAGAAAAACAAAAAATCCCAGCATGAATAGCTCTATCTGCAAAACATTTTATATGTAGTATGTAAATATTTAACATTTTAATATGGCCACTTCCTTTTAACATGGCCTTTAGATTGTTTCTAACCTTTGATGATTATAAATAGTATTGGAAAGAATAGGTGCATCTCTGTGAATAAACCTGTAAGATAACTGATCAGAGTGGAATTGCTGGATTAGAGGGCATTTGAAAGATGATATCAAATTAACTCTAAAAAGACTGAAGTAATGTAAACTGAACACCAGCCAAAAACAAGGAGACCTGTTTTGTCAGACTCTAAAGTTTAGTCTCCTTGTTTTTAGAGAATAAACAATACCGGTAATCAAAAGTGTTTTAACAGCCGTTTGGTTATTGTCCTATTGGTGGTTACAGTGCGACTCATTGTTTGCCCATTTTTCATACAGTTTGTAGGTCTTTTTCTCATTGGTTTGTAAGAGCTCTTTTAAGGAAATCTGTCTTTAGCTAATTGATTTGAAAAGCCATTTTTATTATACAGCAAATTCTGATCTGTACGTGGGTATATTTTTGGACTTTGTATTCTGTTCCATTGATCTGCTTATTGCTGTACCTATATCAAACAATTTTAAGTACTATAATGTTATATAAACAATTTATGGTATGACTCAATTTATGGTATGACCCCCTCATTATTCTTTTTTTTTTTTTTTTTAATATATTTTATTGATTTTTTACAGAGAGGAAGGGAGAGAGATAGAGAGCTAGAAACGTCGATGAGAGAGAAACATTGACCGGTGCCTCTTGCACACCCCCCACCGGGGATGTGCCCGCAACCAACGTACATGCCCTTGACTGGAATCAAACCCAGGACCTTTCAGACCGCAGACCGACGCTCTACCACTGAGCCAAACCGGTTTCGGCCCCCTCATTATTCTTTCTAGAATTTTTCTAGCAGGTTCTTGCATTTATATTTTGATAACTTTATTGGACGAAGTTTATAGTTGTTTTTAATGATATATTCACAGTTCAGAAAGAAATGGCTCCATTAAATTTTTAGTCTTCTACTTTGAGAATATGTTCCAATTATTCAAATCAACTTTTCTATCTATTAGTGTTTTAAAGTTTTCTCTGTACAGAATATATACATTTCTTATGAAATTTATTCCTACGTACTTTTTTGTTCCTATTATAAGTGAAGTTGTTCTCCCAGTACATTTTCTATTTGGTGTTTTGTATATAGGAAAGCTACTAGTTTTTATTACATTTTTAGTTGGCAACCTTATTAAACTATTATTCTAAGAAATTTTTTAGTTGATTGACTTAGCTTTTTATCTCATGTTCAAATTATAATTTGCCACTTTGCTAATTTTATGTTGCTTTTTCATTGAATTTTCATTCATTCTATCAGAACAATAAGTAATAGTGGTGAGAGTATCGTACTTATCCTAATGCCCCAATACATATTAATTGGTAGTTCAGTGTATGATACCCTAATGCAAGCTATTGGCCTATCAGAAAAATGAAATTATGAGGTATGAATTTTAAGCCTGCATTTCTCTTATAACAAAATGGTACCAGATATTAAGAATACTAATAATGTACACATAAGCCACTGTTTTGAATATATAAGAATTTAATGTATATTGAAGTTAATTCAAATTTTTTTTTTTTAGGAATATGAAGCCATCTACTTAGCAAAATTAACAATACAGATGATGTCACCACTCCAGATAGAAAGGTCATTATCTGTTCATTCTGGTACCACAGGTAAGTGTTTTCATTTTAGAAAAAGTTGTGGGGAGAAAGATGATAGTACATGAAAGGTAGGAAAGAATCATATTTTGCTTGTTACAAGTTACACTAACAATTTAAATTGTTTATAAAAAGATAATTTCACATTTTAATTTTATATGAATAAATATGTCTTATCTGCTGTGTGCACACCTCTAACTGGTTAATTAGTATAAGCTGGTTAGAAGGTCAGATTTCTACTTGGTTTCATTTTAAGTCTCTACATAGTATAATTTTGTTGTTACTTAGATTAAAATAATAAGAGGAATCTGGTGAAGGGGTGATCTTATTAAGAATAAATGATAGTTAATAAATGAAAGTATGTTTCAAGTTAGAGTAATTAGTGTCAACTACCTCAAGTTTTTCTTTTGCCATGGATATTCAAGCCCTTCTCCCTTCCCTATTTCAGAGTCCTCCCCATTTTCAAAGGTAATGTCTCAAGTATACTCTCTCAGTCTTTTAACTCTCACCTTCCTTCTCCAAGATCTTGTTACACTTGTTTTCTCTGTTCTTTTTACTTTACTGGAGCACTCATAGAATTTACTCATTTATGGTTTTTCTCTCCCAAAGTTCATTTCATTTTCTTTTTTTTTTTTTTATATAATATATTTTTTTTATTAAATTATTATTTTTGTACATATACCAATGCCCCCCCCTCCCGTACATACCCTTCCTCCCCAGAGTTTTGTGACCAATGGTTGTACTTATATGCATGTATACAAGTCCTTCGGTTGATCTCTTATCTCCCCCAGATCTCCCCAACCTCCCCGCTGTAATTTGACAGTCTGCTTGTTGCTTTACTGTCTCTATATCTATCTTTTGGTTCTTCAGTTTGGAGAACAGTATGGAGTTTCCTCAAAAAACTGAAAATGGAACTCCCATTTGACCCAGTAATCCCACTCCTAGGAATATATCCCAAGAAGCTAGAAACATCAATCAGAAAGAATATATGCACCCCTATGTTCATAGCAGCACAATTTACAATAGCTAGGATTTGGAAACAGCCTAGGTGCCCATCAGCAGATGATTGGATCCAAAAACTATGGTACGTTTACACAATGGAATATTACGCAGCCATAAAAAAGAAAAAAATTCTCATCGTTTGCAGCAACCTGGATGGAATTGGAGAACATCATGCTGAGTGAAACAAGCCAGTCAATGAAAGAGAGACACCACATGACCTCACTTATATATGGATGATAAAGAACATTTCATTTTCTTTAGGATCAGCAGAGAACAGGTTACATTCCTACTGTGTGTTGGGCTGGAAACTGAGCACTTACAATGAACCACGAGTTCATTGTAAGTGCTCAGTGCAGCACTTTCTTCACTGTATTGCACAGCCTATTGTGACAGTTTTATATATTCATCATTCAGGCTCAGCTTCCTAGTTGTCATTAACCCTTTTTTAAAATTTATGATTTTTAGAGAGAGGGGGAGACATAATTTGTTGTTTCAGTTGTTTATGCATTCATTGGTTGACTAGAGGCCCAGTACACGACATTCATGCTCTGGAGGGCGAGGGAGTGCCTGCACCCTTTTGCAGTCCAGGAGCCCTTGCGGGATGTCTGACTGGCGGCTTAGGCTCACTAGGGGGAGCAGACCTAAGCCGCAGTTGGACATCCTTAGAGCTGCCACGGAGGCAGGAGAGGTTCCTGCCACCTCAGCTGCGCTCACCAGTCCTCAGCCTGGCTTGTGACTTGAGTGGCGCTCTCCTTGTGGGAGCACACTGACCACTAGGGGGCAGCATCTGCGTTGAGCATCTTCCTCCTGGTGGTCAGTGCACATCATAGGGACCAATTGTTCTGCTGTTCAGTGGATTTGCATATTTCCCTTTTATTACATAGGACCGGATTCTTTATATGTGCCCCAACCAGGGATCGAACCTGCAACCTTGACATATCAAGACAACCCTCTAACCCACTGAGCTACTGGGTCAGGGCCATTAACTATTTTTGTTTTTTGCCACACCCATCTAGTTGTTATCAAATCTGCTGGAGTCTGTTTCCTCGGTACCTTCCCTATTTTATAGTATTCCTAGTCTCCATCTAGTTCCGGCCCACATTGGCCTCCTATCCACAGTCTTTTTGTTTGGTCTGAACATTGTGGCCAGACTTACTTTCACTAAAGATAGTTCTAATTGTGATGTTTTTCCTGTACAAAAGCCTTCATTGGATTAAGTCCTATAGAAGAAAACACAATAGGTAGTGTCATAGGTAGTAAAGTCTTTTCTGATTTTTTTTTTTTTTTTATCCCTCAGTGTTCTTCTTTTTTTCTTTAATCCTCACCTGAAGATGTTTTCATTGATTTTTAGAGAGGGAGGAATAGAGGGAGGAAGAGAAAGACAGACATCGCTTTGTTGTTCCACCTATTTATACGTTCGTTGGTTGTTTCTTGTATGTGCCCTGACCAGGGATCGAACCTCACCCTTGGATGTGCTCTAATCAATTGAGCTACTCCGCCAGGACCTCATTGTTCCTCATTGTGCACTCCATGATGACTTCCTTTACCTTTTCTTTCCATCTAGAAAGCATCACATTTAGTCTCTCTGTTTCTAAAAACCCAGTTCATTTGTCATCTCAAGAAAACAACGATTAACTTACTCTTCCCTCAATCCCATCATTGAAACTGCTGTCTATACTCCTCACTTCCTGCCTTGCATTAAGGTTATTTGTTCCTCACCTCCCTTTAGTGGAAGGCAAGTGCAGCACCTCTGAAACTCAGTCATAGCAGCGGTACTTAGCCTGTCTAGCATATTTCCTTCTTTATCCCACTGTCTTGATTTATATTTCTATCCTTATTTGATTAATCATAGTGACACATTAATTTCATGTTGGAATCTGCCCTCTGAATTAACATTATTACTGTGATTTAGCACAACCGTTAGAGCATAAATTTAAGGCCATCCCATTGTTAGGCATATAATACAGCACCACTTTACTAGTTACTGTTCTCTAATGTTTTCCTCCATTTAGATATAGATTTTTTTATTTTATTTTACCTATTGGCCTTATATTGACAGCTTTGATACTATGTGGAAAATTTCTGTACTTTAGCAGACTCTGATGTGGAGTAGATAAAAGAAAATCTCTGCTTTATGCGCTGCATGCTGTCCTTTCTCCCAGCTCTAGACTTGTTGATAATAAAAAAACACAGCTTCAGTGGAAAAATATTTTCAGCAGCATCTATGAAAGCAAAGATAATTATATCTGCAAAATAAAATTGTACAAATTTAGAATTAATTTCTTATATTTTATGTCCTAAGTCACATGATTATGGTACCTAAACTTGATAATTGTTATGTACCATTATCTCTAAAATTTCTATTTTCAAACTATTTTAAAAATTAATGTTTATCATTTACAATACCTAAGACATACTTAATTCTCAAGAGAGAAAATGTGTCCTGTTATGAAGATCTAAAGTTATTTGTGTAATTCTTAACAAGAGGATTTAAAGTTTGCTGAAAGTTCAGTCATGGAATTTTTTTAGTGCATATATACATGGCAACACTTCAATAAAAATGAAACTTACTATGTATATCATTTCTAATAAATTTGTTTCCATTATATGTTATGTTCATGCAATACATTTAGGCAGTTTGAAGAGAACACATGAAGAAGATGATGATTTTGGAAGCATGCAAGTGGCTACTGCACAGAATGGCTGACTCAAGAGCACCTTAGAGGATGTGAATTTCTATTTGGGAAGGAGAAAACACTAGAAACAATACTAATGTAAAATGGTAAAAACACAAGTAGTATTTTTTCAATTATATGTTGCTTCCAGATGTGTTTCTCTACAACTTATTAAGCAACATTTTAAGATACTGGATTTCTGCAATAGATGGCACTGATGGTTTTGCTCCTTTTCTTTTTCTTTTCTTTTTTTTTAAACACTTAACAGTTTTATTATAAACTAAAATTTTGGACTTGCAAAGAGGTATTATTGCAATAATGCACTTTTCATACTTGAAAATGTATTTGTATGATATAAAGTTACTACTTTAAACAAAATGCAAAGTTAGGGGGATTTGTTTATAAAATTTGGGTAATTTATAACAAGAATTTCCTAAAGTTTGCTAAAAATTCATTTTGTGTTCTATATATACATTTAAAAAATAATTTTACAGTTCAATTTTATGATGGAGCCTCTTACAGAAACATTAACAAATGCAGGAACCCATCACTTTCTTTTTTAGTATAATTAAATAGCTTAATTACCCTTTTATTACTAATCTTGAAATCATGACATTAAGCCAACTATCCTTACTTTAAGATGATCTAAGTATTGCTTTCTTTTTCTATTACCTTTCTAATTTATTTAGTCTATAGAAGAAAAATATTTAATGAACAAAAGATTCATTGCTTTATACCAGATGTTGAAAAACAGGGAGAGTTTTAGATTTTCAACTGACTCCCCCCCCCGTTTCTTAGAAGCCAAATGTTGTGGTGTTCTTTTTAGAGTTGCTTAGCCCAATTTTCTTTGTCCAAAATGGTTCTAAATAGTCTATAATAAACCAATGTAGCACCATTTTTCCCCTAAATGAATCCCAAAAAAGAAAAGTGCCTTGCATCGTAAAAAAAAAAAAAATAAATCCTCATGACCTCTAAATAAGTATGTAGAGCATTGAAAATTTTTAAACATTTTTCTTTCTTTAGTTTTCTAAACCCATAAATTAGTTTAAACTGAAAGCCTGAAGCTTGAAGAAACTTCAGTAAATAATTTGGAAATATTTACTCCTTTGTTTTATGTTATCCTAATAATTCTTTGAGGTTGTTCTGGCTCAGATATAAGCTTTTCTTTGAAAAGATGCATTTATTGAGGATAATGATTTGTGAAAGACTTTAGAGTATTTTAAATTTGTCTATTAATTAGTTCTTTGCATTGAGTTAATCCAAATTTGCCCTGCAATTTGCAATAGCAAAGTCACTTTATGGATCCTATTTCTCCCTATTTTTATTTATATATATAAAATTTGTTTTAACAAAAACGTTTTTGCTATTTTAAGTATGATGTGAAGGAGGAGTGTTTTAACTTTTATAGTTGATAATTTAGGTTAGCACAAACAAAACTCCTTTCTCACTTTTCTCAGTCCTCTCTCGAGGTGCTTTACTGATGGGAATGATTTCCATACATTCCCTTGGTACCAAGAGGTACTATGCAAAGTAACATTACATCAAGTTACATGCTAGGCTTTCCTCCCTAAAATGTAATAATACAGTAAAAGCTTGTTTTATCAAGCATAGGAGTAGAAATTAATTAAAATTGCTTTGTTAATAAGAGTCAATTCCTGTTGACCCAGGTGGTATTCCTCTTCTGATTTCTCTTCCCTTTCTGTTTTATGACCCTGAAAACAACATGTTAATTCCATTGTGGTTTGTATTTTATTGTGTGATTATGTCATTTGGTGGCTGGCTACTTGAGTCAAGATTTGCACTGAGTGTTCAGAAATTCCAGTTGGTAAAGTGCCAGATAACACAGCTTTCCTGTAAATAGATCACTATTGGATAAGTCAGCAAAGATCTCTCTTGTAATCTAATAATATATGCTTCATTCAGCAGAAAGTCTGCTCAAAAGAATCTTCATAGTAGTACATTTAGGTTTTAAAAATGAGGTAAAGATTTTAAAAATTAGTTTCTTAGGTATACATATCCTCTCACTAAAGTTGGGCCAAAAAATACAGATTTAGTTTATTTATAGCTGATAATTTTCCACTTTTTCTAACCACTAGAATTTTTATGTTCTCACTAAAGTGCCTGCCCAGCACTGTACATTAAAGACTCTCTATCACAACACTACGAAAAGGGATTGTCATGAGTACAATATTAATGTGGACAAAATGTTATTCTTTCTTTCATATAAGAACATTCAAGTTCGTTTTATCTGGGATCCGTTCTTCCACCTAATGTTCATCCAGTTCTGGTAGCTCTTCCAGTCTGTCTTCTTTTTGGCTCCATTTCTGTGCTCTTTATTTCTACTGATGTTTTGTGATAGTTAACTATGATACATTTAACCAATCATGATTTAATTTCTAGAATATTTGAATAATGTATAAATGGCATAGTTCCCAACTTTAAACATTAAGTATGTAATCTGGGCATAGAATTTAAAGTGAAATTGCATTAAAACATAGGACAACTGTTTGGTCCATTTTGAAAGTGAGAAACTTAAATATTGAAAATATTCAAACTGGAATGGCAGTATTTTAACCTAATATCAGTTAATTGGTTTATATTATTTTACCTATTAGATGTTTTAAATGGCAGTTACTTTTATTTGTATCTACTCTATGGTGGAAATGTTAAATCGTAATAGCTTTTGCTACGAACTCTCAACCACTTAATTTTTAGAGTAGAATATATATTTCAGGGGGATTTTGTTTCACCTGAATTTAGAAATGTCAGAAAATGTTAAGCATGTCCTTTTTAAGAAAATATAAGGTTTCTAATTGTCTTATTACCATGGTAATTCAAGTGAATTAGAAGTATTCAACTGCAACCTTGAATTATAAAGTTGGGATGCATATATATATGCATATATATCAGAGTCTCAACTGATGTAAAGTAAATGAGCAGTTACCTGGTGGATTTTTTTTTTTTTTTTCTCCAATAACTGGCTTAACCCACACTTCCACAACAAACTTAGCTTCACTTCAGTATTTATTTTTCATCAAACAATGCTCCAAAAAGGAACATTAGGAAATAGCTGAGGATTATTAAGATTTTATTTTATCTTTGGTCAGAAAAATGTTTCTAGGGTCTTTGAATGCTGGATTTTTTTTTTTTAATTTTTTTTTTTTTTTTTTTGTCTTACCCATCCATGGCAGCTATAAAAATAAAAAAATAAAAAAAAATATTCAGGTTTACATGTTAGCTCTCTTTATAGGGAGTTGCCATACCTCACAATTCAAAGTGTATTCTATAGATCAGTACATTATACTGATGTGTAATTGCAATTTACTATGCAGCAAAAATTCAAGAAAAATAACCTACAGTGTCTACTTACCTTTGTATAGGCAATTGCTTAAGTTACTCTGCTTTTAACATTTGTACTTAGACAAAATGCTTATGTATGTTTAGGAACGTCACAGTGCGAGATGCTGCTAGCCCAGACACAAAGTATTAAAATTATTTTGTGAAGATTGGTGGTTGTATTAAAACTATTGTGCCGTTATACCTCAAAACGATTGAAAAGCTCATTTATACTGCTCATGCTTCGGAATTTCTTTAGATTGTTGGCTTCTAGGTAGAAGTAACTTAGTTTTATTCCCACAGATTAAGAAGGATAAATGAATATTGGAAATTGATAAGCACTTAAAGAGTATCTTCCAATACATTATGAACACACACAAACTATGGTCAGTAATCAATGCAAGGTGCAAATTTCAGCTCAAGTATATTTTTAATTTATCAAGTTTAAAGTTTGGAATGAGGAAATACATGCCTGAAAGAAATGGTAGGTACTCTATGCACAGTTTCCATCCCATTAAAAAAATACTTCTTGCTTTGTGCCTCTTCTCCCCATTAGTTCACCTACATACTATTCTTCATCAAATATAAGATGCCATTACTAGACCAATATTTTAGATACTACTAAAAGGCAAAATATTACTGAATAAACTATGACATGCCCTTGATCATAAAATATACCCAGATTACCAAAATGTTAACGTGTCCAAAAAATGCATCTTAGAATCAATGATATACAAATAGACACAATTATGTGGGGCACAATAAAAATCACACCTTCCATTGCATTATACTTTTTCAAAAGCAAACAATGCTCAAATTTGTGAATATAGTTAAATAACATGTTTTTATTTTTACTCAAATTTACTAACAATGTGGCTTAGAAAATCAGAAACATACTCTGATTAACTAATTGATATAGAACATAATCTTCCTCATGACACAATTAAATTTTTTCCTGTCACCATTATCCCCTCTGTGCCCTCTTGCACTTCCTCCCATCCCCCTCCACTCCTCCAATCCCCCACACCCTGAGCTGTCTGCCTGCTCTCTATGCTCATAACACAATTTTTATATTCTGTATCTTGCTTATAGCTATTTCCTTTAGGGGGGAATATAAAGTAAGACCTTAAGCACACCATTTAAAGGAATTTGTTGGGGAGGGAAAAAAAAGTAATTTGTTGAAATGCCAACTTTGTACATAGTTTTCCATCAAATTGTCCAGTGGTCAGAAATGTAATAAAAGAATTTTATTTTGCCTTTTATTAGGCTTATTTTCTAACATGGGTGTACTTGGTAAACCTGACATGGCATTAGAGACAGTTCAGTTCATCCATATAGGTCATCAGTGGGTAAATAGTTCACACTCTATTGGTGAAGGGCTTCTATGGTTTGTTTCATTCATTTATTAAATATGTTTTTATTGATTTTTGAGAGGGTGAGAAAGAGAAAGATCAATATTAGAAACATCAGTTGGTTGCCTCCCTTACACAACCCAACCAGGGATCAAACCTGAAACCTGGGTATGTGCCCTGGATGGGAAAGGAACCAGTAATCTTTCGGTGCATTGGATGACTCTCAACCAATTGAGCCACACCAGCCAGGGCTGGGTTTCTATGGTTTTAGAAACCAATTTTAATTACTGCATGGAGAGAAAGCCAAAATCCAGTTGAGGTAGGTCTGAACCAACAGATGAGAAACAGGTGATCTTTGCTTTCCAAATTCATTTTTTATATATATATATATATATATATATATATATATATATATATATATATATATATATATATATATATATATTTATTGATTTTTTACTGAGAGGAAGAGAGAGGGATAGAGAGTTAGAAACATCAATGAGAGAGAATCATTGATCAGCTGCCTCTTGCACACTCCCTACTGGGGATGTGCCTGCAACCATGGTACATGCCCTTGACCGGAATCGAACCTGGGACTTTTCAGTCCGCAGGCTGACGCTCTATCCACTGAGCCAAACCGGTTTCAGATCCAAATTCATTTTATAAAGAGTACACAAAACTTATGTTATGAACCATGACTTGACATAATAGTTCAAAAGAAGACTCTAGAAAAGCAGACATTAGGATTCTAACAAAAGACTATTCACCATATGAACAGGTTTAATGATGTAACATGGAATGCAAAAAGATTAGATCCATTAATAACATATCTACTATATCTGCTTCAACTTAAAAGCAAACAAAAAAGGATAGTGAGCAGAATAATAGTACTATTATATGCCAGGATTTGCTAACCCATTGTTTTAAAGTACCTTATATTTGTTCTTACTTTAAATAAATACTATATTTTACACATAACACAGGTGGCACTTTGCCTACATTAGAATTATATAAACATTTAGATGTACATTTACATTGTTTTAATTTGAGTCTTATCACATTTTATAAGTTAATTTTCATTTCTATTTTAAAAGGTTGGCCAGATTATTTGTCAATACAGCATTAGGATCAACAAATGTACTGAACTACATGTAGTTATGTCTAATGTATCCAATTTCAAGTAATATATGGGAAATTACATACATTCATTCACATTTAAATGTTTCTTTGAACCAAAAATACTAATTTTAAGAATGTGGTAAATAGACTTATTCATTGAATGCGTTTCTTAAAATGAGCAGTACAGATAGCAAATACGTAACTCCTCTCCTATAGTCTACCAAGAAATAAAGCCAAATTTTAGAAAAATACAATGCAAGAAAAGATTCAAGTTAAAAATATATTCCTTTGGTTAAAAATTATCTCTATAATATTTATTTGTAACCTAAATTCACAGCATGTTCCACCAGCCCAAAGTAATCTTCTAAATGTCACATCTGTTGTACTACAATGGTTTTTCAACCCACTATTTGTGGAGGTCACTGGGTTGAAGCAAACTATTTTAACTTTAGGAAGGGTATACAATCTTGTTGCATTAACTCCTTTGACAAATGTCCTTTTAAAAAGATTTTTACTTTAGGAACCTTTGATACATGTAGTTTTCTTCAGATACTGTATATCCAAACTTTTTATAGAAACCAACGTTTTTTGGTAGACATTCAAGGGTAATCTTATAACAGTTCAATTTCTTGCTTAGCAAAGTAAGGGTTGATAATAACCTGAAATTATAAGAAAAGGGAGGGAGAAGGCATAGAACATTCGTTAATAGAAATAGATTTTAGTAACAATATGAATATTTCTTGAAATTTCAAATTTATATTAGAAATAGGTTTAGGTCATGGCCATTCCCACTATATATTCATTTAAATATTGTAAATGGATAAGCATTTAAATCACTGAAAGCATTTTACCTGATAATCTTCAGCCAGTTAATGAATGGGGCAAATACTAATTCACCTTAAATAAGTTTTAAGATGATAGACACTAAAGATTGTCAATCATTAAAAAAAATATGGCCTATATTATTTTTTAAGTGTTTATCTCAAAATCTATTCAAACTACGTAGGAACAGTCAACATTCCCACACAAAATTGGTAAGTAATAGCTTTGTTCTTTATCATTTTCAAAATGACTAATGTTTGTGAAAGTAGGTGTGAGATTAACTTTGTTTTGGTCTAATATGAAGCAGAAAAAGCAAAAAGGTATAATTCTTTTCAATATATGAATGGGATTCTAACTGCCTTGGGAGTTTTAAAAAACCTATAAAAAGTTTACCTGAAGTGTTTTCTCATGTTTGCATAAATTGAAAAATCCCATCAATTTGAAGACAGAACATCTTGATTTAAGTTATAAAGTTATAAAGGATATCACAAAGCAAAAGACTAGAATATTAGAATCTGGTCTGTTTTTAAAATTTTTAAGGAAGTGTATAAAGGATTGTACAGTAAAGACTTCTATAATATGTTTCTAAAACTTAGAAGACTGAGAACATTTTAAAATATGACACAGAAATGGGGAAATCACCTGACTCAGCCACAAGTTTCTGTTCCCTACTCGTGTGAGAATTTGACTATTAAAAATCAATAATTTATAGATGTTACTGTCTGCAAAACGGTACACTTCCAATTTCCAAACTTTATGGTAAAACTAATGTAAAAATACTTTGTTTTCGTTAAATTTAGTCTAAGCTATAGAGTAAGAATTGATTCATAATTCATGATGCCAGAAAGAACTTCAAACAGCAAAATATGTTTAACAAGTATCTTGGCAAGGCACTGTAAACTGAAACACAAAAAGCATCGTACTTTATCCCAGATTACCTTGTTTCTGCTTACTTACAATTTGCCAAGCTGCTTTCCTCTGCATTCATCACTAACGACAACATCTTCTACTCTTCCTCTCTGAAAATATTGACAATGTTTGAAGGACTAAGCATGAAGTTTTGTTTTTAATTGAATCAACAAGTGATGGATGGTAAAAATTCACTGACAAAAATAAATGTTTTATGAACTTGAACTTAACAAACTAAAATACAATTTTATAGAAGAAATATATCAACTTGTGGTCTAATCTTGTTTTGTCTATATCTTAAACCTCCACATCCCAATGTTTTAAAGCAACTGTCAAAATCTGAAGCACCAAAGGGTAATTTTGGTTATCCATTATCCTACTTCTTGTTTAATAGGAATTTATTTCAGACATCCAAATACAACTTATTAATTTCTAATACAAAGGCCCCAAAATTACTAACTTACAGAAAACATTCCAAATGTTCCTACCTTTACTAGTTCATGTTCAGTCATGAGGAATAAAGGGGCTCTATAGGCATTAGAAATGTCACAATTAGAAAAGAATATGGTATTTTGAACCTTTTACCACTTGGAAACTGATGGGAATTTGTCTTAGTATAAGTATATTGAAAATACTGTGTTTTTTATAAAAACAAAAAAAACAACATTGGGGTGTCTAAAGATTACTGCCAAGTTTCATAAAGCTTTCTTGTTACAGAACAATTTCTAGCAAACAATTCATACTGTGTGTTTTTTTTAATATATTTTATTGATTTTACAGAAGAAGGGATAGGGAGAGAAAGAGAATCATTGATTGGCTGACTCCTGCACACCCCACACTGGGTATTGAGCCTGCAACCTGGCTGAGAATTGAACTATAACTTCCTGGTTCAAAGGTCAACACTAAATCACTGAGCCACCACGCCAGGCCCAATTCATATTGTTAATACATTTTCTTCCTCATAGCAAAGTGGGAAATTGCCTTTTACTAAGAGATTTCTAGGAAGCAAAACTTTTTCAAGCAATATGCCTCTCATTTTACAATGAAGAGTAGTGAGAAAACAGATTTGTGTAATGGAAACAACACAGGTTTTGCTAAAAAAAAAAAAAAAAAAAAAAACCCTGCCCATTTTAGCTCATTAGCATTAATGTGAACACATACCTTAGCACAGGAATGGGTGAATTTATGTTCTATTATCAGAGTTGCTGTAGCAACAATCTGTCCTAAAGTCACATCTTCCACCACTGTAACATAATAATCCCCAGATTTCTTCATGTGCTCAAAAGATTCTGTGGAAATTAAGATAGTGTTATGTAGCAGACATTACACTGTATTAGGTGGCAAAAAAATAATAGGACTAGCTGACTTCATTATTGAACATTTTTATTTCACCACAGTAGTTTGTATTTTCTTTTTTATTGATTTTTTACAGAGAGGAAGGGAGAGGGATATAGAGTTAGAAACATTGATGAGAGAGAGACATGGATCAGTTGCCTCCTGCACATTCCCTACTGGGGATGTGCCCGCAACCAAGGTACATGCCCTTGACCAGAATCGAACCTGGGACCTTTCAGTCTGCAGGCCGACGCTTTATACACTGAGCCAAACCGGTTTCAGCTGTATTTTGTTTTTAAGAAAATACTTTAAATGACCAGGTAGTTGAGATATCAGTGATCAGTAAGTTGGAATATAGTCCATACATTTAAAGAGTATGCTAGCAAGGTAAAAGACTAATCCAGCCTTTTTAGGTGAATATTGCATATGTACCACTTCTGTGACTAAAATCATTACTCAGTTACTTTAAATCGGTTTCTTGAACTTTTACATCAGCAGATATTTGAATAGAATAAAACTCTGCAAATTTTAAACAAAAGAATGTTTTTACATGGCTCCATTCTATAATTTTTAGTATGGTTTCTAAATATTTTGGTGTAAGTTCTGTTTTCTCCTTGTGATCTCAAGTGTTTCATAATTACGTGACTTTTTAGAAATTACAGTAACCATTTTGTTTTCTTTGAAGGCACCTCATGAAGTAGATGAAAAATATGTCTCCATTTCTAAGTAAATGAATATGACAGAATAAGAAAGGAAAAGACCTATAAAGACAATCAGAAAAAAAAGGGCAATAACATTCCCATCAGTAATTACTTTAGAGGGCCTGGTCAAGATGGTGTCATAGGTAAACATGGTACTTGCATCCTCCCACAACCACACCAAAATAAAATACAGAACCACTTGAAATCTAGCTGAACGGAAGTCCTACAACTAGAGAATTAAAGCAGCAGCACATCCAGGCTGATAGGAGGGATGGAGATGAGGGGTAGAATAGTGGAACCAGTTGATCCCACACCCACGTGTGGCAGTTTCCCTGAGGAGGAAGGGTCCCTGCCCCACACCAGGCCCAGGCCCCTATCCCAGGATTCCAGTGCTGGGAAGAGAAGCCCCAACAACTTCTGACTTAAGAACCAGTGGGGATTGTGGCTGAGTGACATGGAGGCTGTGGGAATCCCAGGCAGTTCCTCTTAAAGGGCCTTTGCATGGTCTTGGACTCCCCCCTGAGCTACAGCACTGGGAAGCAGCTTGAAAGGAAACTGGGACATTCAGGGAGGAATTAACTTGTCTGAAATTAGGGCAAGAGTTGGAGGGACAGCTTTAGAGGCCACTGTTTCTTTACTGAGCACTCCCTGCCACAGATGGACAAGCTGTGCCATATCTGAATCTCCATCATCCTGGCTCACTTTTCACCCTGCCTGGTGATTTCCTGAGGCCCCACCCCCTCCCTACTTGCAAGCTCATCCAAGTAATTTCCAGTGGCTTTTCCATACAACTGGCCCCTCTCACCTTATGCTTTGGACTTTCCTAAAATCTTACAAATAAGTAGCAGCTGGCATCCACATACCCCAAACCTCTCAGTATGTGGCCCCAGGCCCGGCATTGGTGGCAGCCTATCCTGGTCTACAGGTTGGCCTTTTCTGGACACCTCCAAACCCAACACTAGTAGCAGCCTATGCGGACTGCTTCTAGTTCATGCTGGGTGGCCCTGGGCAGGACAGAGGCAGAGACCGACTTTGCACCTCCTAGGGGACCCCAGAGCCAGTTCACCCCATGTTCAATTTGGACCACACCAGACTACAACCCTCCCACCTCCAGGAATGGCTCAAGGGGTGGACTCAGCACCAAAGCCCCACTGAAGCAAGTCCTGCTCCATAGGATTGGCACCTGCACAACAGCTCCTCTGCTGTAGTGGCAACTGGTTCTCACAGCTGATCAGCCTGGGGGGTCAATCCTTCCCAGTGATGCCAACAGTAATCAAGGCTTAACTAGAATAGGACAGTGCACACAGCTCACACAAGGGCACACCTAGGGTGCTCAGCTCTGGTGACTGGGGGGCTGATCCACTGGGCCCTACAGAACACCTACTACAAAAGGCCACTCTACCAAGTCCAGGAGACAGCTCTAATACATGGAAACAAACACAGGGAAGTATCCAAAACGCTGAAACAAGTATGTCACAAATGAAAGAACAGCAAGAAACCTCCAGAAAAAAATCTCGATGAATGTAAGCAAGAAATACAGAGTTCAAAGCAATGATTATAAGGATGCTCAAGAAACTTAATGAGAGCATCCAGGAACTTAGAATTTCAAGGAAATTAGTGTGAACATCAACAAATAAAAAGAGGACAAGTCATAAATGAAGCATACACTGAAATAAAGAATAATTTACAGGAGATCAACAGCAGAGTAGAGATGCCAAGAATCAAATCAAGAATTTAGAATATAAGGAAGCAAAAGACACCCAATTAGAACAGCAAAAAGAATAATAAATATAAAAAAATAAATGAACAAGAAATCTAATGAATAAAACAGAATCAGAAGCATGGAAACATGGAACTAACTGACAAATCTAAGAGGGAAGCGGGTGGGGCAGTGGGGAGAAATTAACCAAAGATCTTATATGTATACTAGGGGTGGGGGTTGTCCCCTCAGCCCAGCCTGCACACTCTCCAATCCGGGATCCCTCTCACAATCTTGGACTGCAGGCTCCTAATCACCTGCCTGCCTGCCTGGTCGTGCCTAACTGCCCACTACACATAACTATGTATGGTGCCAGATGGGTACTTGAAATATTGGGGGAATATTTTCTAAAGCATATGACTATCTAACCACTATGCACTTAAAACTAATACAAAATAGTACTGAATGTCAACTGTAATTGGAAAAAATTTTTTTAAAGAGACCAAAAATAGCTAATTAGCTATTTGAATAATTTCTATTTGAACAAAAATACATTAAGTATAGATAGAACAGATCTCTAAACAAAAATAAAATATTGTTTCCCTTTATTTCTTTTCATTCAGAAAAAAAAAAAGTGGTAGTACTTACTCATAAATTGTTCAGGATTGACAACTCCAGTCTCTGTCAGCTGACCTAGTACCTTAAAAAAACCTAGTTTTGCAAAAACAGATTTCCAGTCATGAGAAGAGCAAATGAAAGAGATATCAAATGAGGCAATGTATTAAATAAGCACATGGGATTATGAGCAATTTTTTAAAATTTTAATGATTTTAAAATTACTTCAAAAGATTAAATTAAAACCCTTTATTCTTTCTGTAATCACTACATAAAACAGAAAAATAGGTTTAACCAAAGTTTTTCCCTGCATAAGGTTTTTGGAATAGTGTTAACCTTAATGTTTAATATGTTCAATATTTATAGGACCAGCATGTACATTTCTCAATGTAATCTGAATTAAATACAATGCAAAGGATGCTTCATATTCCAAATACCGGTATGTGCTTTGGTTTTACTTAAAAGTGCAAGATTCTCAATGACCAAATATGATACTATATAAAATATAAATAAGTGTTGAGACTACAATTTTTAATTTCATTCATGTTAATGTGGCACAGCACATTTTAGAACTTTGAGAATCTTTTTTTTTTTTTTTAAGATATTTTTTATTGATTTCAGAGAGGAAGAGGGAGAGGTCCAAACATCAATGATGAGAGAGAATCATTAGCTGCCTCCTGCACGCCCCCCATTGGGGATCAAGCCTATAATCCGGGTATGTGCCCTTGACCAGAATCAAACTCAGGACCCTTCAGTCCACAGGCCTATACTCTCTCTATCCACTGAGCCAAACTGGCGAGGGCAAACTTTGAGAATCTTAATGTCTATACAGTCAAAGACAATTTGACCAAAAGTAGTTTCGTATTTCCTACCAAAGGGAAAACGGACAAAATTGACTTTTGGTTACAAAAATTTAAGGAAATCATTTTGGAAAATATAGATGTAAAAAAATGAAGTAACAAGTAGACCTTTTGCATCTTATTCAAGGCAAATTATCTCTATTCTTATCCCCCATCCAGCTTCTAAAAGAAAATTCTTCCTTATGTGCCATTACACATGATAATTTCTACTTTTATAAGAAATCTTTTGGCCTTTCATAGGAAGGAGCAATGTTATACTTTAGTCATTTGAAGTATTTCACAGTAATATATGGTCTTAGCCATGACACATACACATTGGAATTGTGGTTCTCAGTCACTTTAAAAATGAAATACAAAACATAATCTAAAGTCAAGTATTATTTTTTAAAATTATCACTATCATGATTTTTGTGGGGAAAACAGAATGCTAACTACAGTTCTAACCAGGGTTGGTAAACTTGAGTGCATACCTCTATTTAAATCAGCAGTACAAAGAGGCCTCAAAACCAAACCTTCTCCAGGATAAGTTGGGGAGATAGCTGGAGAAAATGTAGCTGTATTCTGGCTCCAGTCCACTTCTTGGAGTAGACGTGGGTCAAACATAGGCGTTTCATCAGGTTTCATCTTTGCAGTAAGATCTAAAATAAAATTTTAAATGTTAAGGCCATTTAAAAAATATATTCTTGTTGATTTCAGAGAAGAAGGGAGAGGGAGAAAGAGAAACATCAATGATGAGAGAGAACCATTAATTGGCTGCCTCCTGCACGCCCCCCACTGGAGATCAAGCCTGCAACCTGGGCATATACCCTTGACCGGAATCGACCCGGGATCCTTCAGTCTGTAGGCCAGTGCTCTATCCTCTGAGCAAAACCGGCTAGGGCAAAGCATTTTATTTAATTAAAGGAAAGTTACTATGATTGCTGTACCCAGTTAAAGAAAATATTCTATTTGACACCTGCCTCTAGCTCTATGTTGTATATCAATAATACGAGAGGCCTGGTGCAGGGATTCGTGGGGCATGACCTGCGGGGATTGGTCCGCTGTGGGAGCGCCGCTCATCCAGGTGAGCCAAGCGGTGCCCCCACTGTAGGAGCGCACTGACCACCAGTGGGCAGCTCCTGCGTTGAGCGTCTGCCCCCTGATGGTCAGTGTGCATCACAGCGACTGGTTGACAGTCTTTCCAGTCATTCTGCCATTCAGTTGCTGGGCTTTTATATATTTGGATACAGCAATAAAAAAAAAAAAGCAATGCAGGAAAAATTAATGTCAGAACCATTTCCCCAACAACCCAGTTTCCAGCTGTTCCTTATTTCATAAATCACAATATGCTTACGGGCAACTCTTTTAACTTTTCCTTAAAGGTTGATTGAACTTCTGCCTGTATAGCCCGATGTAACTTTATTTATTTATTTATTTATTTATTTATTTATTTAAATATATTTTATTGATTTTGTACAGAGAGGAAGGGAGAGAGATACAGAGTTAGAAACATAGATGAGAGAGAGTCATCGATCAGCTGCCTCTTGCACACCCCCTACTGGGGATGTGCCCGCAACCAAGGTACATGCCCTTGACCGGAATCGAACCCGGGACCCTTCAGTCCCCAAGCCGACGCTCTATCCATTAAGCCAAACCGGCCCTGGCACCCGATGTAACTTTAGAGGTAATGCTAGAGTAATAGAGGAGTTGGGAAGGTGGGATATTGTAATAAAGAAACTAACATTGTTCAGCACTTACTATGTGCCAGGCATTGTTCAAAGAACTTGATACCCTAGTAATTCAATTACTTTGATAGTCCTACAGGGAAGGGATGATTATTATATCACCGCTTTAACAGAGGAGGAATTGCAGGCAGACATGTGCACTAATTTACCCAAGGTCACAAAATTAGTGGAGCCAGGATTTAAACATAGGTGTGGAAAGAGCATGAGCTCTGGAATCAGATCTGGGTTCAAATGTCAACTGTGTGACCATGGCTAAGGTAGTTAGTTCAACTCTGAGAATCTGTTTTCTCACTTATAAAATGGGAGGAAATTACTGGCAGGATGAAATGAACTACTTTATATAAGCACCTAACAGTGCTGCCACATTTCAAGTGTTGAATAAAATATCAGCAATTAATTTAAAATTTATGTTTAGAAATTCTTAATTTTTTTCATGTTTAAATTAATGAGCTGGGCACTATGTTGGGTACAGGTGTTATAAAAAGAATGACAGAGTGTCTATTATATTTATGTTAAACTAATAATTAGTATTCTTGGATAGGAAAGAAGAAATTTTTTTTAAATCACAGTTTTTTTCTTTCATTTTCCCCCTCAAAAATGATTCAGATCACAGCCAAGAGGCATATGAAAAAATGCTCAAAGTCACTGATAACCAGAGAGATGCAAATTAAAACGACAGTGAGGTATCACCTCACACCTGTCAGAATGGCTACCATCAACAAATCAACAACAACAAGTCATGGTGAGGATGTGGAGAAAAGGGAACCCTAGTACACAGCTGGTGGAATGCAGGCTGACACAGCCATTATAGAAAACAGTATGGAGTTTCCTCAAAAAATTAAATATGGAACTCGAAACACTGATCAGAAAGAATGTATGCACCCTTATGCTCATAGCAGCACAATTTACAATAGCTCAGATCTGAAAACAGCCCAAGTGCCCCTCAGTAGATGAGAGGATAAAAAAGCTGTGGTACATTTACACCATGGAATACTATGCAGCAATAAAAAAGAAGGATCTCTTACCCTTTGAGACAGCATGGAGGGACCTGGAGAGTATCAAGCCAGTTAGAGGAAGACAAATATCACATGATCTCACTCATATGTAGAATCTAATTAACAAAATAAACTGATGAACAGAGAGGATCCAGAGACCTGGAAGCATGGAACAGGGTGCAGATCTCAGAGGGAAGGCAGGGGAGGGTGGGCGGGAGGTAATCAACCAAAGACCTTGTGTACATGTAAACATAACCCCTGGACACAGACAATAGGGTGGTGAAAGCCTGGGGGGGGTGGGGGAGAGGACATATGTAATACTTCCAACAAGAAAGATTAAAAAATAAATACATAGATCAAAAAAGCAACCATGTTTGTTACATGTTGCTTGGGGTAAAAAAGAAAAATGAAAACTTTTAAATGAAACTCTCTTAAGTGTGGCCTGAAAATTATTCTGGAAGAAAATAAAGAGAAGTTTCCTTCAAATAAATAATCAATAAATAAATAGTAAGTGGACCCAGAAAAAAAAAAACTCAGGTCATATTATATCCTAAACAACACTATACCTGGCTCTAAGAATAGTAAGGGAAGGAAATAACTTTTGATGGTTAAAACAACCATTCCTATCAATTTAACAAGCCTACAGTCCTTTTGAGACTTTTTTTTCCAGATAAACAATTTTTTTTTTTTTTAGTATATATACGTCTCACGTGGGGACATATTTAATCTGGCAAACCTATGAAACATTTTTTATAGGTTAATTTTAGTGCAAGTATCTTAGTGTTTGTCCCTGATAAATGGGCCCCTGAGGCTTACAGGTCTATTTTTATCTGAAAGATGGGTAACAATGTTGTATTTTAAGTATGCAAATTTACAGGCTAAATATTGATCAATTAAGTAAAATGGGTACATTAAATTCAGGTGCCAGAAAGTATTGATTTAACTTCCTCATGGCAACACATTACGTAAACATTTTGATGTTCATGTTATTTAACAAGTTGTAACCATGAAGTTTAAAGGAAGTTCAGAGGGGAGTGTAGATGAACATGAGACAATTTTAGCCTGGCCAGCATGGCTCAGCGGCTGAACTTCGCCCTGTGAACTAGGAGGCCACTTCCATTCCTAGTGAGGGCCCATGCTTGGGCTGCAGGCTCGATCCGCCAGTGTGGGACATGCAGGAGGCAGCCTATCAAGGATCCTCTCATCACAGAAGTTTCTCTCTTCTCCTCCTCCTCCTCCTCCTCCGAAATCAGTATTTAGAAATCAATGATACTTGCTAACATGTATTGAGTGCTTTCTATTTGTTAACTCAAAAACACAATGTATATGTATCATTATTATTCTCGTTTTGCAGACCAGGAAGCAGGCATAGCGACTTGCTCAAGATAAAGAATCAATAAGGAAGAGATTTAGGATTAAAAAACGGGCTACAGGGCCAACATCGTGGCCGCACAGGGCCCCACACCCGGATTGCCTGCTGCCACGTTCTTGCCTTTACAAGGCCCACGTATGCCTAACCTGAGCCCGGTAAATGCCTAGAGAATGAATAACGAATGGTGCTAAGACTTACCTGGAGGTTACATTTCAGAAAATCCAGAAGGAGAAAGGTTTGCAAATTGCCACAAGCGATAAAACAAAAACCATACACCAAATTCAGTGTTTCTAGGATCACTTCAGGTTTTCATTCCGTTGACTATTTTTTTGGATACAATTCCAACAATTGGGTTTGCCAGCCTCTATAGCAGACCCGGATACAAATACAGAAGCAAGCAACTGAAAGGAACAAGTAATAGGCACTGGGAATGAAGGTTTTTAAGTTGATTTTAAAACGGTCTTATGGATTTCAAGAGCTCCTGGGGCATCTCTATACTCCCTCATTACGTTGTGAATGGGGGAGAAGAGGGATTTGTGCCGTTTGGGACTAGTGGTTAGCCTACATACATTTTATTACAGTTTGAATTTTTAATCTAAAGAACATCCCATTTGCTGATGACTTCCATAAGCTTGGCCACATTACTAAACTGTGCAATTACACTTCACTTGAGAATTAAAAAATATATATTTCTTGGTGGTTTTATTTTATCCTTGTAATCGAGGCATCCTTCCCAGTCTGTGGACCAGGAAATTGAGCCACGTGGAGCTTCAAGGAATGGACCTCACCGTGGCACACGAATGCGTGGACTGGACCAGAGTCCTATCTTGTTTTTTCATCTGGGCTCTAATGACCATATTAAACTGACACCAGTCTTAAACATCATCATAGGATTTAATTAAAAAAAATGTAAAACAAACAAACATCATCATAGGTAGCTTTGTCTCCCCATGCTAAAAAACAATGCCTGCGGCTCCTGCCTAAGAAGAGCTAAAGCATTCTTCAGATCCATCCCTTGATTCGTCTGTAAGCGGATATCTCAACACTAACCCATAACCGCCTGTTTCATTGAGTATGAAACGGAGCTCGGTTTTTATACATAAACATAAGCTCCTATTAGAAAAAAAAAAATCACAGTACGCAGTGTTTCTAGGGGTAGAGGCCCCATGGAAAAGGACAAAGGATGCCCCCCGTTCCCGCAGGGAAAGCCGGATGCAGGCAGGGAGTGCAGCAGGTGAGCTTAGGAGCAGGAGCCTGTCCTCAGGTGGCTCCCGGCCGCGCGGGGTGCACCTGGGAAAGGAACGGGGTGCGGAGGGATGGGGGGGTGAGGAGGGGGCTGTAGGCTTCGCGCCCATTCAAAACCGATGACGACAGAGACTGAGCAGCCGTCTGGATTCCCGTGCCCAAGCCTGGTGTGCAAAGAGTCAGTTTCTACCCCGGCCCCTGCTCGGGCCCGACCAGCGACACCCTGGCCAGGCAGGGCCACTGCCATCACCCCTCCCCTCCCCTCCGCCGCCGCTCCGGGCGCGTGTCTGTCCGCTCCACTTGCTCCGAACCGCGCTCCACAGCCTCGTGTGCACGCCCCCGGCTGCAAGGGTGCATGCGGGGCTCCCCACGCGGCGCCGCCTGCTTTCTTCCCCCGGCCCCCGGGCCCACCTCGCCGCGCCCCGGGCCCACCTCGCCTCACGGCGGGCCCACCCCGCCGCGCCCGGCGGCGGCGCACCTGTTGGATGGACCCAAAGGCAGGCCCGCCGCGGCCCCCGGGACCCCGGCGCGCCCCGCCTCGCACCCGGGTCCCCAGCCTTCCTCACCTGGAGGCCCCGCACTCCGCGCTCCGCTCCGGCTCCGACAGGCTCTCACCACCTGGGTACACAGCCCGGATCTGGATCCGGATCCTACTCCGGCGCCGGCACCTCCTCCGGCACCTCCGCGCCACAGACGCCCGTCCCCAACGCCGCCCCCGCCAAGACGTGGCAGAGCCTACGCCTCCCCCGGCCCCCGCCGCTGACGCAAGGCCTGGCGCAGGGGGCGGGGCGGGGCGGCTGGGGCCGTGACGCACCTCGGGGGCGGGGCGTCTGGGGGCGTGAAGCACTTCGGGGGCGGGGCGTCTGGGGGCGGGGCGCACCCTGGGGGCGGGGCGGGGCCTGTGGCTATAAATTCGCGCCCGCGGCGGGGGCGGGCACATACCGGGGACTCCGCCCCGCAGCGCAGGGTGGCCGGATGCTGACCCCGCTCCCCCAGGCCTTCCCCACCGCTTCGGTAGGTTGGTTCGGTGGAAATAATCCTACTCAGAGTCCGCTCAGCGCCGTCAGGGGTGGCTGGTGTGGGCCTCGGGTTCGCGGAGTCCCGGGCCAAGGCCTGCGTCCCCTCCCTGCACCCCTGCTGCCCCCTGTCCTTGATAGTTCAGTAACCGGGACTTTGGAGCTCCTCACCCCCTTTCTGAGTCACAAATCTGAGGCTGCACGTTACTCCTTGGAGGCTTTTGTTTTGTTTCTTTCTCACATTCTTGGTGCATGAACTAGTCCCTCCCAGAAGACAGTTGGGGAGGAAATGTCAGTCTCCTGTCTGGGATGGCGTTGGGACTGGCGTCTCTCCAGCTGACAGAGGAGGACAGAGGCGGCAGAGACCAGGCATGCTGCTAACCGTTATGCGGGACAGCGCCCCACAACGCATAACGGCCTGGCCTGACGTGTCAGTACTTGCTGAGATGGGGAAACCCTGGGTTCGGAGAAGAAAAGGCCTTGCTGTGAATTCCCATTTCCAAAGCGTTTCTACCGAAGTAGCACGTGTACCCATTTTACTGATTACGAAACAGGTGCGATAATTTAACAACGTTCCATCGTTAGTTAACCCCCCCCACCCTTTCTTGCCTTGTAGCATAAATTTGCAAAGTAGTTTGGTCTACAACAATATTGTTCAAAGAATTAACACTAGGCATTGCCTGCCAGAAATGGTATATTTTGCTTTTGAGATTTACATTTCTTTTTTTTTAAATATATATTTTTATTGATTTTGTACAGAGAGGAAGGGAGAGAGATAGAGAGTAAGAAACATCGATGAGAGAGAGTCATCAATCAGCTGCCTCTTGCACACCCCCTACTGGGGATATGCCCGCAACCAAGGTACATGCCCTTGACCGGAATCGAACCCAGGACCTTTCAGTCCCCAAGCCGACGCTCTATCCATTGAGCCAAACCGGTTTCAGCAGCTTTTGAGATTTACATTTCAATGAACTCTTATTGATTCATGCATTTTCACAACTTAAAACATCGGTGTGGCTGATGGCATTCACATCTCTGCATCCAATCTTCTTTTTACCCATACATACAAAAGAATATATGAGACAAAAATAAACACCACTAGATTAAGAAACATATCGCCTACTTTTCTTACCAGACTCTGGCACTGTTTTTTCAATGAGTTTCTCCTGACCAGGAGAATCCTGTAAATTTTCCAATTGAGTGGAGAGTGAAACAATTATAAAATGCATCACAGAACACAGGGGTTCTAAGAAGCACCCTGAACTATCTGCATTTCAGACATTCTCCTCCTTAGCCCCTGTGTGCCATAGGAACCTAATTTCTCCTTAATATTAGTCAAATTCATGCTGAGACCGGTTTGGCTCAATGGATAGAGCGTCGGCTTGGGGACTGAAGGGACCCGGGTTCGATTCCGGTCAAGGGCATGTACCTTGGTTGCGGGCATATCCCCGGTAGGGGGTGTGCAAGAGGCAGCTGATCGATGACTCTCTCTCATCGATGTTTCTAGCTCTCTATCTCTCTCCCTTTCTCTCTGTACAAAATCAATAAAATATATTAAAAAAAATATTAGTCAAATTCAGTCACTCCAGCCAGTAAGTGGCCCCCTTCTCTGTTGGTTTACTTGCAATAGGAGCCCAACATAGATTGGTGACAATCACAACTTCTATTTTAATGGGATCATTGGTGTGTCCTCTAATGATTTTTATTTATTTTATGGATTTCTAAATAGAGATATAATTGACATATAACATGTATTAGTTGAGGTGTAAAACAATGATTTAATATATATATTTATTGCAAACTGATTACCTCATAGTTAATATCCATCACCACACGGAGTTACAAGTTTGTTTTTCTCTTGTGAAGAGAATTTTTTTAAAATATATTTTATTGACTTTTCACAGAGAAGAAGAGAGAGGGATAGAGAGTTAGAAATATCGATGAGAGAGAATCATCGATCAGCTGCCTCTTGCACACCCCCTACTGGGGATGTGCCTGCAACCAAGGTACATGCCCTTGCCCGGAATCTAACCCGAGACCCTTCAGTCCGCAGGCCGACGCTCTATCCACTGAGCCAAACCGGTCCCGGCTGAAGAGAATTTTTAAGAGCTCCTCTCAGCAACTTGCAAGTGTACAATACAGTAGTATTAGTTATAGTCACCATCCCTAGGACTTATTTATCTTATTAACTGGAAGTTTTACCTTTTGACCAGCTTCATCCATTTTACTTACCAACTACCTGCACCTCAGGCAACCTCCAATCTGTTCTCTATCTATGAGGTGTGTGTGTTTTAAAGAATTGACAGATATGTGTAGAGGGCTCCTTGGGAATGCACGTGGATGACCTTTAATTATCACCAGCTGAACTCAAGGCATTTCCTCAAAATGTGGGAGACTATTATCAGTCCGATTTCTTATCTTTATCCATGTGCTTGGAATGAGGAACCGATAGGACCTTCACTTACCCAGGTCTTGATATGCTAAATCCCAGGAATGAGGGAATGAATAGGACCTGGGCACACCCAAAACTTCGACCTTAAACCCACCTTTGGAAATCATTAAATGCGCTGTATTGTCTGTGGTGGGTGTTGACTGTCTCTCCATCAGAGTGACAGCCTCCCACCTGGATCCCAGCTTGAATCTATTTCTGTGTCTTGGTCTCTTTTTTCCTTTAATTACTAATCCCCAGCTCCTCCACTCAGGAACCTGTCGTTTTCCACGTGTGTGACGGAAAACAGAAACAGCCCCCCGGAGTTAATGAGATCATACGGTATTTATCTTTCTCTGTCTGACATATTTCACCAAACTGCGGCTCAAGAGCTACATGCGGCTCTTTGGCCCCTTGAGTGTGGCTCTTCCACAAAATACCACTGCCTGGCCGAGTCTATTTTGAAGAAGTGGCATTAGAAGAAGTTTAAGTTTAAAAAATTAGGCTCTCAAAAGAAATTTCAATCGTGGTACTGTTGCTATTTGGCTCTGTTGACTAATGAGTTTGCCGACCACTCGCCTAGAGTAATGCCCTTACGCTTCATCCTTGTTGCAAATCACTTCCCTTTTATGTCTGAATAATGTTCCATTATGAATATATATCACATCTTCTTTATCCATTCATCTATTGATTGACATTTAGGTTGTTTCCATATACTCCTTATTATAAATAATAAATAATGCTGCAAAGAACCCGGGGATACAGATATCTTTCCTGTTTCCTTGAGATAAATACCCAGAAGTGGGATTGCTAGATCGTGTGTGGGAACTCTAATCAGAGTACGCCAGACGATCAAGTCCATTTGCCTTACGCATGCGTGCAGGTGAGGACGTAGCGGCGTTATTAGGTGAAAGGCCCCTTTGCCCGATGCAGGTGCTAGGGCAATGCCTCGGTAGTAGAAATATACGTACTGGGCCCGTGCACCCTCATGTAACCTGCTTCTGTTCATGTAGCACCGGCGTGTATCACTGATTGGAACGAGGCCTCTCTTGTTTGAGCGTGTCTGTAAGTCCCCACTGACCAGTCAGTGCACGGCTGCTTTGTTTGTAATGTGTCCCACCGACCTGTTACCCGAGTGCTTTTCCCATTCCCTGCTCTCAGAAGGGTCAGGTCCCTGGCTGAGGAGCTGTGGACTGAAGGATCCCAGGTTCAATTTCGGTCAAGGACATGTACCTTGGTTGTGGGCACATCCCCAGTGGGGGGTGTGCAGGAGGCAGCTGGTCGATGTTTCTCTCTCATCGACATTTCTAGCTCTCTATATCCCTCTCTCCTTCTCTCTGTAAAAAATCAATAAAATATATATTTTTTTAAAAGGAGAGAATATTAAAAGCAGCAAGAGAAAAACAACTTGTTATAAGGGAACCCCCATAAGACTATCAGCAGGTCACTAATGTCTCCAAGAAAGGAGCTTGTGGACAAAAGAAGAAACTGTTCTTAACTGGCTGGCCTCTTTCCTTCACAAAGCCCCAGAACTCAGTACACAGGGAGCAGACAGAAATGCCCTTTCAGCAGAAACTTTGCAGGACAGAGGGGGTGACATGATATATTCAAAGTGCTGGGGGGAAAACACTGCTCTATCCACTGAGCCAAACTGGTTAGGGCCTCTCCTTGTCTTTAACTTCTGACAGTGTAATTTAGTGTGTACTGGTGTGAGTCTCTCTTGGGTTCATCTTATTTGGAACTTTATGAGATTCCTGGATCTGAATATCTGTTTCCTTCCTAGTTAGGGAATTTAAAAAAAATAAATTTTATGCCCTCCTTTTCTCTTTTTCTTATGGGACTCCTAGAAGGTGAATGTTGGTCTGCTTGATGTCCCAAAGTCCCGTAAGATATCTTCCCTTGTTTTCACTCTTTCTTTATTTTTTCAGCTTTTCTGATTAAATGAATTCTGCTGCCCTGTCTTTAAATCCATTGATTTTTTTCTCTTTATCTAGTCTGATATGGAATCCTTTAGAATTTTCCAATTCAGTTATTAAATTCTTCAGCTCTGTGACTTCTGTTTGGTACTTTCTTACATTTTCTGTCAGTTTGTTCATGTATTATTCTCCTGACCTCAGTGAGCATTTTTATGACCATTCTTTTAAACCCTGTATCAGGTAAATCACTTATTTCTGTTTTATTAAGTTCTTTTTCTGAGATTTTTGTGGGTTTCTTCTTTTGTCCACAAGCTCCTTTCTTGGAGACATCAGTGACCTGGAGCTTGGTGTAGCATCACTATGATGTCTGCCACCCTACCCAGTCTCTGGATGGGGTGGTACTGAGTCCCTATGTGTGTGTTAAATTAGATGCCTGTCCCTCGGGCTGTAGCTGTGGAGGTGAACTAATACCCTCTTTCACAGAAAGAAGGGGTATTTCTGTCTGCTGCCTCTGTGCTGTACCCTTAAGAATGATTTCTCTCTTATTTGTTACAGACCTGTGGGATCTGCAAACATAACTTTTGTTAGCCACCAGAGCCAGGCAATCAAGGGGCATCCTCTGGGTGGCAGAATCAACAACAGTCGTGCCAGACATGTGCATGAGCACCTTTTGCTCCTCAAGCCGAAGCTTTTAAGGTAAGCCAGTTCCCTCTCCCACGAAAAGCCTGAGAGCCTTTTATTCTGCTGCCTCTACACTGGGCTCTGGGTGGTTGGCTGCGGTGAATTTCCGTGAGCCCTGTAAGAACTGTAGCCTTGCGTGTCTTGTGGGGGCAAGCACTGTTGGCTTTCAAAACAAGATGTTTTGGGGCCCGTCTTAAAAGTTGTATTGCCAGCTCTGAGGTCCATACTCTTTGCTCTTGAGGAATTGTGAGTTCCCTTCCTGTTGTGTGTTGGTGTGTTGCAATGCCAAGTGTAGGGTTTATGGTGAGAATCTGTTACTTAGCCTCTCCTACCCATTCCAATGTGGGTATTTCTTGTTTGCTGCTGTGTAGAAGTCACTCAACTAGTTTCTGAATTTCACTGAGAGGAAATGGTTCCTTATGCATCTGTAGATGCGATGTGTTCATCCGAGGAGGTGAGTTCAAGAGCCAGAGCAACATTTTATGTGTGGTTCTTCTTCTTCTTATTTTTTTAAAAACTATTATGGATTCTTATAAGAAATGCTATGTCACCAACATTTTTGATGACACAGATAATCCTATTAGGTGGAAATACATTGATATTAGTGATTGAATCGGAAATGATTCAGCAATGTTGGACTTAATGAGAAGCTTTAAGTGTACCTTCACCAATTTATTTTATTCATGTTTTCCTCTTAATGTTTGCATAAGAATTAGTGATAACAATCCATGTCTAATTAAGGGTTCTTTTAATAGGTATTAAGAAAAGTTCCAAGTAATAAGAATGTGTTATAGTTTTTAGTTGGCCACATTGTTTCTTGCATAGTGGTATGTAAATTAATGCTGCATCTTACATGCATGTAAATGAAAAAGAAGCATGTTATAGTTTTCAATTGGCTACATTGTTTCTTTCTTAGTGATATATAAACTAATGTGTCTTACAATGTTTCTTAAGATTTGAATACAGAACATACCTTAAAATAATAATTTTCTAAATATGTTCACATATGATTTTATTTTATTTTTATATGAAGACTCTGAAATAAGGTGGGCATTATTATTTCCATAGGCAAATGTAACTCAGGTGATTTTGATTTTCTTATAGCCTTACCTATTTTGTTTAATAGACTTTTGAATGTGAGCTAATAAAATAGTTCAGTAATTTATTTTCTATAACAGTAAGCCACAAATTTAAAGCATTTCTACTATTGAATAGGTCATGTTACATAATGACACCATTTTGAAAGGCTATGATATTATAAATGAAAGATGGGAGTTAAGCATAGGGAGACTTATGTGTGAAGTTAGGGAATACTCAGATATGACAGAAATTCCTGGAAAGGGAACAAAAGATCAAACTTGGGAGAAATGTGTGGTATGGAAAGTATCTTAAATCTAGGCAAGATACTTTTTTGATATTCATTATTATAATATTTAGATCTTATTGTTTAGTCCTTCAATGGTGGTTCATTTTCTCCTACATGCTGTACCTTCAAATTATATAGCTGCCAATAGTTACTGCTTGTTAATCAGCTTCTTGCTTCCAAGCAAAAAAACAACAACAAAAACCAACTCTGGAAGAATTGTTAGTTTACAGAATCAACGGGAGCTGGAGAACCAGACTCAGGAAATGACATAGGCCAGAGAACCTCGGCAGCCAAGGACACAGCCAAGGTCACGCTGTGGAGTAGCTTTGCTAAATGGTCACACCATCGTAGCACTATACTCAGGTGACACACATGCACCTGGCTGCCCAGAGCCTGGGACAACCAATATTTTGGACTTCTGGTTTCCTCCTGTTAAGAATTCTACTTTGATGAATAGCCAAATGGAGATTAAGTTTCTGGGCAGCCAGGAAAACTGGAGATACATCTGATTATTGTATATTTTGCGGTTTATATTTTGTTTAAATAGGACTGAATAGAACATTTTAAATATACTGTTAATAAAGCCATTTTTAGCTATAAGGAGTTGTTCTATTATTATCGCTTTTCTTTTTTTTTTTTATGGTGGCTATTTAACTAACACCAAAAGTTAAAATAAGTAGGAGTGTTTTTTCTCCTAGGAAACTAATCCAATTTTATCATGAAGTATAATATGATTCACCTTATTTGCTGGAATTCACCTATAAAACCAGGTATGCCTACAGATTGGTAGAGAGTCATTCTTAGATATTCCTTGATTACACCAGAAGTACATGTGTAACATTACAGAAATACAGTTTTCAGAGGTTACTTTAATGCTGGTGGTCTTGATTCAGCATCTAGAAGGGTTCAGCAAAGCCCTGAAGAAGATGAGAGTCCACGATGATATATAATTTTGGAAGGCATTATGGGGAGTCAGAGAAGCTTGGCTGAATAAACCAAGTTCTCCTTGTCTCAGGACTCCTTGCTTTTTATTAACACAATTTGTCCTAAGGCAAGGTGGAGATAGACACATCAAAGGGTAGGGTTTGTACAGAATCCATTGTCAGGTTGGACGAATTTGCCTACAGCTGTTCAGGTGTTTGGCCAGTAGGAGGCAATAATATGTAGATTAAGATGCCCTGATCTGTCTGGCAGCAAGCAGTCATTTTATGCATCCTTTTTATGTTTTGGGAAAATGCCTTTTAGCCACTCCCAGATGATTCAGCCCTGCTGACATGCTGGAATTGACTTCTGGCATTACTTGACTGTCATCTCTGAATTCATAGTCTCTAAGTATCTAACATATAGTTTATCTATTGGTTTATTACTCATTGTAAAAATACATGTGTAACATTACAGAAATAACAGGATAGAGTGATTAATCCTCTTAATCCTGCCCTCATGGATAACTACTGTTAATAGCTTGGTTGATCATACTCCAGACTGCCTGGGTATCATTTCCATTTAGCTGACAGCCTTGTGTAAGGTGTTTGTCCTCATACTTCCTCAGTTTCCTCATCTCAGTGTAATAGCATCGGCTTCCAGGGTTTTGTGAGGGTTTAATAAGAATATGTAAAATATCCAGCATGGTCTTTGGAATATAATAGATGCTTAACAAATTCTAGTTTTGTACATGCATTAAGATAGACTAGATTATGGTGGAGTAGCCATAAATCTCAGTGCTTTAACACAACAACAATTTATTTCTGGCTCATGCTGCATGTTTCACACAGGCTGGCAGAGTGGTTTCTCCATGCAGTGACTCAGGAACCCAGGATACTGGAGAGTCCACCATGCTGTGGTCATCATCGGCCATACATGGCTCCTCTGCTCATCTTAGGAGTGAAAAGAGACTATAAAGTCATGCATGGAGTTTTTATTGCTCCAGCCCATAATTGACATGCTCCATTTTCTTTTCTTTTTTTCTTAATATACATTTTATTGATTTTTCACAGAAAGGAAGAGAGAGGGATAGAGAGTTAGAAACATCGATAAGAGAGAATCATCTATCAGCTGCCTCTTGCACACCCCCTACTGGGGATGTGCCCACAACCAAGGTACATGCCCTTGACTGGAATCGAACCTGGGACCTTTCAGTCCGCAGGCCAACGCTCTATTCACTGAGCCAAACTGGTCCCGGCAACATGTTCCATTTCAATCACAATTTATTGGCCATAATGCAGGGGTCTTCAAACTATGACCCGCGGGCCACATGCAGCCCCCAGGGGAGTCTGATCCTGCCCGCCAGGTTTTTTGGGCAGTGAGCGCAGCCAAGGTGTTACAGTAGGAATTAGTAGTTCATATAGTCCGGCCCTCCAGCTCTCTGAGGGACCGTGATCTGGCCCCCACTTTAAAAAATTTGAGGACCCCTGCTAATGAGTAACCAAAGCCCTGCCCAACAGAAAGCAGGCTGGGAAATGTGTAGTGTGGAATGCAGACTATAAGATGAGTACTTCTACCTCAGTCGCAGTCCACTTTCTTCCATCCAGCATGGCAGGATATTATCCAAACAGTGTTGCAGTTTTTTAGAATGTAATATATCATGGATGTCTCCTCATATCAGTACATATTTATTTGTTCATTTACTATTTATTAAGCCCTTCTTGGTATCAGGCATTATTCTAAGTAGTGGATTATACCAATGAAAAAAAGCATTTGACAGTCCTTCCCTTCGTGTAGTTTACTGGATTGCAAACAGATAAGAAATAAAAATACCTTGCTAAAGTATAGAAAGTAAGAATTGTTATGGTGAGAAATAAGAAAGACAAAAGGTAGCCCTGGCTGGTGTGACTCAGTTGGTTGGGCATCACCCCATGTGCTGAAAGGTTGCTGGTTCAATTCCTGTTGAGGGCACATGCCCAGGTTCTGGGTTATGGGCTCTAAGCCCAGTAGGGGCAGTCAACCAATGATTCTCTCTCATCATTGATGTTTCGCTCTCTTTCTCTCACTTTCTCTCTAAGCATCTATTTTTAAATCTTTAAAAAGAGAGAAAAGGTAGAGGGAGTTTTAGGGGGCACAGTTTTAAGTCAAATGTTCATAGAAGGCCTCTGTGAGGTGATTTGAGTTCAATCCGGAAAGCTGAGAAGTGAGAACTAGAGGAAGAGCAGTCCAAGAAAATAAAACTGTCAGTGTGGTTTGGTGCTATGTACATGAAGATGGGTTCTTCTGTTTTTGTATCTGTTTAAAATTTTCCATGAAAAAACATTTATAACAAACATAGCCCTGGTTATAAAACTTGTATCTAGATTTTATTTCTGCATTTTTGGGGGAGGGGAATCATGACAGAAAATATAATAGATATTCTCTATATTCTACAATAAAAAAATGAGTAAAAAGGTTTTACCAATTTACCTCCTCAGAAACAAAGTTTTAACATCCTCACTAACTCTGGCTGCTATACAATCTAGTCCTTGATTACAGATTGCTGTTTATTACTGCATAATTGTGTTGTGTGTGTTAGTCTTCTCTTTCCAATTTTATTTTATTTCATTTTAAAATATACTTTTTATTGTTGACAGTATTACAGTACCTCCTCTTCCCCTTTTACTCTCATCTTCCTAGCCCTAATCCCACCCCCCCACCTCTCCCACCCCGTCTTCACTACCTTATTGTCCGTGTCCATGGGCTATGCCTAGAAGATTATAAGTTCTTTGGTTCATCTCATTTCCCCCAGCCCCACATCAACGTATGTCAGTCTGTTCCATGCCTTCATGCTTTGGGTCTTATTTTGTTGGTCAATTCATTCTGCTTATTAGATTCCACAAATAAATGAGGTTATATTATATTTGTCTTTCTCAGATTGGCTTATTTCACTTAGCATCATATTTTCCAGGTCTATACACGCTGTCCCAAAGGGTAAGAGATCCCTCTTTTTCACTGCTGCATGGTATTCCATAGTGCAAATGTACCACACCTTTTTTATCCATTCATCTACTGATGAGCACCTGCGCTGTTCCCATATCTTAGATATTGTAAACAATGCTGCTATGAACATAGGGATGCATATATTCTTTCTGATTTTTTTTTTTTTTTTGGTGTTCTTAGAATATATTCCCAGAAGTGGGATCTCTGGATCAAATGGGAGTTCCTTTTTTTTTTTTTAGGAAACTCCATACTGTTTTCCACAGTGGTTTCACCAGTCTGCATTTCTACCAGCAGTTTACTAGGGTTCCCTTTTTTCCATATCCTCACCAGCATAAAATTGTTGATTTTTTGATGATAGCCATTCTGATGGTGTGAGACAATATCTCATTGTGGTTTTAATTTGCATTTCTCTGATGATTAGTGACTTTGAGCATTTTTTTTTTTCACATGTCTGTTGGCCATTTGTATGTCCTCTTTGGATAAATGTTTATCCAGGTATTCTACCCATTTTTAATTTGTCTTTTGTTGAGTTGTATGAGGACTTTATATATTGTTTCTAACTTTTTAAAATCTCCCTTTCTTTCACTTCCTTTAAAGTGATTAGACATATAATAAATTCCCTATAAAAATTACAGATTGAGCCGGAACCAGTTTGGCTCAGTGGATAGAGCGTCAGCCTGCGGACTGAAAGGTCCCAGGTTCGATTCCAGTCAAAGGCATGTACCGTGGTTGCGGGCACATCCCCAGTGGGGAGTGTGCAGGAGGCAGCTGATCGGTGTTTCTCTCTCATCAATGTTTCTAACTCTCTATTCCTATCTCTTCCTCTCTGTAAAAAATCAATAAAATATAAAATAAATTACAGATTGAGAAGTAAAATTCGAATCATTAAGTTTTTTTAAATGTAACCATAGTTATTACAGCATTTTACTGTGTTGAGAATGGAAAAAAATAAGCTGCATAAAATATTATACCCACAAGCAATTTAAAAGTTTTGAGCATTAGAGAGCTAGTTCAAAAATGCTTTAGGCTCTTCTTCCCCTCGACCCCCAGTAATTGGCCAGATGTGAGGTATAATTTGAATGGAGACTTTTCTTAGTCACATACTTATCATGATTCTTCCACTAAAAATTTGTTCTTTCAGTGGTTTACTTTCTGTTGCCAGGGAACTAGGCTACATTGCACAAACATTTTGAGTCAGTTCTGTCAGTTTTTCCTTAAGATGACCAAGAGTCTTAACAATTAGATGGTTGTGATTTAATTTTTAAAAAATGAAATCAGCCTTGTCCAGCCCAAAGAGTTGACTGGGCTCTTTAAAGGTTATTTGGCTAGATTGTCAGGTCACACCCAGACACCAAGGAGAAATGTCACCAAAAGATCACTCACTTAGAACCACCCTACAATGAGGGGAAATGGTGACAGGCTGGTCAAGCATGAGGAAGACTCCTGTCACAGACAAATTTGTCAGTGTTAGTCACGCAAGAGAACATAATGTTTAAAGGAAAATGCATGACACCCCTGGGAAGCTATGTTGAAAGAGATGTGGCCAGAGAAAAGAGAATTACAAATTTAGGGAGAATTGTGCTTCCATAACACAGATAATTTGGAAGTCTGGTGCATACAAAGTTGTTGTTTTTTTGTTTTTTTTAAATTTAGTTCACCTTAGTTATGATCTATTTTATATAAGGCAAAAATCTCTCTTTTGAAAACAGTGTCTTTACATCAGGAAGGAAGGATTACTGCATTATGCTGACATTCAACTGGAAACATTTGTAGGGTATGGGATGATTTATTATCAGTATCAGACTTCTAATCATAAGCCTTATCCAATCATAAGAATACTTTTAGGTCCTGGACCATGTTGCTAAGTGGTTAGAGCATTGGCCCACACACCAAAGGGTCACAGGTTCAATTCCTGGTCAAGGGCATGTATTTGGGTTGCAGGTTCAATCCTCTGCTCTGGTTGGGGGGTGCATGTGGGAGGCAGCCAATCAATGTATCTCTCTCACATTGATGTTTCTCTCTCTCTTCCTCTCTCCTTCCCTCCCTCCACTTCTACACTCTCTCTCTAAAAAATAAAAAAAATAAAAATAAAAACAATGGAAAAAATATCCTAGGTTTAAAATTAACAAAACAAAACAAACAAACAAAAACAAAAAAACGCTTTCAGAATAGTGGCCATACCTCAATGTCAAACACAGAAGACATATGGCACCATTATAATTCAAAAGTCACCAAACAGCTTTGAGGCCACAGACGATAATTTTGATCTCTGAACCTCAATTTCCTCATCTTAGCAATGGATACACAGATGATATTTCTTCTGCATTTTACTGGTATGTTTTACGTATACCAAAATTCTGAGCCTCATTCTTCAGGCAGAAACCTGAGCAAATGGAAAAATAAATATGAAAGTACTCAAACATAGCATCCCCTGTTAATTGCTAGTCATCATCCCAAAGGAGAATTTCTTTAGATTTCTACCTGAGGATTCAGGCTTTGCTTAATACTCCTCTTTGGTATCACAAATTCTCTATTCAGTCATCCTTCTAGTGAGTTGATCATTCGCCAAATATTAAGATCTCACCATGTGCTAAGCACTCTGGTAGGCCTGGAGATACAAAGAGGACTGATGTAGACACAGTTCCAGCCATGTGGAACTTGGAACAGAGCAGGGGAGACCAACATTGCACTGAGTTTATTCAGAAGTAGGACAGGATGTTTTTTTGTTTTTGTTTTTGTTTTTTTTTTTTTTTTTTTTTAATTTAATTTAATTTAATTTAAATTTTTTTAAATCAATCTTTATTGTTCATATTATTACAAAGGTTCCTCATTTCTTCCCCCCTCCACCAGGTTCCCACCCCACCCTCTGCCCCCTCCCCATCCCCCATTGTCCTCATCCATAGGTGCACAGTTTATGTTCAGTCTCTTCCTCCCTCCCTTTCCCCGATAGTAAATCCCTTTTCAGATAGTAAATCTGTTACTTAGCATTTTCTCATATCAATAATACCTGCACATGCCCAATGATACACTTCACACAAAAGACATTTCCAACTAGGTCAACCAGCCTCATCCAGGCCCCACCCAAGGCACTCACAGATCAACACCCCAGCGCTATACTAACTCAACACATCCAGATCTAAGCCTTCATCACTTGATTCAGCAGACCCTTAAGTTACCGCAAAAGTTTCCAGCCATGTCTGAGAGGCAGCCGTGGGCAGGGACAGGCGAGGAGCGAGCTGTTTCGGGCCTGGCTGCTCCGGGCCTGGCCTCTGTTGCTCTGGTTCGTTCCACAACCAGCTGCTCCGGGTCTGGTCACTGCCGCTCCCGACCTAGTTGCTCTGGAGTTGGCTGTTGCTGCTACAGGCCTGGCCGCACCCGACCCGGCTGCTCTGGGCCCGGTTGCTCCGGTCCCGGCCGCTCCGGGCCTGGCCGCTCCCAGCCTGGCAGCTGCTGCTCCGGGCCTGGCCGCTCCCAGCCTGGCAGCTGCTGCTCCGGGCCTGGCCGCTCCCAGCCTGGCAGCCGCTTCTCCGGGCCTGGCCACTCCCAGCCTGGCAGCCACTGCTCCGGGCCTGGCCGCTCCCAGCCTGGCAGCTGCTGCTCCGGGCCTGGCCGCTCCCAGCCTGGCAGCTGCTGCTCCGGGCCTGGCCGCTCCCAGCCTGGCAGCTGCTGCTCCGGGCCTGGCCGCTCCCAGCCTGGCAGCCGCTTCTCCGGGCCTGGCCACTCCCAGCCTGGCAGCCACTGCTCTGGGCCTGGCCGCTCCCAGCCTGGCAGCTGCTGCTCCGGGCCTGGCCGCTCCCAGCCTGGCAGCTGCTGCTCCGGGCCTGGCCGCTCCCAGCCTGGCAGCTGCTGCTCCAGGCCTGGCCGCTCCCAGCCTGGCAGCCGCTTCTCCAGGCCTGGCCGCTCCCAGCCTGGCAGCCACTGCTCTGGGCCTGGCTGCTCCCAGCCTGGCAGCTGCTGCTCCGGGCCTGGCTGCTCCTAGCCTGGCAGCCGCTGCTCCGGGCCTGGCCGCACGAGACACGGCTGCTCCGGGCCTGGAAACTCCTAGCCTGGCAGCCGCTGCTCCGGGCCTAGCCGCACCCGACCTGGCTGCTCTGAGCCTGGCCGCTCCCAGCCTGGATGCTCCGTGCTTGGCTACTGCTGTTCTGGGCCTGGCTGCTCCCAACTCGGCTGCTCTGGGCCCGGCTTCTCGGGGCCCGGCCACTCCGTGTCTGGGTGTTCCTGGACTGGCCACCCTGGGCTTGGCCGCCTCTGCCTCAGGCCTGGCTGCCACTGCCCCAGGTCTGGCTGCTCCAGTGCTGGCCGTTGATGCTCTTGTTCTGGCTGCTGCTGCTCTGGGGCCTGGCCACTGCTGCTCCGGGCCCAGCTGCCACTGCCTTGTGCCTGGCCACTCTAGGCCTGGTCGCCGCTGTTCCAACATTCTGTCCCTTTTTTCTTTCTTTTTTTTCTTTTTTTTAAAAAAAAACACACGCATTTATGTTGCAATGTTGGCTGGTGAGTTGAGTTCTGACTTAGTCTTTGATTTTTCAAGATCTTCTTTGTATTCTTTCTTAAGTAATTTTACTATCATTTGCTCTCACTTGATTTCTTCACATTGAGAACTTCTTTTGTTTCTTCCTCCTTGTCCTGGGAGCTCAGCAGGTTGGCCTGTGGCACCCCTTTGTTCTCTGCAGGCTCCTGCGCTGCTTCAGCCTGTTACCGGGGTTGGTGCCGCCCAGGAAGCAGCCCCCGTCCTTGGCTCTGTTGCCCATGCTCAGCAGTCGAAGGCTCAGGGGCACCCCCCCCCCCCTGGGGGCCCCGTCGCCCGGCTCCTTGCTGGCGCCCGGCTGGCCGGTGTCCGGCAGGGGCTCCTGCTCCTCGTCGCGTTCCTCCAGTCTGGAGCTTTCTTTCTCCCTCCCACTAGGGGAGTCCAGGATCAGAGTCAACAGACTGTCCTCTGCACGCAGTGTGCACTACTCTGGGGGCTCGGCTTTTCACCGCGCTCCCAGGACTCCACCTCACAGCCCCGTCTCCCCCTGCCCGAGCCTGGGTCCCCAGGGACTGGCCCAGACCTGGAGTTCGGGGCGGTCCGGACTGAGGCTCAGCGCCGCCCCAGGAGGCTTTGTTTCTTCCGGCTAGGGTAATCCAGCATCAGAGTCAACATTCAGTCCTCTGCGCACTATGTGCGCTCGACTCTGGGGGCCCCGCCTTTCGCCGTCCCCCGGGATTCCGCCTCACAGCCCCGTCTCCCCCGCCGGAGCCTGGGTCCCCAGGGTCTGGCCCATAACTTGGGGCTCAGCGCTGCCGGTTCGGGGGTTCATCCCAGGCTGGGGGTTCTATTTCCTTCCTGCTAGAGAACGCCAGGCAGCACCCAGCCCTCTCCTCCTCTCCGGCTGCGACCTCTCTGCGCGCACATGCGTGCGAGTGCGCGGCATGTCTCCGTACCTTAGGCTTTTTTTCAGCTACTCTGATTTTCCTTCTGGTTTTCTCCCTCCTTCTTATTGTAGAGTTTTCAGTCAGTCGACTACCTGTAGCTCTGGGCAATGTCCACTCTACATTTTAGTTGTATTCCATTGAAATTGTTGTGAGCTGCTGCGGCTAGGTGTCTACCAGAGCAGCCATCTTCGATCCTCTCGGACAGGATGTTATAAGAGCTTTCAATGGGGATTTCTTAGCCTATTTGGGTTTTAGAGATATCACAGCTGAAGCAAGAAAAATAGGGAGGAGTTGGCTGAGCAGGGAGTACAGGGGAAAGTGGTTTAGACAGAGAGCAGTACTGAATTGACTTGGAAATACTGGAAGGAAGGCCAACACGGCTACAGTGTAGAGTCAGGATCCAGAGCTCAGAGGCCTCATTAAGGGTTTGGTCTTTGTTCTGAGAGTAATGGGAAGCCATTGAGGTCTTTTATTGTATATTTTTATGATGGAAAGTGACATCACTTGCATTTTAAAAAAACTAATTCTATCCCTTGCCAGGTGACTCAGTTGTTTGAAGCATACCAAGGTTGCAGGTTCGACCCCCTATCAGTGCATATGAAAGAATTAACCAATGAATTAATAAATAAGTGGAACAGCAAATCGATGGTTTTTTTTCTCTCTCAAATCAATTTAAAAAACTTAAAAGCTCATTCTAGGCCCTATGTGTAGGAGAAGATGGCACACAAATAATTATATGGGGAAACCAGTTAGGAGGCAGTTGGAAGAAATGAATTAGGGGGTTGGCAGAGAAGAGGAGGAAATCGTGGACTGATTCAAGAGATATTTAGGAGACAGAATCGGTAGGTGCCCTTTATTTTTGCCTTGCCTTTCTGATTGGGGGCACTTTCTGATGTGAGGTGCAGGGAGGTGGGTGCAAGTGCAGAGCAGCAATATTGCTAGGTAGAAGAGGCAGAGATCAGAGTTTGCGCTGTTGAGATGACTGTAATTTGTGAGTCATATGTCCAAATTGATGGAGCCGTGAAGAGGAGAATTTCAGAGGTTTGTGGATTCAGGGATGTGGCTAAGTGCTTGGCTACACATGTGCAAGGCAGACCATGTTAGACCTACCTGCAGTAACTGTTAGGGGACTGAGCAGTTAACAGAAACACCAGTGCTGGAAGACTGAACTCCATTTAATAGAAAGATCTTATCAAATGCCTTGGGTGTTCAATGGAAACTCCAGTAAGCTTCATGCTCTTAAGACTAAAGACAAAATTGAAACAGGATAAAGTTGAATCAGAGTAATTAACAACTTGCCAGAGTAAAACTCTTTATTTATTTTTTTTAAATATTTTTTATTGGCTTTCCACAGAGAGGAAGGGAGAGGGATAGAGAGCTAGAAATGTCAATGAGAGAGAAACATCGACCAGCTGCCTCTTGCACACCCCCTACCAGGGATGTGCCCGCAACCAAGGTACATGCCCTTGACCGGAATTGAACCTGGGACCTTTCAGTCCGCAGACCGACGCTCTACCCACTGAGCCAAACTGGTTTTGGTAAAAGTCAATACTCTTTAAAGAAAGACATAGTTCCTCACAATGTAGCAGTCAGAATTGTTTTATATACAGTAAGAAATTACTAGGCAAGTAATTCAAGACAGAGGGAAAATAGTGATTAGAGAGATGAACCTAGATGTTAGAATAGATGTGGTTTCCAAAGCTTCTATAATAAAAAAAGCATAATATGCTAATTAGACAGCTGGCCGAACAACTTTCTGGACAACCTTCTAGATGTCCTTCCAGACAAAGCCATGGTGGCAGGGCTGAGGCAGAGGCAGTTTGGGGTGATCAGGCAGGCAGGTGAGTGGTTCGGGGTGATCAGGCAAGCAGGCAGAGATGGTTAGGGTTGATCAGGCAGGCAGGTAGAGGGGTTAGGGGCAATCAGGCAGACAGGCAGATGTGGTTAAGTGCAATCAGGCAGGCTGGTGAGTGGTTAGGAGCAATGAGGCAGGCATGCAGAGTGGTTAGGGGTGATCTGGCAGGCAGGCAGGCAGGTGAGCAGTGAGGAGCCAGTGGTCCCAGATTGTGAGAGGGATGACCTGAATTGTGAGATGGTGTAAGTTGGGCTGAGGGATTTCATGCACCAACCCTCTAGTCTATAATAAGGATGTTAAAGGGTTTAGAAGAAAAGATAGAGTTATCCTTTTAAAGTAAGTGGACAGATGGGGAATCTCAGCAGAAAATGGAAATTAGGAAAACAACTAAATGGAAATTTGATTACTGAAAAACTACTGCTACACAGAGCTTAGAGGAAAGCATATTATCTTAGATGATCTATTAGAAATGAAGAAAAAAACTAATGCCCAGAGCATAAAACTTAAGTTAGAAAAGAAACCAACGAATAAAAAAAATAGAATTAAAGCAACTGTAAGAATAAGAGGAGCAAGTTATGACATAAACCAATTTATACAGGCCAATGCAAAAGATTAATAAAAGTAGCAAACTTCCTCTCAAGGTTGATTAAAGGGAAAAAAAAGAGGATGCACAAATAAACAATACTAGGAATGAAAAGGGAGATTTAGCCAGAAATGCTCCCAACTTTAAAAAGCTAATAAGCCGAAACCGGTTTGGCTCAGTGGATAGAGCGTCGGCCTGTGGACTGAAAGGTCCCAGGTTCGATTCCGGTCAAGGGCATGTACCTTGGTTGCGGGCACATCCCCAGTGGGGGGTGTGCAAGAGGCAGCTGATCGATGATTCTCTCTCATCGATGTTTCTAACTCTCTATCCCTTTCTCTTCCTCTTTGTAAAAAATCAATAAAATATATATTAAAAATAAAAAGCTAATAAAAGACTGGACAAAAATCGTACACCTATGAATGAGGACAATGGATGGGGGAGGTAAGGGAAGAGGGTGGGATGGGAACCAGGTAGAGGGGAGCTATAGGGGGGGGGAGGAGAGGAACAACTGTAATAATCTGAACAATAAAGATTTATTAAATTTAAAAAAATAATAAAAAATAATAAATAAAAGCTAATAAGATATTATAAACATGTTTATGCTAAAAGAACTTGAAAATTAGACAAAATTTGATAGAAAATATAATTCCCTATAGCTATCTCAAGAACATATCAAATCCTAATTAAATTCTATAGCCATGAAATAAAGTGTCAGTAAATTAAAATCTTCCTGCAAAGTGAACTTCAGACACTGAGTTCTATTAGCTAGGAAGCATATAATTCCAATATTGTACAAACTAACACAGAGAACAGAAAAAGAGGAATAACTCCCCAGTTCTTTTTAAAAAACTAGTATAGCCCTAACTGGCTTGGCTCAGTGGATAGAGCATTGGCCTGCAGACTCAAGGGTCCCAGGTTCAATTCTAGTTGCAGGCATGTGCCTTGGTTGCGATCACATCCCCAGTGTGGGGTGTACAGGAGGCAGCTGATTGATGTTTCTGGCTCTCTTCCCCTCTCCCTTCCTCTCTGTTAAAAAAAAGAAAAGTTATCTACCAAATATGGCAGCAACATTATTCTTAATTTGATGTGTTGAAAGCCTTCTCATTCAGCTCAGGGAGAAGACAGGTGGCATAAAGGAGAGAAGATCTAAATGGACTTAAGGGTGTGAAAGATACCCTTGAAACTGCAATACTGTGGCTCAGTTTAAGTAAATGAAGAAATAGATCATGTTTATGGATGATAAAGTTCAATAATTTTTTAATTAGTTTTTTTCAAATTGATCGATAGAGTTAATGCAATTCCAACCAAAATCTGTGTGTGTGTCTTGTCAAACTATATCTATAATTTATATGTAAGAACCAAAAATAAACTCTTGAAGAACATGATGCAGAGATTTGCTTTACAAATTATCTTTTAAAAAATTATAGTAATTAGGACAGTGGGATGCTGGTTCAGGGATAGAAAAAAATGACCAGTAAACAAGAAGGATAGGATACCCAACAGAACCCACCTAAATGGAAACTTGATTTATGGCAGGCTTGCTTTGTGAAACCAGTGGCAGAAAGAATGTACTTTTTTCTAAAAAAAAAAAAAGTGTTAGTCAGATTTAAAACAAATACTCCAAAAATTTATATGGAACTAAAAAAGACCCCAAATAGCTACAGCCATCTTGAGAAAAAGATCAACGTTGGAAGGATCACAATACCTGATATCTAGTTATATTACAAAGCCACTGTAATTAAAATAGCCTGGTATTGGCATAAGAACAGGCAAATGGATCAGTGGAATAGAACAGAGAGCCCAGAAATCAAGCCTTTACCCTCAATTAATAATTGACAAAGGAGGCTAGAGCATACAATGTAGTAAAGACAATCTCTTAATAAATGGTGTTGAAAAAACTTGACAAATACGTGCAAAAAAATGAAACTAGACCACCAGCTTACAATATACACAAGAATAAATTCAAAATGAATGGATAAAAGACTTAAATGTAAGTCATGAAACCATAAAAAAAAAACAACAAAAAACCTAGAAGAAACAATAGGCAGAAAAATCTCAGACATCTCTCATAGCAATATGTTTGCTTGATATATCTCCTAGGGCAGGGAAACAAAAGAGAAAATAAACAAATGGGACTTCATAAAAAGAAAAAGCTTCTGCAAAGCAAAAGAAACAATGAACAAAATGAAAAGGGAGACCACTATATGGAAGAACATATTTACCAATGATACATCTGATAAAAGGTTAATATCCAAAATATCGAAGGAACTCATACAACTTAACAAAAGGATGGCAAACAATCCAATTTAAAAAATGGGCAAAGAACCTAAATAGACACTTCTCCAAAGAGGACATACCGATGGCCAAGAGACATATGAAAAAAATTCTCAAAGTCACTGATCACCAGAGAGATACAAATTAAAACGACAATGAGGTATCACGTCATATCTGGCAGAATGGCTACCATCAACAAATCAACAAAGGCTAAGTGCTGACAAGGATGTGAAGAAAAGGGAATCCTAGTACACTGCTGGTGGGAATGCAGACTAGTGCAGCCATTATGGAAAATAGTATGAAGTTTCCTCAAAAAATTAAATATGAAACTGACCCAGTGATCCCACTACTAGGAATATATCCCAAGAAATCTGAAACACCATTCAGAAAGAATGTATCCACCCTTATATTCATAGCAGCACAATTTACAATAGCTAAGATATGAAAACATTCCAAGTGCCCATCAGTAGATGAGTGGATAAAAAAGCTGTGGTACATTTATACCATGGAATACTATGCAGCAGTAAAAAAGAAGAATCTCTTACCCTTTGAGATAGCATGGAGGGACCTGGAGAGTATCATGCTAAGTGAAATAAGCCAGTCAGAGAAAGACAAGTATCACATTATCTCACTCATATATGGAATCTAAAGAACAAACTAAACTGATGAACAGAGAGGATCGAGAGACGACCCATGGAACAGACTGTGGAATCTCAGAGGGAATGTGGGGTCAGGGAGCAGGTGGGAAGAGATTAACCAAAGAACTTGTATGCTTATATGCATAACCCATAGACACAGACAACAGGGTGGTGAAGGCCTGTGGCAAGGGGCAGAGGTGGGTTAGAAGGGATCAATAGGGCAAAGGGGACATCTATAATACTTTCAACAATACAATTTTTTTAAGTGTTAGTACAATTTAAAAGTATGGTATTTGACCCCTACCTCCCACCACACACTAAAATAAATTCTAAATAAGTCAAAAGTCTGAATGAGAAGGGCAAACAAAAAAATTTTTTAGAAAACCTTATAGAAAATATTTTATGGCTTTGGGCTCTAAATTTATTTCTTTTAAAAGATCAAAAAAATATGAGTTAAAAGGCAAAATTAAAAGGCAAAAGATGACACCCAAAGCAATCTCGAAAATGAAGACAAAGTTGGAGCACTCCCAATTTCAAACCTTATTACAGAACTGCAGTAATCAAGATAGTGTGGGGCTAGTAGAAGAATAGACATATAGATCAATGGAGTAAAATGGAGAATCCAGTAATAAACTCGTAGATTTATGGTCTGTTGATTTTCCATAATGATGCCGAGACTGTTTAATGGAGAGAAAAATAACCTTTTCAACAAATGGTGCTTGGACAACTGGATATTCACATGTGAAAGCATGAAATTAGACCTCTACCTCAACTATATACCAAAAATGGTTCATAGGCCTAAATGTAAAACGAAAAAACTGTAAAACTATTAGAAGAGAATATAGGCATAAATCTTAGCTTGGGTTGGCAATGATTTCTTAGCTACAACATAACACCAAAAGGGCAAGTGATGAAAAAGATTAATTGAACTTCATCAAAATTAAAAACTTTTGTGCTGCATACTATACCATCAAGAAAATTAAAAGACAACCCATAGAACGGGAGAAAATATTGGTTTCAGGTGGCAAAGAAAGCCCGGTAGCAGAGCAAGAGATGTAAATGCCGGCAGTCCAGAAAGCAAACCCTATACATAAAGCCTGCGGGCATATAGGCAGGGCATCAATAGTAGTAGTATCTGCTACTCAGTGCCAGACTCTTCAGTGGGATTAGGCAGGCCTCAGTCTTAGCTAGGGATTCCCAGAAAGGATACAGAGACCGAGGCAAAAAGGCTTATATTCGATTACTTAATTAGGCCGAGCACGTCCAAGAAACAGAGGTAGGAAAAGTGGGTGAATCAGAGGAGAGAGAACCAATATGAAACTGCATCATGGAGGAAGTTATCGTTAAATGCCATTAATTGCTTGATGTCTTGGAATAGTCTTTTAGAAACCTTAAGAAGCCTTTGGACTTTTGTACCCGAAGACTCAAAAAGAACCTGAATACATTTTTTAAAAAGTTTGGTCTCCCTTCCACAGGTAGTTAGTTGATATCTGTAAATTAAAACTCTCTTGGACTGCATTCATACCTCAGGTTCCCTTTCATCAACATCCAACTCATAATTGGTGGTAATGGATAGCAGGGATCATTGAAATCCACAGAATAATAGCTACCATTTAGTAAGCACAAGGCAGTTTTATATAATGTCTCATCTTCACAAAGCAGTTTTTGTTACAATGGTTTTATTAATGCCCAAAATTAGACTCCACTAATTTAAGGACCGTGGCCAAGGGCATGAAACTAGTAAGGAGCAGACCAGGTCTTGGACCCAGGTCTGTGTTTTTTTAAAACTCCCCAAACAATGCCCTTTCTATTATATCAGGAGGCCTCTTAGAAGAAAGGATTGAGATTCCTAAATCTCTTGTTAGCCAATACATTTTAAAAAATGCTATTTATTTTTTTAAATTGGTCATAAAAACACCTGGCTTAAAAATGAAAGAAAAACAAAAGACTTTTCAGTGAAAGTTCTCCTCTTTTACCCTGTCCACCGGTCACCCGATTCCTCTCTTCAGGGGCAATGTTACCAGTTCCGTGTGTATCTTTCCCAAAACAGTTATGCATAAATATAAACATTATTTTTCTTTTCTTTTTTTATATTTTATTGATTTCTTACGGAGAGGAAGAGAAAGGGATAGAGAGTTAGAAACATCGATGATAGAGAAACATCGATCAGCTGCCTCTTGCACATCCCCCATTGGGGATGTGCCTGCAACCAAGGTACATGCCCTTGACCGGAATCGAACCCGGGACCTTTCAGTCCACAGGCCGAAGCACTATCCACTGAGCCAAACCGGTTTCGGCTAAACATTATTTTTCTGTTTAACAGAAATTACATGGATACACACTCACCTTAGGTTTCTTTTTTTCACTTAACAATACATCTTTAATTCACATCCATATCTCCACATAAAGTTTAACCAATACTTTGAAATATTATCATCATTAGGACTTTTATTATTTTAAAAAATGAGATAAATTCTACCAAAATGTACCTACTATTCTGCCTGTGCTGCGTATCTACTATTAAAAGAATAAACAAGAAGCAAATTGTCAAAGAACCAGGCAACAGGAAAGGAGTGGAGACACATTAAATGCACATGAGCTGGAGTGTTGCTCTCAGTGAAAATATTTTCTTGTTTTCTCTCTTGGGTGACCTTGGCCCTAACTCTAACCTGTAATTTTCAGTGTGTTTTGAATGTAACTGCTGTTGTTCTTCTGTGTTTTTCGTTTATAGGCATGAGTGAAATGTGAGTACATATTAGTCCTGTTGGCCTCTTGAACTATCTGGTCCTGGTATTCCAAGATGTGAAGATAACGTGAAAATGAGTGGGAAGCCTACCTTTTGTCCTTCAAATTTCATTGTCCCAAGGTCTCTACCACACAGGATAGCACTAGATTGCATTTAGTTTAATACTTTTCACTAGTTGTTTCTTTTATGTAGAGAATGTCATCTCCAAGGGCAGAGCCCGTATCTCCCACCACAGTGGGCTGATGACAGTACGTCCTGGAGGACAGAAGAGAAATCAGGCGATCCCGATCCTTCCTCCTGCATTGACAAGAGGCGAGCATAGGTGGTGGGGTGTGGGGAGAGGTGAGGGTGAAAGTAGAGTAGAATCTCAAGGACGATTTCTCAACTCTATGTGCTCATCTGCTCCCGCATCAACATTTCAGTTGGGGGAGTGAATGGGACATATGCAGGGGTGGGAAAAGGAGGCTCGCAGTTGTGAGTGTGTGAAACAGAGTTTATTCTTGGTGAGTTAAGCTATTGTAAACCATAACCTGCGTGACAATGGTAGACCTACTTTTGCTCACCCCTGTATATTTTGAAAAAGCTCCTTGGGTGATTCTTACATTTCTCCATCTTCTTACCCCTAGTTCATAATTATTGCTAGTACAAAGGAGAGGTACAAAAGATAAGAGCAAATATCAAATATCCAACTAAGTTGAAAAAAATTTTTTTTAAATATATATTTTATTGATTTTTTACAGAGAGGAAGGTAGAGGGATAGAGAGTTAGAAACATCGATGAGAGAGAAACATCCATCAGCTGCCTCTTGCACACCCCTTATTGGGGTTGTGCCCCCAACCAAGGTATATGCACTTGACAGGAATCGAACCTGGGACCTTTCAGTCCACAGGCCAATGTTCTATCCACTGAGCCAAACCGGTTTCGGCATAAGTTGAAAATTCTTAAGCAATTTATTTTAAATCAAAGAAGATGGGGCTTTATTTAAGCCTCTTATTATATTGGTAGCGCACAGGAAGTGCAGACTGTAATGGGGAAAGCTGCCCATGCTGGGATTTAAGAGCTCAGATGGCCCATTTTTGTGTGTCCCAAGTGTTCTAATGTGTTTGCCTAAAGTTATTCTACCTTCTTTTTCTTATCCCCCTGAAAAATGCTCTCTGAAAGGTCCTGGGTCCATGTTGTTAATAACCACTACTATTAGTGTTTTCTAATTTGGTGGTTCTTAACTTGAACGAGCACCAGAACCACCTGGAGGCTTTGTTAAGGCGCAGGTTGCTGGACCCACCCCCAGATTTCCCGATTCAGTAGTTGTAAGAGGAGCCCAAGAGTTTTCATTTCTAACAACCCCCCCTTGCATGCTGATGCTGCTGGTCTGGGAACCACACTTTGAGAACCATTGTTCTGATTATTATTAATTTCATGCTTCCCACGGTAGGGTAAGGGAGAACCCCAGGAACTAGGAAGGTGATTGGGATTGGCAGTGCCCATGCTGGGAATAGGTAAAGCCAAAGAAAACAAGAAGAAAAGTTTAGCTTTTTTTTTTTCTTCTTTTCATAAAGGGTTTGATAAACATGAATAAGCAAAATCACTAGAATGTCCTTTTCCATACTCACTAATAATTAGGTTGTTTTTGTTTGATTTTAAAACATGGAAAGAACATTTTGTGTACATGAAGGGGTCACTTTTGTATTATCAGGAAATCTGGTGGCATTAGCACTGAAGGTAAGTCAAAGTGAAAAAATACATGAGTGTGTGAATAAAAAATATGTACATGTAGTATCTATATATGAATACTTTACATATAATTTATATATATTTCATATCTATCACTTTAAAATTCTCTTCTGGTTCACAGGTTCTTGCTTTTTTCTGTCTAGTGATTTTTTAAAAATATATATTTTTTATTGATTTCAGAGAGGAAGGGAGAAGGGAGATAGAGATAGAAACATCAATGATGAGAGACAATCATTGATTGGCTGCCTTCTGCATGCCCCCTACAGGGGATCAAGAATGTGCCCTTGACCAGAATAGAACCCAGGATTGATGCTCTATCCACTGGGCCAAACCAGCTAGGGCTGTGTAGAATTTTTTATTTGGCATCAGACGTTATAAATGTTATGTTAAGTGTTTTCATTTTGTTGTTTCTTTTCGGAGTATTGAAGTTTGTTTTGGCACACAGGTTAGTGTTTAGGTTAGTTGTGGATCAACTTGATATTTTGGAGGTTTATTTTAAGCTTTGTTAGAGCGTTCCTAGAATAGCCTTTACTCTAGGGCTACTTTATTATTTTTGATTTTGTTGTTATTTTTTTAATCCTCACCAGAGGATATTTTTTCCATTGATTTCTGAAGAGTGTGGAAGGAAGGGGAGAGGGGATTCAGTGTTTCCCAAAGTGTGGTACGGGTACCCCCAGGGGTACGGGAAGAGTTTGGTGGGTGTACGCGTTGCACCGGAGTTTGGTGGGGATATGCACTGCACCGTGCTTAGCTGTGCCTAATTCTATGTTCTCATGAGTATGAAGGGTACTCAGCGTTACGAAAATTATAGAAGGGGTACACATATGTCAAAAGTTTGGGAAATACTAATACGTGAAAGAGACATATCGATTGGTTGCCTCCTGAATGCACCTCTACAGGAAATTGAACCCATGATTCTCCATTCCATGGGCTGATGTTCTAACCACGGTCCCAAACCAGCCAAGGCTGTTGTTGTTTATTTATTTTCAGAGAGGAAAGGGGGGGGGGAGAGAGGGAGAGGGAGAGAGAGAGAGAGAGAGAGAGAGAAAGAGAGAGAGAGAGAGAGAGAAAAAAAAATGATAAGAGAGAATCATTGATTGACTGTCTCCTACATGTCCCACTCTGGGGATCGAGCCTGTAACCTGGGCATATGCCCAGATCCGGACTCGAATCATGAGTTCCTGGTTTATAGGTTGATGTTCAACCACTGAGTCAATCCCATTGGTCTAAGATTATTTTTAAAAAATTTATCTTTATTGTTGGAAGTATTACAGATGTACCCTTCTTTTCCTCCATTGACTCCCTCTAGGGTTACTTCAGTTTTAATAATAAACTGTAACCCCTCTGGAATTTCTGTTACTGCCCAATGGCTTAGGGAGGCCAGTCTACTCTGGTTGGGTAGAATTGAACATCTCTGTGTACTCGGAGAATGGTTCAGCTTCCAGCCTCTGGTGGTAGTTCTTTGCCCAGCATTGTTTCAGTCTATGCCTGTGCAGATTGATGTTCAGCCAAACATTCAAGAAGACACATTTTGGAAGCTCTTTCTCTCTATAGCTCCCTCCTCTCTGGTACTTTGCCTTATACATTCCAGCTTCCTCTCTTTCTAAAAACCCAATCTCTAGCTCATCAACTTATTGAGACCACTGTGCTTTGGGGTTTCCTTCCCTGTGCTGTAGTCTCAAAACTGTCACCAGATGGGAAGAAGTTTTCCTTTCCTCAGAGATCGGAGTCTTTTCCTGTCTGTCGTCACAGTGGCTGAAAACAATTGTCTCATATCTTTCGTCCAGGTTTCCAGGTGAGAGGGTAAATTCTCAGCAGTTACTTCTTCACGATCAGTAGTGGAGCTCAGTATTTTCAATGTTGAATCTTCCAATTCCTGTATATTTACTTAGGTCTTCTTTGACATTTTATTTATCTTTTAAAATATATTTTTATAGATTTCAGAGAGGAAGGAAGAGCGATAGAAATATCAATAATGAGAATCATTGATCAGCTGCCTCCTGCATGGCCCTTACTGGCCTCAGGGTGACGCTCTATCCCCTGAGCTAAACCAGCCAAGATGAAAATAATTCTTAACGTCTGGTAAAAAGATGTCTTCACCTACCATGATTCCCCAAAAATAAGACATACTCCGAAAATAAGACCTACTCACAGATTTCCTTCTGAGTGAAATATAAGGCATCCCCCCAAAAATAAGCCCCCCCCCCCCCAAGGCTAAACATGAGAGATTTGGTCCACTGATTCTGAAAGAAATGGAGTCACAAGAAATTCACCTGGAAATTCAAGAATTGGATTGTTATGATGATGTTCCAGAAGATGATGACATGATTGTCATTGAATAAATGAGTCAATTCTTGATACTGTAGGATTCACAGTTTGTCTGGTTTGTGTTGACAACTACCGTACTACCGTACCGTATACAGGTAATAAATTTCCTTTATTTTCATTTAACAATGAATGTGTACCGTATTCTTCTTCATGGAAAAATAAGACATCCCCTGAAAATAAGACCTAGCACATCTTTGGGAGCAAAAATTAATATAAGACACTGTCTTATTTTGGGGGAAACAGGGTAGTAGGTCCAGGTTTTCCTAGCCTCGGCCCCTGGCATAGGGAGTTCCCACAGTCCAGTGGGTGAGGGTTGAGAGGGGAGCAGTGGTGCAGTCGAGTACACAGGTTCAGAATGGAAGCCATCTACTTTTTCACTGTGCTTGTGCCTTCAGGTCCTGTTTGGCTTAGTTCAATTATGTTGTTTCTACCTGATTTCTGGAGGTGCCTCAGGTTATAGCTAGTGGAACAGAAGCACACACTTCATGGTACCGCTTAGACTGAACTCTGCTCTCCCAGAGCCTAATGTATGCCTCAATAGTTGATCAACAGATCCACTTAGTAAGTACTAGTATGTATTGAATGCCTACTCTATGCTTGCATTGTGGCTGTAGTAATGACCCAATAGACAAAAATTTTTGTTCTCATGACATTTTTATTCTAATTTATTAAAAGGAAATAATTAGCCCTGGCCAGTGTGTTCAGTAGTTAGAGTGTAAGCCTACACACCAAAGGGTCTCAAGTTTGATTCTGGTCAAGGGCACGTACCTGGCTTACAGGTTCGATCCCCAGCCCTGGTTGGGCAGGTATGAGAGGCAACCAATTGATGTGTCTCACATCAGTGTGTTTCTCTCTTTCTCTCTCCCTCTCCTCTTCTGTCCCTCTTTTCCACTCCTTCTAAAAATCAAAGAAAAAAAATCATATTGAGTAAGAATTAATAAAAAATAATAATAAAACTTAAAAAAAGAAATCATTCTTATTTTTGTTGTTGAGTAGAGTGCTTTACTTAGTATAAAAATATACTAAGGGCCTTCTCCATGATTACTTATGAAAATTGCTCCTTTTGGTCTTTGTTGTCCACATTTCTAATATTTCTGAAGATGTGTGAATTTGGAAAATGCTTGCTGGCTGGTGACGCAATCCTCAACAAGGTCAGTGTTTTTAGGAGCACAGCATTCACGGGAAAACAATTTACCAATATCTGCGTCACCGGGGCCAAGTTTCTGATGGGCAAAAACCTGTAGGCATGGACAAGGCTGCCACCAAAACCTGGACACACACACGGGCCTCTTTCCTCTCTCAGGCTGTGAAGTGGGATGCTAAACACACACAAAAAGTAAATTTTTCAAACCGCCGTAATATTACTAGCTTTTTAATGCAAACTTATCACACAAACAAGATACTGAAAATTGTTCTTTTGGACAGATGTACGCTGGCTCAGGGAAAGGTGCTGGCTGGAATTTTTTACCATTCAGGTTAAAGAATTCCCCTTCATAGAGAACCAAACAGATATCAGATCAAACTGTAAATGTCTAAATAAGATGAATGACCCCATTGTTCACCTTAAATGATGGTGAGTGACTTATAAGATTCCACCAACAACTATCTGACAAAACTATACTTTTCTGAACCAGATTGCTGTGATTAATATTTATCCTGGTTAAAACTCTGAGTTACTTCAGATTCTTCACTTACATGTCACTGAAATTGTTGTCTTCGTGGTAAAAACCATCAGTCATCTTCTTTTCTAGAACAGTTCTTTGACAGCTATGTCTCCTAGATTGTAAAAGAGACTCACAAAGAATCAGAGCACAGCCTAGTCATAAGTGACATAAATGACTTACCTTCCTACCAGATAAGACTTATCAAAATGTTTACCAAAATTAAGCTGAAATTGTTACAATCTAATCATCTCTTTTGCAATAGTCTGTGTATATTTTGTCAGGTATTAGCCTGCCATAACTCACAGACATTAAAATATTGTTGTTATTATCCGTATATCTTTGTGTGAATCTTAGTCCTCAAAATATGGGGACCTCGAAAAGAGGAAAGAAGTTGCCTGGATGCTAAACCTGATGTTTGCTGCTGGCTCCCTTCTTTATTGGTGTCCTGATTTAGTACTTTCTGTGGCCTGGTATACTCTTTCCCTCCTTAGTTTTTGTTTTTTGTTTTTTAAATATGTTTTATTGATTTTTTTTACAGAGAGGAAGAGAGAGGAATAGAGAGTTGGAAACATTGATGAGAGAGAATCATCGATCAGCTGCCTCTTACACACCCCCTACTGGGGATGTGCCTGCAACCAAGATACATGCCCTTGACCGGAATCAAACCCGGGACCTTTCAGTCCGCAGGCCAATGCTCTATCCACTGAGCCAAACCGGTTTCGGCCTCCTTAGTTTTTTTAAGTCATCTATATACATCACTTTTATTGGAAATTGTGTGAGGAATGAGTTTATCAGAGAAATAAATATAAAGAAGGAACATTCATTCATTCATCGAATGTTTAACCAAGTGTCTACAATGTGTGTATCTAGGTATACTAGATGCTGAGGATATAACAGAGAACAAGCCAGACAAAATCCCTGTCTCCTGGAGCTCACATTCTAATGAGGATTAAAGAATGTCTAGTGGGTGCAGTTGGAAAGACATCATTAATTAAAACAGAGGAATATGCCATCTATAATAAGCAGAATCTGTCAGGATGCTGTCCATGAAACCTAGGTGTTGAAAAAAGCTTGAAGAAATAACATTGAAGAAATACTGTATTTTAACAGTTCCAGACTTTGCTGCACCTTAGAGTCTCCTGAGAGCTTTGGAAAATCCTGATGCGCAGGTGATACCCCAGCCTCATCAGATGAGAATGAATGGGGTGGGAGTCGGGCATCAGTAACTTCCAAAGAGAGCCAGGTGACTCTGTAGCTTCCGGGTCATGATCCCCAGTAGGGGGCGTGCAGGAGGCAGCCAATCAATGATTCTCTCATCATATACCGTATTTTTCGGGCCATAAGACGCACTTTTTTCCCCCAGAAGTGGGGGGAAAAAGTCCCTGCGTCTTATGGTCCAAATATAGCCTACACATATACTGTAAAAAAAAAGTTTTTTTACTTGCCCGGCTCTGTGTGGTCTCTGTGTGCTTGCCCGGCTCTGTGTGCTTGCTGCAGCCGCTGTCCATTCCTCCGTGCCCAGAGTGTCTGCCCCGCTCTGTAAACCCGAGTGGTAGAGGAGTTCCCATGTATGGTAGTCAGCCTCCATGCCCTCACTGCAGCCATATCTCCATGTCAGCCCAGGTTCGGTGTACGGTAACTGCGTAATCCAAACCGTAATCATCGCCTGTACCCCTTGCTGGCCCGTACTCCGTGCCCGGAAGAATGCCGCGTCTATTCCCCCAATCATTCGTCTCCGCCCTCTGTTGCCGTGCTTGACTACTGGGTAGGCGTACTGTAGATCTCAGCAGAACCTTTACCATAAATCTTCAACTTTATTCTAATTTATTACTGAAGTCTCTCGTTATTGTGTTTTACAGTACATTTTGTCTTTTGCTGACTGTATTTGTTAATAATGGTTCTAAATGGTTCTAAATGCTGCTGTTTACTTTACAGGGTTGATTACATGTGTTTATGACTGTGATGTTGGGTTTTAATGCACATAAAATATTTTAGGACACTATTTGTTTCAGAATCTTTTTTTCTTCATTTCCCTTCTCTAAAAACTGGTGCGTCTTATGGTCCGGTGCGTCTTATGGTCCGAAAAATACGGTATGTTTCTCTCAATCCCTCCCTTCCTCTCTGAAATCAATAAAAATATATTTTTAAAAAAGAAAAAAAGGTGGAGGGATTAAGCAAATATGTATATTTATGTATAGATGTAGTTTGCAATTTAGTTTCAATGTTTTAGAAATAAATATAGTTAAAGAATGTTAACAGTGTTTAAATGTGGGGGTAGGTTTATGGGTGCTCATCATCTATTCTTTCAGTCTCTCTGGATGTTTGAAAACGTTCAGGATACAGAGTTGGGAGAGTCTTTCCAGGCCTTTACTCTTCCCTGTTCAGAACAACTTATAATGATGCAATTCTCCAAAGGGAATCTATTCCCCAAAATATGAGTTGGAAGTTGGATCCCATACAAATTTAAGCCAGTTTCCAAGAGGACTTTGTTTTCTTTTTTCTAAGTCTACGCTATCCCAGCCAAGGGTCAACTCAGATCTTTGGCAGTATTCTCCCTGAACTTTGTCACAGCAGTTTTTAAACATTTATTTGCCTGGATTCCATTTTACTATGTGTATTCACCTTTGCCAGAGGAATGGTGTCTTCATAGTCACTAGCTAGGTACTATCAATCCACACAGCCGTTCACATGATAGCACACCTGGGTGGGGTGGCGGGGGGCGGGGGGTGCGGGGAGCACGCAGGGTGAATCCAAGTCAATCAGAAGACACAGTGATACATGGCGAGTTTACGGCTCAATTGAAAGATTAAACATGATGAAGATGAAAAACACACAGAATAATTTAGAAAGTAGAAATTAAAATAGTGCCATTCCATAGGGGGTTAAAAAGAGGATGCTGTTGCTGGAATCAGCATGGAAACCAACTGTTGTAATGCTCTAGCTGTTAGCAGGATTGGACAGCCATAGGTTTCAAACATTTCCATCCATTACATTTTTCTTCAAGTCTGGGTACAATGAGAACAGCACCACTAGAATTTTCTGATGCTGCCCACATTTCCAACTTAGGCATTCTTTCCCCTGAAGTTGAAGCCAGGGAGTGTGACATTGTGAAATAGAGAAATTCGTTTTTTGTTTTTACCAGGGTTTTCATCAAGTCCACAAAGCCCCAAAGGATAAAGAATGTGTCTAGGATAACCAACATATTTTGTGTATTACAATATATCACATTTTAATCACTTAGATTCAGACTTAAGATAATGTCATTGATTTCTCAAGCAGTGCCAAAGACTGTTTGATCTCCTAAAAAAGTGATGGTAGGGCCAAGACTGGTTTGGCTCAATGGACAGAGCATCGGCTTGGGGATTGAAGGGTCCCGGGTTTGATTCCGGTCAAGGGCATGTGCCTTGGTTGGGTGTGCAGGAGGCAGCTTGTCGATGTTCCTCTCTCATCGATGTTTCTAGCTCTCTATCCCTCTCCCTTCCTCTCTTTAAAAAATCAATAAAAATAAAAAAAAGTGATGGTAGGAAAATAAAGATGAGCTAGATTTATATAGGAGCTAAGAATTGTTGCATATTCATGAGAAAAGTTTTATTCTGTTTTACAGAGGCTATTGAAATTCTTATGCATTAGCCGAAACAGGTTTGGCTAAGTGGTAGAGCGTCGGTCTGCGGACTGAAAGGTCCCAGGTTCGATTCCGGTCAGGGGCATGTACGTTGGTTGCGGGCACATCCCCGGTAGGGGGTGTGCAAGAGGCAGCTGGTCGGTGTTTCTCTCTCATCAACGTTTCTAGCTCTCTATCTCTCTCCCTTCCTCTCTGTAAAAAAATCAATAAAAATATATTTTTTAAAAAAGAAATTCTTATGCATTAAATCAGGCAACTTATGCTAACATAAAATTTATCAACTTGATATTTTGCTGAAGAATAAAGATGTATTTTTTTTACCTAAGGGAATGATGTATAAAATTATTTCATTTTTTTCCTCTAGGTGGTGCTATGTATTGTTTTATGTAAGGACAGGACTGCCTAGTACGAAGTTAAGAATCTTAAATATTATGTGTCTTATTTTCCAGCTGAACAAACTGAGGGTCACTAAAATCTTGTCTTATTTAAGGTAACATTTCTAGTTTGAGACAGAGCCAGGACTAATGCCCTTTTTTTGTAAAATGTCGAATGTATGATTTGAGTAAAAATTAGTCATTTCATAATTATTTCAGGCTTATAATATAGTGACAGGGTTAATAATTTATTTTATTACATGGAGTCATGAAGTTTTCTTTAGAAAGCTCTAAAAGAAAATCACTTGCTCAAGTGACATGAAAATAGATTGTGAGGAAAGATAAAGGATATCATACATATAGTATATCTAAATTACTTTATCAAAGAACAACTCCCAATGGTTAAAGAACACACAAGAGGTCATTCACTGAAAAGAAAATGCAAATTGCTAACAATGACATTAAAACACACTAATTATCAAAATAAAACTAAAATGGCATTGTTGTGCTCCTTTTTTCTTCCAAATCAGCAAAAAGTCTGTAATGATTAACTCCAGAGATATGAGGCAGTGGTGAGGCCCCTCACCCTGTGACAGCCACACATGCTGTGCCATTGGTACAACTTTCTGTAAGTCAGTTTAACAGATGTTATCAAGAACCCTACATTGTCCAAACTCTTACCTCATAGTTTAACTTCTGAGTTCCTCTCTGTAGGAATAATCAGAAACGTGGACAATGACTTATACACAAAGATATTCATCACCGCATTATTTATAGTACTTAAACATAGAAATATCATTACATACATTAGGGCAGTGTTTCCCAACCTTCTCTCATGATGAGAATCACCTGGTGGAGTTGTTAAAACACAGATTCCTGAATCCCAACTAAGAAGTGCTAAACTAGAATTTTTGAGAACATATAGGTAAAATTGCATATCTAACTTAGTGCTCTGTATATAAAATCTGTCTTAGAGCACTAGTTAAGTATACAATTTTACCTATATGTTCCCAAAAATTCTAGTTTAGCACTTCTTAGTTGGGATTCAGGAATCTGTGTTTTAACAACTCCACCAGGTGATTCTCATCATGAGAGAAGGTTGGGAAACACTGCATTAGGGTATGGTTATACTATCAGGCAGCCATTTGCAAACTGCTTGCAAAGAATTTTATTTTATCATCTATAATTTTTTTCAGGTTTTTATTTTTTATTTATTTTTCAGTTTTTTTTATTTGTTTTTACTTTTTTCTTTCATTTTTTAAATTAAGGTATTATATGTGTACATATCTTTCCATTGCCCTCCCATTCCCATACATGCCCTCCCTCCCCAGAGTTTTGCGTCCATTGGTTATGCATATATGCATGTACATATATAAGTCCTTCAGTTGATCTCTTATATCCCCTATATCTTCCTACCCTCCCCGCTGTAATTTGACAGTCTGTTGCTTTACTGTCTCTGTATCTATCTTTTTAAAAATATATATATATTTTATTGATTTTTTACAGAGAGGAAGGGAGAGAGATAGAAAGCTAGAAACATCGATGAGAGAGAAACATCAATTAGCTGCCTCCTGCACAATCCCCACTGGGGATGTGCCTGCAAGCAAGGTACATGCCCTTGACCAGAATCGAACCTGGGACCTTTCAGTCTGCAGACCAACGCTCTACCGCTGAGCCAAACTGGTTTTGGCAAAAGTTATTGTTTTAAAGAAATAAAAAGCATTTTAAATGATTTTGAAAACTGTGAGTCTGTCAATCATCTGAGACCTTTCTTCCTTCCCAGTTTCTTCCTTGTCCTGGTGGTCCGAGTGAGGGAGCCCTACACCATTGAGTCCCAGGCAGACTACATAGGTCTGACGTGCGTTCCTTTTTAATTCTTTAAGATTGAGAAAATTCCTAAGCCCCAAGTCTAAGGTTCATTTTCAGTAGTCATGAATTTTCATGACATCAAAAGCCTGTGAATGTACAGGGTAGGGCAAAAGTAGGTTTACAGTTGTTCTTATGGAAAATAATATGATAATTAATAAACAATACATGAATAAACTGGCCCTAGCCAGCTAGCTCAGTTGGTTAGAGCGCCATCCTGATACACCAAGGTTGCAGGTTTGATCCATGCTCAGGGCACGTGCGGGAATCAACCAAGGAGTGCATAAGTAAGTGGAGCAACAAATTGATGTTCCTCTCTCTTTCCCTTCCCCTCTGTCTCTAAAAACCAATAAATAATAAACATTTAAAAAAGAATAAACTGTTTCCCGCACTCACAACTGTAAACCTCTTTTTGCCCAACGCTGTATGTTGTCTACTTTTCTTCAAGATTTTCTTCTGCTTTATTTTATTGTATGAACAGTATTGACTCAATTTTTAAAGTTTAGTGGGGTTTTTTTGTGAATTACAATTCATATTAAGTTTTCTAACAAATACAAAGTTCACATTTTTGCTTGTTTTGCAAAATTAGTTCATTCTTGAATTGATTACTGCAAGGTTCTCAGTTTCATTGAAATAGCCTCTTGCTGGCTCCCAATCTCCAACTTTAAACCATTCATTCTTGTAGGAGGAAAGGCTGGCTCATTTGAAACTTCCTTTTTCAATTCAGATTGTCTTGTAATGATGCAACTCATGAAAAGCACAGTCGGTGTTATGTAGTGAAAAAAAGTCTAGAATGGAACTGCAGGAGAGCTTGACTCTTGTCCTGGGAATTGGTTAGAAGGACAGTGAGAAAGGAACAGTTTAGCATTTCCATCTGGCATTAATTACTGTGTGATCTTTGGCAAATTATTCATCCTCAGACTCTTTTGCCTCTAAAATTAAGGTGGTGGCCAGATGACCCCTGACTCATGATCTTACAGGAGCAGAATATCTGAAATCTTAGCTCGCTCTGGAAAATCTGGGTCACACTGCTCCCATATATTCAAGATCTCCTCTGGTTTTGAAACGCTTTTCTGCTCACGAAGCCCCTTCTTACGAGTGTTTACAGAAGGAAACTGTCTCTCACATTTGCTCCCAGCTCCCACAGTTTGGAAGCTACTGTTTGCTTCTATATTCGGGGTTCCTCAGAGAAGGCAGGGCTTACGTGTTGGAGTTGGGGTCATAGAAGCTGCTACTAAACTCCTAAAATAATGTGTCAGCTGCAGCCATTAAACACACCGGGAAGGGTACAACAGCTGTACACAAATATTCCTTTATAGGGCACGCGGAAATGTTAGCAGAAACTCCACTATGTAACCATTCCCTAATCCTCATCCGTGGCCTGCCTTACAGTAGATGGGACACATTGCCGGCTACCTACGAGGCAGGACTGAGGGCTCACCAGACAGGGTGCTTCCTCCAAAGAGATCTGCTCAGCCGGCTCTTAGTCCAGCTTTATTGAGCTTAACTTTGGGTCTTGAAAGCTACCACAGTTGCTTTAGAACACATCTTTCAAAAAGTGGAAAGACATCTACTTAGGAGAACAGAAAACTCCCTAAATCCAGTTCTAACTAAAACTTTGGTGAAGCTCCAGGTGAGACTTTAAAGAAGATGTCTGTGGGTTTCCTCTGACAGGAGGCCAGCAGCAGTCACTTCTAACAACATGAGCATCTTCACGTTTCACCTTCCCCTTTACTCATTCCTGTGTTATCAGCGTACTGTGCTTTCCTGGTAAGGCACAGAGTCAGCTCGCCGTGTGCCCGTTCCTGTTTGAGTTGCCGTTGAAAAGAAATTTTAGATTATGATTTGCTCTGTGGCTGTTGTTAAAATTATTTCTTTGATCGGAGTCATACTGCATTGTTGGCCATCAGTGTGTTTATAGGCAAACTTCTCACATCTATCTCTGGGTGCTTTGTTTTAACAACTGCTTTGGACACTAGTAATGAAACAATTAAACTTTTAAACAAGGTTATGAAAATGTATTAAATATAGGGAGGAATATCTATGGCATTAAACACAGTGCATAGGTTTTATTTTCTTTCAAAGATCTTAGAACTAGAGTTTATAAACGTAGTGATCGTATAAACTTACAACATAAATTTTTAGTTTACAGAATTCTGAGCAACCCAAGTAGATAATTTCGTGTGACCTTCTTAGGCCAGAGCTCTCCTACAGAGATTTACAAAGTACTTAACTGACTGTTTTGCTGATTTTCCTGTGATTCCTCCTGTACGCTACAAGTATTCTCTGACGTTTTAGATACTTATCCATTTGTTTAACAAATCATCTGTTGGATACCCACTTGTGCCTGAAGTCACAAAGATGAATAAGACAATGACCCCTCAGTGGTAGTGGGAGACCATTACAGCATAATGATGCACAAATGCTTGAGGTTCCAAGAAATCTCACGGGAAGGAACTTCTGGGAATATCAGGGGAGATCTTCCCAAGGAGGGAACACTTATCAGAGAAAGATACACCTACCATCTCAATGGAGAGAGGAAGCAAGTAGGTGGCTGGTGGAGCCCTGAGCTTCTTGCTGCAGGGCACCTAGCCCAGCCGGAGAGGTTTGGGAAGGTGCTTGGAGGGAAATGGGGAACAGGAGAGCCTTCCGGGAAGGCAGACTGGAGGGCCAGGGCACAAAGGTGACTGCACCTTTACTCAGAGAACTACGAGTTGTCCTGAAATGCTGGCAGACAGGGTTTATGAGGGAAGTTGATGAGAGGGGAGTGGTGGGAGAGAGACTTGACAATGATACCCTGTTTCCCCGAAAATAAGACGGTGTCTTATATTAATTTTTTCTCCCAAAGTTGCGCTAGGTCTTATTTTCGGAGATGTCTTATTTTCGGGGAAACACGGTAGCAGTAGCCAGTGCTGATGGAGTTCTCACCTTGTGCCATCCACCATTCTACCTGGAGCAGGTATTAGCTCATTTAATCCTCATAAAATTCTATACAATAGTAACTCTTATTACCTCCATTTTGCAGAAGAGGATATTGTGATAACATTGAAATGTATCCACAAATTATTTGATACTCTTCCATTTAAGAGGTAGACCTTCCTTCCTCTCCCCTTGAGCTGCTTAATGACTTTCTTCTCCCTGAATGGAAATGGCAGAGTGATCATTTGCAACTCCCGAGACTAAGTCATAAGAGGCGTTGTGGCCTCCTTCTTGCTCTCCGATCGTGTGTGTGAAAGTGTAATAGAAACACTGGATCTCCACAGATAGGCCCCACCTACTTTTCAAGGAATGAATGAATGCCATAGGATGAAGACACTGAAGCAGCCCTATGCAGAAGCCCACAGGGCAAGGAATTGAGCCTCCTGCCCTCTTCCAGGTGAAAGAGCTATTTTGGAAAGATGTGCTTGCCCAATCAAGCCTTCAGGTGACTGCAGCCCCAGCCGCCTTGACTGCAACCTCATGAGAAATCCTGAGTCAAAACTACCTAGCTAAGCTGCTCCCAAGTTCCTGACCTCCAAACACCACTGAGGTGATATGTTGCTGTTTTAAGCTACTTAGTTTTGAGGGAATTTGTTATGAAGCGCTAGATAGCTAATACAGAAAATGAGGCATCAACATATTAAGTAATGATTCCAAGGTCTTGTAACTCATAAATTAAGAACTTGAACAGTGTCAGATAATGGAAATAATCCAGACGGTGTTAGGTGGCCCTGAACTAAGGCATAAGCTAGAAAGGATTAAACAGGTTCAAGAATTACTCAGTGGGTGGGTTTGAAAGACTCCTAGGTGGTTGACTAGATGTTTGTGGTGCTGGGCAGGGGGAGTAGACAAAGGCCCTTCAAAAGTGGGTAGGTTAGGGTGTGAGGGTGGAGAGTGGGATGCTGGCAGCTGGTGGGAGAGTAGGGAAGGGTCATGATAAGTCCTGCCTTGGTCAGGTGCATCTGAGATTTCTCATGTGCACCTGAGACATTTAAGAGATATCTGAGAGGTGGGGTATTAAAAAAAAAGGAATCCAAAGAGGACTACATCAAGACACATCATAATTAAAATGCCAAGAGCAAAAGACAAAGAGAGAATATTAAAAGCAGCAAGAGAAAAACAGTTACCTATAAGGGAGCACCCATACAATTGTCAGCTGATTTTTCTTTTTTCTTTTTCTTTTTTTTTTTTAATCAGGACTTTTTAATTTTTTTTAAAATATATTTTATTGATTTTTTAGAGGAAGAGAGAGGAATAGAGAGCTAGAAACATCAATGAGAGAGAATCATCGATCAGCTGCCTCTTGCACACCGCCCACTGGGAATGTGCCTGCAACCAAGGTACATGCCCTTGACCGGAATCGAACCCGGGACCTTTCAGTCCGCAGACCAACGCTCTATCACTGAGCCAAACCGGATTTGGCTGTCAGCTGATTTTTCAACAGAAACTATGGAGGCCAGATGGGAGTGGCAAGAAATATTCAAAGTGATGAATAGTGAGAACCTACAACCAAGGTTATTCTACCCAACAAAGCTATCATTCAGAATTGAAGGTCAGATAAAGAGCTTCACAGATAAGAAAAAGCTAGAGGAGTGTATCACCACCAAACCAGTATTATATGAAACTAGGAGCCCGTTGCTGGAAGATTCCTGCAAGTGGCCATCATGGTGGCAGGCACACCGCCCCACCCTAACCACCCTGCCCTGCCCCACCCTGCTCACCACCACTGCTGCCCATTGTGGCCACTTCAGCCATGGACGCTGTCACCGCTGCTACCCACCTCACCCCACCCAGCCCCGCTTTCCCTCTGGCAGCCACCTTGCTTTCCGCTTTTCCTCCCTCTTCTAAGCTGTCTTCAGTCTTCAATCCTCCCTCCCTCACTGCCATCTTTGTTGGGTTAATTTGCATACTTGCTCTGATTGCCTATGGGCATAGCGAAGGTATGGTCAATTAGCATTTTTCTCTTTTATTAGTGTAGATGCTGAAAGGTATTCTTTAAGAAGAGGAAGAAGAAGAAAAAGGGTAAAGATAAAAGCTATGAACAACAAATACATATCTATCAATAAGTGAAATTAAAAACCAAGTGAATAAAAAATGTGATGAACAGAATAAACTGGTGAATATAATAGAATCAGGGGCATAGAAAGGGAGTGGACTGCCGAACCCGGGTTCAATTCCGGTCAAGGGCATGTACCTTGGTTGCGGGCACATCCCCAATAGGGGGCGTGCAAGAGGCAGCTGATCGATGACTCTCTCATCGGTGTTTCTAACTCTCTGTCCCTCTCCCTTCCTCTCTGTAAAAAAATCAATAAAATATATTTTAAAAAAAGAAAAAAGAAAGGGAGTGGACTGACAATCCTCAGGGGAAAGGGGTTTGGGGGGTTGGGGAAGAGCCTGGACAGAAATCGTACACCTATGGATGGGGGGGTGTGGGGGGGGTAGGTAAGGGCAGAGGGTGGGGTGGGAACCAGGTGGAGGGAGTCCTATGGAGGGAAAAGAGGAACAACTGTAATAATCTGAACAATAAAGATTTAATATTAAAAAAAACCAACAAAAAACAAAGAAAAGTTGAGGGGAGAGAGTCTGGAGAAAGTGTTATTAAAGCGTGAAATGCAGCCTCACTATCTGCCGGATGCCCTTCTGGGTCAGTGGAATCTGGTCACTGGGATTCCAGGCACTGCCATCCGGAAGAGCACCCACGGGGTCCTCTGCCTCCAAGGCTCCCAGAAGGCTCCCCATGAAACTGCACATGTTCACCTGGTCTCAGCAACCCACTCACCTAACTCATTTCAGCTCAACAAACATTTATACAAAGTTTAACACCTAACTGACAAGTAATAAATGATTGTTAGATGAATAAATACTTATTAATAATAACGCAGGGCTTTACTCCACTGGCACATGCAAAAGCAATACAAGACTTCCTGGAGAGTCCCACGGACTTGGATTCAGCAGCCGCAGATTTCAGTGAGGCTTCGATGTCTCCTGTGGAGACAGAATTGTGTTTCTCTTGTGGAAAAGCTATGAGTATTAACAGCAACAAAAAGGAGTCAAAGGCCTGGAGATCCACAGTTTCCCCTGATACTTTAAGATTGAGTTTACAGATGCAATTTGGAAAGTTAACATGGATTAGGCTAAGATTTTTAAAGGGGCTTCTTTAATAACATAAGCTTCTTTCAACTCCAGCTGTTCCGATGGCAACTTCCTGTCCATCTGGGAGCCATTATTTTTAAAAGTTGTATTTAAGTTAAATGCCATAATGTCAGTACTAGCCGTTTTTGGTAATTAGATATAGTGAATAGATTCTCTTTTTAAATTATGCTTGGATTTTCAATTAAGAAAACCACGGCAAAGTCATAAAATAATAGGTTCATAATGAAGTTTCAAAGGTCCAAAAACTTTTACAGACTGAAAAATACTGAATTAAAAAAATTGAATTCTGTGGCTTTCATATTAAAAGCAAACAGAAGTTTCCCACATATTTAAATAATTAAGACAATTAGAAATTTGTAAGCCAAGCTTTCAATTCTGTAGCCCTGTATAGTATGGAAGTCGTGTGTAAATCTGCTGGATTCCTTAGCTGGGGATGCTCATTTAGTAGGGTCTAGAGCCCTACATATAGCCTGCTGGTACTTACGAGGCTTGTTTTGTTTCTTAGTTTGGTTTAAACCTTCTCAAAAGTAAAAAGACTGGGGACAGGGAAGAGTTAATTGAGCTCAGCTGAAAGAACCTGGGTCTCCTCTCCCATGGAAACCTTACTCTTAAATCCCGCCCAGGCCTGTCTCAACCTCCCCTCCCCACTCCATGCCCTCCCACCTGCTTTGAATCCCTGTGCTGGACAGGTTTGCATTCTGTCATCTTAAACTATCCTATAGTGATTTCATGGGTACCTAGTACAGGTTTGTCTCTGCAGCTTGCTTTTCTTGAGGGAGAGAGCACAATAAGCTTTATCTCCATTTCCCCATAGTGGCTTAAACAACGCGGATCATTGTGATGTGTCATTTTATGTGCCAGCCTGGTTAGGCTGTGGTGCCCAATTTGGTCAAACACCGGTCAAGATGATGCACAGCTCCTAGTCAGCCCCACCATCCCGAGGGTGAACAACCCATATTCTGGAGAGTAGTATTAAATGCATTTCTGCTTACGATATTTTCAATTTATAACAGGCTTATCAGGACATAAATTGAGGAACATCTGTCATTTCAAACCTACAGGAATGTTGCAAAAATAATAGTACAAAGAGCCAAGCCAGTGTGGCTCAGTAGTTGAGAGTTGACCCATGAACCGGGAGGTATGGTTTGATTCTGGTCAGAGCATATGCTATGGTTGTGGGCTCGATCCCCAGTGGGGGGGGTGCAGGAGGCGGCTGATCAATGATTCTCTCTCATAGATGTTTCTATCTCTGTCCTCTCTTAAATCAATAAAAATATATTTAAAGAGAAAAAAGAATAGTACAAAGAAAACCCATCTAACCCCTACTAGTTTCATCTAGTTTACCCATTGACTGTATCATCATGCAACCACTGCCTCTCTCCCTGCACACAATTTCCTTTTCTGAACCATTTGAGAGTAACTCACTGTAACTCTTCACTTCTAAACGTTTCAGTGTCTATTTCCTAAAAATAGGGATAATGTACAGTTAACAGCTAAAGAAAATTTGATGCTTACATATCTATTCCGTAATGTGTATTCATATTGTATTTCTTGGCCTAGCATTGCCTTTTAAGTAATTTCCCCCCCTCTGGTATTGGATCAGTTATCATGTCTCTCTTGACCGGGAACATTTCTGCAGCCTGTTTTTGTCCTGTGTGACATGGGTGCCCTCAGTTTTGGTGCATAATTTCCAGGGAAATTGATTGTTAGCTAATGCTGGTTTTAATAAAACTCTGAGTCAGAGATAAATCAATAGTGGATGTCATCTTCCTCCTAGGACTTCGTTAGGATCACACAGCATTCTGGACGTGAAACACACCCGCTAATGAGGCCTGGCCCAATCAGCCAGTGGTCCTGTTGTTCTCTAATGGGCTTTCCTGTTTAGGTTTCCCCCTTTGCCCTGGGCACAGTCAATGGCTGAGACAGACTCTGCGTCTGGAGTTCTGTGACTAAGCTTATTCTGAATTAGAGCTGGGTTTCAAATGAGAACCAGGTCTGTTTTTCAGTTAATTAATTTATAGCATAAGAGAAAAAAAACTAAGAGCTTGAGTTAAAAAAAAAAAATTAATGAGAAGATACTGATGTGATTGGGAACAGGCTTTTCCCTTCAGCTTTATTTAATATATTTCATTAAAAAACAAATGTAATTAAACTAGATTTAGCACATAACAAGTTCTGGCTTTTTCTTTTCTCTTTTTTTTTTTTTTTAACAGGAACATTAGATTAAATTATTCATCTGAAAATATTATTCGATGGGGAAAAATCCATTAGATGCATAAAGACAGATTACATTAAATAGCTAATTGGGAACAAAGATTCAACCCTGTAATGCAGATAAGGAAAAGTCATTAGTTTTGAAATACATTTTTATGCAATGTCTTATAATCTAGTTTAAATCACTGTCATGGTACCTTTTGGTCCAAAAATGGAGTCATGCCCTGGCCAGTGTGGCTCGGTTGGTTGGGTGTCATCCCGGGCACCAAAAGGTTGCTGGCTGGATTCCCAGCTCAGGTTGTGGCTCAATCCAGGATCCAGAGTGCAGGAGGCAGCCAATAAATGTTTTGCTCTTACAATAATGTTTTTTCTCTCTCTCTCTCCCTCTCCATCTCCTTCTTCCTCTCCCTCTCCCTCTCTCTCTCCCTTTCCGTCTCTCTATCTACCCCCCCCCCTCTATCCCTCCCCCTCTCTCTCTCCCTCTCTTCCTTCCTTTTTCTCTGAAAATCAATTCTAAAAAAGAGAATGCCATTTTCAAACGACTGAATACCATTCTCACTTAGAAAGCAACTAATTGTGGGCCTCTAACCCAGGTCAGGAAATTAGCAATTAGGATAAATTGGCTCACTTTCCTAATTCAGTGGATACCTCGTGCTCTGGAAACCCAAATGGACTTAAGCCAAAGGAAAACCTACTAACACCAAGTGTAAAGCATCCCTGATGAAACAAAGGTTTCCAGACCCCTTTCTAAACCATCTTCCGTATTTCCCTACAGGAGGTTAGATGTGATGCAAACGAAAGGCAGTTCTTCTGTTTCTGAGAGCTCCCCTTCCCTGGGGCACCTTGACAAAGGACAGACACACTTCTCTCTCCTTGTGTAAATGGAATAGATGGCTTCCTTCTGAATGAGTCTGTGCAGGCTGAATGCAGAACACAGTCCTGTGCCCGGGAATAGACTCTGGCCTTCGCCTTCCTGCTTCTCAAAGTGGTTTTCCATCCCTTAATGCACCCAAATGGGATTTGGAGAGGCCGCTCCCCACTTCCTCCCAGAGATGGCTCCTCCACTGAGTCATGCAGACAAACACACACCAACGTCCGGGGCGTTTTCCTTCTAAGCACAGACAGGGTCTCATGTTGCCTAGAGCGTCAGCAGCTCCCTCCAGTTTCGCAGAGGAGGTGGCCAGCCCTGCCTAGGGCCCCCCTGAGCACCCAAGGCGGGTGTCTGAGTGCCCTACAGAGGGGGGAGGAGAAGTGGGGACGGGGTGTGTGTGTGTGTGTGTGTGTGTGTGTGTGTGCGCGCGCGCCCTTTTTACAAGAGCAGTAGGTGTGCCAGTGTGCAGGATGGGTGGGATAGACTGGTTGGTGGCGATAGTAAATGGGTCAAGGGTTTGGATTGCCCGAAACAGTATTTCAAGAATTAGGCATGGCTTTTTAAATCACTGTGAATAATTTCTTTTCCAATCTGCCAAGAGAGCCCAGATACAGTCATTTAATTTTCTGGCTTTTAGAAGGTTGTGAACCTCTGGGTTCAATCACTGTTGGATTTTATTTACCAGAACCCAATCAGATGATTGGATAAATTGTTTTTTACTTTGACAGTAACTATAATTCTTGTGGCATTATTGCTTTAGAAAGGCTAAAAATTTTAAACTCCCAGGGTTCCTGCCAATCAGTCTTAAAAAAAAAATACTCTGACACTTGTTAAAATGATAAGGAGGACTATTGTAGAGAGCATTGCGCTAAAGGAGAGAGATGGGATTAATAATTGACAAGTTGAGTGAGGGGCTCAGCAGATGAAAATCAAGGGTGGAAGACTTGCAAAACCAACTTAACAGGATTCTGGCCAAAGGCGGGTCAAAGACATAGACATCAAAGTTGGGGGATGAGGAACTTGATCCCAGCAAGGGTGCAGGCCAAGGTCGATGCCTAGTTGAGAGAGGGCTCAGAGGAGTCTGTCTAAAGTTTGGTCAAGAGAGTCTTTGTAACATGTACTGCATCTGGTTGTCCACTGCAGGAGGAGATGGGGGCTCTGGTTCAGTCCATCTGAGGAGGAGGAAAGCCCTCTTCAGACCTGAGCTTGGGCGCCAATGCACACAGAGCTGCTGTGCAAGGGCCCCTGCCTTCCTCTCTCTGAGGGGATGGCTGAGAATACAGGGGTCGGCAGTTGGGCCCACAGAGCTTTTAGGCCTTCTGTCCACTGTGTCCACCGCCACCAGTGCAGCCAAACAGAGGAAGAGTCACTTTTCATTAAATGCATTAAAAATATTGGAAGACTATATATATATATATATTAATATCCAGAATATTAATGTTCTTTTTTAAAATTTCTTTATTGATTAAGGTATCACATATTTGTCCTCAACCCCCCATTCCAATCCCCCACCCCTTACTGGATATTCCATATTGGGTATATAATTTGCAAATACTTTCTTCCATTTTGTAGGTGGCCTTTTCAATCTGTTGATAATATCCTTTGAAATACATAGTTTTAAATTTTGAAAAAGTCCAACTTATCTATTTTGTCTTTTGTTGTCTGTGTTTTGGTGTCACATCCAAGAATTCATTGGTAAATTCAATGTAATAAAACATTTCCCCTGTGTTTTCTTCTAAGAGTTTTATACTTTTAGGTTTCATATTTAGGTCTTTAATCCATTAGAGTTAATTTTATATATAATATAAGGTGTGGGTCCAATTTCTTTCACTCCCCCCTCGCCCCCGCTCAGTGGATATCCACTTTTCTCAGCACCATTTGTTGAAAAAAACTGTATTTTCCCCTTTGGATGGTCTCGGCACCCTGTTGATCATTCAGTTTTATCTTCTGTTGAGAAGAAAAAACTGTTAGAATAACATTATTTTTAGATGTACATTTCACTTTTCCATCAGTTTTTCAAAATCTATGCATCTGCCAGTTATGCACCAACCCTTTGCTCAAGAATCAATGGGGGTGGTGACTTCCCCTCTACTAAGGTGATGAGGCCTGGCCATACAAAGGCCTCTGCCAGTCTGGTGGTACTAGTATGGTTTGAGGAAACCCAGACCTCTCTACATTTTTGTTGAGTATCCTACAGATTGAACTTTTCTCCTAAGGAACACATTTCGTCAGCTTAGCAAACTTTTAGAATGCCAGCACACATGGGAGAAATAAAAAATATTAGTCACTTAAATGCCAGTGTGAATTCATTTACAACATGGTTTTCCTCCCAGTTGAACTGGATTGGAGGGTTGGGGAGAAGGAGCGGGAGAGGAAAGGCCACATTCCAAGCAGGGCAGGCCAGGGCGTCACTCTGGACAGCACGAGACGCTGAGCACCCTGGATGGACCGAGAAGAGGACCATCGCCCAGAAGGGGAAGTAGGAGGATCTAAAGATAAACTTGCCTACTCCACAGCTGTGCCAGGGAGAGGCCTGGACGTGAGTATGAGTAATCCATAGATGTGCATGACCATGACCTGGCCCTTGCATGTTTATTTTAAAGTAGTAGCACATATTTCTCCAGGCCTGGCAGCATTTCTTTTAGGTATTGTCAGTCCAATCATTCTTTTAGGGGAAAATAAAAAAGATTTCAGTGCTGAAGAACATCTAATGAGCGGATTTTCTTTCTGTGACCCAACCTCATCCTGTGCGTACACGTACACACACACACACACACACACACTCTTATCTGTTCGGGGTATTTGTCATGATTTTGTAATGATTCTAATTTGAGTGGATTGCACATATTTACTGGACATATTTAAATAGCAAATATTCAAAATGTAGACTATATTGTTGAAGCTAGATTCTCTGTGAGAACTGGATATTTTATATGTTTTTATTTTTAAATTTTTTTTACCAATAAACCTTAATTTTAAACATTTTTATTGTTTTTTCAAAAAGAGAGAGAGGAAGGGAGAGGGCAAGAAACATTTATGTGAGAGCCATAACTTTATTAATGATAGAAATAGTACAGATTTCAAACCAGGCTGCAATTACTCTTTTGAAACATCAAAAAAAAGACACACACAAAAAAACCCACAAACAAAAACCATGGTTACAGGGTGAATTTCATAATACCATTCACAATATCATTACTGTTGATCTTCAGGGCTTGGACTGACTTTGCTCTTGACACATTTGCTTGTGACATGAGCAATTCTGTGTCCTTAACTATCATAACCTGTTTCATCAACCTCTTCCTCTTCACCCTCTGCTTGTACTGTTGGCGTCTGTGTGTTTCCTTGAATGTCTGAGACAGCTTCACCTTGAACTTTGAATCTCTCAGCAGCGGCTAGCAGGACTTGCTGAGATAAACCCTCCATCTAGGCTTCCCCCCAAACTACGTAGGTTCCCGAGGCTGGGCTCTTGTAGACATCTGGCTTTGTGATGACAAAGAGATATTCTTAGATTTTCAGATAATGACCCTAGTAACCCTTGTAACTTGTCCAAGACCAAGTTTGGACACAGCCCTCTGCGCGTCCTCTTCACTCCAGCTCTGTTTGGCCTCCCTGACCAGCTCTTCGCCGATCTCAGCGGCTGCCAGTGGGGCTTGTGTGGTTTGCCTGTGCGGACTCTTGTTCCTCAAGCTCAGGTCCTGATTCCTCGCTGCCAGGTTCTGTCCCAGACCTGATCTCTGCCTGTGGCCGTGGCAACTCGTGCTCTGCGGCAGGGACGGTCTCTGTGACTTCAATGGGCATTTTGTGTGGGGAACACACAGCCAAGGTGGCCCCGAAATGAATATTTTAATAGTTCCATTCTTCCATTTCAAGCATTAGAATGTTTCTTAAATTATTAAAGTTTGACATTTTGTCAAGCTCCTGTGTCTAACCAGAGTCATCTCTACTACACAGTAAAGAAAGTAGCTTTATATTTTGATTCAGTTATCTCTAACGTATCTTTTATTCACAAAGGAAAAGGTGTGCCGAGATCATATCCAAAACTTATATCTCATTAGTGCTTCAGGAATCCCATTACTTTGACCACACAGGCATTGACCATTGCTGGGTGTCGGTCCCATAAAAAGTACCAGAGTCCGAACCTGTACTCCCTTAGTTCTGTGCTAAGCGTCCCCCCTATCTATCACAGAACCACTTATACCTCACTTTGTGGTCTTCACACTGTTGTAAGAGAGCTGACTTGTGACACTAGAGTGCAAGATATCACAAATCACTCTGGCCAATGCTTTTTCTCTTTAACAAACCAGTGACTGTTTTTAAGAAGTTATGAGAGAGGCTATCTTGTACTGTCATTAGGAGGCTGGGATTTCTACTTGCCAGTATCTTTCAGCCAGTATCTACTTTGTTGTTTTTGAGGTTTTTGTTTTTTTGTTTTGTTTTGTTGTTTTTTTTACTTATGTTGTCCAACACTTCAGGCCCTCAAATCTAGTAACTATTTTCTCCTAGATTATGAGCAACCCTTAACACACTGCTAAAAGAAAAACTGTACTGCCAAACAAGCAACAAAAATATATAAATGTATTTTAATATATTTTTATTGATTTCAGAGAGGAAGGAAGAGAGAGTTAGAAACATCCATGATGAGAGAGAATCATGGATCAGCTGCCTCCTGCAAGTCCCCGACTGGGGATCGAACCCATAACCTGGGCATGTGCCCTTGACCAGAATCAAACCTGGGACCTTTCAGTTAGCAGGCTGACGCTCTAGCCACTGAGCCAAATCAGCGAGGGCAAACAAAAATATTTTTAACACAATGGTGGGCATCTTGCTTGATTAGCTAATGTATATTTTATATATTTATATTTGGGGGAATACATTTTTCCCTGTTTAGAATTACAGTTGACTCTAGAACAATGCAGAAGGGAAGAGGGAAGACCTCTGCACCTTTGAAAATCCACATACTCAGACTCCCAACCAAGAAAATGACCCTTGAACTCTGTAGTGGGCCATGCAGTTCAAAACCATGTTGTTTAAGGGCCAAATGCATTTCTACTATTTGAGATAATCTCTGATTAAAATAATGGAACAGCTAATAAGTGTTTGAGTGTGGTAGAATGGAATAGAAAGCAAATTTCACTTTGGAACAAAATATTCCTGATAACATTTTTTCTTTTAAAGATTCCAATGTGATATCATAAGTGTATGCATATATCTATACTCATCAAATTATATGCCTGAAGTATGTGAAGTATTTTTTTTGTATATTATGCCTTAATTGAGCTATCCTCAAATGAGCCCAAAGAGAACACAACATAATTAAATGAACACAACATAATTAAAATGCCAAAGGTTAAAGACAAAGAGAGAATCTGAAAAGCAGCAAGAGAAAAACAATTAGTTACCTTCAAGGAAACTCTCATAAGACTGTCAGTTGATTTTTCAACAGAAACTTTGTAGGCCAGAGGGATTGGCAAGAAATATTCAAAGTGATAAAAAGCAAGGACCTGCCACCAAGATTACTCTAAACAGCAAACCTATCATTTAGAATCTGACATATGAAAAGCTTCCCAGACAAGGAAAAGCTAAAATGTTCATCACCAGCGAAGTATTACATAAAATGTTAGAGGGACTTCTTTAAGAAGAAGGAGAAGAAAAAGTTCAAAAATATGAACAATAAAATGGCTATAAATACATATCTATTAACAAATAAAATAAATGAAGAAACAGAATAGAAACAAACTCATAGTTACAGAGAACATTTTGATGGTTGCCTGATGGGATTGGGATGGGGGAGGGGTGAAAAAAAAGGAATTAAGAAGTACACATTGGTTATAAAATAGTCATGGGATTTTAAAATACAGCATAGGGAATATAGTCAATAATAGGCTTAATAGCAGAAACTGGTTTGGCTCAGTGGTAGAGCGTTGGTCTGCGGACTGAAAGGTCCCAGGTTCGATTCCGGGCAAGGGCATGTACGTTGGTTGCAGGCACATCCCCAGTAGGGAGTGTGCAAGAGGCAGCTGGTTGATGTTTCTCTCTCATTGACATTTCTAACTCTCTATCTTTCTCCCTTCCTCTCCGTAAAAAAATCAATAAAATATATTAAAAATAATAGTCTTAATAACTATGCATAGTGTCAGATGGATACAAGATTTTTCAAGATCACTTAGTAAATTATATAATGTCTAATCACTGAGGGGTATGTCTGAAACTAATATAATATTGTATGTCAACTGCAATTGAAAAATGATTAAAATTACAAAGAAAAGACAATACACAAGCAATCCATGGCCTGGAAGAAGTGGCAAAATGTGTATCTACTAGAGGACTTGTTTCCAGAATATATAAAGAACTTGGTAATTCAATAATAAAAACATCCCACTTTTAAAAAGAGGTACAAAAAGTCTTAAACTGATGCTTCAAAGATATATGAATGGTCAGCAATCAGGAAAAGATGCTCGACATCATTAGTCATCAGAGAAATACATATTAAAACCACAATGAACTGGGACTAGATACCATTAGAATGGCTAAAATGAGGAAAACTGACATCAAATGTTGGTGAATCTGCAGGCAACTCTAATACAACTCTAAAACATAAAGTAGTGCATCTACTTTGGGAAAAGGGTTAGCAGTTTCACGTAAAAATCAAATCAAACATATAACTCTCCGTTGGCTTAGAAATTCCACTCCTAAGAGAAATGAAACAAGTGTTAACAAAAATGAATGTTCACAGTAGCTTTATTCATAATAGCTCCAGAATGAAAACATTCCACATGTGCATCAATAGGAAAACGAATAAGCAAACTATGGTGTATTCAGGCAGGGGATGAACCACTGATACATTCAACAACATTGGATAAACCTCAAAGACATGCTGAGCAAAAGCAGCCAAACACAAGAGGACATTGTGTGTGATTCCATTTATAGAAATTCTAGAAGAGGCAAAACAAATCTAAGGTGGAAAAACCCCAAAAAGACAGTGGCAGTGGTTGCCCAGGGGAATGGGCGGAGTGATGAGGAAGGCACGTGGGGGCGCTCTCTGGGGAGATGGAAATGTCTGAATCATAAGAGGACTGTGGATTTCACCCGTGTACCCATTTATCAAATTTATAGCTGAAATTTGTGTTCATGTCAGTTTATATTTTGGCTCAAAAAAAACCCCAAAAAACCAAAAAAAACACATGCCAAAGCCGGTTTGGTTCAGTGGTAGAGCGTTGGTCTGCGGACTGAAAGGTCCCAAGTTCGATTCCAGTCAAGGGCATGTACATTGGTTGCGGGCACATCCCTGGTAGGGGGTGTGCAGGAGGCAGCTGGTTGATGTTTCTCTCTCATCGACGTTTCTAGCTCTCTATCCCTCTTCCTTCCTCTCTGTAAAAAATCAATAAAATATAAAAAAAAAAAAGCACAAAAATAATTGAGTAAAGAGTAGATAGTTGTAAAGTTGATTCAAGAATGACAAGATATTAGTAATTGTTAAAATTGTGTGATGATACATGGGGATTCTATTCTATTTACTTTATGTATGTTTGAGTTAATCCCATAATAAGACATTAAAAAAAGCGAATTGATGAGAAGGAGCATGGATTTTCCTCATTGCTGTACTTTTCCTGGGCAACATTCAGTTGTCCATGTTCATGGAGCAGAATACAGTGGTTTAAAATCACAAGCTTTGGGACGGTTTACTACCTAGTTGGCTTTGAGAAAATTTCTTGATCTCTCCATAGTCCAGGTCCCTCGTATGGCTTAAATGAGATGAAATACATGTAAAGCGCCTTGCCAAGGTCTTGCTTAATGTCAGTTGATGCCCAGCCAGTGTGGCTCAGTGGTTGAGTGTCATTCCATTCATTAACCAGGAGGTCACAGTTCCATTCCCAGTCAGGACAGAATGCACCGATTGTGGGCTCGATCCCCATAAGGGGGCGTGCAGGAGGCAGCTGATCGATGTTTCTTTCTCTCTCTCTCTCTCTCTCTCTCTCTCTCTCTCTCTCTCTCTCTCTCTCTCTCTCTCTCCCTCTCCCTGCTTTTCTCTGAAATCAATAAAAAATCAATAAAAATAAGATAAATGTCAGTTGTTATTAGTGGAGGGCAAATGTGGCAGAGATCATTTTTTGAAATTTCTTATTTGGCTTTGAAAAAAATCCTTTCCTGTTTAACTCCAATGTCATTGTCTGTGATATTTGGGGAATCAGCACGATGGGGTCACACTGGGGCGGTTGGGCTGAGAGGGAATCAGGAGAGGATTCCTGCCCTTGCAGTGAACTCTTCTACTCTACGTTTAACTTGAGGATTAACACCTAAACTTTATTTCTGCAAGACTTCACATTTATATCATAAAGCTCATAAACTGATAATGCATACAATCCCAAAATCGCGGGGTTTTTTTCTTTGTTTGCTTTTTAGAATTTGAATTCTTTTTTTTTTTCTTCTTTTATTCCTTTCGAGAGCACCTGTCTCTGGAAGGTTTTGCTTGGCCCAATATTTAAATTGGCTCTGTTTTCTAACTTCAAAACAGCTAGTGGTAGGGAGAGAAAGCTAAGATTTTTGGACCTAAAAATAGCAAAATAAATAATCCCCAGCTGGCTAACAAAAAAACAAGTGTATAAGCATGTTCGGTCTCAGGCCTGCAGTGCAGTTCCCTCTGAGTTTCTTTCCTTAGCAGCTTGCACTCCGCCCTTTCACACTGTTCAAGGCTAACCATTTCCTTTATGGCTGGAATTCTTTTCCTTATTCATTCAAGAAATCCATTTTGAGCACCCTCTCTGTTCCCCTCCTTCCCCCCCCCCCACCCCCAACACACACCAAAGGCCCTGGGGCAGGGGTCCTCAAACTTTTTAAAGTGGGGGCCAGATCACGGTCCCTCAGAGAGCTGGAGGGCCGGACTATATGAACTACTAATTTCTACTGTAACACCTCGGCTGCGCTCACTGCCCAAAAAACCTGGCGGGCCGGATCAGACTCCTCTGCGGGCCGCATGTGGCCCGCGGGCCGTAGTTTGAAGACCCCTGCCCTGGGGAGAAAGGATGAGCTCGCCGCCCACTTGGTTGATGGCTCGGAGACAGACACTGAGTCAGTGGTGAGTAACTCGTGGGGCACAGAGGGCTGTTAGGAAGGCCTCTCCCAGGTGACACGAGTGCGGACCTGTGAGGAGAGAAGGAACTCCATGGGTCTCTCTCTTGCTTTACATAGTGCTGAGTGCCGATGTCCTTTCTCTTTCAAAGTCCTAAATGGAATTTGCCAGATAGAACTACTTTGATGACCTCCTTGTCCTGATCATTTTTCCAAATCCCTTCAGAGAAGTTTCTCTGCGCACCACGATATATTTTGCTTTTGAGAAGCAGATGTAGGCCCATCTGCTCAGGGTCGAAGTTCTCCGTGCACCCCTGAGATGTGGCAGAGGTTCCCACACCTCAACAATCCTGCGTCTTCTCCCCTGAGGCTGTGCCCGGTGCTCATGTCTGTTCCCAGCCCCTGGTCTTCCTCATCCAGAAACGTAAGGAGCATCGATCTCATAAGAGGAAGTTGGCCTTCCCATGGCTCTTCCCCAGGACGCCTTGTTCTAGGAAGCTTCCCTGTGTCCCCTGCTTTGTCTTGTGTTTCCGTAGCACCCTTTTTGTTGCTTTCTCATCTTTGTTCCTCTACTGCTTTTTTTAATTATTATTATTATTATTGATTTTTTACAGAGAGGAAGGGGGAGAGAGAGAGTTAGAAACATCGATGAGAGAGAAACATTGATCAGCTGCCTCCTGCACACCCCCTACTGGGGATGTGCCCGCAACCAAGGTACATGCCCTTGACCGGAATGGGACCTTTCGGTCCGCAGGCCGGCGCGCTATCCACTGAGCCAAACCAGTTTCGGCTCCTCTGCTGCTTTGGAAAAGCACAGGCATTTACACTCACTGAGCTTACAGCTGACGTTGCTTCACAGGCGGCATCTTATTTTCCTGTTTCTCCGGGATGGTTTTTAATGGTTTGTCTCCCTCGCATTTTCATTTCCCTGTCTGTACTTGTGATATAATTGCCTAATTTTAGCTTCTTTTGAATAACTCAAATCCATACCACGTTACTGCACATGATTTTTCTTTTTTAGGACCTTCACGAGTTTAAAAAACACAGGCACTCTCTGTTTTAGGTTTTCACAAATATTTATTGAACTGCTGTCATGTCCTCGCGTTGGGACTGGGTTTATCTCGCTGACCCCGAACCTGGCCTCCAGCCCTTAGGCCCTGTGCCCTCGCTCCGGGCTCCGGGCTCCGCTGCATCCTGCCCGCTTGTCCCCTGGGCCCGGCATTTCCCAGCGGCTGGCCCGCAGCTCCTCTGACTCAGGAGCACTATCACCTCCATCGCCCACTCGGCCGTTAGTCATAAACCGCCCTGTGATGGGTATCACACCCCTCATGTGATGTCTTCCATGTTTATAAGAGTCTTTTCATCTCTGGGCCCTATTATCACTGATACAGCATTCTCTTCCTCCGGTGCTGAAATATTAGAACTTGTTAGAAGGACCATAGCTCCTTGCTTCCCACCTGCAGCGTCAGGAGCCTGCTTGGGTCTTGCCTATCCATCACGGAGCTTTACCTGCCTCTGAGGAAGGGATGCGAGTGGATCGATCTCTTGGATCAAAATGAGCTGACCGGCCTCCGCTGGTCTGTGACCTCGCGGAGACAGGACTCGACCATTCGTTATTAAGCACCCGTCCCCTTTTTAAAAAGCGGTTGCTTAACCGATTGCAAAAGACTCTGCTCGAGGCGTTTACAGAACACAGCTTCTTAGAGCAATTTCTCAGAATAAGAATCAAGGGCAAGGTTTAGAATCCAATCCAGTTGGCTTAGGGATCATTTTTTTAAGTAGAGATCAGCATAATTTGATCTCAAGAAGTTCTGGGGACCAAGGAAGCATTGTTCTCTCACTTTGCTTGCCTAGAACAACAACAAAACCCCTACAACTCTGGAAGTTCTATATCCCACAGATTGTCTTTACCAGGAACGATGAGAGAAAACATCTGTCCAGTTGTTCTCAGTCAAGATCTTCCTGAGAGGAATTCCGAGCATGTGAAAGCAGGCACGTTCACAGCATAGGCCTCTGTGCATACGGTGCCCTGAGGTCCGGGCCCCGCTTTGCAGGAATGTAGTTCCGGCTTCCTGTAGGACCAACTAGCAGGCATTTACTCTTCATTATGTGGTTGCTTTCAACGACATTTATGAGAAAGCAAAAGGAAGTTTCTAAACTACTGCCAGATGGCACGTACTCGGAGCACGGAAACGAAACCCAATCAAAAAGAAATATATTTAGGACAAGACAGGCCTCTCTTGAGAAACATTGGAAACTGAGGCATTTCCAGCCCTTCCATGAAGACACACAGACTGACGGTACAAACTTATTTACTGAGTTTGAAGCTTAGAAATCCAAGTCAGACCTGAGTGGCAAAGGGACCTCAACAACTGCCTCCTGTTGGCTGCCTGTCCGTGGCTCCGGGCAGTGTCTTCCCTGCTGAGGTTGCGCTTGAAGAGTTAACTCTCTCCCCCTGTTTGGTGCAGATCAGCTGGGAGTGTCGCCCTCCTGTAAAATGATGGCTTTTCAAAACACAGTGGACCCTTGAACGACACAGGTTTGAACTGAATGGGTCTGCTTCTGCGTGGATTTTCCCAATAAATACAGTTGACCCTTCATATCCCTAAGTTTCATTCACATCCAGCCAACTGCAGACCGAGAATTCTGTTTTCTTTTTGTTTTTTTTGAAGGCAGAATTTATTATTCCAAGAACCATGTTTTTCTTTTTCTTTAAACTACAGTTTACATTCAATATTATTTTGTATTAGTTTGGGGTGTACTGCTTAGTGGTTACACATGCATATACTTTACAGAGTGTTCCCCCAGTAGATCCAATCCCCGATAAGCACTGTTTAATCAGGTCCTCTGCTCACTTTTCTTTCTTTATTTCTTTTTTCTTTTCTTTTTTTTTTTTTACAGAGAGGAAGGGAGAGGGATAGAGAGCTAGAAATGTTGATGAGAGAGAAACATCAACCAGCTGCCTCTTGCACACCCCCCACCGGGATGTGCCCGCAACCAATGTACATGCCCTTGACCAGAATCAAACCCGGGACCTTTCAGTCCGCAGACCGACGCTCTACGGCTGAGCCAAACCGGTTTCGGCTCTGCTCACTTTTTAATTGGATTGTGTGTGTGTGTGTGTGTGTGTGTGTGTGTATGTGTTTTGAGTTATATGAGGTGTTATTTTTTATACATTTTGGATATTAAACCCTTATCAGATGTATCTTCTCCCATTCAGTGTTTTTTTTTTGTTTTGTTTTGTTGATAGTTTCCTTTGCTGTACAAAAACTTTTTAGACTTATATAGCCCCATTTGTTTCTTTTGCTTGAAAAAATATATCAGAAAAAAATATTGCTAAAAGAAATGTCAAAGAACTTACTGCCTATGTTTCCTTCTAGAAATTATATGGTTTTGAGTTTTACACTTAGGTCTTTAATCCATTTTGAGTTTGTTTTTATGAGAAGGTGGTCTAGTTTATTTTTCTTTCTTCTTCTTCTTCTTCTTCTTCTTTTTTTTTTTTGCATGTCTCTGTTCAATTTTCCCAGCATCACTTATTGAAGAGACTGTCTTTACCACCTTGTATGTTCTTGTCTCCTTTGTCATCCATTAATTGACCATATATGCGTGAGTTTATTTCTGAGCTCCATTCTGTTACATTGATCTATGTGTCTGTTTTTATGCCATTACCATGCTGTTTTGATTATCATATATCCATGTAGTATAGTTTGATATTAGTTAATGTGATACCTCCAAATTTGTTCTTCTTTCTGAAGATTGTTGTAGCTATTTGGGGTCTTTTGTGATTCCATATAAATTTTTGGATTATTCTAGTTCTAGAAAAATTCATTGGTATTTTAATAGGAATCGCATTAAATCTATAGATTGCTTTGGGCAGTATGGCTATTTTAATAATGTTAATTCTTCCTATCCATGAACATGGTATTTGCTTCCATTTATTTGTATCTTCTTCAATTTATTTTTTCAGTATCTTATCATTTTCGAAGTAAAGGTCTTTTACCTCTTTGGTTAGATTTATTCCTAGGCATTTTTTAATGCAGTTGTAAGTGGGATTGTTTTCTTAGTTTCCCTTTCCGATAGTTCATTGTTGGTATATAAAAATGCAACCAATTTCTGAATATTTGTTTTGTATCCTACTATAATATACTGAATTCATCTATCAGTTCTAGTAGTTTTTTTGGTGGGGTTTTCAAGGTTCTCTCCTACATAATAGTATCATGTCATCTACAAATAGTGACAATTTTACTTCTTTGTTTCCAATTTAGATACATTTTATTTCTTCTTCTTGTGTGATTGCTGTGGCTAGGACTTCCTGAAAATGCTGTTTTTAATTTGCAGTTGGTTGAATCCATGGATGCAGAGGGATGACTGTATGCATTGATTTATGCCATTTATATAAGGGACTTGAGCATCCTCAGATTTTTGCATCCTTGAGGTGGTGGGGGTGGGAGTGTCCTGGAGCCAATCCCGAGGGATGACTGGTAGTTAAGTTTTTGGGGAGTGAAAAGTTTTATGTGTATTTTCAACTGCACAGGTGGTTGGTGCCCATAACCCCTACTTTGTTCCAGGTCAACTGTATACTTTGTAAGAAAATTTATATACATCTCATTTAATCCATGATATTACGTATCTTTTTCATTCTCACTGAACCTACAGTGAACTACAGTAAATAGTCAATTTAAAAGGAAAAATGTCTTGTTTTCCTGTAGATCCTCCTTACTCTGGTACTTGCTGTAGGAATCAGAAACATTTTAAAAACAAACCAAAATAGACTCTGGGTATTTTCCAGATTGTCCTGCTATGTAGCAGTGGTTTTTATGTACCTTTCTCATCCTTTGGATTTGTGCCTATATATTTATAAAGCACTTTCAAATCATGAACACCTAATTTCTTGAGAATCCACATCTTGTTCAGAATTCCTATCTTGTAAAGTCCGCATCTCCATGTACTTTTAGAAGGCTGGATCTAAAGTACAGGGGCACCTTTGATTTTCACCCAGACAGCAAGAGTGGGTGTCAAGTAAGTTCCTTGACTCCTCACCGGTGACTTGAAGGTTTAATAAGATTTGGGTTGACATCTTCACAACCGCTGATGGGTAAATAACACTGCGATTGTATTCTCGAGCTTAAAGTTGATTTTCTAATTGAGCTGATCTGTTCACCTTCTCTCCTTCAGTCCCTCTTGTGACTAACGCACATTTACGGAATAATGGTGTAGCCTGTGCACGTGAGACAGGGCAAAGCCGCTGGCCCACAGGGACCTGAACGCCTGACCCTGGACTCATTAGCTCCGTTCTTAAACCAGGGCCGCCCGTCAGTGGGGTTCACTTGGCAGCAGGGGCCAGGCTCATGTGCTGGTCTAGTCCAGACCCAGTCAAGTGCCTGTAACAAAAGAGCAGAGAGGCCGCTGCCAGGAGCAAGCTGCTTCCTTTCATCAGCCACAGCGACCGTTGGTGTCAGGTTCACACTGGACTTTAGAATCACCCACAGCCTCTCTTAGAAATGCAGCATTTACTCTCCAACAGGAGAGAGAAAGATTTGCCACTTCTGTTCTTAATGTTTACAGATGCTACACATTTAAACCCTTTATTTATACTACGTGTCCTGCAGCTAAATTTTGGGTTGAGCATCAGGTTGCAATTCATCCATTTTGGTTTTGTCTTGGAATTTATTCACCGCTGCTCTTTTATCCCATTTACAAGTGTGTTATCATTGGTCCATGCTATTGTGATGGACATTTGTTTCCAGGTTTTGCTGTTGTAAGTAGTTCTGCTGTGCATAGTCTCATGTATATTTCCTGGTATGCACGTCCAGTTTCTCAAGGATATCTACACACACACACACACACACACACACACACACGCACACACACACAGGAGTGGAATTGTTGGGTTGCAAGATACATCTTGAGATTTACTAGATGGTGTCAAAGTGTTTCTGAAGTTTTTAATTTGTATTTCCATCAACATTAAGTATTCCAGTGAGCATGCACATTATCAATACCTGATACTGTCAGACTGAAAAAAATTTCTTAATCTTCACCCAAGGATATATGTGTTGTTGTTCTTTAAATTGATTTTTAGAAAGGGAGGGAGAGAAACATCGATGTGAGAGAGAAACATGGATTGACTGCATCCCGTACACGCTCCAAATGGGAATCGGGCCAACCTTTTGGTGTATGACACTCCAACCGACTGAGCCAACCCAGCCAGGGCCAGCCTGAAAATTTCACACTAGGTGTGCAACTGTATTTTAATTCTATTTAAATTTTGTTTTCCCCCCATTTTCTACACTACTAGTGAAGTTGAACAGCTTTCCATAGATTTCTGTGGCCACTAAGTTTTCCTCTTTTGTGAAGTACCCATTCCAGTGTTTTGTCCATTTTTCTTTTGGCCTGACCGTGTGGGTATATTTATATGCTAGATGCTAAGCCTTTGTCCATTATGGGTTGCAAATATCTTTTCCCAATTTCAATTGCCTTTTTATACTATAGTCTATAGTTCTCATTTATATGTTTGTGCCTTAATACACAAAATCTTTCCTCAAGGCCATATCAAATGCTCTCCTATGTTATCTTTTAAAGGTTTTGGTTTTATTTTTCTCAGTGAAGTCTTTAATCGTTTGGAATTGATGGTCCAAATTCCTGTTTCACAAAGCTAACCGCCGGCACCATTCATTGGAAGCCCTTCTGTTTCACCCTGACCCGCACGGCTGGCTCTCAGAAATGAGGTTCCCATCCGTGTGCATGTTTGGACTCTGGCGACTTTACTTATCTCTGTGCCAGCATCACACTTTCATATAGTTTTATACTAACTGCTTGCTATCTGCTAAAGCTACGCCCCCACCTATTGTTCCTCAGGAGTGTTTGGCTATGGTTGGCTGTTTGCTCTCCTAGAATAGAAGAAATGCTGTTTTCTAAATGTTCCTTCTCAGAGCTAATTGAATTTATTAATTAGGCAAGGAAGGTAGACATAAGATTTAGATAAACAAGATTTGATCAGTAAACCTGAGCGTAAATATATTTACTTGATTTTTACTTGATCATAGGGGTTACAACATTTAGACTTGAGAATTTATGTTCATGAAGTGTTTTCTTCTTCATCGTGCACTATCTACAAGGCATATTAATACAGATATGTTCAACCCCTTTTGCTATTTTTATCACAAATTTAATTAAGATTGAACTTGGACCACTTCCCCTGAGCAGAAATGCAGATAATGCCTGGCCAGTGAAGCCACAGGAGACTATAATTAGATCTCATGAAATAATGGTCTCAAATTATTTTCAGGGCTTGTAATTTTTAGTATAGGCAGGCCCATGCAAAAATATCAAAAGGGAAACTCAGCCAAGGGTATGTGTGTGCTGGTAACTGTTTACTAAGGAAACAGAATTTTAATGTATACATCCAGCCTGGGAAAGTCCGGATTGTTTATTAAATAAAGCAGAGAAAGCAAGAGGAATCAGCACATGGGAAATAAGGTCACCAGATAAGGCTTTAAAAAAATTTTTTTTTCTACTCAGTTTCCTGTTCTGGGTTGCTCTGTGATCCACTCTGAGAATTTCACTCCTCTTACCCAGACTTAAAATTTCCCATTTCCTGTCACTCCCTGCACTCCTCCTCCATCCTTTTCTGTCCCTGTTGTCCCCTCCCCCATTCTGGAGCTGCCAAACCAGAGCAGTTCACACAGACACACAATCTGTGGGAGAGCTCAGAGCTTCAGTAAACAGCTTCTTCCTGGAGGCTGCTCTGCAGAGGTGACAGGACTCTCAGCAGAGCAGGGCTGTCCGGTATCTGTTAGGTGCACACCCATGGAGCAAGTCAACTCGTCCTTGCCTTTCTTCACAATGACCTAGCTACAAAGAGGAGGAATGAATGCAATAGCTATGGCCGTTTGCAGGTGGCAGGATTTTTCTGGAATCGGCATCACCGTTTTAGAATAGAGCAGAGTCTAGATGGCAGCTGGGCAGGGCGATGCTTTTGGGAGACACATTCAGGATTGGTGATGACACTGTCACCAGGGGGTGGGTTTCAGGGAGCCCCGCTCTCTTTTCTGGATTATCAGAGTGGTGAGAATGTGACCACGTGGTAAGTCACTGGTTTAGAAACAGCAGCAGCCCTTGTCAGACTTACAGACGGTAGAAAGTCAGGAAAGGCACAGGGCAGGGATGCATTCCAGAAGGTTAATAAAAAGGTTGGGTTAAAAGAAACAACTGTTTTAGTGGATAACAACCCTATTCAGTGAGGTGCAGTGTGGGCACTTTAAATATTTTATATAACGTTGTAAGGTATTTCTCCGGATACATTAAGTCAAGAACCCAGGTTGGTCTGATCTCACTTCATCATTAACTGGTAACAACTGTAACGTACTTTTGCCCCTCCCTGTAACACTGGAGGTAAACTGTAACTGAAAAACAAATTAAAAAAATTTTTTTTGTTTAAATTGTGAATGAATCCTGAGGAATCCTACTGTAGTGGTCTCTCCAGAGGCAGCATCCGTCTGTGGGAAGAGCCCTGGCTGTGCCCCCAGAGACGCAGTTTCAGGATGCTGCTGCGTGCCACTCAGTGTCCTGTGGACCGATCCACATTCCCCGGCCTTTCTTTCCCTTCAGTCAGCAGGTTAGACACCTGGAAGCCGCAGTTGTAGTTAATCAGTAATCCTAACATGCTACAAGTTATTTTTTGCACAACCTTGAACTCCTGAAAGTCAGGGACCTAGAGACATTAACTGCCCCCCTCCCCCCATTTTACTGTAAGGTTTAAAGTACGTCCTGGTGACCCGATATGTGTGATCTGGTTATGAAAGGATTCCCACCATCTGCTTACCACACCCGTTACCCTGGGCAGGGGCTGGCTGGACAAGGCCTGAGAAATCATTTGGTCTGGCCCTGCCCAGGCATTAGGGGTGAGTTCATTAAATGTTTGACCAAATATAGCAGGCTCATTTTTAAGATGATAATTGTGTATGGCCTCTGCGAATGACGTTACAAATATCCAAAAGGCCCTTGGCAGGAAAAAGGTTCCCCACCCCTGCTAGAGACGTGAACTTTGGAGGAGGAAAGCACTCGCCATCCTTGACCTTGTGCTCTGACACAGACCAAGAGCGGCTCTGTGGCAGACTGTGTTTGTCCCTTTTTGTTACTGTTGTTAAAAGTCTTATTAGGATGGGGCAAAAGTTGGTTCCAGTTGCAAGTACAAAAAAAGTTTTTTTCCTTGTATTACTATTTATTAATTACTGTATTGTTTTCCATACAGACAACTGTAGACCCACTCTTGCCCACCGATACTAGTTTTAGGTGCATAGCCTGGTGATTAGACATTCACATGCTTTACGAAGTGGTCACCTTGATCTGACAGCCTAGTTAATATATGATTAGATTACTGCATTCCCTCTGCTGTACTTTTACATCCCTGTGACTTTTTTTTTTTTTTTTTAATGTTTTTATCGATTTCAGAGAGGAAAGGAGAGGGAGAGATAGAAACATCAATGATGAGAATCATCTATCAGCTGGCTCCTGCATACCCACTGGGAATCGAGCCAGCAACCCTGGGCATGTTGCTTGCTCTGACTGGGAACCAAACCGTGACCTCCTGGTTCATGGGTAAATGCTTAACCACTGAGCCACACTGTCCTGGCCCCATGACTATTTTTGTAACTGACAATTTGTACTTCTTAATCCCTTTACCTTTTCCACCACCGTTCCCAGTCACCCTCCCAACGATATTAGATTTAGGCGCATAGCATAGTGATTGGACATTTACATACTTTACAAAGTGATCACCTTGATCTGACAGCATAGTTCACTGCATTATTATAATATTAGTTTTTAGAGAGGAATTCTCTGGCGACCATAAGTTTATTCTCTGTACCTGAGTTTGTCTGTTTTGTATTTTAGATTCCACATATAAGCAAAATCATACAGTACTTGTCTTTCCCTTATTTCACTTAGCATAACCTTTAGGTCCATCCATATTGTTGCATATAGCAAGATTTCATTCTTTTTATGGTTAACTCTCACAGCACTCCCGCCAGCCTGATTGCTCCATGCAGCCTGCTGTTTGGTTGTCCCTCAGGCTGGCCCTGGGCAGCTGAGGGGACTGGGCGCCGCCATCTTGTGGCTGTGAGCGGTGCCATCTTTGAGGGCATGGCAGTCAATTAGCATATTCTCTCTTTATTGGCTATGGGGACTGCCATCATTGTGAGGGCATGATGGTCAATTAGCGTATTACCTCTTTATTAGATAGGATATTTCATCTATTGATGGATACCTAGGTTCCTTCCATATCTTGGCTATTGTAAATAATAGTGCAATGGCCCTGCCCAGTGTCGCTCAGTAGGTTGGAGTGCCGTCTGGTACACAAAAAAGTGGTGGGTTCACTTCCCAATCAGGACACATATCCAGGTTGCAGGTTTGATCCCTAGTTGGGGTGCCTGTGGGAGGCAACTGACTGATGTTCCTCTCTCTAAAAATTAATATAGTAATAATGCAATGAGCATAGGGGTGCATATATCTTTTTGCAATAGTGTTTTAGATTTATTCAAACGAACACCCAGCAGTGGAATGTTTGGCCATATGGTAGTCCTATTTTTTATTTTTTGAGGAATGAAGGGTTTTGTTTTTAACAGGACTGGTTAGGGAGATAGAAATTTGGGTTCACTTCCAACTCTGCCTTGGCACTAATTATAGCTGTGTGACTTAAAACAGGTCACATGGCCTCTGAGCCTCATCTATAAAAGGAGGAGCTTAAATGACTCTTTAGAAGAAGTAATGCATGTGAAAGCACTTAGTAAAAACTCATAATGCATAGTTACTGTGCAGAAAGCATGTTCATTTCCTCTGTATTAAACTGCTAAGGCTATAAAAATACTAAATCGTAATAATTCCTTGATTTCCAAAGGAACTAATAATTTGATAGGGACAATCAAGACTGACTCAATTTTTAATAAGGATGATTGCTTTAAGTTCCACAAAGGACCAAACTCAGTGCAGTTCATAGGAGTAAAGAGAAAATTTCTGGCTGCAAGGTAACTTGGAAGTATTTTTATTTTTTAAATAATTCTTTATTGTTGCAAGTATATATGTCCCCTTTTTTCTCCCATTACCCCCTTCAGCTCCCCCCTCCCCCCCAAAATTTGGAAGTATTAATGGAAGAAAGAATACTCGCAAAGGTTGACTAGAAGGCTTGGGAAATGACATGGAGAGGGGTGCGTGTCTGGAAAATGTGATCTGCCCAGTTGGTGGGACTGCAGGATGTTGGGAGATAAGGATCAAAACCTGAGCTGGGTAACAGACCACAGGAAACCTCTGAGCACCTGACTGAGGACCTGGCATTTATGTTTTGGGCAACCAGGAGTCAGAGCTAAAATACAGCCAGTGGCGTGCTGGGGCTGAATTCACCGCAAAAGCGCAGTGAGGGCCGTGGGCAAACCAGAGGCGGAAACACCACCAGAGGCAGTCCTCACTTGTGGGAAGCAGCTGGGACTGTAAAGGACTTGGGCTGTCATAGTCTAAATACAATTTAGAGCCCTTAGCAAGTGATTATACACGGAGACCTGCACTTAAGACAAGGAAAGGGTATATATTACTCAAACCTATTTTAATGGAAAGGAGCTGTTAAATTCCGGGGCAAGGCCTGTCATGACCTGGCCTTCGAGAAGGAGTATGAAGAAGAGCCACGGAGAATGTGACCAGAGCTTTGTTCTAAGAGTCTGGGCACCCGGGCAGGCACAGGACAAAGACCTGCATTTGGGTGCCGGTGATGAATGGCGGGAGAAAGACACAGGTTTGCCTGAGGGGGCAATCAGTAAGACTTGGCCTGACTCAGTGCAACAGATAAAGGACAGAGTCCAGGAGTCAAGTTCTGAGTCTGAACGATGAAATGATAGCAGTAACAGGGAGGAAATGAATAAAACAAGGTATCTTTTTAAACCAAGAGTCATTTTGCTATTTAAAACAAATTCTGCTCAAGTCAACAATTCTACTTATGTCATATTTTTGTTTACAACTACATTTCTAACATTTAAATATGATATAGCTCATTTTTTTTCAAATAGTAGGAAAAATGAGAAATTCTCACTTTAACACGTTAAGCACCATGTCAGTCACCGGTGACTGAAACGGAAAGGAAGACAAAACAGGCTCGGCACTTAATGTATTAAAGAAGAATCTATCCTAACTAGTAACACTTTGGAATACTAGCAAACTGTTTCTCATAACATAAGATGTAGGCATTTCACTTCTATAAAATAAATGCTATGTAAACCGTGAAAACAAGAAATACATAAAGAAACATTAAATAAAAGATTTTACTTTTATTTAAAATAAAATGCATTTATACAGTCTTTAAACCACGGGTTATTGGACAATACTGGTAATCTACCCCTCCCTGGCACCCTTTTGGGCCATGTGAGCTAGGAATTTTTTTGACTAGCACCAATGCACACTGTAACAGCACAACAGACCAGAACATGGCCAGTCCAGGCATCAGAGTTAAGGACATTGTGGCAAATCATGACTATATTGAAGTCATTCTTAATTTAGCAGATATTAAAAACTGCACATTAATTATATATTTAAAGCATTTAATTAATGTAAAGATGCTACATTCTATGCCATTTGCTAGTTGTAATTTTTTTTTAAAAACTGTACAATTTTATAAAATTTGTGTTTATACATTAGTTACACAAAATGCATACTTCATAGACCTTTACTTCATATTGTAATGCAAAAGTTGCATATTTTAGGCAGACAGTGAATATGCTGGTGAATACTAAGTACTGTAATACAATATGTGAAAATAAAAACACAAGACAATATACATACATGCTCATTCAAGGACAAAAAACAAATAAACCAAGTGTAACAGACTAATGTAGTGTTTTCCTTCAAGGTTAAACAATGACACTATTAAATATCAGGCATCTTTTGTAGGCCTGATTTGAGGGGTGAGGGGTTTCAAATGGCTACCAGAAGTATGATTTTAAGAACGCTAGGTCAAATTAAACATATATTGAAACACATGCATTAAACACGATAAATAGACTTCATATAGTTTAAGCCCTGGATAGCTGTAAAGTAGATGGCTTGAGTTTCTTAGTTTGGCTAGCTTACAATCAGTGACATTTCGTTCCTGACTTGCCCACTACTTTGGTTTTCAATTCTTGGCCCTCAGGAATGTGTGCCATGTTCAAGTTCATATACTGTTATCACGATAGCAGGTTATTAGAGTCGTGCTTGTTAGTGCACATATTAACTGGTCTGGTAAGGCAAATAAGTTTTCATGATAAAATGATAAATTTCAAGCTTACTTTATTAAGCAGCATATAACAAACAACAGCTTTTAAAGTTAAATATTGTTATGGCCGTGGAGTTTCGTTACACAGTACTTCAATTCACACCCACCCGCTGGTGAGTTTGTAGAACATCTCTTCATCTAAACTCTCGTTCTGGTCTTTGGCCCGTGTGGAAAGAAATATGTAGCCACCGATGAACTCGTGAACCACTTTGCAATCTACTTCCGTACAAATGAAGGACAATCGGACTTCATCTGCAAACTCTACCGTGACCTGGAACGAGGACAGAGAGCCGTTAAGTCCCAGTAAAACTCCAGATGAGTGGTTCCCGCGAAGCTCTGCTCTATTATAAAATACTTGAACCTCTTTTTTTTTTTTTAAATCCTAAACTAATGCCTTTAAGTCCAAAAGCATAAGGAAAGGTTAGAGCCTCTCCCCCACTCATGTTCTGAAAAGGAAGGCAAGGGGTTTAGGTCATTAAGTTCCCAATGGTCTCTGGTGATTCGATTAATGAGATTCTCTCTCTCCCAGGCCTGGGAGAAAAATCTACTTCCTGTGTTTAATTTAATATTTGCTTTAGATATTTAACCTTTAGGTATCATGTTTAAATACTTCAGAAACATGAGATTCTTAATGAAGTAATAGGAATTGATGCAACAAACCCAGAGATCTTAAAACAAATGATTAATTAGAGAAAGATTCTGTTTATTTTAAACGATAGCCATGCATATTCTAAGGCTGGGGGCAGCATGATATATGGCAGAAGTGCCAGGTTTTAGCGCCTTCACCTTCTGTTTGAATCCTGATTCTGTTACTACGTGTGTGATCATGGACAATGACAGCCCTGAGGCCTGTTTTACACCCTCATTTGGAAAGTAGGGATGACCCATCTCCCTCACAAAGCTGTGCTGAGCTTCAGAAACAGGGTACACATTCATTAAAGAGCAGCTGCTATTGTGAGTTAAAGGTTTATCCATTAAAGGTTTATCCGTTATAGAAAGACCACCTTAAACAAGATAAGCCGATATTCCAAGTAGGTCATATTATGTTCTTAGAATTTTAATAAAGGGGTTTAATTATGAAATAGGCAAGTTTAAGTGGGGAATGAATAATACCTAACCATGTTTTATACTTTAAGAAGTAACAGTACATATAATCCTCAGAACTTATGAGGCCTTTTATCCTTACATTTACTAATTTTTTTTTAGCAGCCTTCCATTAATACTGTCGCAGCTTACCATTTTGATTTCCCAGTTTACATTCCACTGTTTCATGTTACTGAAACGCCAGGTTTTAATTGCGTCTCCTGTGCTGGCATCCATCCTGATCAGCCTGTTGTATGTAATGCCAATAAGGTCTTCTTTTTTGCCCCCTTGGAACCTGTAGCATTAAAAACGTATTAGGGGTGGGGGCACATGTTGGCCTGTGTTCCTTCCAGATGTGCACATTAGCTCTAAAAAGCAGTGCCAATCTTATACAACTAAAAACAGAAATGCAATCATTTTGAATGCTTAATGTAAAAATTTCAAGTCTAGAAAACATATTCCAACATCTTTAAATTTTACTGTAAAACAGGTAATGGGTCTCAGTTGGTGGCTCTGAAAGTTGCATTTAATTCCGTGCAGTAGATTAAGTAAAAAGCACAGACTGAGGTTTACCCGCAGGTGCCCAGAGAACCACTGACCTTGCCATGAAGTGTGTGATGCCGAACTCCGGCAAGGACTGCCACGCCTGGATAAATCTCATCTTGGCTTCAATGAGACTCATCTGAGCTACATTCTGGTGGGCCTCCAGAATTCTCGCTGATATCTAAACATGATTGAACACCAACATCACCTTAACAGTACAGCACTGTTCCAGGGCAGATTCAAGACAAAGACGGAAAAACTGAACTGCGTGTCCCACCCCAAAGTCCTATGTTGCAAGAGTTGAAATTAGAAACCTACATTTGGGAATTTTAGTAAAATGACTTTTCCAAACAAACCTTGATATCTTTCTTCTTAAATTCAGTTTCCATATATCATGAAACAAAAAGTACTAGTAGGAATACAAAACTGCCGCTCGACACATTCCAAGTACACACATGTCTGATAACTATTATAAAAGGGCACGTTGCAATCCTCACATACACGGGAAGTTTTAAATTTAGCACCAAGATACATGATCAGAATGAGTCCCTAGAATACAAGTTTATAGCAGGAATATTTATTACCATCATAAAGTTTTTCTAAAGGAATCATTAGAAAAGTTCAATTTCAATTTAAATTATACTTACTTCGGGAAGGCTACTCCCATAAGGAAAGGAAGGAAATTAATACATGAGGGGAGATTGTAGAGAGGGCTTTAATATTTTCATTCTTTTTTTGGTAAACATGGCGAACTTACCAAGTCTCTTATATAGCCTGGCTGTAGATGGCAATGCGAGGAAAAGAAAAAGGAAGCAGAAAGAAAAAAAAGGCAATCAGAAAAAATGGCAATGAAGCAAAGGAAAAGTTGCGGTAACCTGCAAACCAAAATTCCAGCCAAAAACCATGCAAAAATTACTGTGGGTGGAAACCAAGCGGAGTGAATGCGAGCATGAGAATGAGAGCGAGGAAGCAGTGGTTATTTCCATTTAGAATACGTTATTTTAGGTTAAGTGTTACTAAAATTAAAGGTAGAGAAAGTTGAGGGAGAAAATTAAAAGAGGAAATACCTTTTCCCCATCGTGTACCAGTTCTTACTGGTCAGGGTAAAACTATTTTAGTAGCAAAATCAAAATTAATATTTAAAAGTCTTCAATATTGTCTCAGATCAAGTCAGATAACATGATCCATGCACCGCTTTTCATACGTAAGTTGAAGGCAAAACATAGGTAGAGCTCACACTATTTATTTACACAAGAAAAACAAACACCTCAATTACCATCTGTTTTTTGCATCCTTTTTCCTGGAAGGGAAAATAAAGAGATGCCATACACTACACTAGGAATGGTGTCTATAAACATACTAGTCCATTGCAGTCTGGATTAACATGGATAAAACCATGTTAATAGTTTGGGAGTCATATTCATGTGAAAATATCCACAGCAAGTTTAATTACTATGTAGCTTTGAAGAATTCAAATAGATTTAAATATAACAAAGGCTGGCCCAACCAGCATGGCTCAGTGGTTGAGCATTGACCTATGAACCAGGAAGTCACAACTGGATTCCTGGTCAAGGCACGTGCCCCATGTGCAGGCTCAATCCCCAGTGGGGAGAGGAAGGGGGGTGCAGGAGGCAGCCAATCAAAGATACTCTCATCCATCAATGTTTCTATCTCTCCCTCCCTTTCTGAAGTCAATAAAAAATATATTTAAAAAATATATATTAACAAAGGCTATAATGATGGACTCAAAGGAAAAGGAAAACAATGCACTTATGCCCTGGTAGGGATGAATGAAGTCAGGCCTACACACAAACCTTCCTAACTCACTCCTGAAGGCCACTAGATTATACAGGTTAAACAATTACTGAGCGCTTTGTCCAATGACCCTGATAAGTGATAGGGCAATACATGGTAAGTCTAGTTAGGGAAAGGAGGATTAAAAGAGAATGTGTGTCCAGCTGGTGTTGCTCAGTGGTTGAGTGGCTGGTGTTGCTCAGTGGTTGAGACCCATAAACCAAGAGGTCACTGGTTTGATTCCCAGTCAGGGCACGAGCCTGGGCTGCAGGCTTGATCTTCAGTGGGGAGTGTGTAGGAGGCAGCCAATTGATGTTTTCCTCTCTCACAGCTGATTCTCTCTCTTTCTGCCTATCCCTTCCTCTTTCTTTAAAAATCAATAAAAACATTTTTAAGAATAATGTGCATTTGATAAGATGCCAATGTGGGAGACAGGCTAGAAGAATCCTTAACTATGACCATACACATACTGCCATCCTGCCAGTTAAGGAGAGTCAAACATCCCGTGTTTAGAACTTTTCAAAGTGAAAACCTACCATTTAAAAAATTTCTAAGAAAACCAAAATTTGGCTGTTTTGATAACTATACTTTAATATCCTTATCCACTGATACTTGATAGTGAAAATACGATTGCTAAGATTTGAATTTATTCATTGCCTTTGAAAGCAAATGAATCTACTTTCTGAAACAAGTTTCTTTTCAAATAATCTTAAAATGAAATTACCAAGAGTAAAAATAAGTAAATTAATATTTGATCCACTTTGCCTTTTAATTTACAACCTACATTCCACAGAGCTCCCCAGGGCAGCATTTCCTCCATTCCTTACTACTCCCACATCGCAGGGCCGTGGGATAAACAATTTCCATGTAGCTTACACAACCTCAAACCTAAAGAAATACTTGGTGATTAAAATGCCTAAACATTTTAAATTTCTACTTACGTGACATTAGACTCATATGATAAGCATTATATTTCAAGTTAAGAACTACTAGTTGTTCTGGGCCTTTCCAGTAATGTTTCCAAATTATTTCTTAAAAGATCAAAACGATACTAGATAAAAATATTTATTTTAAAGATCTTCACTCCCCACCCCCATCCTCCAAACGGCAGCTTTTCCTTTTACGGCAGGATGCTTGGCGTGGAGAACACTGGGGTTATCCCAAGTGAAATTCCCCTGCAAGAAACCTTTTTATGTTGTTTCCAAAGAACCGTTTTTCCTAAATAGCAATCCTTTTATAGTATTAATTTCCAGGAAAGGAATTCTAAACAAAGTGAACAAAATCAGTAAATTTCAGAGAAAATTTGCCAAATATTGCCATTTTATGCAAATCTTGGTTAGGTTTTGACTGTTTAGTGTTAAGAAAAGGTAATGCTTAAATGTAGACTATCTCTACCTTGTAAAATTTACTTCCAAAGATGAAAAAATCAACATCAACAGCAAAAAGAGTCAATACAGCTTTTGGTGGGAAATGAATCAACTGCATGAATTAAGGAACACAAAGCATTAAGGCCCTATTTAATTCCTGTTAACAGAGTGGTTTCCTCAAGTTGTTTAGAATAAATATACTCCCATTATCTGCCATATTAAGGTGATAAAAGGAACAGTGCTCGCTTCGGCAGCACATATTGGAATGATAGAAGATTAGCACGGCCCCTGTGCAAGGATGACATGCAAATTCGTGAAGTGTTCCATATTCTTTAAAAAATTAAAAAATGATAAAGGCATTTTTTAAAAATTATCAATTTAAACTGAAAGCTATTTCCAACTTTATATTCTAACCACCTGGTGACATTTAGACTTCCAATTAAGACTAAGAAGTTTTGTGTAAGAGGAGAAACTCAATTTAAAGTATGTGCACAAAATTGTGAAATCAACCAGCAGAAAGCGTTAGCTGGAATAAAATGAATCAAGTACCTGCTTGTTCTTGTACTTTTTTAGGTAGCGAGGGGACACCAAGCACTCAGGATTTATATCCGTTGTGATCTGCTCTGGTATTAACTGAGGATCTGGGTTTAAATGCTGCATCTTCAGAAAGGAAAGAATATTCTGAACTTCCAGGTTGTAAGAACTGTCCGCCATGGTCTTGCCCTTGGAGGCCAATCTGCAGGCTGCCATCCAGTGGGCATACTGCTTTTCCTGTTGAAAAGGAATACCGAGGTGTGAGCTGGATTTCAGGATGGTTCCTTGGAGCATAAAACATAAGGATGACGGGATAATTCACTAAGGAACTGGAAAACTCACATTGTCACAACGAAGCCAAATTTCATTCATGCCCTCTGCAACTGGGATCAGGAGTTTGATGTTAAATTTTTGGCCTGAAATGTTTACATCTGGGGTAACTTCACATCCTATAAAAAAAAAATCATTATTAAAATAGTTAAATTTACTTTTAAGAAATCCCCAGCCAATACAGGGATCCCTTATCTTATGGCATCATCTTATCATGTAGCATTCTGCTGTGTAGGTTTATAAATCAAGGAATGAATTGTTATGCCCAGGGATTTTGTTTGGATGGAGCAGAATCAGAGAGATCTAATCCAGAGGCAATGGCTCAGATCTAATCCAGAGGCAATGGCTCAGATCTAATCCAGAGGCAATGGCTCAGAAGGCAATGGCCTCACAATCCACAAAACCAGACTGGGAAGAGAAGGAGAGGCTCCAACTGAAAAGACATGACCAGAAACCACAACTTGCACTCCAACGAGTTTTGGTTTGTGCTGTGTTAGTATCATGCAGTAATTTGAATCTTCAAGTTATTTGCGATATCTGTTTCTAAATGTATAGGAATTTTAAAATATCTTTCTTTAATTATTTTCTAACGTAATTGTATTTGAGTTAGAAAAAAAAAAAATAAGACTTTTATTACGCCTTGAGACTAGTGTGTGAGGGGGATTGGCCAGTTTGAGCTAGAGTCCTATACAGAGCCTCTTCAGAGCCCTGTGATTCAACTCTTTTAAGCATCAGCTGGTAGCTTTCCAGGAGAAAACACAGGTTTATTAAACATATACCCAGTTAGATAATGGGGTATTGGTCAGCATAAACAAGTAGTGGCCAGTATAATGTAGTGGAGAGGAGCTTTCTCTACCATTTAATAATTATGACCAATTTACTTAACATTTCAAAGCCCAAATTTCCTGCCTTTACCTCACAGGGATGCTGTAAGGATAAGTCAGACAATGTACATGTCAACGCTTGCTAGAGGGAATGGCAACAGTACTGAGTTCACGTCTCCCGGTCAGGGCACATACCAAGACTGTGGGTTCGATCCCTATGTAGGGGATAACAGATCGATGTTTCTCTCTCCCTCTCTTCCTCTATCTAAAACCAATTTTTAAAAAGGTGTCTTTATTTTCTACTTCTCAATAACTGTAACTTTGACTCTCACACTCAAAACTGCTGAATCTGTCCTTAATGAAGGCCACTATTCCATGTGGTGGAAGCTAACAATCTATGGAAGCTATCAATCTTTATCTTTTCTGTAGCATTTGATGCTGGGTTATGTCTTTTTTGAAGTCAACTTTTACCTTAGCTTCTACTGTATATTATTTTTATAATCTTACACTTTTTTTTGTTTCCTTTACAAGCATTTCTTCTTCTAATATGCATCCTTAAAAATGAGTCTTCCGCAGGTTCTGTTCTTGGCCTTCTTATATTTTAGACAGTCATTCCAATGGCTACATTTACCATTCATGCTAACTGCTACCATAGCATATCTGCAGCATAGATCTCTCCCATGATCCAATGGCCTACAGGTCATCTCCAAAAAGATATCCCACAAATACCTCAAATTTATTTATTTATTATTATTTTTCATCCTCATCCGAGGACATTTTCATTGATTTTTAGAGAGAGTAAAGGAGAGAAAGGGAGAAACATCAATGAGAGAAACATCGATCAGCTGCTTCCAACACGCACCCAGACTAGACCTGAGATCAAATGCGCAACCTAAGTGTGTGCCCTGACTGAGAATTGAACCTGCAACCTTTCGGTGAATGGGACAAATCTCCTTCTGACTGAGCCTCACAACCCAAGGCAAAGTACCTCAGATTTAACATATCCCAAAATTAAACTCATCTTTCTCCCCAAACTTAGCTCATGTCACTTCCAATCGCAGTAACACCCTATCCACCGAGCTGCACACAAGCCAGAAAGAAGTCCTTTCCCTCTGGCCCCACCCGCGTCAATCACCTGGTCTATGGACTGAACTTCCTCGGTATCTACTGAATTTGTAACCTTTCTCCATCCGTACTGATAGCCTTACTTGGATCACTAGCACTATCTGAAATTATTCCTCTAAACTGCAGCCAATATAAATATGATGGGTGCCGTCACTTCAGGTTAATTTTTCAGTGGCACTTCATTGCTGCCAGTTTAAGAAACAATCTCCTTAACATTTTTATCCACAAATTCTTGCCAACGCCTCCTGCTTTTCCTCTTATGTTAGCAGAACCAGCTTCAAAAGCTGTTGGGAAGTATCCTGATTGCATTCTGCATCCCAGCTTTTCTCCAGGCACTTTTCACACAGTCTCTGCCTGGAAGGCTCTTTTCCCAGCCCCCTCCTTCCTTCCCCAGATCCGAGTTTTCTCTTTTGGATCCTAAGTCCAACAGCATTTCCCCTGCGAAGTCTTTCCCAACTCTCTCCACCATTCCTGAAGACTAACTGAAACAATACCCGCTTTGACTTGTTAATTTTTAAAGTACTAGTTATTGCCTCAGTTGTAATTGTTTATCTTCCCAACATGCTCTAGACATCTTGACAGTTGGGACTACTATTTGTTCTTGCTCATGTTTCAATAGTACCCAGCAGTATGTGGCACAAGGGTTCAATTCACATTTGCTAAACTGAATTTATTTATTTTTAAAATACATTTTAATTGGTTCCAGAAAGAAAGGGGGAGAGATCTATTGATCGGCTGCCTCTTGCACGCCCCACACTGGGAATCGAGCCCACAACCCAGGCGTGTGTCCTGACTGTGAACTGAACCATGACCTCCTGGTTCATAGGTCGATGCTCAACCACTGAGCCCTGCCAGCTGAGCTAAACTGAGTTTTTTAGAACTTTGCAGTTTATATCTCTCAGGGGCCTTAGACCATCTAGTCCGACAGATTCATTTCTGAGAAGAGACACTTAAGTCCACATAGATTATTTTTTCCAAAACCACCGGGTTTGTTTAGTGGCAGGGCAGAGCCTTGGCCATTAGATCTTCTAGTGTTACCTTCCTCGGTGTGAGGTGCCCGCAAAGTGCTCCTTTGGGAGGACTTTGGAGAGGCGGGAGGAGTTGTGAGTTGTTCTCCACACCAGGACTTGACTTTTCAGTCAATCCGGGAGAAGACTGAGGATGTAACAGGGACAGAAAGGCCTGAAAGGCCAGAGGCCAGAAGACAGAGCTCGTCTCTGATTCAGGAGCGGATAGTCTGAGTTGAGCAAGAAGAAAGCTAAAACGGATTCTGAGTAACAAACATTGGTTGAGACCCAAAGTTAAATTCATGTGACTGAGAGAGAAAGGTAGGGAGACTAATGAAAAGTTTTAGGAAAATTACAGAATTCCAACACTTGGACATAGCAGAGGTTTTCTGGTTTTTTTGTTTGTTTTGGTTTTGTTTTTACAATGCTTATAACTCTAAAACAGTTCAGGTAACTACCGGGCAAATACAGATAAAGTAGAGATTTGGAAATTTTGTTAAAATATACTAACAACACCCTAACGTTCAACGTACTAAAAAAAGATCAGGAAAAACACATCTGTGTTTTAAGTGGTAAGTGAAATTATTTGGGGAATCATTTCTGTGAAATGAATTAGGGGACCCTTTTCTTTTGTGCTTTTGTCCAAGTTGCCTTACATATAATACATGTGCATGTAAAATGCAACCCAAAGAGTCTGGGCTGGGCTGAGAGGAATAACCACCTCCCGAACACTTCAGAACCGGCCTCCCGAGGGAGCACAGCTGCACGGCGATCCGGGAGCCGGGAGCCAATCTTCTCCGCCAGCAGTGGTCACGCCAAGGCTTACCTCTGAGGTTCATCTGATGAGCGGGCATGCCACTGGACTCTTCTTTGCTCTTGTAGCAAGAAATAGATGTGTCTTTAAAGGTGCACCAATACTGCTTATAACCTTTCAGGGTCAGCTTTTTTGGCCTGTGTGTCAAATGGAATGAAATAACGTTATCAATGCTCTGTTTTAGCACCAACCTTCACCACGTTAAACGCCTAAGGCCGGGTTTTACATCTGCCGAATCAGTTCCCCTCGGCCAGTGTGTTCTATTCAATCCTGCTGTTCCCGATTTGCCCCTGCGCTCCCAATCCATCTGCGCGGGAGGCCCTCACAAAGAGCGAGCGGGCAGAGGAGAAGGACGGCAGGGCCAGCATTCTGGTGCTGCCATAGCTGCAGCCGCCTGTGTCACAGCCGGTCACACGGGAAGGATGGGAAAAGAAAGGTGAAGTAAATGCCAGGAATTGGAAATATCCCAGGTCCCGTAAGTGCCCACAGGGTCACGGCGTCTGAGGGCTGCCCTGGAGCCTCTCTGAGCGAGCGAGCTCACCTCACATGATTAGAGCGAGTTTAACTCGCATGACTAGAGCGAGCTCACCTCACCTGACTCCGTGAGGCAAGTGCCTGTGTCTCTCAGGGCTGTAGCTCCATGGTGACTTTAACTGGCCACTCCCATGTCAGATATAACAAATACAGGGCAGTCATGAGGAGAGCAGATAAAGAAAGGTACAGGTAGATGAAAAAGGTGTATAAATGGCAAAGGCGGCAGGGGAGAGACAGCAGCATCTGAAAGCATGCCCTATTTCAGAAACGTTATGTTATGTATGTTGAACTGTTTGATATTTAGCCACAGCAAATGTTTTATTCCATGATATCATGTCATATTCCACACCTCTCCTTTCCTCTGCCTTAATGACCAGCTCTCGTGATTCTGTGGAATACGTCTAGATTGTTTTAACATGCCCAGCCAGCGTGGCTCAGTGGCTGAGCATGGTTTGATTCCTGGTCAGGGCACATGCCTGAGTTGTGGGCTCGATCTCAGTGTGGTGTGTGCAGGAGGCAGCCAATCAATGATTTTCTCTCATCACTGATGTTTCCATCTCTCTCTCCCTCTCCTTTCTTCTCTGAAATCAATAAAAATATATTTAAAAAAAAATAAAAGTCTAGATTAGATAACATATACTGAAGCCTTAATTATAAAATGTTCCATGAAAAAAATGAAATTCAGCAGAACCTAGGGTTCAAGGAAATAACTGGCAGTAACGGTTCGTTATACACTATGCTTTTGCCCAGATTAGTTTCTTTATACCGAAATATCACTCTCTACATGATTTCACAATCTGCATAATGCAACCTAGGTTATAGACTTTATTTTTTTGCCTGAAGAAAAATATTTACCAGATAAAACAACTTAGTGAGTATTGTAATTTTAAGTTGATAATGCAGTGTTCTATTTGGAAAGTGTTTTTACAGATTTACTGGCCAAACAAAATTTTCAATAATGTGAATATAACTACAAAACTGACGTTTATTATTTGGAATCCCTCTGTTTTGCGTACTTACTTGAAAACTTTAATGTAGTCAGCAAGTTCAGGAATTGAAGTAATGTCACCCTAGGGAAAGAATTTAATCATTTCTTTTTCTTATTTTTCTTCAAATGAGAAACTCTAATATCTGGTATCTGATATCAAGAACCAGCTTACTTAACAAAAATACTTAAAATACAGATTACAACAATTTTAAAGATACAATTGTATTATATAGCCATATAGTACAAAGGCATTTTTAAATGCCACAAAAAGCTAATAAAATCTGATGAAATGGCAATTTATATAACCCACAATACATTGTTGATTCTAATGCAGGTAAAACTGTCTACATTATGGAAATTTTATAAATCCTAACAGCCCGAGAGAAGTGTTTCTTATATAACTAATTCCTAAGCGTTAAAGCCATAAAACCAAACTTAATATCTTAAAAACGTCCTTTTTTTTTAATACGATTTCAAATTTGGAGGGCACTAAATGGATTTATCCATGACTTGAGATTAACTTTTCCTCTGCAGAAATCTTCTATTACTATTTGTAAGAGAATGTGCAGAGTATCAGAAGATCTGTACCTTTATTGGAGGTACAATATTAATTTTTAAAGTTTCTGAAACACTGATGTCTGAACTCTCTAAAGCATTAAATATTTCTCTACAACCCCTTAATACTTCACCAGAACCTAAATTGACAAAAAGGTAATAAGCATCATTCAAACTAAGTTAGCAGGCTAAAAGATTCACCCTACCAGAATTGTTGATGTTTTACCCCCTTCCAACGTAATCTCCAGGTCTGAAAGGGCAGCATCAACTTCATCGACGTCTTTGTCACTGTTGTTCAGATGATTCTCCGATGTCATGATGGACAGCTTATTGATGTGATACTGAAACCGGGAAAGACATTTTATTTAAATGATCGTTCTAAATGTAAAACTTAATTAGATTATTACCCACAGCTAGAGCGAGTGCTTTTCATCACCTAATTTGAAAAGATAAAAGTACACAGGAACTAGAATGGTAGGAAAATAAAGGGCACGACACCGGAAATCAAAGCCCTAAGTCTGCTAATAAGTATTTATTCAAAAGAATAGGGTATTTGAGCATAGTCAAATAAATTCATGGGAGGCCTAGGCCTTAGAGTATTAACACATCCTTCACTAAGCTCTACACACACCCTCCACACACTATTTATTCCCTGAACAGGGCCTTGAACCTATATATACTGAATGAACAGAACATGCATAAGGCCATTTGTGGAAATAACATCGATTGCCTTATAATCACACTGTTACCCAGAGAGGGAAAGTTAGTTATCGCGATCATATTGAAAGCTAAAGCTGCACTTTCCCTTTTCCTTAATTCAATGCTAAAAATACGCCCAGAGGGGGATGCTGTTTATATCGTACATAAGAATGATAAGACGATGTTAGCCACCCATAAATACTGATATATACACATGTATACACATAAGTAGTGATAACAATCCTTTATGTAAATAAAAAAATCTTTGGGTATAGAATTACTAGTCATGATTTTAAATACACTTTAGGTGATTGACTTAGAACAACTATTATTGATCGATTACATTTGGATGTTAAACCTTACAGCGGTCTTATACAAAGTAAACAGCACCTTAAACCCCTTAATCAGTTACCTTTCAAAGCTCTACGTAGCACTCCAAATGTCTGAAGTATATTCACAGCATATAATCTATTCATGGGAACATTTAATGAGTGGGATCTGAGGCCAATTATCAATGTTCCTCTGTATTTTAAGATTTAGTGAATCAGTAATGAAAAGTCTGTGGTTATGCCTTCAGTTATGCTGAAATGAGATCCTTACAGTGGTAGGAACCTCCAAGCTCACAAACCATGGAGAAAAGGTGGGCTGAGGCTCTCACAGGCAGTGGCCTCAAACATCAGAATATAATAGGAATCATGTGGAGAGCTGGTTAAAAAAGTAGATTCTTTGCTTTACTCCCAGAGATTCCGATTCAGTCAATCTGGGGTTCAGCTGGAATCTACGTTTTACTAAGTATCTTAGGTGATTCTGATGCATTAGTTCTTCGATTAAATGCTTTAAAAACAAAGTAGTGTCTTGAGCAGGTAGTGCAGTTGGTTAGAGCATTGTCCCATGCCATCAAAAGGTTGCAGGTTCGATCCTAGTCAGGGCACACACCCAGGTTGCAGGTTTGATCTCTGGTCGGGGAGTGTGTGGGAGGCAGCTGATGTTTTTATCTTTCTCTCCTTTCTAAATACCAGTGTGTGGTTTTTTTTGTTTTTGTTTTTTTTAAAAAAAACAAAACACATCACATAATCTCACACATCTAGAGGAAATAATGAACAACATAAACAGACCCAGAGAAAGAGAACCAGCGATCAGACTCTCAAACCTCAGAGGGAAAGTAAGGGAGGATGGGAGTAAGGGGAAGAGATCAACTAAAGGACTTGTGTGCATACATATGGGCCTAGCCAGTGGCCATGGACAACGGGGTTTGGGGTGGGAATGGGGGAATAAGGACAATTATGTGAGACCATAATCAATTAAAAAAATCAATAAAATATATTAAAAAAACACACACACAAAACCCCGTGTTATTAACTACTTCATTTTTTTAATCCACAGCTTCTTACTTGAATTACTTTTTCTTTTCATTACTGTAGATTTTACAGCACTCGGAACCAGAAGCCCCAAAGACAGAATAGCTCAGAGTGTAGGCCATGTATGAAATAAACAGTAGGCATCTCTTTGCCATACTTTCAAAGTTTCCCCCTTCTGATACTGGTTGGCTATCTCGAGCCTTCAGGTCAGTCTCTGGGAAGGCTTCTAACAACTCAAGGATTTGCAGTATTAAATTCTCTCATTAAATCTAGATTCTAAAATAGCCCAAGAGAGCTGTGCTTTGGGACATTCAGTCTCCACAAATTAAAAATCTATGGTCCCTGAAGTGTTTTTTACTACACTAAAATGAACTATCGCCTGTACACTGGTTTGGGGAAGCTGCAGAATAATCCCATTTCTGTGACAATATGTCTAGGAATACTCACTCAACAAATACTTTTTGAGCAACTACTATGTGCTAAACGCTATAATATGTTGGTTTTTTAAAAAAGAATGCATTATCTATATAAATAAAAGCCTAAGTGACCGAACAACTGGTTGACCAGTCGCTATAATGCACACAGATCACCGGGGGGCAGATGCTCAATGCAGGAGCTGCCCCCTAGAGGTCAGTGTGCTCCCTCAGCCAACCTCCTGTGACCCCTGCCCACACTGGCCCCGATTGTCCGAACGCTGGCCAGGCCAAGGAACCCCACCCAGACGAATTCATGCACTGGGCCTCTAGTTTTTACAATAAAAAGACAAAATACAAAAAAAAAAAAAAAAAATCTGTCATTTTCCTCGTATATTTTACATGTATCATTACTCTGTCATTGACAAAATCCTCACTAAAAAATTACAAGCCCACATTCTAACCAAGAAAGATGTAGGTAGAAAGTCATAGCCAAGTTGAGGGACTTTCAAAATAAAGTAGCTCCAGAATTTAAGTCAATTTCTTCAGACAGTCTGAATCGCATCCAAAGGCACAACAGAAGAGTCTTAACTACTCTCCAGAAAATATCTGATTAAACTAATTCATCTGTCATCACAGATTTTCCTTTTCTGGGCTTCATTTCCACTGTCTTCTTTCATCATGTAAACTACAAAGAAATTAGTTGATCTTCCTCTCTAATGGGTAATTTATGAGTCTTAACTAGAAAACTTTCCTAAGTGCACAGAAGCACTTGGGATAGTGAGAGCATTTTTGTGTTCTAAGGGGAAAAATCATAGTGAAAACTTTTCAGAACAGAATACAGTTTTGATTACTGCATCAATCAATACATTAGGTGAAACCAGAATTCCACCATATCTAAGAACATTTACTGAAGCCTTACTCAGGTATCAGAAATATAAGAAAGATTAATCTAATGGTTAATCAGACCTCAGTGCCTCTAAGAATGCTGATTTGTGGATGCCACCTTAGTTATTTTATCAAAGGGGTAGCCATGATGAAGTGGACGTTTTTTTAAATAAGTCCTACTGTAATTATGAAGCAGGTGGTATGCAAGAACTACATTCAGAAAACCACTGGTTTAATTTACCTACTTATTCTTAAGGATTATGACTCTAAATACTTACTGATATTTTGGTTAGTTTCACTAGTTTTTAAATTTTTACCTTCTTAAAAAGTATTATTTCTCCCATACCCCACTTTATAAATATCATTATCTCCAACTATTTATGAACTTATGCAAGTAAGAGTTCAGCAATCTGACTTTTAACATAGACTGTTCCCAAAGGAAAACCGGTTAAGGTACATCTGGGGTGCTGGAGGATAACTGCTCTCCTACAGGATGCAGAAAAGTAACTATTAAGTATATCACTAAACTCTTACATAAAACAAAATATTAAACAAAATTCAAATATTTATTTTACTTTCCTAAGAGTTTATTCACTTTCTACATAGTAAAAAGCAAGCACTATTAAAATGTTACTGGATTAATATGCCACTTGACTATTTAAAAGGAACAGTCAACCCTTTCCCCCGCAAATGTCCCATTCACCAATACTCTTCACTACCTGCAAAGCTGCAAACATCATCATTTCTTCTTCTGTGCACTCAATTTCTTCTAGGAGAATAGCCCATTTGGCCTGCTCATAAAGCTGATTGATTCTGATTGCATCATACTGCAGCAAAAGAGACACAATTCTTTTATAATATATCACTTTTATTGTCCAATAGTTTGAAAACTCTGAATATTCACTTTAAAGCTTTACAAGAAAAATTTAATGAATTTTCTTTTCTGGGATTTTATTCACTATCAAATATGCAATAACAGATATAAATATACCTATAGGATTAGAGTATAAATCTGCATCTAATTTTGCATTAAAAATGGCAATGAAATATGTCAAAAAATTGATATTCAATATTAAAAATAGATTCTGTATGTTATTTTCCAGGGAAATAACCATTAGTTATTACATTCCTTAACAAAATCTAACTTGAAGACATTAAAGTAAGGTAAGGATTGCTCTTCCATATTATTATTGCAACTTGACATACTATATCATAATCAGCGAGTAAATTATTTCAGGGACATCTTGCTCACTGCGGAAAAGCATAATCAGACAAAATAGTGGGTCCACATATAGATTGTAGAAAAGATTTATACACGTTACTGAATTCTATTTATTTATGTTAATAAAAATTAATAGTAATATATTGACACAATCTTAGAATGTTAACAAAATACAAAATCCCTTTCCTGCCTCCAGCAAATGTACTTAATGTTCCCAAAATTTTGGTTTTACTAAAATTAGGTATGATATGGTTTTACTAAAATTAGGTATGATATGGCCTGAAAAGGAACAAAGATTTTTTTATAGTTCAATATTTTTACTGTTATATTAGTATAATGAATTATTTAAGCACTTAATAAAAATAACAATATACATTAAACTATAGACTTATAGTCTAGGCTGGAAAGGATGAGAAGGTAGGCAAGAGACTCCCTCCCCGCCATAGATGATAGAGAAGCAAAAGATCCAAATCTCTGTGCCATGTCTTTTTTGGGGTAAAATACTCCATATTTTCATGGTAAATTTCAATCTTATCAGGAAAACAAAGTGTTTCAGTAGCAATCAGTTGATAGTAAAAATATATTACAACGTTTTGTTATAAGACAGAAAGACATACAGACTTAAAGAACAATTTTTTTTTAAGCAACCTCTTTGGGTATATAATTAGAAATCAAAGTAATTGAAAAGGTAATCTTTCAGAAATGTTTCTTTAACCTAAAGTGCACTTTGAGAGGTATGAAAAAAAATCCAAAACAAACTTTACCAATTCTGTTTCTTTTACCAAATTAGTGCCCTTAAAATACAAATCAACCAAAAATTCAATTATCTTTAAAAAAAAAAAAAGATTTACTTATACTTTCACATTTATATTCTAAAACAATACATTTATTTAAAAAACAGATGGCTTTGTCTAATCCTTTGGGTTCTTAGGATTCAAGATTCGCTATTTACAAACTTTCCCTTAATCCCACCAACTTCTAAAAAACAAGCATCCAAATGAATAAAACAAAAAGGAAAAAGAATTCCTCTAAACCCTAGGTACCTTTGGATTCAAATCAAAAAAGCTGTAATACTTGAATCGCAGTAGCAAGGCCTCATTCTCCTTCACATCCTGCTCCATGAGCGATCTCGAGGAATCAAGCCACCTGGACAGTTAACAAGGGCAGCGGAACAAAGCAACACGCGTTCAGTAAACCATTTCCACCTCTAATTGGATAAAGAAACTCCTCAATTGTGTGTAGATTTAAAACTTACCCTTGGTTGATTTTTGCTTTGTCAAGAAGAGCTTGAGGCTTGAACATTTTTGCCAAGATTTCTGGCGACGTGACTGGCTGGCTGACAGCAAGTATGCCAGGGTTGCCTTCTGACAAAGCACTGTCACCGAACCACGCAGAAGTCGGTGACAAGGGGCTTCCATCATGAGCATCGTAAGTGGGGGTCATTGTTTTACTATAAAGTCCTGGGCTTGAATATATACTTCCTAACAAACAACATGAAAAATAGGTAGTAAGTAGGGAGTACAGAATCTTAGTTTTTAGTAACACATGATATGATGGTAAGAAAGCTTAGTACATTACTATACCTGTCTTGAAAACATGTAAAATTAACTTTAACACTCTACTTGTGTAACATTAGATCATATAATATCAAGGCCAAATGAATATAATTAAGCCGATGGAAATTCTGGGGGGAGGGAGGAAATCCGTTCGAGAGAATTCGAAGGCAAGTTAAGGATACAGCTAAAGCAGACCAACGTGTTTTCTGTTTTTAATTGTGGCAAGGCTCACCTTTCAGAGGGCCAATGTAAAGAACATCAGTGCCTATAGGAAAGGAAAGAAAGGAATTCAGAAGGTAAAGGAAAGGCAACAATAGAGACAGAAACCAAAGTGTGAAAATGAAAAGGAAATGGGAAAAAGAAAAAAACAGATTTTTCCTAGTGGCGAATCAAAAACTGAAGTACGTATTTCAAGTGGATTTGAGAGTAAAGAACCTTAGAAGATAAAACCTAAGTACAGTTAAGTTTTCTGTCCAATTAAAAAACTGAAACTGTGCTTTGGTCAAGTGTCTAGTAACAAATATGTCCATGTTTATCACCTTTGAAATCCACACCCTGTTTTAAGACAGCTCAATATAAGTGAATTAATTCACATAAATAATTGTATGTTAATGTTTTCCCAGTGAATAGCTAAACTGGTTCCAGCAGATTTACAAACAAAATATTAAAAGTAAAGGGGTAACCCAACAAAAAAAAACAACCTTTTTTGTTGCTTTCTCAACAACAACAAAAAACTAGATTAAAAATTTTTAAAGAGGGGTAATAAAATTTTGCCCTGGAAAGAGGCCAACAAAGGGACATTTTACAGTGAAAAACCCTGAAGGGATATCGTCTCTTTTATCTTCTGATTCCTTGGTATTAAAGAGCTAGGTGGCCGAGACCGGTTTGGCTCAATGGATAGAGCGTCGGCTTGGGGACTGAGGGGTCCCGGGTTCGATTCCGGTCAAGGGCATGTACTTTGGTTGCGGACATATCCCCAGTAAGGGGTGTTCAAGAGGCAGCTGATCGATGACTCTCTTTCATCGATGTTTCTAACTCTCTATCTCTCTCCCTTCCTCTCTGTACAAAATCAATAAAATATATTAAAAAAAAAAAAAAAAAAAAAAAGAGCTAGGTGTACAGCTACCTAAGTAATAACTGGTTGAATTGGTCAACAGATAGCACCTATCCTCCAAAGTCCCAACTCAGTTAATTCTATTTTGACTGCAGTCGTAATATTAAAAAAACAAAATGGGTGTCATACTATTAATGGATAATAGGAGAATGGTGGCTGTTTCCTTTACCTGATTTAGGAATGTGCTTAGCAATCTCTCTCCTCTCCTAACCCCCACGCCACACAATGATAGAAACAGTTACCTATGAAAAAGTGGTGGCGATGCTAGAGATTTATGCGGCTGTCATGACCTACTCTAGGACGAGAACACAATAAAAAAGAACAAACAAACCCTCTTGCTAGCTCCAGGATATCAGACTTGGTGTCCCTAATATGTGCTTTTCCACTGTTAGTACGAAAACTACTTGTAGAATCTGAACGTCGTGAAACTTAGGTAAGCAACAACATGAACTTTCCTTTTTAGGCCTAAAAGAACACTGGCATACCGTGTTTCTCCGAAAATAAGACCTAGCGCACGGAAAGATAAGACACCCCCTGAAAATAAGATCTAGCGCAACTTTGGGAGAAAAAATTAATATAAGACACTGTCTTATTTTCGGGGGAAACAGGGTATTACTCACAGCTTTAAAAACTACAAGGGTACTTGAGCAAAGTTAGAACTGATCATTTTCTTTATGAAGTTTCTCAAGCAGAAAATACACTCCCCTAAATCACACATTTAATACAATCAGCCTCTCGCTCAAATCTCTTTTTCTCAATTTCATATTCTTTGTACACTTCACATTTGATCACTTCGTTGTTCCTACTCTTATTTCTGTTAGGCACTCTATGACAATAACTCATTTATTGTTCCCAACAACCTTATTATTCTCATTTCAGAGGAACACAAGGGGGCACAAAGAGGTTAAACACCTTGTCCAATGTCAAGAACTATTAAGTTGCTGAGCCTGCTGTATATCAGCCAGTCTGCAGCTATAATCACTGCCTCCAGGGAAATATAACTTATTTAAGTCATACCTAATAGTGTGCATTTATTTGTTTAGTGTTTTGTTACTGATGTGACCACTGCTGTTGCAAAAAAAGGTTTCTAATACACATTTTTTGTGCTTATTTCCCAATTCCAGCAGCACTGCTAGGTCAGAGGGTATGTGCACTTTAAACTCCTTTTAAGTCTCAGTTCAGTGACAACCCCAATTAGCTTTTACTCCTGATTGCCCCATTTAAAACATACTTGAAACAGAAAACTAATACAAGCTTAGATGGGGAATTATCTTAGCAACAAAATATGAGTTTGCTGAACTGCATTGGAAGATAACTTAAAACTATGAGAAGAAATAAAGAATTCAATGAGCACTGCAGTCTCAGGCTACCTATTAGCTCCTGAGGGTAATGCTATATGCTAATATAGGAGAATCTGGTTCTTAACTGATTATTCTAGACTAGAGGCCTGGTGCACAAAAACTCACGCACTCAGGTGGGGCCCTCAGCCCGGCCTGCACCCTCACAATCCAGAACCCCTCAGGTAGGGTCCCTAGGCCTGGCCTGAGATCAGGGCCTATCGGGGAAGGAAGCTGATGCCACTGCTTGCCACCTGTGCAGCTCTGCCCCCTATCCCCTGCCACCCGTGGCCTCCCTCTGCAGGTGACAGGCTGGGGTGCAATGGCTTGGCTGGCCTGGGCCTCCCTCTTTCTATGCTGGGGGGTGGGGCCAGCTCTGTGAGGGGCTGCCTGCCTACCTGACTGACTTTAACCACTAGCCTACCTGCCTGATTGCCCCTAACTGCTGATCTGCCTACCTGATTACCTCTAGCCACTCTGTCTGCCTATCTGATTGCCCCTTATCACTCTGCCTGCCTGCCTGATTGCCCCTTATTACTTGCTTGGGGGCGGGACCAGCACTGATTTCTGGTTGATTAGCCTCCGGTAGTTACCGGAGTTAAGACTCAGGGTTTTTATATACACTGAGTGGCCAGATTATTATGATCTCTGAACACATAATAATATGGCCATCAGTCTATATCCTATAAAAGGCTAATATGCAAATTGTCCCCTCAATCAGGAGTTCGACCAGCAGGCAGGCTGGCCGGACCCCACCCATTGCACAAATTCATGTACCGGGCCTCTAATGTGTGTGTGTGTGTGTGTGTGTGTGTGTGTGTGTGTGTGTGTGTGTTGAGCATCAACCCCTGAACCAAGATGTCTCTGTTTCCATTCTCCTTCAGGGCACATGCCTGGGTTGTGGGCTTGATCTCCAGTAGGGGGCATACAGGAGGCAGCTGTTCAATGATACTTCTCTTTCATCCATGTTTTAATCTATGCCTCCCCCTTTCTCTCTCTAAAAAATCAATTTAAAATATACTTTTTTAAATGGCTACTTTTTTGAAAAGGAATAACAGATTAAGTTGAAGTATAATATCCACTTTCAGTGTAATAAGTTTTCCGCACTATTTAAATTTTTCGTAAGGCTGTATTAAAGTATGACTTTTGAAATTAAAAAGATATGAGGTCTATTTATATCACTGAGTGAAAAAAAAAATTACAATGCGTAACACAGTCTCACTTTCATTAAGAACAAAAATGAATACATAATTCTATATTTGAATTTTTGCTATGTACATGCATTACTTTTATAATTTAAGAATAGTATTTTTAAAAAAATGTTTTGATGCTTAAAATGGCAAGTTCCAGTTAAAAAAAGACATCCTGCATAAGTGATCTTTCCTGACAGTGCAAAGCAAGTGAATACTGATTACTTCCTGTATGTATTATTTTAGGACCCAGAGTTTTCCTGCCTCTAAGATTTTTTTTAAAATTCTGATGCAATCATTTTGTATTTTTATTTACATAATACGTCCTGAAATTAGTCATTTGTACATCAGTACTATACTGTAAAATTAATTTATTTTTGGAAAAATTGTTTTCCCCAGACCTGGGATCAGGCTAGTTCAATGGGTCCCCTCCAATAGTTAACAATAGGTAATTGGAAATTAGATATTTACTTAGGTACAGCTAGAAGTGGCAAATCCACTCAAGAATGTGCTATCTGACCACAGCCGTGAAAGCAAAGTATTTCATAGAATTTTATCATAATTCTATATAACAATTTTACTATAGTCTGAGAATCATTAATTCACACGCGTGATCCTTTACCTCCTAAAGCATTACTTGTTAAAAATTAGCTCTGTTGAGTTATAATTTACACATTAATATTTTACCAAATGTTCCTATTAGAATTCATAAAACATTTGCCTTAAATATAATTGGATAGATGAATGTCACATAATGGTTGTAGCCAGACAGACTTAGATTTAATCCTAGCTCTGCCCCTTTTATTAGTTTTGTGACCTTGGACAAACTACAAACCCTTATATATTCTCTCCCTATACGTTACACAGGTATAATACACCAGAATTGCAGGAGTTTTGTGAGGCTCAAATGAAAAAATAATGTATGTATTAAATAATCGTTCCCATTTATTGGATACATAGTTCTGTTGACCAGGGGCACCCTGTGAGATGCTCACAATTCAAGAAGCATGTGAGAATTTAAGGGGAACTTTCTCCTCAGAAAATGAAGATTATATCTAATCCTAACCACCACTGAGCAGAGGAACATTTGTGAAGTGCTGAGCAGTGTCTGATGCGCTCCTGATGCTACTTATTGACACAACATACAACTGATTATATTTTTCAATATTTGGTCCAATAATTGATTCAAGTCCTAACAAATCATAAAAAAACACACAAAACAATAGGCAAACTAGATAGTTAATATTTCTTTTAAAAACTAACTGCATATTACTTTTATGTGTGTGTATGGCACTCAGTGGACTTTTTTCTCTACAGATCATCAGTTCTCTACATATCACTATCTTTGTGTACTTTCTCAATATTCCATATTACCTTGTTGGAACACCTCAAATGTCTTTAAACTGCTTGAAAGTAGATAACTAAAACCTGCTTTTTTAATTCCTTCACTCAAAACACAGTTGCTTCCCAGGACAGCACATAGTCTATGATTCATTCCTGAGATTCAACAGGAAATGCTAATCTGTGGTCAGAGGCAGAAAGTGGTTATTTTGTGGGATTGCGACTGGGAAAAGGCATGTGGGAGTCTGGGTGGCTAGTATCATGTTATATGCTATACACTATATCATATCCTGGGTGATTACAAGGTCTATATGTCTGCAAATATTCATCAGTAATTTAAAATTTATGCATTTTACCGTATGTAATACCTCAATAAAAACAAAACATACAGCTACTCAGTCCAAAGACTTCTGGCTTTCCCTCATCTAAATTCATCATCCTTTGTTTCAAATGGTACTGTACAAAATCTCTAATTTGCAATTCTAAGACCAATCTGCCTGATTTCAACCACCCCAAAATCACACCCCACAAATACATGGTGGGGCAAAAGTAGGTTTACAGTTGCGAATATATGGAACAGTTTACTCTTACATTATTACTTACTAAGTATTGTAGGATTTTCCATATGAACTATAAACCTACTTTTGCCCACTCTATATACTTTTCTATGTAGTTCTATGTTGTTAGAATCAGATGCGTTTCCATTTAAATATAAAATAACTGAAAGCAGGGATTACGTCAACTGTCAGGTGCCTTTATCAATATAAATCATATGTCTAAATCGAATGTTAAAATTAGCCCTATTCTAATGATGAACATATTCTTTTACCTCCTCAATCTGTAGCTTCTACCACTACCTGGAACCTTTCCCCTCACCCCCTCCAACACGTTTTCTGACTACAGGTGGATTTGGTATTTCTTTAAAACAATGACTTCATTTTGTAAGAGATTCAGAAGCCAATGCCTCTACAATGCACTATTCTAAGCTCCTCAGCCTGACATTAATTACCTGCCAGTGTGATCCTGAAGTTCCTTGAAGGTTTCTCTCCCCCGTGAACTGGCTCAACTGGTTTTTGTTCATGTTTTGTACTGTTCTTCAGCCGGCATGTTGTTTGTTAATATCATTCTTTCTGTTTGGACTGGCCTTTTCTCCCCATCAAATCCTAACCATTGGAACTTAACAGCTCAATTCACAAACTTCCCCAATAAAAACTGAATGCAGTACACCCTCTTCAGAATTATTCTGACTTCTAAATCCCTACCTCCTAAAATATAGTAACTGTTTTTCAACTAGCCTACAACCTACGTAACAGTAAGGATTATCTAACTGTTAATCAGATGCAATCATTACATGAGTAGTGACATAAAAGTGACCAGGTATGTGAACTTAGATATTCCTAACCTTACTGTGCCACAATTTCTTTATCGTTTAAATATGAGTACTACCGGTAATATAATCCACTTCAAATGATTGTAGTGAGAATTGAATTAATTTCCACAGGCAAAGTGTGTGAAATAGTTCTGGGCATGCAATTAAGCACGATGATATGAAGTGTTTGCTTTTGGTACCATCATTGTCGTCCTTCCAAAATTAAAAAACCGAGAATGAACTGAATTAGAAGAATTCCTAACCCTGGTTGGGAAGGTAATGGAAGGAAATCTGAAAAAGCTTCTTAAAGGGGCAAACCATCAGGGAAAAGAGGCATGGGTGCTAAGGGACTGGCATATCGCAAGCACAGAGGAGAATTTAAGTAACCAGACAAAAATTAATAGAATGTCTTAACGAAACAGTGGCGGTTTTCACGGGATGCAGAAGAAAGAAACTAAATTCTAAAGCACCCCAGCGCTCTCCCTCCCAGGACCACACCCTCACCTTTCCTGTCCTCCTCCCTGTGCCCCCAGGCGGTGCCCATCACCTTCCTCACTCCCAAGCTCCAAAGGCACTTCCTTAACCTCTATAACTTGTTTCCTAAGTCCATTTCTTCTACAAATTATTTCTTTTACCTCTGTATTTTTCAAACAAATGTTCTCTTGTGATTTGGAAAACAAAAACTATCCAGTTTCTGAAAAGTCAAGAACTGAGCCCAGTAACGGTCCTGTCCCTTTCTGACTCTTCCTGAGCAGAGAACCAGCCTCATCTTCACTGATGCCACTGTTAACAATGGCGAGGTAACCTGCACATGGCACACCCTGGTGGCAATTTCATGCTGGAGGGAAAGATGCTGAAGGGGAGCTGTTTTTTCTGACCCCTCTCCCGACCTATGGAATCCATGCATTCGCTATTAAAGAGGCACCTGGGCACACCGTCCACGGTTCTCACATCGAACCCCTGCTGAGTAAGAGACTCACCTGATCCAGGAGTAATAAGAGGTCCCTCTAATTCAAGTGCCTCATCTTCAGACTGGTCATCTAGCTTTTTCTTTTTTTTCTTGGTTGGATCTCTGGGCTTTTTCAAGAGAGAAAGTTCTTCAGGGTGCCTGATATCTGTTAAGATAAGATTATTTTACTAGAATAAGAGAAAATTTGAACACTTTAAATTTGGTAAATCCACCTATTAACCCATTTCAAATTAAGAATTTTTAATTTCCTTCTGTGTATGTGTGCTTGTTTTGCCACATATTAATGCCATGTAAAAGACTGAAATATGACTTTTTTTTTTCTTTATTGATTTTTAGAGGAGAGGAGAGGGACAGAGAGAGAAACATCGACTTGTTGTTCCACCCCTCCATGCTTTCATTGGTTGATTCCTGCATGCACCCCGACTAGGAATCGAACCCACAACCCTGGGATATCAGGATGATGCTCCAACTAACTGAGCTAACTGGTGAAGACTGAAATATGAAATTTAAAAATAATCTACTAAAGCACTTTTTAAAAATTTATTAAGGTATTACATATGTGTCCTTATTCCCCCTATATCCCTCCTACCCCCCACTCATGCCTTCACCACCCTGTGGTCTGTGTCCATTGCTTAGGCTTATATGCTTGCATAGTAGTCCTTTGGTTGATCTCTCCCTCTTACCCCTACCCTCCCCTACTAGTAAAGCACTGTTAATTCCCACCTATCTAATACATGTAGTAACCTCAAAGTGGCAAGATAGTGATTCTATGGCACAAAAAGAAAATATAAGAATTCTTACTTATATATTTATTTTTATCTAAAACCATAAGAAATAAGCTTTATATTATATGGCAGTTCTCATTCATTCTGCATGTAAAGCAAATGTAATGAAAATACTTTCATATCATCAAATCTCAAATTTTTAATTAAGTCAAACTTTTCTGCCTTGCATCAAATGGCTATAAGTTTCTGTGTTGATTCTATTAATTTATGTGGAGAACCTGATTAGAGGCAAAATAGTTAAATGAAAGTAATAAAAGGAATTAGAGACAATTCAGATAGGTATACATGATATTATATATTATATATATATTACCATGTCCACGAACTTCAAGAATTGTTAAGAAGTCAATTCTCCCCAAAATGAGCTAGACTCAATGGAATCTTATTCGAAATTTCAACTTGATTTTTTGCACAAGTTGACTGTAAAATGTATGTGGAAATAAGAACAATCTTAGAATAGTCAAAGCAATTTTTAAATAGAATAAAGTTAGAGCACTTACACTACCTGATTTCAAGACATTATAAAGATACAGCAGTCAAGACTGCAATTATTGGCTAAGTGATAAGCTATATAAATGAACGGAAGACAGGGCCCAGAAACAGACCCATATATAGGTGGTCAGTTATTTTGAACAAAGGTGCCATAGCAATTCAAGGAGAAAGGACAATATTTTCAACAGATGGAACTGAGCCTGCAACCGGGCATGTGCCCTTGAACAGAATCAAACCTGGGACCCTTCAGTCCATAGGCCAACACTCTATCCACTGAGCCAAACAAGCTAGGGCCTTCTTTTAAAAAACAAAAAAACAAACAAAAACAGCCAGGTAGCTCAGTTAGAGTTTCATCCCAATATGCCCAAGTTTGTGAGTTCAATCCCTAGTCAGTGCACATACAAGAATCAACTAATAATGTACAAATGAGTGAAGAGGCAATTCATGTTTCTCTCTCTCTCTCTCTCTTAAATAAATAAAAAATTAAATAAAAATTTCTTTAAGAAGCCAAAAACAAAAACCAGCTCTTTGAAAGATACTGTTGAGGAAACAAAAAAGGCAAGCTGTATACTGGGACAAAATATTCACAAAACATATATGTGTACCTGACAAAGGACTTGTATCTAAAATATAAAAATAACCCATACAACTCAGACGAATGGCGCAAAGATTTGGACAATCACTTTGCCAAAGAATACACAAGAATGACTAAGCAACACGTGCCCAACATTATTGGTCAGGAAAATACAAATTAAAACCACGGGATAGCATTAGGCACGCATCAGAGTAGCCAACATTACTGTAAGACTGATAATACCCTGTGTGGGTGAGGATGTGGAGGAGGAACCTCATACCCAGCTGGTGGGAATGTGAAATGAGGATTTTTTTTTTAACAGTCTGGCAATTTATTATAAAGTTAGTAAACACATACAGCTCAAACATTCACTACTAGTTCTTATCTCAAGAAAATGAATAGCATATTTATAATCACTTCATTCATAAAAGCCCAAAATGGATTAACCCAAGGGGATAAATAAAATGTTTTCTTTCATGTCAGTGGAATACTCATAAAATGGAACACAACTCATCAGGAAAAAAGACAAACTATCGACACCTGCAGTAACATCAATGTATCGCCCAACCATCACACCAACTGCTAGAAGCCAAGGAGAAAAGGGAGTATGCTGTATGATTCCATTCATAAAATTCCAAGAAAATGACAACGAATCTATAGTGACAGAGCACATCTGTGGTGGTCTGGTTAAAGTTTGAGGGCTAAAAGGAAAAGTTCTGTGTCTTGATTATGGTAGTTTCTCAGATATGTCAACACTTATCAAACTGTGCACTTTAAATAGGTTTAACTTATTTTATACCAATTACACCAGGATAAAGTTAATTATAAAAATAAAGAACATAAAGATAGGGAGAGCTAAGAAAAAAAAAAATAGCAGAAGGGAGAAGCACTGGGTCTATATAGTATAATGTTTCCGGGCACTACATTATCTGTCAGGGTATGAATAGAGCAGAAAACAATACAAATGACTGTGTAACTTGTAATGCTACAGGTTGCTAGGTTACTAGATCCAAGTTTTACATGCGGCAGTTCGAACCTTTGGAGGCCCACAATATCCACCAGATTCAATCCAGTATCATAAGTGCAGGAAGCTTTTTGTTTGTAGGGGGACCTGAAACTTAGATGGACATACTGCTGCAGGGCTGGTGAGGCACAATTTGAGTTAGAAGCACCAAACCAAACTACTTGGATTCAAATCTCAGCTCCACTATTTGTTAGCCGTGTGACTTTGGCAAGCTACTCAACCGTCAGTGTCTTGATTTCCTCCTCTGTAAAATGAGGATAATCAGCCAAAACCAGTTTGGCTCAGTGGATGGAGCATTGGCCTGTGGGCTGAAGGGTCATGTCAAGGGCATGTATCTTAGTTGCGGGCACATCCCCGATGGTACATTTCCTAAAGGGTTTTTAGCCATTTATATCTATTTCTTCTCTTTGCTCATTTTTCTATTGGATTTCTTCAAATCAAAGTTAACTTGCTGTAAACATATTGGCAAACAACTTTGGACTTTTAAAAAATATGTATCTGTACACCTTATCCAAAGTTTAAGAGTAAAAGAAGTCCAAATAAGTATATTAATAACTATACAGGTTTTTTGTTTCTGTGTTGATTATCTAAATTCTATCATTAGGAAAACTGCACACATTAGGTTTTTGTTTTGTTCTGTATGTTACAGGCTATTTTCTGGGGAATTTTTTTCTGAAACATCAAAATAAAATTATCAGAAAAAAACATCCTAAACAGAGAGGTTACCCAGACAGTAGGTGAACATAATTACTTTTTAAATATATATATTCAGAGAGGAAAGGAGAGATAGAAACATCACGCCCCCTGCTGGAGATCGAGCCTGCAACCCGGGCATGTACCCTTGAATGGAATTGAACCCCAAGACCCTTCAGTCCTCCTTGAGTTGCACTCTAGTGGACGCTCTATCCACTGAGCCAAACCTGGCTAACTTCTTTTTAAATATTAATAAATTTGGGTAAGTACATCTTAAGTATTAGACAGCAGAAATCATGTTAAAAATAAATGTTTCTTAAATTCTATCACTTTCTGAAAAGCTTCTAGGTTTATCTGATTTCTTTTTTTTAAGTTTAAAAATAGAGCAGCATATTCTTTAACATTACACAATTAAAAAGAAAAGGTTTTCTTAAATCTTATATATTCAAAGTATAAAGAAGTTAACCCACTTATCCTCAAATGTAATTCTGGGGGTATGATGCATTAGCACTAATTGTTATGATTATGTACATTCAGAAACTCATAAAATATTTCAGGTATATCTTTTAAGCCATATTTTCTAATTTAATTAGTAAATTAAATCAAAGCGTCATTTCCTGGGCTGCTTAGAAAAGAAACAAGATTTAGCATTCTAAGAGACCTATGGTTTATGAGTTGCACTCAATCGGGCCCACACTAAATAATTCTCAGTGTACCCACAGCTGTAAATGCCGCCACTGCCCAGGCTGGGAGAACCCCCTGCAGAGAGGTGACAAACTAAACCCACTCCTAACCCAGTTGTAGCGTCCCCTTATTAAGATGTATGAATGAACTATAATGACTGACAGATATCTAAGAAAGGCCTCCGTGGTAAGAATTCTGGAGATATTCCCTTAAAATTCTTCACAAAATTATATACTAATTGAGGAACTGCTGGGAAGAGACTTTGCAGATGGAATTAAAGTTATTGATCCACTGATTTTAGGGAGAATATCCTGGCTTGTCTAGGTAGGTCTAATGAATCACAGGAAGCCTTCCAAACAGAAAAGGAAGCCGAGAGGAGAGACAAGACAAAAGGAAAGAGCAGACTGAACGCAGAGGGAGAACTTGCTGTTGCTGGTTTTGAAGATGGAGGAAGGGGCCTCTGGGAGCAGGAATGACCTCTGGCAGACAAACCAGGGGGAGTTCAGTCCTACAACTACACGGAACCGAATTCTTCCATGTAGAATTCTTTCTCCGAACCTTCAGGAACAAATACAGGTCCACGGACATCTTATAAAACTCTTAAGTGTAGGATTCAACTCAGCCTGGCTGTGCCAGAACTTTTAACCTACAGAAACTGTGAGATAATACATTTGTGTCTTTACATGTGGCAGTAAACGGAGGCTGCTAAGTTTATGGAAAACTCACAGAGATTCTAACATAAAAGATATCAAATGAAAAGAAAAACAACTTGAGCAAAAGAATAAAACAAAAAATGCTTAATTATAATTCAGAAAGATTAAGACAATGCCATCTATGAGGGATATATAGGATGTTATAAAGAACTGGAGCCAAAACCGGTTTGGCTCAATGGATAGAGCTTCGGCTTGCGGACTCAAGGGTCCCGGGTTCAATTCTGGTCAAGGGCATGTACCTTGGTTGCGGGCACATCCCCAGTAAGGGGTGTGCAAAAGGCAGCTGATCGATGTTTCTCTCCCATCTCTCTCTCTCCTTTCCTCTCTGTAAACAATCAATAAATAAAAAAAAAGAAGAAAAAAAGAAATTGCATAAAAGGACAACTGGAGCTTTAAAAAGAGACCTTGGATATTAACAAGGGGAGGGAGGGTTCTTTTAGGGCACATTACTATGAAATTTCAAAATTGTAGGAAAAAGAAAAGATCCTGTAAGTTCCAAAGAAAAAAAGCAACCTACAAAGAAAGGATGAAAATAAAATTTAAGAACTCCATCTGGATTTCAATAGCAACACTGGAAGCTAAAATGACTTCCCAAATCCGAGGAAAAATAATTTTCAACCCAATTAATTCTATCAAAGAGCAAAATAAAGACATTTTCAAATATATCATCTCAAAAATTCACTTTTTCCTTAGGACACTGTTGGAGGATATAGTCCACCACAAAGAACCCAAGACATTATCCTTGGAGAAAGGTGAAGGGACGTCCCGGGGCTATGACTGCACCTTTGCCTAGAAACACCCACCCCAGATTATTGGGGCGGAAAGACTGAGGGCTTCAGAGTAACTCTGGGAAAAGGGCGGGGGTGGGGGTTTATTATCAGGTAATGTATTTGATCATGAAAATTCTAGAGAATGTGGAACGTGTAAGAATCAGCAAGATACTGGTTGACAACTAAGCAAAGGATAAATAAAAAGGCATAAGATAGGAAAAGTATTTGGAGCTCGTTTTTGAACATGTTCAATTTGAAATTTCTGTAAAAGAAATGGTTTTGTTATTATAAATAATGCTTCACTGAGCAAATGATGGCTTTCAAAAAGGTATATGGCTGAAGCCCAGCTGGTGTGCCTCAATGGTTGAACTTTAACCCATGCGCCAAGAGCCACCAGTTCAATTCTCGGTCAGGGCACATGCTGGATTGCAGGCTTAATCCCAGTAGGGAACAAGTCGGAGGCAGCCAATGAATGTTTCTCTTTCTCTCTCTCTCAAATCAATAAAAACATATTTTATATATATTAAAAAAAGGTATATGGCTAGAAAATATCAAGGATGTAAGTTTCAGATGCACAGCTTTATATAATATCGGTATACTCCATTGTGTATTCACCACCCAAAGTCTAGTCACCATATATTTGACCACCCTTACCCTCTTTATCCTCCCAGAACCCTCTTCCCCTCTGATAATCACGATTCTGTTGTATCTGTAAGTTTACACAGGTAGGATTTTATGTGGTCAAAAATTTAGAATCAATTGAGTAAATACTTAAGAACACAACTGCTAAATCATATGGTAAGACTGTTTAGCTTTGTAAGAAACTGCCAACTATCACATAATTTTTCAAAAAACGGTGCTAGCACAACTAGATATCCACGTGCAAAAAAAAAAATGAACCTAGATTCAGACCTTTCCCAAAAATTGACTCAAAATGTAAAATGCAAACTATAAAACTCCTGGAAGATAACATGTGGAAAAGTCTAGACCAGCAGCCGCCAACCAATGGTCCATGGACCGCTGGTGGTCCGTGAGGTCCAAAAGATTGGCAACCGCTGATCTACATGATCTTGGGGTTGGTGATGACTTTTTAGATACAACAAAAGCATAATAATAATAAAAAAAATAACTGATAAGCTGGAGTTCATTAAAATTAATTTCTGCTCTCTGAAAGAAACTGTCAAAGGTTATGGGAAGACAAGCCACAGACTGGGAGAAAATATTTGCATAAGACTTATCTGATAAAGGACTGTTATCCAAAAATATATGAAGATGCTGAAACTGGTTTGGCTCAGTGAATAGAGCGTTGGCCTGTGGACTGAAAGGTCCCAGATTCGATCCCCATCAAGGGCATGTACAATACATTGGTTGCGGGCACATCCCCATTAGGGGGTGTGCAGAAGGCAGCTGATGAATGTTTCTCTCCCATCGATGTTTCTAACTCTATCCCTTTCCTTTCCTCTCTATAAAAAAATCAATAAAATGTATTAAAACAAACAAAACAAAACAAAAAAAGAGAAGGAGAGAGAAACATTAGATGTGAGAGAGAAATATCTGATCAGCGGGCTCCTGCACTCTCCCCAACCCCCTAGGATAGAGCCCAAAATCCAGGCAGTGCCCTGACCGGATATCCAACCTCTTGGTGCACAGGACGTTGCTCAACCAACTAAGCCACACTGGTCAGGGCTGGAATATTTTTTAGTGCTAAAAAGAAATGAGCTATCAAGCCACGAAAAGACATGTATAAAATTTAAATGCACATTACTAAGTGAAAGAAACCAATTTGAAAGAACATTATGATTCCAAGTGTAAGACATTTTGGAAAAGGCAAAACTGTGAAGACAGTGAAGAAATCAATGGTTGCCAAGGGCTGGGGAAGGAAGAGAAGAATAGAACACAAGATTCTGAGGGCAGTGCAACTACTCTGTATGATACAATAATGATGGGTGCATGTCATTACACGTTTGTCCAAACCCACAGACTGTATAACACCAAGGAAATCTAATGTAAGCCACTGATTCTGGATAATAATGACGTGTCAATGCAGGCTTCTCTTTACGACAAATGTACCACCCTGGTGGAGAACGTTGACAGTGGAACGGGGGTAAATGGAAACTCTGTACTTTCTCAATTTTGCTCTGAACCTAAAGCTACTCTAAAAATCAAGTTCATATCATTTATCTATTTTTAAAAAACTAATAAACAGGCAATTTAAAATAGATGAAACTTAGATTAGATGGCCAACAAAGATACAAAAACATATTTAACTTTATAAACTAAAATGAAATTATGTGTGTTTTTTTTTCACTCAGAGAAGCAAACACTAAAAACTGACAACATTCAAATGTTAGTGATGATTTGGAACGAGGGGTTTTCATACATTGTGGGTTGGAATGTAATCAGGTAGAACCTCTTGGGAGAGCAATTTGACAGTCCTCTGAAATGAATTATGTGTACACTTAAAACAATTCTACTTTTTACTTAAACACACAAGAGAAATTCCTACACACATGTTCAAAACAGTATAAGAAAATACCCACACAGCAATGGAAGTAATTAACATATATTATTTTGGGGTATATATTTACACAGATATAAATACATGCTTGTGTGTGTGTGTTTATGTAGTTTAAAAAGTACTGAAAAGAAACACATTACATTTATGAGAGTAGTTGCTTTTGAAGGGAAATTAAGAGAATGTAACTCAAAACTTTACCTATATTATTTTGACTTAAAGAGTTTGGCAAGCCGAAACTGGTTTGGCTCAGCGGTAGAGCGTCGGTCTGCGGACTGAAAGGGCCCAGGTTCGATTCCGGTCAAGGGCATGTACATTGGTTGCGGGCACATTCCCAGTAGGGGGTGTGCAAGAGGCAGCTGGTCGATGTTTCTCTCTCATCGACGTTTCTAGCTCTCTATCTCTCTCCCTTCCTCTCTGTAAAAAATCAATAAAATATATTTTTTTTTAAAAAAAAGAGTTTGGCAAAATGGTCCTAGCCGGTTTGGCTCAGTGGATAGAGTGTTGGCCCACAGACTGAAAGGTCCCAAGTTAGATTCTGGTCAAGGGCACATGCCTGGGTTGTGGGGGGCATGTAGGAGGCAGCCGATCAATGGTTCTCTCTCATCATTGATGTTTCTTCCTCTCTCTCCTCCCTTCCTCTCTGAAATCAATAAAAAAAATATATATATATATATATAAAAAGTTTGGCAAATGATATAAACTATGAATTCTAGATAATTAATTCTAAATTATATAAACTATTAATTCTAGATAATTAATTCTTTGAAGACTCTACAATAACTTTTGTTATTTTAATTTTTCTTAAAAATTTCATTAACATAAAAGACATAATTTCAGAGTTATTAGACCAAAATAGTAATGTCAACCTACCTGTATCTCCCCCTAAGCCAGCGATTTTCAATCTTTTTCATCTCACAGCACTCATAAACTAGTAACTAAAACTCTGCAGCACACCAAAAGTATAGGTATAATTTTCATTAATTCACAGCAGACAGCTATGGTTGTTTTGGCTGGTGTCGTTTTTTTATTTGACAATCTAAGGGAAAAGAGGTCAGTGCCCCTGACTAGATTATAGTTTGGTATTGCACGTTTTAAAAATTCTTGTGGCACACTGTTTGAAAATTGCTGCTCTCATCTACAGCACAAGAGTTATAAACTAGTGATAAAGATGACAGTTCACATTTGCACCGATGGCTGAATTCTTTCAGTCACATGACATAACTGGGTCAGCCAAAATTAATCCACATCTCATGTCAGAAAGCATAAAACAGAATTACTACAAGAGTATTCAAACTGTAGGCCGGTTAAGGAAGGCACCACTCACAGCCATTTCCTTCGGAGCTTTGTCAGGCCCTGGATGCGGGAAGTGACATCATCTGCCTGAATCGCCAAAATCAAATAGTGACTTACATGAAGGAAACACTGCAAAAGCGACTTCCCTCTGAAAATAATGCCAGCTTCCTTCCCTGTCCTCTCCTCCTTCCCATAAAGATTCGTCATCAGAATGAAGCATTACATAATAGATACCTGATACACTTCCAGAAAGGAAAAAAATCTACACATTTCTTTATCTTAAAGTAATACAAAAGCTTTAAAGTAAAACCTTCATAAGCATGCATACATAGAGAGCTGACCCCAACCTCTGCTCCTTGAGATAAGCTGAGGGTCAGTCATCGGCCATATCATACATGCTTCCCACACTTTGGTGAAGCATGTGTGGAATACTTACTGAAAGTCTTACAGATGTCAGAAACCGCTTTGAAGACTCTGTCCGAGAAGTTCACTTTCACTTTCACATACTTCATGTTGGGAAGCTGCAGGCGGAGCAGCTTGTGCTGGGGGGTGAACTGCAGCTTGGCGTCAGCCTGGATGCCGTACTTGTCCAAGGTCCAGTGTGTCTTGAGAAGCCAAGTTCTCTTCTTTTCCCACCACAGAGCATGGTCAGACCAATCTTTTTTTACATCTATAAAAAAAAAAAAAAGTACAAACAAAATAGTTTAAAAAATCACTAAGATTACCTTGAGAGAAATTTAAAAGCAGAAAACTAATAGGGTATGTAATAGAAACAATTAAATATTAAGTTCCTATTATGGGACAGGCATGAAAGACATAAGAACAGCTGAAAGCACATCTCTGCCCAGGCAGCTGAGGCCCCTAATAATGCCTTCGGGAGGTCCTCAGGGGAGTCCTGGAAGACAGGGTAAACCCTCTCCCCAGTCAGTCAGGGAACAGAGGGAACCCTGGGGCAGGAATCTGAAGGATAAATAATAAAGTGGAGTCCGGGGGGGGGGGGTGTTCTGAGCCCCGCCTTGAGGAATGGACAATATTCTGATGATAAAGTAGGTGAGAAGGCTGAAGTGAGTGACTCTGCAAAAGTGTGTTGAAGTGGGTAAGGAACGGGGAAAAGTAAGATAGGGAACCAGAGTGAGCAAACACCAACAGCCTAGAAGAAGAGCATTGGGGGGGGGGGGGGGGGGGGGGGGGGGGAGGCACTCACAGGTAACAGGATAATCTAAGAGAAAGACCAAAAAAAAAAAAAACCTACGTGATGTCCCAAATATATTCCAAGAAAAGTAATTTATAAAGTCATGCTAACTTTCCCCCCATTGTATTTTGGTACAAGTGTAACAGAAAATGTTAATATTTGTTAAACTTTTTAATAGCCCTAAGCAATTAAAAAACAAAACAAATAAAGAATATAATTTATGTAAGATTTGGCTACCCCAGATAAGGCAGCTGTTAACAGTAAACCAGCAAAATACACATACAATCTAAATCTAACTCCAACTAATTTTTGTGTGTTTTTTTTTTCTTAACTGATTTTTAGAGAGGGGAAGGGAGGAGAGAGAGAGAGCGAGAAGCGAGCATGAGCGAGAGAGATGAGAGGAAAACACAGATTGGCTGCGTCCTGCACATATACCAAACGGGAATGGAACTTATGACCTTGTGGTGCACCGGCCGATGCCCAAATCCACTGAGCCACACGTGGCCAGCTAGTTTTTAAAGGAGCAATAATAAGAAAACTTTTCAAACATGTTAAACTATGAACTAAAAAAAAAGGGAAAATACTTAAAAAAACAAAACAAAAAACAGTCAAACAAAGCTTTCCAGGGGAAGGGAAAAAAAACACCACAAAACCCTAGAAAAGAACATACTTGCATATAAAAACGCAAACCTACACTTCCTGGGCCGAGGGCTGCTCTCAGGACCATTAAATTCCCAGCACTTCCTGGCTGCCATGCAAGGGCCTGACCACCCACACGCACGCAGGCAGAGCAAACTCAGAGACCTCAGGACCGGCCGCCCCGGCAGCCAGTGATCTGTGGCGGGGGAGGAGCCTCGACAGCATTTGTACAAGCTTAAGAGAAATGCTTATTCAAACAGGCAAAAATGTGCTGTTTCACAGCGGTACCGGGACAGAAGGCAGTACCGTGAAGAAGCACTAAACTGCAGACTCGAATGCGGCCCCGCAGTAAGCAAGGCGCTGAAACACAGACGAAGACACCGTGTGAGAGGGAGCCGAGTGGTTCTTTGGAGTAAGTTACACGTAAAATCCACAAAGAGGCCATTTGTCACCAGCACCAGAAGTTTAAAATTCAAAGGCAGTATCAACAATGTGGACTGTTAAAAGGCCTTTTAACAGCGGGTCAGGAATCGGGACTTTTCAAGTGAAAACTCTATAGGGATGGTCATTAGTGCGAATGGCCCCAGGCCGATCCTGCCTTCTGCCTGCTTTGGATGGCCCACCTGCTAAGAACGTTTTTTAGACTCACACGATCTGAGGATGACTTGGGTTCCCAGACCCAATTCCCTGGTGGGGGAGCGAGGTGTTCCCACACAAGCAAATGATTCTCAGACACCAGAACGGTGTTCAAGAACTCGACTCAGACGAAACCGGCCTGGCTCAGTGGATAGAGCATCAGTCTGTGGACTGGGGGGGTCCCGGGTTCGATTCCGGTCAAGGGCATGTACCTTGGTTGCGGGGACGTCCCCAGTGGGGGGTGTGCAGGGGGCAGCTGGTCGATGTTTCTCTCTCATCGATATTTCTAGCTCTCTATCCCTCTCCCTTCCTCTCTGTAAAAAATCAATAATAATATATATATATATATACAGCCGAAACCGGTTTGGCTCAGCGGTAGAGCGTCGGTCTGTGGACTGAAAGGTCCCGGGTTCGATTCCGGTCAAGGGCATGTACATTGGTTGCGGGCACATCCCCGATGGGGGGTGTGCAGGAGGCAGCTGGTCGATGTTTCTCTCTCATCGACGTTTCTAGCTCTCTCTCTCTCCCCCTTCCTCTCTGTAAAAAAATCAATAAAATATATTTTAAAAAAAATATCTCTCTCTCTCTCTCTCGTCTAGTAATAATTAATGTCGTTTTAAAACATTCGTTTAAAATCTTGCTTGGCGTTGACTTGTATTGACATAACCTTCAAACACGTGGTATCTACAGAACGTGTGAAGTGCAATTAACAAGTTTTGCTTGAAAAAGTTTGTGTTTGGTTTGGTTTTTGTTGCAAAACTAGGGCTAAGAAGATGGCGGATGAAGAGCATATTCGGCACTGCATGCTTTACGAGTTCCAATTAGGAAGAAAAGCAAGTGAGGCTGCAAAAAACATCTGTAGTGCTCTTGGTCAAGATGCAGTTAGCGCCAGAAAATGCCAGCGTTGGTTTGAGAAATTTCGCGAGGGAAATTTTTCGTTAGATGACAAGAGTGGTCGAGGCCGTGCGTCCAATTTTGATCAAGAAGCTCTTCAAGCTCTTTTGGTGCAAAATCCTCAAATTACCCAACAAGAGCTTGCGACAACTTTAAATTGTTCACAAAAAACAATTTCCAATCAATTGCGTGCACTTGGCAAAGTCCAAAAGTTTGGAAAATGGGTTCCTCATGAGTTGACCGACAACAACCGTAATCAAAGAGTCACAATTTGCAGTTCGCTCCTCTCTCGTCAAAAACCATTTGCCGTTTTTAGAGCAAATTGTTACCGGAGATGAAGAATGGGTGCTGTATGTTAATTTGAAAAGGCGGCCTCAATGGTTGGACAAAAATGAGGCTCCGCAGCTCACACCAAAACCTGACTTGCATGCGAAAAAAGTGATGTTGTGTGTTTGGTGGAATTTTAAAGGAATTCTTCATTATGAACTTTTACCATCTACCCAAACCATTACAAGTGCAGTGTATAGTGCCCAATTGGAAAGGTTAGCCCAAGCTTTAAGAGAAAAAGAACCCGCGCTGATTAATCGGAAGGGCGTAATTCTTCACCACGATAACGCACGACCGCATACTGCAAGAATCACTGCTGAAAAACTACGCCAGTTGGAATGGGAAGTTCTCCCTCAACCTGCATATTCTCCTGATATTGCCCCTTCTGATTACCATTTGTTTCGTTCTTTGCAAAACTTTCTTCTTGGAAAAAAATTTAATAATGAAGAATGCCTCAAAAATGCATTGACCGAATTTTTGGCATCAAAATCACAAGAATTTTACAACAGAGGGATTAAAATGCTTCCTGAGTGTTGGGCACAAGTAGTAGAAAACAACGGCAACTATAATGTTGATTAAATTTTGTTGTATTGTTTAAATAAATTCGATTTAAAAAAGTATTAGAAAACGACATTAATTATTACTAGACCTAATACATACATACATTATATATATGTGTGTGTGTATATATGTGTGTGTGTGTGTGTGTGTGTGTGTGTGTATATATATATATATATATATATATATATATATATATATATATATATATAAAGAACTCGACTCAATTCTGAGGCTATCCACCAGGAGACAGCATCAGGTTCCACAGGTTAAGAGTTCAGACCCCACCACCACACACACTTCAGACGCTGAATGCAAGCCCAGATGATGTACTTCTGACTGACTGGCTGCAGAGGAAGGTACCAGCAAACCCCCTCCAACGCAAAATGCTAATTGCAAGTCCAGGTCGTCACCTGTTCTTCTCAATGACAAGCTACAAACCAGAGGTTCCTGTGACCCCCTCCCCTGGGTTTGATAACTTTGCTAGAATGGCTTACAGCACTCAGTGAAACTCACTCCTTACCAGATGGCTGGCTCCCTGTGTGACTAAGGAGCAGCCGGATGGGAAGCCGGATGGGAAGCCGGATGGGAAGACGCACAGGGCAAGGAATGTGGGCAGGGGCGCAGAGCTCCCAGCCCGTCCACAGGCTGTCCTCTCCCTGCGTCTCCACGCGTTCACCAAACCAGAAGCTGGCCCAGCCCCATGCTTGTGGATGTTTAAGGAGGCTTCGTAATGTAGTCACAATTGATTAAAATCATTGCCTATTGACAACGGATTCAACCTCCAGCCCCTCTAACCTCCAGGAATCAAACTGACCTCCCGGCTGGTGTGGCTCATTGGTTGAGCATCAACCTATGGAACAGGAGGTCATGGTTTGATTCCGGGTCGGGCATGTGCCTGGGATGCAGGCTCGAAACACAGTGGGGGGCGTGCAGGAAGCAGCTGATCAATGATTCTCTTGGATTATGGATGTTTCTAGCTCTCTCCCTTCCTCTCTGGAATTAATTACATATATATGAAAGTTGCAACCCTTCATTTCCTAAGTTATCTATAGTAATAAAAGGGTAACATGCAAATTGGTCAGCACGCCTTTACAGTAATGACAAAACAGCAGGCTGCTTGGGACTTCAAGGCAAGCAGGTGGGATAATGAGGGATGACCAAATGACTGAACAGCAGGCAATCAGGCAATCAGGCCGGCGGGTGAGGGGGAGGGGGGGGATGGGCGCCCCCACAGGCCGGCAGGCAGAAGTATTTAGGGGTGATCAGGCTGGCAAGAGGGGCAGTTAAGAGCAATCAGGCAGGCAGGCAGGTGAGCAGTTAGGAGCCAGCAGTCCCAGATTGTGAGAGGGATGTCCAACTGCCGGTTTAGGCCTGATCCCAGGGACATCTGGCAGTCGGACATCCCCCAAGAGGTCCTGGATTGGAGAGGGTACAGGCTGGGTTGAGGTAACCCTCCCTCTCCCCCCCCCCATGCACAAATTTCATGCACTAGGCCTCTAGAATAATTATATAAATGTCTAATCATTATGCTGTATACCTGAAACTAATATAATATTGTATGTCAACTATAATTGGGAAAAACGAAAAAAAATTCCAACCCTCTAATTACATGGTTGGGTCTCCAGGCAACCAGCTCCCATCCTTAGGTGCTTTCCAAAAGGCAATTCATTAACAAAAGACACCTCCCAACACTTGGGAAATGTTCCAGGAGTCCCAGGAGTTGAGAGCCAGCAATTACGGAAGACCAAATGGACATGAGAAATATATTTTGGTCATCTAAATGATTAAATATATATTTCTTATAAATCACATTACTCATAGAATTTTTATATAAAATTCAAATTTCTGTGTTCAGTTTTATGGAACACGGCACACTCATGCGTTTCACAGCGTCTACGACTGCTGTGCACTACAGCAGCAGGGCAGAGTAGTTGTGACCGAGACCTCAGGAGCCACAAAGCCCAAAGCATCCCTCTCTGGGTTTTTACAGAAAAACTCTGCGGGGACCCCGATGTTATAAAATCTCGACTTTCCATCAGTTAGGCTTCAAACTCTGACCTAGGAAACAGATACTTCCCCCGATGCCATCTTCCCTTCTAAGTCCAGCCATCATGGCGTTTCACACCAAAGGAGCCGCTAGTAGCTGCATACAGCAAGAACAATGAGACGAGAACGGGCACACAACCCAAAGATGTCCTAGACACCGTATGAGTGGCGTACCCACAGAAGAAAAGTCTCTCACTGACTGGCAACACTGGCAAGACCAGTCTTTTATACCCATAGAAAATAGTAGATAAATAACAATATAGGAAAGAGAGATTACACAGAACAAAAGCAGAAACAGGACATCAGAAAAGATCGGAAGTGTCAAGGGTGTGCATGCCAAGAGACAGAAATCCAAAGTGTACATGGTTTGAATTACCATAGCTGAGCAGCAAGGAAACAGGGGACATCAGACATGTACAGTCCTGGAAGACCGAGCAGTTAGACTGTTGATTCCAGAGAGAAAGGAAGAGACCTAGAAACTACCATGATCCAAAAGAATAATTCATCAACTGCTTTTTGCACGCCCCCCAATGGGTTTCAAGCCTGCATCCCAGGCATGTGCCTGACCAGGAATCAAACCGTGCCCTCCTGGTTCGTAGGTTAGACTGTGACAGACGTTCCCATAGCAAAGTTTCAGTAGCATTCTTGAAGATTCAAATGCCAGCAACCTACACAGCATTTATTACAGGGTGATCACTGCTACAGAATAACAGCAGTGTCTATAAAATACTCATTAATTCAACAGTAATCTACTGAACAGGTACTGTGTTCAACAGCAGGCACTGTCCTAGTGTCAGAGAGTGATGAGAACAAGCTCCATCATCTTTGAGGAAAGCCGAGGGGGGAAAGAAAAGAGGAGAGGGCAGCAGAGCAAGGTCAGAGTCATTTGGATTTTATTATGAGTGCAAGAGAAGCCACTAGAGCAGTGGTTTTCGGACTGCCTATACTAATAAAAGGGTAATATGCTAATTGGACTGAGAGACCTTCCAGGAGACCTTCCGGATATTCTTCTGGGCAAAGCCACGGTGTTGAAGCTGAGGTAGAGGAAGTTAGGGGCCAAGAGGGGAGGGCAGCTGTGGGTGATCAGGCTGGTTGGGAAGGGGGGGGGGGGGATTGGTAGTGAGTAGGCCGGTGGGAGCAGGGAGGGCAGTTGGGGGTGAGCAGGCCAGGCAGGCAGGGGGCCAGTTGGGGGTGATCAGGCTGGTGGAGCGGGGGCAGTTGGGGGTGAGCAGGCTGTCAGGCAGTATGGTTAGTGGCAATCAAGTAGGCAGGCAGGCAGGTGAGCGGTTAGGAGCCAACAGTCCCGGATTGCAAGAGAGATGTCCCAGATTGGAAAGGATGCACGCCGGGCTGAGGCAACACTCTTCTGCCTCCCCCATGCACAAATCTCATGCACTGGGCCACTAGTTTCAAATAAGCATTATCTGAGCAACTTTTCATTTTTATTTTTTTTTTTAAATATATCTTAATGATTTTGTACAGAGAAGAAGGGAGAGAGAAAGAGAGTTAGAAACATCGATGAGAGAGTCATCGATCAGCTGCCTCTTGCACACCCCCCACCGGGGATATGCCCGCAACCAAGGCACATGCCCTTGACCGGAATCGAACCCGGGACCCTTCAGTCCCCAAGCCGACGCTCTATCCATTGAGCCAAACCGGTTTCGGCCTGAGCAATTTTTCAAATATATGAATGCCTGGAGCCAGCCCACACTACTTTGGTTTTAAGGAAGGGAATGATTTACATTTCATAACCACTGGTAATTCTGAAGAACTGCAGGGGCAGGGGTATGCATGAGTGGAAATGAGACCGCGTGAAAAGGCAAGGTGGGAGTGGAAATGGTGAAAGCCTGAATTACCATGGTAGAGCAGTAAGGAAACAGAAATAGGAAGAGACAACTTTTCCTGAGCATTTTGTTACAGAGGGGAGAATGATGGTGGTGGAGGGGCAGCCAGGGGGCAGCAAGACCAAGCAGTATTTTTAATTTTCTTTTTAAGAAGGGAAAGCTGGTATGAGGTTACTTAAACAGACTGAAACAATCCTGTTAAGCTTAAAACATATTTACCGTTCTTCTTTAATTTGACTAACCCTCAGCTGAAGGTCACTCTGTCACAGTGTCACTTCAAAACTTTTTAGAGACTTGACTGGGCTCTTAAATCGCAAGACAATATTTTCCCACCTAGAAAAATCTTCCTTTGGTGCTAGCTTTGTATTACACTATAGATCTTATTCTGAAGCTTATAATATCTCCACATCAAGTCCCACAAATGGCTCCACTCAGGATATCCCAAGAATATATCTTTTCTACTCAGAGGTAGCAAAAACCAAGTTTAAACTGACCAAAATCCTGAGAAAAATGATATTATACCAACTGAGAACCATCCACCTAACTGCACAACAAAAATACTTAACTGCACATAGTGTGTGTGTGTGTGTGTGTGTGTGTGTGTGTGTGTGTGTGTGTAAAGCAACATATGCCAATGCAATAGCCGTTAAAGTACTTAGGTTATCTAGCATGTTACAGCACTACTTGTCTCTACAGTGGGAAGTTAAACCATAACACACTATGCAACTGTACAAACACTGTGAACACAATAGGTTTCTGATATCAACATACACATTTACCTATTTCTCCAGTTACAGACTAACCACAAGCATAAAAACATGCTGACTCTAAAAGGAACATTGCCTTCTCAAATAATTACGAACAAATAATGGCAAGCAAAAGAAAATGCTACTAACTAGTTAAATAATAGTTTTTTTTTTTGGTGTGTTATTAGGATTTATAAAGGAATAATTATTGGCATCCCTGTATTTGCATACTCTCAAATGTTGAAATTATTTTCATACATGTTAACCATTTGTACACCATAAGTGTCTATAGACGCAAACGGCGGAACTTTTTAAATCAAATTCAAAATATTGTGGCAGTTAACTGGTTAGCCCCCCCTCCCCATTACAATGTGGGCCCCGAACCATGTTCAAAATAAACAAACATTTCTGTGTTTTTGGAATGGCAGCCTTGGTTTCAAACATAATATTAAACAACTGAATGGGAGACACACACACACACACACACACACACACACACACGCGCGCGCACGCAAAACATCGGCCAGACACTTGCCATGGTAGGAGTCAGCAAACATCACCAAGGTAGGCTTGTTTCCATCAGCATTATGAAACCATTCAAGAGTAGATTGTGCTCAGCAACATATTGTAATAGTCAATTTTTCCAATATTACGATTTTCAGTTATGCTCCAGGTACCGAATGACTTTCTTTTTATTTGGTATATTGTGATTTTAAATTATTATTTCTAGATTTTCAGAACCATCCTACCACAACTACAAACATTTTCAGAAAGAAAAACTGAAGGGAAAAATGTTGTACTATTATGAAGTTCTTGTTTATTTTCCTTGGTGAGGGGAGGAAAAAAAAAGGGATTTCATTATTTATTTATACATTTAGCCTGTTTAGTAATTTTTAGAAGTCAAGAATTACTTAAATTAAGGTATAATAGAGATGACAAATGTCTTCTATAATAACTTTTGTTAAAACGTGTTAATTTTTCAAAACATTTTGCCAGGATTCTGGAAGGAATTATTCCTGTGTCCCTCCCCTACTTAACAGAGCCAACCATGCTGTGCTCTGTTGCGCCTAAAATAGTATCTGACAGGCACTCAAATTCATATAATTAAAGTTGCAAATGGCTAAACATTAACTGAATCAATAAAAATCTCCTCCCTCAACTGTGATAGAATGCCCCTCAAATTCAAGAAGCGGTTGTATATTTATTCCACAAAGACATCGTGTGTGTTTTCAGGAACAGAAGGCATAGGATCCTCAGGTGCTGAGCACACAGATATTGGCTGTATACTGGTTACTATCAGATAGCTTTTGGTGTCCAAGTGTTCACCTGCTCCACGAGTCACAAAAGAAAACAACTATTTCAAAAATTTTCCTGCTACAGAGAAAATATCATACGCCCCTCTTACACAGGGACAGCTAGCTCACACTACAGAGAAAAGGAGCAGGAAGAAAGCAGGTACCACAGCGATGTTCAGCCGTGTGCTGCAACCATTTGTAAAACATGCGATACCTGACTGTCTAGTCAGGGGCACTGACCTCTTTTCCCTTAGATTGTCAAATAAAAATGACAACAGCCGCACAACTGAGCCATCCGGTGTGAGTGAATCAAAAGTATATGCTGGGATTTTTTGGTCAGATCAGCAAAAAAAAAACAAAAACAAAAAAAACCAAAACACTTTTTTTTGGTGTGCCAAAGAATTTTAGTAATTACTTTATATGTGCCATGAGATGAAAACGTTGAAAATCACTGAGATGCATTATTTTTTTTAAACATATTTTTACTGATTTCAGAGAGAAAGGGAGAGGGAGAGAGATAAAACATTAATGAGAATCATTAATCGGCTGCCTCCCGCACACTCCCCACAGTGATTGGGTCCAGAACCCGGGCCTGTGCCCTGACTGGGAATCAAACCCTGCCCTCCTGCTGCATAGGTCAACCTCAACCACTGAGCCACACCAGCTGGGCTGAGATACGCTACTGATAACACCGTATTTAACAGAGCTACAGCAATTACTACTTGATATAGCCTTCTAAAATACAACTTTTTGCTCTCATTTGAACAAAAACTTTTGTTTAAAAAGTTAAGAAACTGTTAAATAGAAAATTAACCAAATAACTTGTTTTTCGTAAGTAACCACATTTTAAAAATAACTAACTCATTAGTAACAGTTTGGAATAAGAGAAGACAAGATATTATTTTTAATGACTTCTAGTTCTAGTGGCACATTTCAAAAAGAATTTTAATCATGAAGGAAATGCAAAATTTGTTCAGTATTCTCTAAATCTTAAGTACAGCTGAAACTGGTTTAGCTCAGTGTCGGCCTGTGGACTGAAAGGTCCCGGGTTCGATTCCAGTCAAGGGCATGTACCTTGGTTGTGGGCACATCCCCAGTAGGGGGTGTGCAAGAAGCAGCTGATCAATGATTGTCTCTCATCGATGTTTCTAACTCTCTATAAAAAATCAATAAAATATATTTTTTTAAAAAAGTTTTAAATCTTAAGTACAGAAAAAAGCTTTCTGGGCACATGCCTTATTTTTGGTAAATAGACATTTTTTAATTTTGTTACCATCTAGGCACTCACCTACCAAACTTAGAAGATTTTTCCTCCTTCGTTTCACAACCAGACAGACTGAAACAATTACTATAAATTTAGAGTCAATGGTGGCCAAGACATCAGTGGGCAATCCCACTCCGTTCCTCTGCCCGCCACTGTATGTCCAACCTCTCAACCCTCCTCCCCCTCCGGGGGATCCTCCTCCTCAGACAACCATGGGTCCTACCTCAGAGGACACAGAGGCCATCGGACTGGAACTGTTTCACCTGCGTGCCAACCAGATCTACAGACCTCCTCCACCTGCACCCAGCGGGCCCTGCCTCTCTCTTCCTCCCTATCAGGAGCCCTCCTGCCACCGCTCTGCCGCCCTCCTGCCGCCGTCGGGGAGCCATGCCCTTCTCCCCTTCCGCTGGCTCCCTACACACCTCAGCCATTCCCGTGGCTCTAAATGGCAGGCCGCCCTCATCGTTTTTTCACCAGCCCAACCTTTTACTTAGCGCGCCAGCTGACGCAACCTCCTGTCTGTCCCACATCTCCCTCTGGATGTCTCACAGGCATCGCAAACTTAGTATCCCCACACTTAGCCCCATTTTCTCCTATCCCTACGGTCACTTTGCATAGCACGTATCAACCCATTTGCTCCAGTGAGAAATCCTTTTAAAAGTAATGGATCCTTCTCTTTCCTGTGTTCCCTTCAGTTCCACTTCCATCTCCACTGCGCCATCCTGTTTCAAGCCATTCTCTCTTCCCATGCCCTGGGAGCGGCCTCCTTACGGTCTCCGGGACCCCACTCAATACTTTCCACACAACAGTCAAGATCTACTCAACACTTGCTTGTCAATCCCCAGCTGACAATACCCTCACACAGGGCCGGGCAAATGTAGGTTTACAGTTATACGTATGGAAAAATACAATTGATAAATAATACCAGAACAAACTCTGTGTTTTGCCCCACCCTGTAATCCTAGCACCTAGCCCAGTGCCTGGCACACAATAGCTGATAAATGAGTGAACCCTCATGCTGCCAATGCTAAAGGTGTTCCATTACTCTAAGAAAACATTAATCCCGCCGAGACCGGTTTGGCTCAGTGGTAGAGCATCGGTCTGCGAACTGAAGGGTCCCGGGTTCGATTCCGGTCAGGGGCATGTACCTTGGTTGCGGGCACATCCCCAGTAGGGGGTGTACAGGAGGCAGCTGGTCGATGTTTCTCTCTCATCGATGTTTCTAGCTCTCTATCTCTCTCCCTTCTTCTCTGTAAAAAATCAATAAAATATATTTTTTTAAAAAGGAAAAAAAAGAAAACATTAATCCCAACAAGGACATTATTCTTAAACCAGCCAGAAATACATGAAGATTTGTTCATTTAACTGTATGTCTAAAAATCCATTTTATCTAACTTCGGAATTAAAACATGCTTCCATGCAACCAGACTTGTGGCAGAGATTCCCCCAGACATGGGGACTCGAACAACTGGACTTCCTCGGCTTCCTCCCTTCTAAAAAGGATGGGTTCCTTTGCTCAAGACAATTCCCATGTGCAAAACGATTATGTTCCAAACATTCCTTTGTTGGTCCTAGAATTCCGATTCACCACAGAGAAGCATTATAAACAATAGGTTCCAAACCAGACTGTTACCCAATCTAAAACCACCCAAAGAGCATTACCAGCAATGCTACACTGCACTGGTCGTGGGCGTTTGTGGTTCATGCTTCATGAGAACTTCCAGCAGAGGCAAGGGCAGAGCCGGACCGGAGGGCAGAGCGCAGATGCTGCTGGAAAACTGGGAGGAAGACAGGGACTTCCTGCTAACGTCAGGCTGCTGGCCGCTCCCCAGTCCTCCTTCCACAAACTCCAAGAATTAACAGCCTCCTTCCTCTTTCCCGGCTGCCAAAGGTTCTTTCCTTTCCTGAGCCACTGACAATAGGCAACTTTCAGTTTCTGTTTTCCTCTTCAACTCCTGAAACAAATCTCCTAATGTTTCTAATGAGATGTTATTGGCAATAATGTGTGGCAAGTAAAATGAATGCTTCACTGTTTTTGAAAGTTAAACTCTATAATGGTATCTCTCATATTTCCCAAAATATAAAGGACTTTAATAATTTCACCAATGAATCACAATCTTTTTTTCTTAAAAACTCCTTGTCCTCCAGCCTTTTGGCCTCTCTCTCCCCAAACGCCTTTCAATTTCTGCTTTGAGAAAGCTGAGGACCCCCTCCCATGCTATCAGAATGTGTGTTCTTGTTCATTCTTTATCAGGGAAAGAGGAGGCAACGTGAGTTAAATGTTTTGCTCATCAGGTGCACAATCAGTAAATGAAGGAATAAACATTTTCCCAGTACTCACCGTGCGCCAGACATAAAGCTAGCCCTGGGAATATAAAACTGGTAAGCAAGAATTCCCATGCTAGCACAATCTACAATAGCTAGGATTTGGAAACAGCCTAAGGTGTCGTCAGCAGATAATTGGATCAAAAAACTATGGTACATCTACACAATGGAATACTATGCTGCCATAAAAAAGAAGGAATTCTCATCATTTGCAGCAACCTGGATGGAATTGGAGAACATCATGCTGAGTGAAATAAGCCAGTCAATGAAAGAAAAACACCACATGATCTCACTCATTTATGGATAATAAGGAACATTATAAACTGATGAACCAAAAGATAGATATAGAGACAGTAAAGCAACAAGCAGACTGTCAAATTACAGCAGGGAGGGTAGGAAGATCTGGGGGAGGTAAGAGATCAACCGAAGGACTTGTATACATGCACATAAGTACAACCAATGGACACAAAACTCTGGGGAGGGAGGGCATGTATGGGGGAGGGTGAGACAATGTTAAAATATGTACACAGATAATAATTTAATTTAAAAAAATAAATAAAAGAATTGCCATGCTATAGTCCAAGTGAGGGACACAATTAGTCAAATGAGCTAAACAGATAAATGCCACAGGGGCCACCAACTTTCAATGTGAAAGATGTAGGCTCTGAAGAGAGGTGACGTTTTACCTGGGTCGTGAAGTTGGGCGGTGGGGGCGAGTTCCCACATATGCTAAGAGTAACTGTCCCATAGAAAACGCAGGCTCTCAATCTGAGTGTGGTCTGAGCTGGTCAGGATGGGGCTGTGGAGAATGCATTAGAAGGAAGAGCTGGCAGCAAGTCCGGCTGCCAGCTGGACCGACCTGACCTAAGGCACAACCTGAAGAGAAGCCAAGCATGAGAGCCGTGTCTAGACGGGAATCACAGGTTGCAATGATGACCATTAGAAATGCGAGAGGACAGCTGGAAAGTGAAGAGGAAATCTAGAAAATGCCTAGGGCTTGAGTAACAGCACTAAAACATTAATGGATTTAATATATATCAGCAAGCACTTAACACATTCTCACAAAAACAGATATGAAGGGGTGAGGAAGACAGACTACATCTACACGGAGGTGAAGAGATTGCTACAGTGGGAATACCAGGTCTCGTCGGGGACCAATGAGGTATGTGTCACGTGGTGACTGTATTTACTGCCTTCCCTCAGGATCTTTCCCTCCTCAGAGCTTAGTGACCTGCACTAGTAAGAGGACTCCTGTGAGGTAGATTTCAAGCAATCTTAAAGGCAAAGGTCTGCACAGAATAAAATTCCGGTGAGAGTTTCAGCAAACTTTCAAGGCTTCAATGACTAAGGCAGACGAATTGACCAAGTAGGCAAAACATTTAGAAAATAAACTTCTGAGCTTGGCCAGTTTGGCTCAATGATTGAGCATCGACCCATGAACCAGGAGGTCGCATGCCTGCCTGAGTTGCAGGCTCCATCCCCAATGTGGGGTATGCAGGAGGCAGCCAATCAATGATTCTCTCTAATTAATGTTTCTATCTCTCTCTCCCTCTTCCTCTCTTATATCAATAAAAATACATTTTTTAAAAAAGAAATGAAACTTCTGATAAAAAGTTGGCAAACGGCAGAAACTGGTTTGGCTCAGTGGATAGAACGTCGGTCTGTGAACTGGAAGGTCCCGGGTTAGATTCCGGTCAAGGGCATGTACCTTGGTTGCGGGCACATCCCCAGTAGGGGGTGTGCAGGAGGCAGCTGATTGATGATTCTTTCTTATCGATGTTTCTAACTCTCTCCCTCTCTCTTCCTTTCTGTGAAAAATCAATAAAATATATTTTAAAAAAAAAAAGTTGGCAAATAGATAGATATTCCTGTGACATAGCTAACACTGAAAAACAAGGAATTCACTCCTCAAAACAAAATCATCTTCTCAAGTTAGTACTTACAAACCCCAAATAATCTCTACCAATTTCAATTTATTATCTGATACAAAATATACTAACTCAAAGTAGCTGAGAAGTGTTATCACATAAACCAGGCACACAATTACAGAATGCGCACAAATATAAAGTATGCTGATTATTCATTTCCAGAGGGTGGGTAACTTTGCATCCAATCCTGCAGGCTTACTACTTATTTGGTTCAACTTGGCTTAGTTCCTAGAAGACTGGACTCAGAGTCCATACAGTGTCAACATCTGGGGGCTGAATTCATCAGCTAATATTTGACCCATAGAAGTGCTAATAGGATTTGTCCTTTTAAGGTGATCAAAGGCACAAGCTATTCAATAGTTTAAAAAAGACATCACTTTGAATATTTTATTACCTTTGATAATTTAACTTTATCTCAGAAAGTACTAACAAATGCTAATACAGGACTGGAGTGTAGACTACTGGAAAAAACATTTCTTAGAAAACAAGAGGCTTCTATCTTCTGTTATTGATTTATAGGTACCCGAGTAACTTCAAATTTGTAAAAATCTGATGTCTCTTCCTGTTTAAAACCTTTAGTATCTCACAGTTCTTATTATAACAGTCTTTTGTTGTTAATCCTCACCTGAGGATATTTTTTTCCAACATATATATATATTTTTTTTTATTTTATTTTTTTTAAAGAGAGTAGAAGAAAGTGAGTGGGAGAGGAAAGGGGTGGGGGAGACAGAAACATGGATATGAAAGAGACATATCAACTGGTTGCCTCCCATAAGCATCCCGACCGGGTGCCCTTGAATTGAACATGAGACCCACACCCCTGCTCTGTACCCAGGCAGATGCTCTAACCATTGAGCGCACCAGCCAGGGCAAAACACAATCTTTTAGGCCTGGTTAACAAAGCACTTGAAGTACCTGCTTATTTCTTAAGCCTTTCGAGCCACTGGTTCCCCAGTGTGGCTCTTCCATTGGACTTCTCTCAGTTCTTCCAATGGCCTCCCTCCCTTGGCCCACCTCTCTTTTTGGAACTTCTCATCTCCCAACCTACTGTTTTTTCCACCCCAAATCCCCACACTTAACGTCCTTTGCCACCCTTCTAATCCCCACTCCACTTTCAGCTCTCAGTTTAAAAGTCATTTCCTTTAGAAAATTTTCCCCTACACCCTGTCAGGTGCCTGGGTGCATACTCCCATAGCTATTTCAATTTTAATAATACCACATTATAGCAACGAATTATTTAAAGGCTGTCTTGCCCCTAAGACTTCCAGTTGAGTGACGCTAGGGAATGAGTTGATTTTGTTCACATTTTGTCTCTTCTATCCCTAGTACAGTGCCTAGCAGTTACTAAGTTCTCATTTAAAATATTAAGTGGGTGAGTGAAGAAGTAACCGCGTACAAGTTCCCCACTTAGCGATATGTTTCTTCTCTATTATCTTGCCTTCCACTTCTCTAAGCTGGTTTCCAATACACCGCGAACACAGCAGTCCTCAACCCGGAATGCCTTTGACCCTGACGCTCCTTCGGACGAGGCCAGTCACTGATCTGCTTCTAAAGCTCCATCACCTTCCTCTACCACTTACCTGGCACTTCACGGCCAGACCATCAATTCAAACCAATCTTTTCATTTTGGTTAGAACACCACTGACAGTGTGAGTGAGGACTATTTCTCATTACCCAATGTCTGCTTTGCTGCTACTGAGGAGAGGTCAAATCCTGTCCCCACAGAAGTCTCCATAACCTATCAAACATAGTTATAGAATTATCTTCATGCAGGAACATGTACACATGAATGTTCCATCTCATGTTAAGGCCCCTCTTTCCTAGTCTAACTTATTTAAGGCATTTATTCCCTCAAACTTGTATGATATTTTAAGAGTGAGATACCCTAGAGGTCCATTAGGATCTCAATAAAATAATAACAATTATTGTATCTGGTACTACACACACACACACACACACACACACACACACACATATTCATTTAATCCTCACAGCAACCCTATGAGGTAAATATATTATCCCCATTTCACTTATAAGGAAACTAAGTCACAGTCATAGCTTGGCACAAGGTCACACAGTTTATAGGCAGTGTTGTCAGTGTTCAAATCCACAAGAGACTCTATCACTAGCCACAAAAGTCATCAACACCTCGCACAAAACTTTTAAAATTGGCATAGCAACTATCTGCCTTTTTTTCAAGTTATTTTTAATTTTCAAAAAGTTATGAACTTCTTAAATCTGACTTTAAGGAAAATGAAGCTGGAAGGCACTTATCCAATAGACACCATCTAATAATGCTGGCACTTGCTTGGGGTGGTGAAACACAATTCGATACACAGATGATGTATTACAGAACTGTGCACCTGAAACCTGTAATTTTATTAACCAATGTCACCCTCAATAAATTCAATAAAAAATAAAAAATGTTAGAGGGGGGAAATAAATTCTGGCACTTTACTGGTGTTTTACTCATAACCCTGAGTGCTCCATTAAGAAAAAGATATCAAAAACATCATTACACTGATGCCCTGAAATTACAATTGATCTTTAAAATACCGGATGTAATTTTTAGCTGCAGCATAATATAAAAATAGCATATATAAGCCCGGCCGTAGTGGCTCAATCGGTTGAGCATCGTCCCGTACACTGAAAGGTTGCTAGTTCCATTCCTATTCAGGGTGCTGGGTTGTAGGTTTCATCCCCCGTTGGAGCATATGGAAGGCACAAGATACAATAGCTGTTTCTCTCTCAACAGATGATGCCCCTCTCCCTTCCCACCCTTCCTCCGTCCCCCTCCTCCCTCCCTTCTGGCTAAGCATGTCTTGGGTGAGGAATGAATGAATAAATAAGTAAATAAAATAGTAAAATACTATGTGAGCAAAGATTGACTAAAGATATTTTAAGGCAGATGTCACCTCCTCTCAGCTAGAGATTATTAGCTCCAACCTTAAAAACTGTAAGAGTCTCCCAAGAATACACTGAAGCTAGCTGGACCTTCTACAAGTAAATAATCAAATCTGAAAACTGAATCATAAAAAGGAAATCCAAATATAAACCTCACATTTTAATCCCATTACTGCTTTTCTTCTCTCAGACACACTAACTCACTAAGAAGCAGAATTGAAATTGAAAGTCCAGAAGATTCAATGTTCAAAGCATTTTACCAGTATAACATTCTCAATGAAGTAACGTAGGCCAATAATAATGACCTTTTTATCCACAATGGTATTGCTTCAGGATGGTGTTCTCTACTTTAGACAGTTACTATACTTGAAAAAACAATTTTAGAGAACTCTAATTACAAAGTAAAGGGAACAAACTTACTTATCTATACTGTATAGCAAGCATGTCAAACTTGCAGCCAGTCACGAGTTTGACATACTTGCTGTACAGATAAGGAAACTGAGATTCTGAATATTGAAAACCCTGTCTTAAAAAGAAACAAAAACACCACTCAGGTATTAAGTGGTACGGCCAGGATTAGAACCCAGACTTATTTCCTTCTATATCATTAATATCTAAAATACTGTTCAAAGACTAGAGGCCTGTGCATGGATTTGTGCACGTGGCCTATGGGGATCGGGCCAAAACTGGCTCTCCGGAGTTCCAGATTGCAAGAGGACGCAGGCCAGGCTGAGGGACCCCAATGGTGCACGACTGGGGCCAAAGAGGGACCATGGGAGGAATCCAAAGCTTGTCCGGCCCATCTCGCCCAGTCCCGATCAGGTCTATCAGGGCCGGCAAGCCAGGGACCGACCACAGGAGGTTGGCTGCCAGGGAAGGACTGTGGAGGGGCTCCATGGCATATCCAGCCTGTCTCACCCAGTCCCGATTGGCAAGACCCCAGTAGCAAGCTAACCTACTGGTCCGAGCATCTGCCCCCTTGTGGTCAGTGCACGTCATAGCAACTAGCCAAACGATCAGACACTTAGCATATTAGAATTTTATTATATAGGATGCTTCACTACTGGCTCATTTTTATTATATCTAAAATTTCCAGTAGATTAATGATAAATCATTTTCATTGGACTATTATTTTATACCTCAGATTCTACCAAATTAAAATAGAAATTACATTTTAAATTGATTAAAACATTACCTTAAATTGATATAATTATTTCCTTTCTGATAATCACTACTATACCCATATATTCCTCCTTTTAATATATAACTAGAGGCCTAGTGCACGAAATTCATGCATGAGGGGTGGGGTGGGGGTCTGGTCTGCACCCTCTCATAATCTGGGACTGCTAGCTCCTAAACGCTTCCCTGCCTGCCTCATAGCTCATAACCACTTGCCTGCCTGCCTCATCGCCCCTAACCATTTGCCTGCCTACCTCATCGCCCCTAACCATTTGCCTGCCTGCCTCATCGCCCCTAACCACTTGCCTGCCTGCCTGCCTGCCTGATCACCCCTAACCATTCACCTGCTTGCCTGATCACCTCTAACTGTCTCTGCCTCAGCCCTGCCACTGTGGCTTCATCCAAAATGACATCCGGAAGGTCGTTCGGCTTTCCAGTCTAATTAGCATATTATGCTTTTATTATTATAGATAGTAAACAGAAGCTATACAACTTACAGAACAAAATCTGTGACCTTGAATAGGCAGATTTCTTATACATGACAATTTTTTTTTAAAAAGCTCAATCCAGAAAAGAAAATGGTTAAATGGACTTCATTAAAAAGAAAAACTCTACTCTTTGTGTTAAGAAAATGATGACAAGCCATAGACTAGGAAATATTGCAAAACACATGATCTGATAAAGAACCTATATCTATAATATATAAAGAACTTTTTTTAAAACATATATTTTATTGATTTTACACAGAGAGGAATTGAGACAGAGGGTTAGAAACATCGATGAGAGAGAAACATTGACCAGCTGCCTCTTGCACACCCCCCATTGGGGATGTGCCCGCAACCAAGGTACATGCCCTTGACCGGAATCGAACCCGGGACCTTTCAGTCCGCAGGCTGATGCTCTATCCATTGAGCCAAACTGGTCCTGGCTATAATATATAAAGAATTCTTAAGATCAATTAAGATAAACACAATTTTTTAATGCTCACCCTGAGGATATTTTTTCCATTTATTTATTTATTTTTGTTTGTTTATTTATTTATTTTGTTTTTTGTTTTTTTAGCGTGGAGAGGAGAAAGGAGTGGGGAGGAGAGAGAGAAAAACCATGTAAGAGAGATACATCCATTGGTTGTCTCCCATTCACACCCCAATCAGGGCCAGGGATCGAGCCTGCAACCAAAGCACAGGCCCTTGACTGGGAATCGAACCCTTGGCCCTATGGTTCACAGGCTGACACTCCAATCACTGAGTCAAACTGGCCAGGGCAAGAAAAACACATTTTATTTTTTTTTAAAGGCAAAAGATATGAAGCCACTAAATTAAGAAGACAAACAGATGACATATAAGCATATGGAAAGCTCCCCAACATCATTCATCATTAGGGAAATGTGAATTAAAATAATGAGAACCACTGCATTCTTATTAGACTGGCTAAAATTAAACAAAAATAAAGATAAAAAGCATCTGCCCTGGCTGGTGTTGCTCAGTGGTTGGATTAGTTGTCCATATATCACACCAATAAGTGGCAGGACTCGATAGCTGTTTCTTACTATTCTGTGTATTCCATTAGCATCTATGACAGCCTGAAGACAGCTGAGATGGGAAATATACATCAAATGATGTCTAACAATATTATCTTACCAAACAGCTTAGAAAAAATTAAACTTTAAAAACAAAGAACCTATAAAAATATTCTGAAGTGAAATTTGCACTGATAAAGAATCTTATTTAAAAAGGTAAAGCGCCCTAGCTGGTTTCACTCAGTGGATATTGTCAACCTGTGGACTAACGGGTCCCAGGTTCAATTTCAGTCAAATGCATATGCCAAGGTTATAGGCTCAATCCCTAGTAGGTGTGCAGAAGTCAGCCAATCAGTGATTCTTATCATTGACTAGAGGCCCAGTGCATGAAATTTGTACACAGGTAGGGTCTGTAGGCCTGGCCGGCAATCAGGGGCCTCGCTGGCACCTGCCTTGGCCAACCTGGTGCTGCCCGCTTGGCGACCCTGTCCCCCACCACCAGTGGCCTCCCTCTGCAGGGCGACCAGCAGGGCAATCAGGGGACCTCAGCTGGCACCCGCCTTGGCTGACCTGAAGCCTGTGGGCAGCTCCTGTGTTGAGCATCTGCCCCCTGGTGGTCAGTGCACATTATAGCAACCGGTCATTACACTATTTGACTGATTTGCATATTAGGCTTTTATTATATAGGATGTTCCTACTTCCCTCTCCCTTTCTCTCTGAAATTAGTAAAAATATATTTTTAAAAAAGGTAAAGCAATGTCTTGAAAGACAAAGGCCAACAAACTGTTCTATGGGATAATAATAAAGTCTGGAAACAGGTACTGTTTATTACATGTATCTTAATGTAATTTTATTAAACTACTTATTATATATTCTATGGTTCCAAACTTGGTAGCCGTTAGGCTTATTAAAGGACCCTATGAGGCCAATTTAGTTATACGAAATGTGGAGTGAGATCCTGAATGGAAGAAACAAAAGCCATTACTAAACAATTTGCAAATTTGAATATAGATACATAGTAGACAACAGTATTGATTCAATGTTAAATTTCCTGGATTTCATAATTATACTGTAATTTTTAAGAGAAAGTCCTTGTACTTAGGTGATACATATTTTACTAGTAAGTATCTAGGTATAAAGGGTTTTGATGTCTGCAACTTAAATTGTTCAAAATAGCGTGTGTGTGTTTGCACACGCGCATGCACGCACGCAAAGAGAAATCAAAATGCTAACTGGTGATATATGAAAATTATATAATATTTACTATTATTCTTGAACAAAGTTTGAAATTTCAAAAAATAGTTAGATAAAAGGTAAAACTTTCAATTCTCTTTCAATTTTCTTTAATAGCTATTATACAGTATATTTCCAACAAGATCTTTTGGTGCTCAACTAAAGAAATTTTATTTTTGTAATTTCTAAAGGAAAATCTAGTTTATTTTGTCCTTCTCTGAGATAGAATAAATACCATACCTCAAGGTCACTTTAAGCCCTAATCAGTTTGGCTCAGTGGATAGAGTGTCAGCCTGCGAGTGAAGGGTCCCAGGTTCGATTCTGGTCAAGGGCATATGTATCTTGGTTGTGGGCACATTCCCAGTAGGGGGTATGTAGGAGGCAGCTGATGGATGTTTCTCTCTCATCGATGTTTCTCACTCTCTATCCTTTTCCCTTCCTTTCGGGGGGGAAAAAAAAAAAAAAAAAAAAAAATCAATAAAATCTTTTTTTTTTTTTTTTTTTTAAGATCACTTTAAGGGGCCTGGCCAGTGTGGTTCAGTGTGGTCCTGTACACTAAAGGGTCTTGAAGGTAGATTTCCTGTCAGGGTACATACCCAGGTTACAACCTCCATCCCAAGTAAGGGTGCCATGAGTGAGGCAACTAATCAATGTTTCTCTCTAAAGATCAATAAAACCATAGCCCTTGGGTGAGGATTAAAAAAAAAAAAAACAAAAAACACTACTTTAAGGGATTTTTAAAGATAATTTTAACCAAAATTCCTTTTTTTTATCTTGTGTGATAACTTCTCAACCTTACTCTATTCTAACATACAACTGCAACATAAATGTACTCATTTCATTATTTTGGCAAGAACATAACACACTCTAAAGCAAGGACAACTTTCTAAAGGTTACATTCAGAAACATATTCCTCAAATTTTTCTAAGTCAATTCCAGAGTACATTTCTTTTTAGTTCCTTTTGCGTCCTCCAACTTACATTTCTCCTCTGGAATATCATTTAACCTGATCTAAGCCAATTTCTACATTCTTCCCACTCATAATCAGAGCTAGAAGGAATTTAGAAATCACATTGTCTATTTTTCCCTCTAAGCTCATTGAGTTGGCTAGAGACTTTCATTCAGTGAGTTTCATGTTATAAAAAATTCCTTACTCGTCAACTAAAATGAATTTTTATAGGAAGGTAAAATTTAATTATACACAGAAGTTTGAAAAAGACAAGTTTTATAAAGTGATACTAAAATGCAGAGAAACAAAGTATCTCTTTGGAATTTAGAATCATCAGTCCTGACTACACTCTAACTCTATGGAGAACGGTTTTAATACCTCTCAATGGTCTCCAGAGGAAGGGCAGGGAAACCCATAAAATCGAGCCTCCTCTTTACAAAATTTATTTTTGAACATAATTACTTTACAATTCTATTCTGATATCTTACTTTTATAATCCTTATCTCTGACATTTTAATCCTTTACTTTAAAATAAAAAATGCTATACAGGTTTGAAAATTTTTTTTTTTTTTTTTTTTTTTTTTTTTTTTTTTTGTGTCCCCTGGTGGTCAGCACACATCATAGTGACCAATTGGTTGTTCCGCCGTTCAGTCTATGTATTTGCATATTAGCCCTTTATTATATAGGATATATGCTTTTTTTTTTTTTTTTTTTTTAATAAGTTTTTATTTTTCATATTATTACAAATGTTCTTTCCCCCCCCCCCCACCATTGCTCTCCTCCACCAGGTTCCCACCCCACCCTCTGCCCTTTCCCCTCTCCCCATTGTCCTCATCCATAGGTGCACAGTTTATGTTCAGTCTCTTCCCACGCCCCCCTCTCCCCTTTTCCCCAAGAATCGTCAGTTCACTCCCCTTCCATACCTCTGATTCTATTATATTCAACAGTTAATATTGTTCATCAGATTTTTTTAATTTCCTTGGTTTTTAGATTCACTTGTTGATAATTACGTATTTGTTGTTCATAATTTTTATCTTTGTTTACTTTCTCTTCTGAAAGAACCCCCTTCAGCAATTCATATAATTCTGGTTTGGTGGTGATGAACTCCTTTAGCTTTTTTTTATTAGTGAAGCTCTTTATCTGGCCTTCGATTCTGAGTGATAGCTTTGCTGGGTAGCTTATTTTTGGCTGTAGGTTCTTGCTATTCATCACCTTGAATATTTCTTGCCATTCCCTTCTGGCCTGCATGGTTTCTGTTGAGAAGTCAGCTGACAATCGTATAGGTGCTCCTTTATAAGTTACTACCTTCTTTGCTCTTGCTTCTTTTAGTATTCTCTCTTTATCTTTTGCTCTTGGAATTTTAATAATGATGTGTCTCGGTGTGGTCCTCTTTGGATTCCTTTTGTTTGGAGTTCTGTGCGCTTCCTGGACTTGTAAGTCAAATTCTTTCACCAGGTGGGGGAAGTTTTCTGTCACTATTTCTTTCAGTATGTTTTCGATATCTTGCTCTCTCTCATCTTCTGGAACCCCCATAATTCTGATGTTGGTTCGCTTGAAGTTGTCCCAGAGGTTTCTTACATTATCTTCAATTTTCTGGATTCTCTTGCCTTCTAGCTTCTGTGGAGGAGTGTCTTCTGGCTCTTTATGTTCCAAATCTTTGACTTGATTCTTGCGATCTTCCCTTCTGTTTTTAGGACTCTGTAGAATATTTTTTATTTCAGACAATGTATTCTTTATTTCTTGTTGATCCCTTATCATTTCTTGTTGACTCCTTATTAATTCTAGTTGATCTCTTTTCATATCCTCATAGGCCTTATCCATCTTTTCTAGGAAATTCTTGAAAAACCTTATAAGCGTAGATTTGAACTCTATATCCAGACGCTTTTTGTCCTCCATTTCTTTCGTTTGTGATCTATTTTGTTGTCGCATTTCGCAGTTACAGATGGGACGGGGTTTCAGGGTGGAGCCTGCAGCTTTGGCTTCCGTCAGCCCCGCCCTATGCGGGTCCTTCAGTGCTCGCTGCCGGCGCCTCTGAGAGAAAGGTGCCCTCGATTTTCGCCTGCTGCCAAACAGTCTATGCTCTCCCACACTGAGCCCCGTATTGGGGTTCAGTTCAGTTGGAAGTGGAGTTGGAGGTGGCGTTCACAGCAGTCTGGAGCCCCAGTCTCCTTCCCGTCAGGGCAATCCCGCGGCACAGCCGACCGTCCCTTCTCTGGGGGCAGTGTGCGCGCCTCCGGGACCTCCTTTCTCCGCTACCCCGGGGTTCCGACTTACAGCCCAGCTCCCTATGGCTGAGCCTGAGTCCCCGGGGTCTGGCCCAGAACTGGGGTTCAGAGCAGTCAGGGGCCCAGCACAGTCGGAGTTTTATCTCCTTTCCGCTAGGGAACGCCCGCCAGGCACTTGGCCTCCCTCCTCTCCGGCTCCGTCCTCTTCGCGTGCGCCGCGTGTCTCCGTACCTTAGGCTTTTACAGCTCCTCCGTGCTTCCTTCTGGTTTTCTCCTTGCTTCTTGTTGTAGGATTTCCAGTCAGTCGACTTTCCTGTAGTTCTGGGTAATGTCCATTTTATATTTTAGTTGTATTTTATTAAAATTGTTGTGTGCGGCTGCGGCTAGTTGCCTACCCGAGCAGCCATCTTGGATTCTCCCCCAGGTTTGAAAATTTTTAACAAAACATGCAATAATTTTTAAAACTGTATTTCAAGCATTCAACTTGTATTTCTAAAAAAACAAAAATGTGTGAATAATTTTTCATTCTGGAATGAGGTATAAACATTAAGGAGATCAATATTGAGAGCATTTGTCTAATATCAGCCTAGATTAAGTCCCAGAGGCAAACGTTTCTGTCACGTCATGATATAATTCCCTGAAGCCTACTTCATGGTGTACACTCTTTGCTTTCTTTTAAGATTAATGCAGAATAACAAAGGTGTTTTATACTAAGACTAGACACCCGGTGCATGAAAATTCATGCATTGGGTGGGGGGGAGGGGATATCCGTCAGCCCAGCCTGCCCCCTCTCACAGTCTGGGAGCCCTCAGAGGCAGGAGGCGACCCAGGTGATCAGGGGAAGGCGACACCCCCATCACAACTCTGCTGCTGCCACTGCCAGCAGTGCAAGCCTTGGCTGGCCCTGGTTACCTGAGCCTTGGGTGGCCCTGGGCGGCTGGGCAGCCGCCATCTGAGGCTTGCCTGCGCCTTGGGCCGGCCCTGGGCAGCTGGGCTGCCCCAAGGCTTGCCTGTGCCTCAGTCAGTGGGGGGTGCAGGAGGACCTGAGGTCCCTGGCGGGACTAAGGGGACTCTGGCGGCAGGCAACCCTGACTGAGGAATGGAGGATACTCTCAACAACATGAGTTATAACTTCCAATTTGTTGAACACCACAGTCAGGCTTCAGCTCTGGGGGAGGGAGGAAGAGAGGGATGAGCAGCTCGTTGGAGAAGCCTGGGTGAGCTGTCAGTGGGGTGTGTGTGTGTGTGTGTGTGTGTGTGTGTGTGTGTGCAGGAAGACCTGGGGACTCCTGCAGCAGGTATGCGGAGCAGCCAGTCCTGCCAGCACTGTGGGTGTCATCAGCTTGTGATGGTGTGATGCTCAATTTGCATATTACCTCTTTATTACACAGGATTTAAAAGGGACCTTTCAGAACTTTGAATTGAAGTCATAAATCTAAGAATCAAGGTTTAATGACCTGAGGTACTAAAGTTCTTTATTGTAGGAATCTCTTTCACGTGGAAAGGGTTCCAATTCAGGGTTCGGGTTCTGGAGAAGGGCCACACACAAATGAAAAGAGACTTGAAGAAGTTCAATTTGGCGATATGGGGGACCTGCCATCCCTTTTATGAAGGCTTTGGGGAAAACATCTTAGGCAAGATAAACATAAATTTACATGTAGCCCTTAGGCAGGAAATAACAGAAACTTACATGGGACAAACAAGGTGGAGGTGCTTCTGCTAACAATGTCTCAACTAAAGGGTGAGTGGTTGGAGCAATTAAGGTTGATCAGCCTTCCTGGCTTCCTGTCAACATGTCTCTTTTAGTGAAACTGATTTGTTTCCGGCACTTTATAAAATTCTAACTGAATATGAAGATGTGCTGACACATACTGAGGAAGCATTATTTACTTTTTTTAGCTTGCTTAATTAAATTACCAACTCTGGGATGAACACTGTACCTACAGTGGTATCATAACCCTTTTTTTTTTTTTTTTTTTTTTTTTTTTTTAATCATGGGCCTCTTTTGAGAATCTAACAGGAAGCCAAGAAGCCTCTTCCCAGAAAACCTCACATGTGTCCCTAGATACAAAATTTTAACAGGCAATGTTAAGGGGAAGACTCGTTGTAAAATCTACTAATCCCAGAGAAACAATTGCTATTACAGCCTTAAAACATAATACTTTGGTATTTATACACACTCTGGTGAGAACAAGGGTATCACACAGTCATTGGGGTTGGCAGTAGTTGGTGAGTGCGGTGGTAGCTACTGTAACTGCTCCAAGGCTACAGCCGCTAATTGGTGCTGCTCATTTGTCCATCCCTGCTACACAATCCAGAGACACAGACCCTGGGCCCTCTTATCCCCACCGTAATCTCCACCTCTTATCATTCAGACTGCAAGCTGCTTTGATCTACTTTAGCTACTGTTAACAAGTAGCTACTCAGTCTGCCCTTTGACAGAAGTTGACACAACTTAGGGCTTCAGAAGGCAGGTCATCTCAGTTTTAGGCAACCTGAAGAATTTTCACATTCTGTTTTTTGTTTGTTTTATATTTTTATTGATTAAAGAGAGGAAGGCATGGGAGAGAGGGAGAGATAGAAATATCATTAATGAGAGAATCACTGATCAAGCTGCCTCCTGTATGCCCTACACTGGGGATCAAGTCTGCAAACCAGGCATGTGCCCTTGACCGGAATCGAACCAGAGATCCTTCAGTCCACAGGCGGACACTCTATCCACTGAGCCAAACCAGCCAGGGCAAGAATTTTCATGTTCTTTTCTAATTTTACTGGAGACTGTTTCATACAGTTTAAATACTGAGTGCCTTCTCTACTTACTCACCAATGGGTAATAAAATAGCTTACCATTCGAAGTATCTAATCCTAAAGCCAGGAGCAAAATATAATCTAGCTAATACCAAACAGGAAAGTCAGAATTATGTAGATAAGCTCTTTCTATTTGGAAGTCAAGATATTAAGATGATCAGTCCTGGTTTCGTTTGAGAAACATGCAAGATTTCCCCATACATGGCATTTCCTACCATGTTGGAATGTTTTATTTTCACTAAATATTAAAAATGCATAAACATTAAAAGATTTAAGATTATACTACTCACTTAAAATTAACATCAAATTCTCTCGGAAAACTGTTTCTTCTCTATATTTCTATTTATGCCTGTGGTTCTATAATAAACAATTCTAACCCAGTGCAACACAAATATAGAAGTCATTACTTATTCATTAAAGGCTGGCTTTCAAGAACTACATGTTGTCTCAGTCACCTTCAACAGCTCCTTTTTCAAAATAAGAAATATCTCTTGCTGAAACCAGTGTTATTAACAAGGTCCACTTATCGTATATAAAGCAATCTATGATGGAAATGCTTGCTTCCTTTGAAAACCAAAGAAAATATAAACAATTACATTTGCTATTTTCTCCTTAAATAACCCCACACTAGTGCTGGACAAAAAAAAAAAAAAAAAAGTTTCACAGTATTTTGCAGTGACAGATTTATTCAAATGAGATGAGAAAAACCTTAACCGCCAGCTACTAGTCAGTGGATAAACGACACAGCAAAAATCTCATTTTCCACGAGCCACCCCAGCTGGCTCTCTCCCGGGCTGTCTCCCGAGCCCAACAAGGCGGTCCGGAGGAGGACGCTCCCTCGGGAGGAGCTTCTTTTTGGCACTTGAGTAATTAAACTCCCTGCAGGGACACAGACAGTCCACCCGGACCAACTTATTCTGCAAATCTGCACCGGAACACTATTCCTGTAAGTTTCTGTGGTAGGCATACAACAATCCCTTGGCAAGCAATGTTTTCTAATAAATACCACCTCTCTACTTTTCCAGAGTGGCCTGAAGGAATGCTGTTTAAAATAATAATAATAATAATAATAATAATAATAATAAAAGTCCAAAAGCCTACGAAGTACGTCCTACACGTGTCACCTTATCAGAGCTTCACTACCTAAAAAAGGCACTTCAAAGCTCAGAAGGCAGTCCTCCCAGCACCGCTCTGGTGAGAAAACTATGTCTTGAATCGTTTCAGTAGCTCCTTCCAGCTGAACGTGGTTTCATCCATCACACAAAACGTGTACTGTGAAGTTTCCTTCATACTGTTGGGACACCCTATCGTTGAAAAATGAGTCCGTCTTAAACCAACTCAACATATATATTTATTCGTACCCAAGCAAATACTGTCAACCCCGAATTAGCTCAATGCCTACTTTTTTTTTTTTTTTTTAAACACAAAATTCTTTCACCAGCTTGTAATTAATAGAAAACTGAACGCTCGAAATAGCTCGCTGGAAGCATGGACTCTACAAAGAGTCAAACCCTGCCCCACCCCTGGGTGAGAGCGGGTGGCCGGAACGTTACTTTAATCCACTCCGTCGCGCAGGACAGCCACCGAGCCTGCGGATTGGCGCCAGAAGCGACACATTTCCCCGTATATTTTATTCTTAGACAGACTTCGCATCACACTCGGCACCAAACGTCACCAACATGCAGGTAAACTGAAGATCGCTGACAGCCACAAGCCCTGTGCCATCTCAACAGCCGCTGGCGCACCTTCCTCACTTCTTGTAACTAACGTGAACTCGCTACAAGTAAAAAGTTAGGTTTTCCCGGGTAACTACGTAGTAATTCAGTGTATCCATTGGGAGGCTGGAACCCCTGATGAAAATTTCAAAGAGTAGCCATACAAAACAAGCAGCAGAAGGGGGTCTATTGGTTGAAACACGGAAAGATCTTCCATTTTTAAAAGCAGTACTTGCGGGAGGCCAGCCCACGTTTCCAAAGCCCACCCCTCCCCCCGTCCACAGCCTCCCCCGCCCCCCGCCCGCCCCGCGCCCGGCTGGGTGGTCGCCCCTCGCCGCGGCCGGGATGCGGCTCCTCACCGAGCTTCTCCACCAGCTTGAGCATCACGCCGCCGATGTGCACCTCCCCGGTCACTCTGAGCGTGACATCGCGGTTCAGGTCCGTCACATGGACGCTCAGTTCCCACGTCCCGTCCGCGTAGCAGCCATCTGGCATCCTTATCCCGTCCAGAGCCATGGCTCCTTCCTGCGCGCACGGAGGAAATGGCTCTCGTCAGCGTCCCTCCTCCCGAGGAAGGCAAGCCGCGCCGAACGCGCGCCGGCGGCCGGGCCGGGCGGAGGGAGGGACCGGGGTGTGCGCACCCACTCGGGGAGCGGCGGCGGCGACCCGCGCCCGCGCCCCGCGCCCTCCCCGCCGGCCCCGCGGCCACGCCGCCCGCCGCCCGGCCCCCGCCTAGCGGACCGCGGCGCCTTCACCTGCCGGCCGCCCCGCCGCCGCCGCCCGGGCTCCCATTCCTCCCGGAGCTCCGGCCCCGCGCTCCCCCGCCCCGACCCCGGCCCCGCACGCCCCCCCCGCGCCGCAGACCTGGGCTCGCGCGGCCCCGGGCGCGGAGCGGCGGCTCGCGGGCAGCGCGTCGGGTCCCCTGAGCCGGCGAAGCGCAGCCTCCCGGCGGGAGCGACTAATGGAGTCCCGGCGCCGCGGCCCCTCGCCTCCCTCCCCGCCGCGCTCCACCCTCTCTCCCCGCCCCTCGGCCCGAGTCCGGCCGGGCTGGGCGCGCCGCTCCCTCCGCCCCCGCCCCGCCGAGCGCCCGCGGCGGCCGCCCCCTCCCCGCGGCCCGGGGCGCGCTCCCTCCGCTCCGCTCCGGGCGGGGGCGGGGGCCGGCGGGGGCGGGGCGGGGGCGGGGCGGGGGCGGGGCGGGGGGCGCCCGCGGCCGCTGCAATCTCGGCCCCGCGGAGCCGCTGCCCTTTTATGGAAATGAAGGACCGGGCGCAGGGAGAGATTCCAACATCCGGGCTCTCGGCGGGACTGAGGAGGGGGAGCGGGGGGGAGTGGGGGGAGGCGGCGGGCGCTCCCTTCCCGCCCGCGTCTTGGGCCCCGCGGCCCCGGGGCGGTGGGCCCTGCGCTCCCCGCGGGCGGAGGGGGTCGGCCCCGGCACAGCCCCGGGGCGAGGTCGTTTTGGGGGAACCGAGCCCCTCCCGCCCCTCCCCTCGCCTGGAGCGAGTCCAAGAGCCTCGGGGCGGTGAGACGTGCCGCCCTCGGGCAGCCGGGGAGCAGGGCTCGGGACGAGAAAACTTTACCAAGTAAATAAGTAAAGGCCCACGCCAGCTCCGGGGACATCCCAAAAAAGAACGGCAACGCCCGGGGGCAGCGTCCGGCGCGGCCGCAGCTCCGGCCGGACTCCCGGGAATTCGCACGCGCTCTTAACCCGTTCGGGAGCTCCGACCGGGAGCGAGACCAGTACGCCCCGCGATGCTCTGTGTTTTGGGGGGGAAATCAGTACTGTGGTCTCAGAAACTTTCTCAGCTCTTTCTACGCCTCTATTTATCTGCAGCTCAAACCTAACAGTCCGCGAAGGACGCACTCCTCCACCCGCCCGCAGCCACACCTTGGAGGAATGTTAATCGCTCGGGCGCGGCGCCAGCGGGGCTGGGAGGAGCTGGAGGATCTTACCTGTGGAGGCCGGGAGCGACGGGGAGCGGTCCCCCTGCTTCCCCCTGGACGTGCCGCTTCCCCAGGGGACGGTGCGCTCCGTTCGGGAACAGCCAGGGAGACCGCCTTCCCGGCTACCGCATGGCCCCGAAAACGCAGGTCAGGGAGGCTGGGAAGAGGGCACCCCCGCTCCCCTAAAGGACCGCAGCCTTCAAAGTCTCCTAGTAGTCCTGCGCTGAGTCAAACACTAGGAAGAGGAGCCCTCCACCAGGTCAACAAGCCTCCGTTCATGGACACAATTGGGAAACCAGAAGAGGCCTCAAGAAGGGGTGAAAGGAGAGCAGCGGAAATTTAGTCAGATGCCAGAGGTTTGGCACCAAAAAAGATAGGGAAAACCACTGCAGTATTTTCAGCCAGGCGTCACGGAGAAATTGATGCCTCGAGTCTAGTTTCTCCACTCTCCAATTATCTCTACCCATGGAGGTTCCAAATGCTTGACTTGGAACCAGAGAGGAGAGAATGTTTATGTAAATTGCGGTGTTGAAAAATATATAGAAAAAAAAGTTTTTAATATAGGGAATTGCTTGTCGGGGGTACAATACTGTCCATGCAGTTGTAAAATCACAAGCTTATCCTTAAATATTCAGAGAAAAAAATCTGGAAGGAAACATACCACAAAATACAGAAGCTGTCTGGATGTTGAGATCATAGGAGATTTTTTTTTTGGGGGGGGGGGGGGGGCGCCGCGATTTTTTTATTTTCTAAAGGCTCCAAAGCTTTGCGTTCAGAACCCTTCTATAACCAGCTCAAATTGCATTCAGCATCTCGGCTTCTCTGTGCATGTCATCACGTGCACAAGGCTAGGGCAGTGTGTTCTTTCATATCCACAAATAAAACACGTTCTTTGAGAGCAGGGACTTCAAATCACTTGCGTTGCCCACAAATTTACGAATAGCTTGGCCCAAGGGAAATGGAAAACGTGCTGGTACCAAATCAACACAACACAAATGTCAAGGGAACAGGAGGTTTCCCCCATGGAGAAATCTCATTATTGAGGAAATCCTGGCTTTTCGCTTTCACCTGCTTATGTTCATACCTTATCCCAAAAAGATTTTTGGCACTGTATAAGGATGCATTAACTATGAGATAGAATACATTATCGATGGCACAAAATTAAAAAAAATAATAATGGCCAGAGGTAGAGGGACAGAGATTTATAGTGGAAGCTGGAATGAGACCAAGCATTGTACCTTCTCAAACATGCCTTTATAGAACTAAAAACAAAACAAAACAAAACTATGTTCTTTCTGAATACACTTAGACAAATTTGTCATAGCCAACTGTTTTCATGCTCAGCTTCCACAGTCTAGTTCTTTTCTCACTTTCTCAACTTTCTCACAGTGCCCACTGGTATGAATGCTCCCTGCATTTAGTGGCAGAGGGGGGTGGGTTTTAATATTATGAGTAACAGCCCCATTTCTCAGCATTTGAACTAGCTTAATTATAGTGTTAGAAGAGACATTACTAGCTTTGGAAAACCAGCCGTGTATGTCTGAGCACAGGGAGGCAGAGACCCTCCAGTAAGGACCATTGGGAGAATAATTAGGTGAGGACGGTGCCTCTGGTCCCCGAGGGCCTTCTTTTGGACTCTTTCAGGTTGTTGCTTGCTTTGAAGATTAAAGAAGAGTCAGACTAGAATCTCAAACGTTTTTTTTCCTCCCTAGTTTATCAAGCTGAGACCTTCAAGTGCATTTCTTAAATGTTTACTTCCACCTAAAGTTTTCTCAGTGTATTCAGAGGTGGAATCTTATCTGAAATCCCCTACTAGAAACTCGAAGACTGCAATACTTGTGGAACTTACATCATACTGAAAAGTAGCCGAGAACTCCAGTGTTTGGAAGAACAGCTCAAGCATGGAAAGCAGCAATATCCAAATAAGGTACCAAGCACTGGACTTCGATTCAGACTAAATGATACCTCACAGATCTGCCGTCAAATGCAGCCCTCCTCTGGCTTGGTGATCTGCAGGTTGGCTTCAGCTTTTCCTCTGAGCCTAAACTGTGCTTTCTATTTCTAAAAGGTTAATACAAAAATATAACCACGGGGTTTGGAAAAAAAGAGAGGCTGGGGGATATAAGAAAAAGAAGAGATCTATGTGAGTGTGTAAGGGTGGTTAAAAACGCCCTTCAAAAGGCCACATGAGGCCAGCAAGATGAATTGTAGTGAATTATTCCCGTGAAATACCAGGTGAGCCGAATTCTTTCTGTCTCAGGATTGCCAAAATAGGAACAAACTGGTAAAGCTACTAAAGAGGTAGAAATCAAGGGGCATGCAGTGTGAACTCAGATGGGAGGGAAGGTTGTAGGGGCCAACAGTTTTTTCTGTTTGTTTGTTTTTAAATATAGAACTGTACCATTTTATTTTATTTTATTTTATTTCATTTCATTTTATTTTATTTTATAAAATATATTTTATTGGCCAAAACTGGTTTGGCTCAATGGTAGAGCGTCGGTCTGCAGACTGAAAGGTCCCGGGTTCGCTTCCGGTCAAGGGCATGTACCTTGGTTGCGGGCACATCCCCGGTAGGGGGTGTGCAGGGGGCGACTGGTTGATGTTTCTCTCTCATCAACGTTTCTAGTTCTCTGTCTCTCTCCCTTCCTCTCTGTAAAAAGTCAATTAAAAAAAAAAAATATATATATATATATATAGTGTGTGTATATATATATATGTATATATATATATATATATATATATATATATATATATATATATATATATATTTTTTTTTTTTTTTACAGAGAGGAAAGGAGAGGAATAGAGAGCCAGAAACATTGACGAGAGAGGAACATCGACCAGCTGCCTCCTGCACACTCCCCGCTGGGATGTGCCCACAACCAAGTCACATGCCCTTGACCGGAATCGAACCTGGGACCTTTCAGTCCGCAGGCTGACGCTCTATCCACTGAGCCAAACCAGTTTTGGCAACATTGTTTTGTTAGAAGTAGGCAGTCACTTTAAACAGCAAGGAAAGGGCTGGCAAACAGAAACTAGGGAGATTTGCAAGGAGTGGAGCTGTTTCTATATAGACCTAAAGAAGGGCTCTGAGATACAATGAAATTTCTACTTCCAGGGGAAAGAAATACACTGTTTGCATTTACTGCTCTAGATCATAGGAAGTGTTTTATAGGAAACAATGCTGAGTGATACTTAAAAATTCTTTCTCTTTGCCCCGAGTGTGGCTCAGTGGTTGAGTGTCAACCTATGAACCAGGAGGTCACCGTTCAATTCCCAGTCAGGGCACATGCCCGCGTTTTTGGGCTCGATCCCCAGTAGGGGGTGTACAGTAGGCAGCCTATCACTGATTTTCTCTCATCATTGATGTTTCTATCCCTCCCTCTCCCTTCCTCTCTGAAATCAATAAAAATATATTTTTCTTTGATACAAGTTTGAACATTGGGTCATCTTGTGAAAAGTTCTGCCCCTGACTAAAGTATGAAATGTTCACACATACCAGGGTGCGCACACAAACAAGGCAGTTAATTGCGTGCTTAGCACAGTGCAGGCAGGGCTCCGAGACAGATGTGCCACAAACAAACTCTTAAGGAACATCTATGTAATGCAGGAGGCTTATATTTAAAACATCAGAAGGGATATCCAAAAACAGAAAGAATGAACAGAAACTAACTTGAAATAAATAACAGACCTCAAGGTAAGATCTAAACTATAAAATTCTTAGAGGAAAACATGGGAGTAAACCATTGTGGCCTTGGGTTAGGCAATGGCTTCTTAGGTAAGACATGAAAGCAAAAGCGACAAAAGAAAACAGAATTAGATTTTTAAAAAAATATATTTTATTGATTTTTTACAGAGAGGAAGGGAGAGAGATAGAGAGCTAGAAACGTCAATGAGAGAGAAACATCGACCAGCTGCCTCCTGCACACCCCCCACTGGGGATGTGCCCACAACCAATGTACATGCCCCTGACCGAAATCAAACCTGAGACCCTTCAGTTCGCAGACCGACGCTCTACCACTGAGCCAAACCAGTTTCAGCCAGAATTGGATTTTATCAAAATTTAAGATGCCAATGTTTCAAAGGACATCAAAAATGTGAAAAAACAAACTGCAGAAAGGAAACATTTTTGAAAATCATATATCTTTTATTTAATCCTCACCTGAGCATATGTTTTTGTTTGTTTGTTTTGCTTGTTTATTTTAGAGAGAGGAAGGGAGAGAAACATTGATAGGTCACACCCAAAAGCTAGCGGGGAATAGAACCCCCAATCTTTTTGGGGTGACACTCTAACCCAGCGTTTTTCAACCACTGTTCCGCGGCACACTAGTGTGCCGCAAGATGTTGCCTGGTGTGCCGTAGGTGCAGACAAGACAAGAATTTTATAATTTTTCACTATTTTGTTTACTTAATATTTCATAATAAAGTAATTATAAAATACTTTCTTTGTGTTTATTTGATTCCTATTCAAGAGAATTACTTTATATATAGTCAATATAGGCACAGAGTTAAATTTTTTAACATTTTCTAATGGTGGTGTGCCTCGTGATTTTTTTCATGAAACAAGTGTGCCTTTGCCCAAAAAAGGTTGAAAAACACTGCTCTAACCCACTTAGCCACCTGGTCAGGGTGAAAATCATATATCTTTTTAGGAACGTATATCTAGAATATATAAAGAGCTATTATAAGTATACAGCAAGAAGACTAAAAACCGAAATTAAAAATGGACAAATGACCTGAATAAACCGTTCCCTGAAGAAGATATAAAAATGGCCAATAAGCACATAACAAAATGCTTCGGCTCTGCGCGGTGTGGTCAGTTGGTTGGAGCATTGTCCCATATACCAGAAGGTAGTGGGGTCGATTCCAGGTCAGGGCACATACTCAGGTTGCAGGTTCGCGATGGCAATCAATGCAGAAGGGGTGCGTGCAGAAGGCAACTGATTGGTGTTTCTCTCTCTCTCACTCTTTCCTCTCACTCTTTCCTCCCTCTCCCTCTCCCTCTCCCTCTCCCTCTCCCTCTCCCTCTCCCTCTCCCTCTCCCTCTCCCTCTCCCTCTCCCTCTCCCTCCCTCTTTCTCTCAAATCAATAAGCATGTCGTCAAGTGAGGATTTTAAAAAATCACAAGGAAGAAAGACTCCATTACTCTAAGGCTGAATTGTGAAGTACAGACCCTCTGAGGACTGTGGTAGCCTAGCCTCTGAAAGGAGGCCACCAATAAAGTTATGGAACCGTTTATGAAGAAAATAAATTGAAACGGATCTGAAGGAGTACGCAGTGTTAGGTCTATAAAGGGTAGGATGGAAAATCATGAAGCTGAAGTGAGCTTGGCCTGCTCACCAACCAGCGAGAAGGAAGGGAGAACAGCCAGGGAGATTCGCTGGGAAAGGATGAGCATAGAGAGGCAAGGCTAGGGAGGACAGAAGTTTCGATTCTGAGAAAGGAAAAGGGAGCCATTGAAAAGTTGGTTGAGCCCTAACTGGAGCATCAGTCTGCAGACTGAAGGGTCCCAGGTTTGATTCCAGTCAAGGACACATGCCCGGGTTGTGGGCTCAACCCCCAGTAGGGGGTGTGCAGGAGGCAGCTGATCAGTAATTCTCTCTCATCATTGATGTTTCTATTTCTCTCTCCCTTTCCCTTCCCCTCTGAAATCAATAAAAATATATATATTTTTTAAAAGTTGGCTGTCTTTGGCCCGTGTGGTTCAGTTGGTTGGAGCATTGTCCCATACACCAAGGAGTGGCAGATTCAAATCTGGTCAGGGCACATACGTAGGTGGGTTCGGTCCCCAATTGGGCTGGGTGCAATAGGCAACGGATGGATGTTTCTCTCTCACAGGGGTGTTTCTCTCATTCTCTCACTCTAAAATCAATTTTTTTTTTTTTTTTTAAAAAGGTTGGTGCACAGTAGTAACATCATGAAAGCAATGTTCAAATAAGATTAATCTAGTAAAAATATGCATGGTGGGTTGGAAGGGCTATGAAATGAAATCCATAAGATTAATTTGGAATTTGCTCATAACTTAAATGTAAGAAAAAGCCTTTGATGGATAAGATAAGTAAGGGGGGGAGGGGGAGAGAGAATTTCAACAGAATTATTATCAGAAGCCCTTGAGCATTTTTGATGTTGTAAGTGCTGTGCTTTAAATGTTCCTCACACAGCCTTGAGTTTTTATTATGATCCTTATATGATGTGAGTTAACTGATGGCCAGGTTAGTCGTCTGATTATATAACTTGCCCTACACCACACAGCTGGTCTATGCCAGAACTGGAATCAAAACCTAGGTCTGAAGAAAGGTCATGAGTGCTCCAAAGTTTTTACATTTGGCTGACCAAGAAGAACGGTGGAGTTACTGAACTGAGAAATGGAAGTTGTGAGGAGCAAGGGAAAGATGAGGCATTTAAAAAATACATATTAAACTTGGGGTGAAAGCCATATATCCAAGTGGAAACATTTAGAGATAATCCTATGTAATAAAAGGGTAATATGCAAATAGACCGAATAGCCAAACAACCGAGCAACTGGTCGCTATGACGTGCGCTGACCACCAGGGGGCTCGAGGGGATCATGGCGGGCGTCAGCAGTGGCAGGATGATGGAGCAGGTGAGCTGGGGGAGAGGGGGACCCCAGACCAAGGCAGGGCACTGGTTGTTATCATTGGGGTGAGCCTCTGGTGGTTACTGAAAATTCTTTGCTCCCATGCACCTTAGTCTCACCTGGAGCTCACACCCACAGCTGGCACCAGCCGCAGTCACACCCACAGCTGGTGCTGGAGATGCTGCTTACACCGGCTGCCAGTGCTCGACACCGTACTGATCTCGGTGCCATCAGTGGGTGCAAGTGGTGGCTGCTGGCTCTGATCACCCCTCAGGGCTTCTTCACCTCCCCCTGCTCCTGAGGAGTGATGGGGCAGCAGCCACTGCTTGCACCTGCTGCTGGTGCTGTCCCCGAATCACTCTATGTCAGCAGCTGGACATCACCCGAGGGGTCCCAGACTGTGAGAGGGTGCAGGCCGGGCTGGGGACACCCCTATGCCCCATGCACAAATGTCGTGCCCCAGGCCTCTAGTTAGGTAAATAAGCCTGACAATCTTGTGGGAGGATCAGATCACACAGAGAATTCATTAACATGGAAGCCGGCCATAATGGATGGGTCAACTCCCCAAATGGGACTGACCTTTGGATAACTGCACCCCAAAGGCAGAAGCAAAAAGGGTCATCTAAAGCAACAGAGAAGAACGGATCGGAGATGGGAAAAGAATCAGGTTAGTCCACTGTCAGGCAAGCCAAAAAAAGAGAGAGAGAGAAAGAAACCATTTTGAAGAAGGAAAAGGTGGTCAGCAGTATCGAATGATGCAGAGAAGTACAGGAGAATAAAGAGTGATTGAAAGAGCCCTGGCCGAATAGCTCAGTTGGTTAGAGTGTCCTCCTGATACATCAAGGTTTTGGGTTTGATCTTGGTCAGGCCACATATGAGTATCCGCCAATGAAAGCATCAATAAATGGAGCAACATCTCATCATTGATGTTTCTAACTCTCTTTTCCTCTCCCTTCCTCTCTGAAAGTTTATATATATAAACTGATAGACAGAGGAGTGTGGCTCAGTTGGTTGAGCGTTGTCCCATATACCAAGAGGTTACAGGCTCCATTCCCAGTCAGGGCTTAATTAGAGATTAAGGCTTGTGGGCTTAATCTCTAATAGGGGGCATGCAGGAGGTAGTTGATTCGTATTTTTCTAATTGATGATATTCTCTCTCTCTCTCTCTCTCTCTCTCTCTCTCTCTCTCTCTCTCTCTCTCTCTCCCTCCCTCTCTCTCTCATCAATAAAAACATTACCAGCCAGTTGGCTCAGTGCATAGAGTCTCGGCCTGCAGACTGACGGAGCCTAGGTTCAATTCCCATCAAGGCCACATGCCAGAGTTGCAGGGTCAATCCCCAGTAGGGGACATGCAGGAGGCAGCCAATCAATGATTCTCTCTCATCATTGATGTTTCTCTCTCTCCCTCATTCTATCTCCCTTTCTGAAATCAATAAAATATATTTAAAATAAATAAGTAGATAAATAAAAACATTAAAAAGAAAAAGAAAAAACTTGCAGAGGATAATTTTATAGTCAACTGAAGACAGGTTTCAAAGAGTTAAAAAAGAAAAAGGAAGTTTATCAGGGAAAGGAAAGCAAGATGTAGGATGGCAATTTGGAGGTGCTGCGGGAGCAAAGATGCTTTTTCTTTTTTTAAATATATATTTTATTGATTTCTTTACAGAGAGGAAGAGAGAGGGATAGAGAGTTAGAAACATTGATGAGAGAGAAACATCAATCAGCTGCCTCTTGCACACCCCCTACTGGGGATGTGCCCACAACCGATGTACATGCCCTTCACCGGAATCAAACCTGGGACCTTGCAGTCCGCAGGCCGACGCTCTATCCACTGAGCCAAACCGGTTTTAGCCAAAGATGCTTTTTCAAGGCAAAGGAGACCTGAGCATGCATAAAGGACAACGGGAAATATAAGGGGGAAATGGTTGCTAAAAACTAAAACCAAGATCCCTCCTGGGATTATCAGGATCATCCCAGTGGTCCAGTGGGGAAAGGCAGAAGAAATACGCACCAGTTCGCAGGGATGGGCCTGGGCTGTGGGCAGGCTCCAATTTTATAAAAGTGGAAAAGTGCAGCAGGATACAGCAAAGGGGTACATAAACGTATTTAAATAAATACCATAAATACTGTTAATATTAGTCAACGAGTGGGTGGGGCTGGCTGGGTTATTGTGCCGTCCACAGGGATGTCTCCCTCGGAGGTCAGCGTGGGGCCAGGATGTAAAAAAGGAAGGATGTGATTAAGAGATTATTTCAGTACATCTAGGACAGCCATTCAAAGACCCACAAAGGAAAACCAGCGGTGACAGCACAGATGCCAACTGGCCTGGCCCAGAGGTGCCGGGGATCAGCTGGCCTGGGGACAGTGCGGCCATCACATCCGTATGAAGTCACTGGGAGGACGCAGGGCAAGAGGCCAGTCCCCAGAGCTTTTAGGCCCTGGATTCCTGTGCCACAGCGGAACCCCCGACTACATCAGCGTTTCCTTGTGAATGAGCACGCTGGGCGCCTCCCTGATTTTCAGTGTAATTAACTGTCTGGCTAGTTCCTCCCAGTTTTTGGTAGCAGGTACAGTTGCTGCCTCCCAACCCCCATTCTGAGAAGTGATCCCTTTGTGTTTTGTATCACAATGTCCTCTTCAGAGGCATAAACCCTCTATTCTTCCCTAATCCGGAGTTGCAGTTCCACTCACGGAGCCAAACCAGAAAGTCACCTACAACTCCAATTGCCCTCCGGGCCAACTCTGTCCCCAGTGGAAGGACAAAAGTGCTTTTTATCTACTTGCTCCTAAGAAGGTGCCCAGGTGATAAGAGGCTTGACCACAGCCGAACATCACCATCTGGTGCCTGGGAGGTGTCACTACAAATTTTTATTCTCCCTTGAACTAGATTCAGTAAATAATTCATTAAGAGCTTTGTGAGCAAATGGAAAAAAGTGTCCCTGCATCAATGTAAAGACACACACTGCACTTTTGGATCCTGTCCTCCCTTTAGGACGGACCTCTTGGGGGTATCCGCCCTATTCCCGCATCAGCTGTTTTTTGTACTTCATCCAATTCTCTCCTGATTTCTTTCCAAACCACTGCCATCGCCATAAACAGACTCTAAGAAAGGAAAAGGTTGCTCCTGATCACACGTGTCCCTCTACGGCCCATTTCCTGCTATGGCCCCCTTGAACACAGAACCACTCAAACAAAATACCTGCCTGCATGATCTCTACTTCTTCAAGTCTAAATTACTTTGTAACTCACCCCAAAATTGTTCTGTTTCCACCACTCCACCGAAACTGGTCTTGCACCACTAATGGCCTCTGTGTTGCAAACAGCGGCCCCTTTTCCATCCTCTTCTTACTCAGGTGCTTAGATGCTTGTCTGTGCTCTTGCTAAACGCTCACTCCCCTTGGAGTCTGCACCCAGCCTGTGCTTGTTTCTCTTCAACCTCTCTGTCATCTTTTTTCAGTCTCCCTTGCTGGCTCCTTCTCCTCTAGCTGACCTTTAAAGTCAGTACAGCAGGTATGGGTCCCTGTCTGGGACCTCTTTTCTTCTCTGTGCATATTCTCTCTCCAGCTGATTTCCTTCTACTCGAAACACTGTCTTTATATTGATGATTCCCGAACCTCAGACCTGACCTTGGGGCTCCAGACTTGGAGATCCATGTGTAATAGGCATTTCAAACTAACATGTGCAACGTGCGACTGATTTTCCTCCCACAGCTAGTCCTGTGCCCCTGTTTTCCACCTCAGTAAGTGACACCACCATTACTCCATTTGCTCAGACTAAAATGTAGGGCTCGGCCTTGATTTCCCAACATTTCTCTGACACCCCTCTCTAATGACTAATTTATTATAATTATTATTTATTATTATTTTTGATCTGGGAGAGAGAGAGGAAGGGAGAGAAAGAGAAACATGGATTGATTGCCTCCTGCATGTGCCCCCACCAGAGATCGAACCCCCAACCTGAGTATGTGTCCTGACTGGGAATACAACCTGCCACCTTCTGTACAAGACAACCAGCAACCAACTGAGGGCTCCAGTGACTAATTTAATGCGAAGTCTGTCTCCAAAATAGGTCCCAAATTGATCCACTTCTCTCCCTCTCCACTGTCACCGCCCTCGTTCTAGCCACAGTCTTCTCACTTGGATTATTTATTCAGTAGCCTCCTAAGTAGTCTCTGTTCTTTCCAGTCTGTTCCCTACACAATAGCTAGAGTGATCCTTTAAATATGCAAATCACAGCATTTACTCTTATCTTAGGAGCATCAGTGGCTTTCTGTCACAGTTAGAATAAAATCCAAACTCCTTGAAAGGCTCCAGAGGTTTCACAGGATCCAGGCCAACCTACCTCACTGACCTGCTGACGGTCTCCAGTATCCCAGGACTCCTCTTTCTTTAGTCTGAGCACTTGCCATTGTCCTGACCTTGGCCTTCTCCCTGGCTCTTCCCGGGACTCTTATCTTTCTCAGTCCCAATGTCATCTCCTCAGAAGAGCTTTCCCTGGCCACACAGTTTATAGTAGCCTTTGTCCCCCACCCCCACCCCCCGTTATTTTCTATTTCCTCATCTGCTTTTTTTCTTCCATGAAGCTCAACCTCCCTTCCCTCTGGCAACTATCAGTTTGTTTTCTGCACTTGAGTCTGTTTCTGTTTTGTTTTTTATTTTTTTTTATTTTTTTTAATTTTTATTATTTTTTTTAAATCAATCTTTATTGTTCATATTATTACAAAGGTTCCTCATTTCTTCCCCCTCCACCAGGTTCCCACCCCACCCTCTGCCCCCTCCCCATCCCCCATTGTCCTCATCCATAGGTGCACAGTTTATGTTCAGTCTCTTCCTCCCTCCCTTTCCCCGATAGTAAATCCCTTTTCAGATAGTAAATCTGTTACTTAGCATTTTCTCATATCAATAATACCTCCACATGCCCAATGATACACTTCACACAAAAGACATTTTCAAATAGGTCAACCAGCCTCATCCAGGCCCCACCCAAGGCACTCACAGATCAACACCCCAGCGCTATACTAACTCAACACATCCAGATCTAAGCCTTCATCACTTGTTTCAGCAGACCCTCAAGTTCCTGCAAAAGTTTCCAGCCATGTCTGAGAGGCAGCCGTGGGCAGATACAGGCGAGGAGCGAGCTGTTTCGGGCCTGGCTGCTCCGGGCCTGGCCTCTGTTGCTCTGGTTCGTTCCGCAACCAGCTGCTCCGGGTCTGGTCACTGCTGCTCCCGACCTAGTTGCTCTGGACTTGGCTGTTGCTGCTACAGGCCTGGCCGCACCCAACCCGGCTGCTCTGGGCCCGGTTGCTCCGGTCCCGGCCGCTCCGGGCCTGGCCGCTCCGGGCCTGGCCGCTCCCAGCCTGTCAGCCGCTGCTCCGGGCCTGGCCGCACCAGACCCGGCTGCTCCGGGCCTGGCCGCTCCCAGCCTGGCAGCCGCTGCTCCGGGCCTGGCCGCTCCCAGCCTGGCAGCCGCTGCTCCGGGCCTGGCCGCTCCCAGCCTGGCAGCCGCTGCTCCGGGCCTGGCCGCACCCAACCCGGCTGCTCCGGGCCTGGCCGCTCCCAGCCTGGCAGCCACTGCTCCGGGCCTGGCTGCTCCCAGCCTGGCAGCCACTGCTCCGGGCCTGGCCGCACCAGACCCGGCTGCTCCGGGCCTGGCCACTCCCAGCCTGGCAGCCGCTGCTCCGGGCCTGGCCACACCAGACCCGGCTGCTCCGGGCCTGGCCGCTCCCAGCCTGGCAGCCGCTTCTCCGGGCCTGGCCGCACCAGACCCGGCTGCTCCGGGCCTGGCCGCTCCCAGCCTGGCAGTCGCTGCTCTGGGCCTGGCCGCACCCGACCCGGCTGCTCCGGGCCTGGCCGCTCCCAGCCTGGCAGTTCTTGCTCTGGGCCTGGCCGCTCCCAGCCTGGCAGCCGCTGCTCCGGGCCTGGCCGCTCCCAGCCTGGCAGCCGCTGCTCCTGGCCTGGCCACACCAGACCCGGCTGCTCCGGGCCTGGCCGCTCCCAGCCTGGCAGTCGCTGCTCTGGGCCTGGCCGCACCCGACCCGGCTGCTCCGGGCCTGGCCGCTCCCAGCCTGGCAGTTCTTGCTCTGGGCCTGGCCGCTCCCAGCCTGGCAGCCGCTGCTCCTGGCCTGGCCACACCAGACCCGGCTGCTCCGGGCCTGGCCGCTCCCAGCCTGGCAGTCGCTGCTCTGGGCCTGGCCGCACCCGACCCGGCTGCTCCGGGCCTGGCCGCTCCCAGCCTGGCAGTTCTTGCTCCGGGCCTGGCTGCTCCCAGCCTGGCAGCTGCTGCTCCGGGCCTGGCCGCTCCTAGCCTGGCAGCCGCTGCTCCAGGCCTGGCCACACCAGACCCAGCTGCTCCGGGCCTGGCCGCTCCCAGCCTGGCAGCCGCTGCTCCGGGCCTGGCCGCACCTGACCCGGCTGCTCCGAGCCTGGCCGCTCCCAACCTGGATGCTCCGTGCTTGGCTACTGCTGTTCTGGGCCTGGCTGCTCCCAACCCGGCTGCTCTGGGCCCGGCTTCTCCGGGCCCAGCCACTCCGTGTCTGGGTGTTCCTGGACTGGCCACCCTGGGCTTGGCTGCCTCTGCCTCAGGCCTGGCTGCCACTGCCCCAGGTCTGGCTGCTCCAGTGCTGGCCGTTGATGCTCTTGTTCTGGCTGCTGCTGCTCTGGGGCCTGGCCACTGCTGCTCCGGGCCCAGCTGCCACTGCCTTGTGCCTGGCCACTCTAGGCCTGGTCGCCGCTGTTCCAACATTCTGTCCCTTTTTTCTCTCTTTTTTTTTTCTTTTAAAAAAAAAAAAAAACAAAAACGCATTTATGTTGTAATTTTGGCTGGTGCGTTGAGTTCTGACTTAGTCTTTGATTTTTCAAGATCTTCTTTGTATTCTTTCTTAAGTAATTTTACTATCATTTGCTCTCACTTGATTTCTTCACATTGAGAACTTCTTTGGTTTCTTCCTCCTTGTCCTGGGAGCTCAGCAGGTTGGCCTGTGGCACCCCTTTGTTCTCTGCGGGCTCCCACGCTGCTCCAGCCTGTTGCCGGGGTCGGCGCCACCCAGGAAGCAGCCCCCGTCCTTGGCTCCGTTGCCCGCGCTCAGCAGTCGAAGGCTCAGGGGCACCCCCCCCCTGGGGGCCCCGTCGCCTGGCTCCTTGCTGGCGCCCGTCTGGCCGGTGTCCGGCAGGGGCTCCTGCTCCACGTCGCGTTCCTCCAGTCTGGAGCTTTCTTTCTCCCTCCCTCTAGGGGAGTCCAGGATCAGAGTCAACAGACTGTCCTCTGCGCACAGTGTGCGCGACTCCGGGGGCTCGGCCTTTCGCCACGCTCCCAGGACTCCACCTCACAGCTTTGTCTCCCCCTGCCCAAGCCTGGGTCCCCAGGGACTGGCCCAGACCTGGAGTTCGGGGCGGTCTGGACTGAGGCTCAGAGCCGCCGCCAGAGGCTTTGTTTCTTCCGGCTAGGGTAATCCAGCATCAGAGTCAACATTCAGTCCTCTGCGCGCCATGTGCGCGCGACTCCGGGGGCCCCGCCTTTCGCCGTCCCCCGGGATTGTCTCCCCCTGCCGGAGCCTGGGTCCCCAGGGTCTGGCCCATAACTTGGGGCTCAGCGCTGCCGGTTCGGGGGTTCAGCCCAGGCTGGGGGTTCTATTTCCTTCCTGCTAGGGAACGCCAGGCAGCACCCAGCCCTCTCCTCCTCTCCAGCTGCGACCTCTCCGCACGCGCGTACGTGCGAGCGCGCCGCATGTCTCCGTACCTTAGGCTTTTTTTCAGCTCCTCTGATTTTCCTTCTGGTTTTCTCCCTCCTTCCTATTGTAGAGTTTTCAATCAGTCGACTACCTGTAGCTCTGGGCAATGTCCACTCTACATTTTAGTTGTATTCCATTGAAATTGTTGTGAGCTGCTGCGGCTAGGTGTATACCCGAGCAGCCATCTTGGATCCTCTTTTCTTTCCTCTCATTTTTAATGTTTCTAGTTCTCTCTCCCTCTCTCTTCCTCTATGAAATCAATAAAAGTATATTAAAAACATATATTATATATACAGAAAGTCCTGGCAGCTATCCTCACCTACACATACCATGATTCTATTTCAGAGTCTAATCAAATCACAAAACGTAACATGTCTAAAACTGAACTCCTCATCTCCCTGCTACCACCATCATGAAAGTTGCTCCAGCCCCTGTTTTGTTTTTTAGATTGGTAGTTACAAAATAGTCTCAGGGATGTAAAGTTCAGCACAGAGAATATAATCTATATCATAAAAGGCCTTGGTTGTGAAGCCATAACCAAACATCCGGTCATGGTGCATGGAGCACCTCTCTCTGGCCAGGATTTGCGGCTTGTGTGGCGAGGTGGGCTCGCATGCAGCTGGCGGGGCTTGCACAGGGTTTGCTCGGCAGAGGCAGGGCCCATGGCTGGTGAAGGGCGGGTCTGGGTCTTGCACAATTTCGTGCGCTGGGTCTCTAGCATTGTAATAACTATGTATGCTGCCGGTTGGGAATTGGAAATACCTGGGGGAACACTATGTAGAGTATATGATTATCTAACCACTATGCTATACACCTGGATACTAATATATAATAATATTAAATGTCAACTGTAATTAATACAATTTTAAAAAGAATGTAAGTTCCTTGAAGGTGGAGAGTTTCCAACTGCATCATGATGCACAGCTCCACGGGCACCATTCATGCTGTGCTCCATGTGAATGAAGGACACTGGCAACTTGCCATCATCTGCCTGTTTCTAGCCGTAACCCCCAGCAACCAGCACAGTGCCTGGCACGTGGCAAATGCTCAATAAGCAAATGCTCAAGAAGGAATGGAAGAATGAAATGTAGTGTGTCTGCAATCCAGTCCATGCTCCCAAGCCCCTGACTGACCCGATCCTGCACACTTTGCCAGTCTCATCCTTTTTAAAAAAAAATATATTTATATATTGGTTTCAGCAAAAAAGGGAGAGGAAGGGAAAGAGAAGCATCAATGATGAGAGAGAATTATTGATCAGCTGCCTCCCTCACACCCCACACGGGGATGGAGCCCACAATCCAGGCATGTACCCTGACTGGGAATCGAACCATGCCCTCCTGATTCCTAGGTCGACGCTCAACTATTGAGCCATGCTGGCCAGGCTGCCAGTCTCATTCTTATTCTATTCTCTCTCTCCCCCTTTGGTTCTCCCTTTTAGTTCCTGTAACTCACAGACTCCCTCCAGCCTCAGGGTCTTTGGAGTGGGTTCCTCTACCTAGACAGCTCTAGTTTCTCTCTAACTCTTTGTCTATCCAATAACCATTATCTTTCCCATATTAGTGGTGGCAGATACTGTTGATACTCTACCCCACAGCTGGTCTAGAGCAGAGGTTCTCAAAGTGTAGTCCCGGAACCAGCAGCATCAACACCACCAGGGAATTTGTCAGAAACGGATTCTCCCACCCCACCCCAGACCTCCTGAATTAGACACTCTGGAGTGGGGTTCTGAAGTCTGCTTTATCAAGTCCTCCAGGTGGTTCTGGCTATTTGAGAACCGTTGGCTTATACTGTCTGCTCAAGCTTCCTATGTCCCTCTGCCTGAGGAACAGGTTGCAAGTGCTGACCTTTTAACACACCTGGAGTGACCCTTCACTGAGAAGGGGGGAGAGGTGAGTAAATGTCCCAACGTTACACCCCTTAGTGAAACATTCCTAAGGGTGTTCCATAAAGTCCTTCAGAGAGTGCCCAGTAGGACTGATGCCCAGTTAACATTAATGGATCTGCTTTTGAGAAACTCCACTTAAGACACAAAAATGCAAATGACCATGTAAATAATGGAAGCTCCGTCTCCAACTGGATCAGTTCACTATGTCTATGCTCCTTTTCACCCTCTCCTCTCTCTCTCTCTCTCTCTCTCTCTCTCTCTCTCTCTCTCTCTCTCTTAAAAAAATAATATTTTTATTGATTTCAGAAGGAAGTGAGGAAGAGAGAGGGAAAGAGAGAAATATCAATGATGAGAGAGACTCATTGATCAGCTGCTTCCTGTGCATCCCCTACTGGGGATCAACCCCACAACCAGGGCATGTCCCCTGACTGGGAATTGAACCATTACCTCTTGGTTCATAGGTTGATGCTCAGCCACTGAGGCACACCCTCTCCTCTAGTATCACAGCACTTTTCAGAGTTTATAATTAGATGTGTGTGCCATTCGTTGGTTAATATATGCCATCCCCACCTTGAGGGAACAGTGTCTGTCCCACCCTTGTTTTAGTGTCAACACCTACCTGTGTCTGGCACAAGACAGACACCCAATAAATGTGTATGGAACAAATGAGAATGAATGAATAGCATCCTTTCCTTCATAACTTGCTGAAGGATTGTCAGAGAAAGTCTCAGGTTGTTGATCTACATTAAACATTTTCCTGTTATGTTTCTTCTAGTCTTCTCCTCTTTCCTAAGTTCACTTTTTAAATTTCATTTCATTTCATGTTATGGCATTCTCCACATAATAGTACCACTTTTCTTTAATTTTGTCTGAGTTTATCTTTTCAAGTGCTTCCTTTCCAACCAATACATTTGTCTTCCTAACCTAACTGTAGACAAGACTCCTTTTGTAACAAGCACAACATTCCTAGACATCAATCCTCCAAACCTGTGAAGGCTTTTCACTGCAGGTTTCCACTGGCCTTCTCACTTCCAAAGGAGGTGAGCACTTGGATACATATGAAATAGTTTTGTTTTTCTGAGATTTAATCAGTCCGCATACATTATTTCTTTGTTTGAGAATATGGGGAAGAGGAGATGTCCCCCTTCTCGGCACCTGTAAGTCTTTGCCCATTTCTGTTGCCGGCCTGCACGCCTCAAGAGAGAAGGCGGTCGTTTTGATGTTCATAGCCCAGATTAGCTGTTGGGACAGTTTTGTCAATAGGCAAGGTCAACATTAAAGTTTGCTTTTAGAGAGAGAGAAGGGAGAGGGAGAGAGATAGAGACATCGATGAGAAAGAAAAACATTGATCAGCTGCCTCCTGCATCCCCCATACTGGGGATCAAGCCCAAAACCACGTGCTCGAATCTAGAATCAACCCAGCCATCTCTTGGTGCATCGGATGATGCTCAACCAACTGAGCCACACCAGCCTGGCTAAACAGCATTTTTTTTTGGTGGTGGATTTACCGCACATGTGGCAGGCTCCACACCTTCCTCCCGTTCATTCTGTGTGGCTTTCACTGACTCAGGCTGCTCTTAGTTGGGGTAAAGAAATAGGATTTGGCCTGGACCTTAAGCAAAAGCCACATTATCCAATCCAGCCAGAGACCCCCTCCCGCTCTGTGGGAACATGCAGTGCTTAGTCAGCTATGAATGAAGTGGAACTTTGCTTTGCGTTTAGTGTTTTCTTTTCATGTGGTTGAGCCCACGGAGTGTAAGGGATGCTGGACAGTGCAGGACCTGGGCATTCCTGGGTCTCCAGATTAGCACACTCAGAACAGAACCTAAACCAGACTTCCAACCTCTAACAAAACTTTGTTTCTTCAGGAATTCTGAGCAGCAGTTTCAGAGCTTATTCCTGAAACTGAGTGTATGGGTTTTGCTTCTTGGCAGAATCTTTAAAATAAATAATAGAAAAGCCCCAGCAAGTCTCCCAGTCCGTCTCCCCCAAACCAAACAGGATCACTTCCTACATTAGGCCAGTCTAATGTCTTAGCTGATTTAATTTTTAATATTTTGGATGACGACTTTCACAATTTCTCTGAGGAGACCGTTTCATAATTTAATATTTATCTCTCAGAGAGGGAGTGTTTCTGGTAATCAACCTAAATTTTTAAATTTCATCTTGTTCTCTTGGAGATGACATATTTCCTCTTCGTGGAAAGTTAAAAATTACAAATATATTATTAGTATACCAACAATTTCCCAGGAGACAATGTATTTCTTTAGTGTGTTTTTTTTTTTTTAAAAAAAAGAATATCCCTAATCATTTGTTTTTATTGTTTTTCTGAACACCTATCATTTTTTTCTACCTTATCATTTTTTTCTACCTTCTTATTATCTATATGATAATAAAAGGATAGAAAATCCTTTTCTTCTCATTCTTTTCTTGTCTATTTTTATAGTGACTTTTTGTGGTAAAATATAAATAACATAAAATTCATTATTTTAACCATCCTTAAGTGTACAATTTAGTAGCATTAAATTAAGCACATTCACCTTGTACAACCACTTTCACCATCCATCCATCTATCATCCATCCATCCATTTTCATTATTCCAAACTAAAACTCTATATCTATTATACACTAAATTCCTATTCCCTCTAACCCTAGTCCCTGACAACCAGTATTTTACTTTCTGTCTCTATGAATTTGACTATTCTAGGTACTTTATATAAGTTCATTCTTGTTTTTTGTTTTTGTTTTTTTTAAAGGAACTACCAACTCTGAACTCTAACTTGCTGTGATTTTAAATGATGACAAACATAATAATAACCTTCTTGCAGCTGTATTAGTTCAGGGTGTAATTTAAATACTAGCATCCTGGCCCCCTGTCAATCAGATCAGACTCAGCCCATTCAGAGGGGTTGATTGATTACAGAAGAGTAGAGCCTGACCAGTATCACAGCTCCCATCAGTCAGGCTTCCTACCATGGGGCAGAAAGATGAGGGGGAAGGGGGAATAAGGGAGTTGCTGTGGAAATTAAATATATTTATCTATACATTATAAATATTAATAGACTAGAGCCTGGTGCATGAAAAAATCCACGGGGGGGAGGGACCCCTAAGCCCAGCCTGCACCCTCTCCAATCCTGGATCCCTTGGGGGATGTCTGACTGCCGGTTTAGACCCAATCCTGGGGATAAGGTCTAAACCAGCAGTCAGATATCCCTCTCACAATCCAGTGACTCCTAACTGCTCACCTGCCTGCCTGCCTGATCACCCCTAACTGCACCTCCCCACCAGCCTGGTTGTCCCTTACCGCCCCCCCTGTTGGCCTGGTCACCCCCAGTCGCCCCCCTCTGCAGGCCTGGTCACCCCTAACTGCCCCCCACCCCCACCTGCCTGGTCACCCCATGAAGCCTGCTATTCAGTCGTTTGGTCGTTCCTCACTAACCCCCCTGCCAGTCTTGTAGCCCTGCGCAGCCTGCCGTTTGGTCATCCCTCTGGTTGTTTTGGTTGTGATGGCCCCTGGATTTTTATATATTAGGATAGTACTTTGCCCTAGCCAGTTTGGCTCGGTGGATAGAGTGCCAGCCTGTGGACTGCAGGGTCTTTGATTCCTATCAAGGGCACCCTTGGTGGCAGGCTCCTCCCCAGCCCAGGCCAGGGTGCATGCAGGAGGCAACCAATCAACATGTTTCTCTCACATAAACATTTCTCTCTATCTTTCCCTCTTATCCAAGCTTTCTAAAAAATCAGTGGGAGCCAAAACCGGTTTGGGTCAGTGGATAGAGCATCGGCCTGAGGACTGAAAGGTCCCAGGTACATTGGTTGTGGGCACATTCCTGGTAGGGGGTGTGCAGGAGGCAGCTGGTCGATGTTTCTCTCTCATCGATGTTTCTAACTCTCTATCCCTCTCCCTTCCTCTCTGTAAAAAAATCAATAAAATATATTTTAAAAAATCAATGGAAAAAAACATATATATATATATATATATATATATATATATAAAATCAGGTGAGGATTAAAAAGAAAAAAAGTACATTATTTTTATATTTACTATTATGTATTATATAATTATAAAATACATTATAATAAATCTGTTATATAATAATGAATATAATGTATTAAACCATATTAAAATAAATTATGTTAATAAATATAATTAAAATATTAATATAAATATACTAGGGGCCTGGTGCACAAAATTTGTGCACAGAGCATGTCCCTTCAGCCCAGCCTGCACCCTCTCCAACCTGGGACCCCTGGCTCCTAACTGCTCACCTGCCTGCCAGCCTGATTGCCCCTAAACGCCCCTTTTGCTGGCCTGGTTACCCCCAACTGCCTCCCTTGCTGCATAGTCGCCCCCAACTGCCTCCCCGCTCACTGACCTGGTTGCCCCCAGCTACCCCTGCTGCTGGCCTGGTCACCCCATGCAGCCTGTTAGGTCATCCATTTGGTTGTGATGGTCACTTAGGTTTATACACACACACACTCACACACACACAGACACACACACACAGATAGATAGATAGATAGATAGATAGATAGATAGATAGATAGATAGATAATAGTAATGCATTCACTATATTAAGTAAATGAATACTGACAAAGCACTTGAAAGAGAGCTAGGCGAGTAGTATTGATACATGTTGGATATTCTTTTTAAAAAAATATATTTTAAGATTTTTTACAGAGAGGAAGGGAGAGAGATAGAGAGTTAGAAACATCAATGAGAGAGAGTCATCGATTAGCTGCCTCTTGCATACCCCCTACTGGGGATGTGCCTGTAACCAAGGTAGATGGCCTTGACTGGAATCGAACCCGGGACCCTTCAGTCCGCAGGCTGATGCTCTATTCACTGAGCCAAACCAGTTTTGGGTGGATATTCTTTTTTATTTTGTATCTCTAATGCATAACTCTGTAGATGTCTAGTTTATTCACTCATTCATTCAGCCTTAAATCAAAGAACTTATTGAATTGTTAGAGGCATATTGCTTCTTACCCACTCCTCTGGTTTCTATGAGAAAGAATTTCCCCCAAACACTTGGCCTCTTGCCACACTCCTTATTCTGCCCCATGGAGATGGAGTGGGTTACCTGTCTGGTGAGTCTGGGAAAGCTCTTAAGGATGGGGAGTGGGGGGTGGAGAGTGGAGGGTGGTGTGGTAGGGCATAGCCTGGATACCTTTCTCCTCTCTTCTCTTGAACACATATTCTATTCTTCCTCTAGCAGGTGAATTCTCTGAAGGGCTTGTCCCATGGGCACGGGCATGGAGTGTCCCAGCATAGCAGAGACTAGGTAAATGGGGTCTGTGCTGGGGATACGAATGTTATTGCACACCTAAGCCTCATTTTTCAATAACTCTATTGGTCATAACACTGATATTTTGATCTCCATCTGATTGTTTCCTCAATGTCTCATCTCTTAACTGTCCTTAAACCCAGGCAGGAAAAAGGTAAGTCTTACTTATGAATCCCCACTTCTAAACCCAGCATCATTTAACAGGTAGTTTTGTGATGTCAGGGAAGAGACAGTCAAAATCTAAAACATGAATTAGAGTAAACTCTAAGAAGATATGACAAAGACTTCCAGGTTGAAGAACAAGGGCCCTATGATGGGGGTCATGAGAGTCTGAAAGAAGGCTGGGTGGCTGGATGGCGAGAATGAAGGGGATTATGGATCAAATGAGGGCTGACACAGGTAGGCAGGGCCAGATTTATCCTAAGACCAGCAGACATGCCATTGGAGACCTCTGCATTTTGAAGTATCTCTTTGGCTGCTCTGTGGAAAGCGGAGGTAGCAGACCAAAACGGATATGGGTAGACCAGCAGGAGTCAAATCCAGAAAATGTACGATCTCTGTGTGGGTTGAAGCAATGAGAGTATGGCGAAAGTATGAATGATATGTAGGAGGCAAACATAAAGACTTGGTGATGGATTGGATGTGGGCAATAAAAGAGATGGAAATGTCCACATCCTGGGTTTCCAGCTTGCATACCTGAATGAGCTGGAGGCACCATTCACTGGCATCCAGAGCAAGGAAAGATCAGATTTTGAGAGACACAGCGTGAGTTCAGTTTTAACATGTTTCGTTTGTGATGCCTTTGGAACATCCAAGTGACAGTGTTAAGAAGGCATTGGGTATATGGATCTGGGGTGCAGAGGAGAGAGCAGGGCTGAAACGATGCATTTGTGAGTCACTGTGCAATAGATACATTCTCTCTATATAGCAATTAAAGTTATATATACGTACATAGATTCAATTGATTTCTTTATTCCCTTCCTTGCTCCTTCACCCCCCCCCTCTCTAAAGTAATCTCTATATAATTAAATTAAAAATTTATGTAGCAATTAAAGACTAGGATGTGGTGAAATTGACTAAGGAAGAAAGTATAGATAGATGGGAAAGAGCAAGTGGCCCAAGACTGAACCATGGAGTTCGACTAGTAGAGGTCAAATGGAGGAGGAGCAACCCCCAAACAGACCGAGAGGAAGCAGGCAGAGAGGTGGGAAGGAAAGCGGGAGAGTGTGGGAGCCAAGTGTTCAAAGAGAATGCATATTGCACTGAATCGAAGGTCTAACCCATGACTGTGCGTCCTTATTCTAATTTTTATCCCTTTTTGCTCACTACCTGCACTGGAAATACTTTGCCTCCCATTCTGTGTGCTCAGTGCTCACTAAATGTCATTTTACTTATTCATTTAGCATCGTCTCCTCTACTTTGGAGAGATGGACCCTAAGGCTCATGGGCAGGGTTTCTTAGGGGCAAATGTCAGATGAAAAACAAGCAAGCTACACAGCTCTGGAAACCCACAGTCTGCACCAAACAAGGAGGCAGGAGTGGGGACAGAAAATGGTTGCAACTATTTGGTTTTGCATTGAAGAGTTTGAACTTTATGAGCTAATGCTGCTCCAAATGCTCTAATCATTGCAATGCTTGAGTCCCGCCCCCTGCATAGATCCCTACCAACAGTTCATGGCCAGAGCAGCAGGGAGTCATCACTGGGGGGAAGACAGGTAACAGGGAGGCAGTGTTACGGGTGACAGAGGCCTGGAGTGAGAGGGCAGGTGGAATGACACTCATCTCTTCTCAATTTGTCTGGGTAACACTTGCTAGGAAGATGAGTGAGAGCCGGGCCTAGCCCTCCTTTCTTTCTTTTGTTCATTTTTGGCCCAAGGCTTTTTTGGTTATAGGGTGTGGTAAAAGCACCAGCCATCAGCACTCTCTTCTGTATGTATTTGTAGTCATTAAAACAAGAATTGTGGAAATAGGTGTACAGCCGAAACCAGTTTGGCTCAATGGATAGAGCGTCAGCCCGTAGACTGAAAGGTTCGATTCCGGTCAAGGGCATGTACCTTGGTTGCAGGCACATCCCCAGTAGGGGGTGTGCAAGAGGCAGCTGATCCATGATTCTCTCTCATCGATGTTTCTCTCTATCCCTCTCTCTTCCTCTCTGTAAAAAAATCAATAAAATATATTTAAAAATAAAAATAAAAATAGGTGTACAAGTAGTCATACGATTCCTGAGAGCTGGAACTTTGTTTTGGTCACTGTTACAACCACAATACCTGGTGCAGAATAGGGGCTTAATAAATATGTGTTCCATGAATGAATGAATGAATGAATGGGGAGATCATCTTTACTAGTTATACAATCAGGGAACTATACTATCATCTGAAGCAGAGCCACTGAAATTGGCCCCTGCCAGGGACACAAATACGAAATGTCATGAAGGGCTTGTTAACGCCGGCTGGATCCTCTCCCTGCTGCCTCCTGTTTGGCCGAGCTGTTCAAATGTCAGAGCCTGATTAACTCCTCCATCCTTGTCACGCCAGCTCATGAGAAGACAGGACATCAAACCACAGAAAGGGAAGAACCAGTACAAGCTTTGTACTCGGCAGAGGCTCAGCAAACATTTTTGACTCGCTGATGAGCATTCGAACACTATCAATGCATTCAAAGCCACGGGCCCGATGTTCGGCCTTCTGGGATACATCATGAATTAGTTAAGGTCGCCATGGTGCTGCTCTGCTCGTGGCAGCGCCGGAGGACGGAGACATTCCTGAAAACTGGAAAAAGGCCAACTTCGTGTCTTGTTGCATGAAGGATGAAAGAGATGACCTTGAAAAGTATTAAGCTTGCAGCAATACCTTGAAAAGGAGTGCAATAAATCAGCAAAATGTTAATTTAGAAATGTTGAGGAGGGAACAAAGCGTAAGGCACAGTTTTCTAATAAATGATCCTTGTCTGACTCATCTAATTTCCTTCTAGGCAGACAGTTAACTCTGGTTGAAGGGCAGAGAGCAATAAATTAAGCCATTTTTTTAACCTTCCAAAATTTTTCATTTTTGTCTTGTATAACAATTTAAAATGAGAAAAACATATTCTAGGCAGATATATTGGTAGCAGGATTAAACTCTAAGAAGGAGCATTGTCAACAGTATAATAAATGTGCTTCAAAGGGATTTCCAAGGGATCATGTAGATACCAGTTCTACATTCATTTATGAAAGACATATTTATTGGACACTTACTAGTGCTGGGGATACAATACTGAACAGAGCAGATGAAAATCCTTACCTCATTGAGCTTACAATCTAGAGGTAGAAGAGAAGATATACATATGGCATATGAGGTAACATTAAGAGTTAAGAAAATAAATATATCAGGAAGGGGGATAAAAGGTATGCAGTGAGGAGTTACAATTTTAGATAGGATGGCTATTGGAAGGCTTTATAGAAGGTGATATTTGTGCAAAAAAACTAAGGTGAGAGAAACAGTTATGTAAATACTTGGAAAGAGCATTTCAGATATGAAAAGAGCATGTGCTAAGGCCCTGAGGCAGAAACATTTGATATTTTGCATGGCTTTTTCAGTGGAGTGAGCAGGAGCTGAGGTCAGAGAGGGAGCAGGGGCCAGATCAGGACAATGTACTGTTTTCAGCAATGACTACTGTCTGTTCTGTGCTGGGTAGCTCACTGGGGAGAATATTCCATTATGGAAGTCTATGTAGGAGGCAGAATACCTGAGACCCAAGCTTTGAAGAGGAAAGAACTCTTTCTCCACTTCCTACTTAAAGAGAGAGCCAATACATGTTGACAATTGTATATGTATCAAGACATGGACTACAAGGGAAAGAATCAAAACCTCAGGCACAGGCACAGTAGCACTGAGAGCCCCATGTTTGCGTGTCCTGCCCAGTGTCCTTGTGGTGTTATCATGAATGTGTCTTCCCACCTAGCTTTCCGTAGCTTCCGCCTCTGCCCTGAGGCTAGTTCTCAAACCTTCCTTTTTTTTTTGTAAACTACTTGATAAACTGAATCACTTCTTATACTTTGGAACTGAAAATACTGAATGATACTCATGGAACTCTGGATTATAATTCAACACATGCTTTATCAGCTAATGTGCTGATTCGTATAAAGAAGGCAGACATGCAGAGAGAAAAGTAATACCAGATTTATTACAAAAGCTCAGGACTGGGATTTATAGGGGATCACCAGCTAACAGAAAGCAGGGCTATCTAGTGTGGTAGCTCATATTCCCAAAGACGGCTGCAGTGGTACCTCCTATCCCACATGCTTTTTTGCTTTGTGATCTTGCCACTCCCCCGTGTATGCATCCATGATAACACCACGGAGGTGATGTTTCCTCTCCATTGGAATCTGCACTGGCTTTGTGACCTGTTCTGCCCAATAGAATGTGTCAGAGATGATGTGTAATTTCCAAGGCTGGGTCGCCATGTTGGAGGAAGTCCCATCACTTGGTTGGAAAGAGACCAGAGGAGAGACACTCCAGTCTAGGCCAAACTCACAGCAAAATACAACCCCATGAGTGAGCCTAGCCAATGTCCTATGAAGCAAAAGGACTATAGAGTTGATTCCAGCCCCAATCATGATTAAATAAACTGGCTATGATGTTAACCCCTAAATTTTTGAGCTGTTTATTACACAGTAATGGATCGCTAAAACATGAAAACATTGTCACATTACAAAATTGTAAGAAAGCACTTAATTGCATGAGATTTAAGTCACGAAATTTACAAAGACAGAGCTGTGTGTGTGTGTGTGTGTGTGTGTGTGTGTGTGTGTGTGTGTTGGGAGAAGGTAAAGGAGATGTCTTGGAAAATTGAAGGAAGAGAATGGAAGAAAACGGGAAGCAGTCAACAGGAAGGGCTCACCTTTATCTCAGGACCATATGTGAACTTATTAAACTGAACTATGCTCAATGATTGATCATGCAACAAGCATCCAACAACCACTCCATCCTTCAGTGTAGAAATTGGTTGGAACATGATTTTACCAGTTCTGCTCTGTGATGTATCCCAAGCGACTGGAACTGGGCCTGCCTTATGTAAGCCTCACTGAAAACCTGTGGCAGGAAATAAACAAACATGGAAACCACAATATGATTCAATTTTTTTTACTTATTAAATATCAGAAATGTAATAGAGTGGTTCATTCAATTTAAGGTTTACAAACTGATGACCGGTGAGATGATAGGAATGGAGAGAGTTAAATTGGAGAGAGTTCCAGAAATTCATAAAATAGATATAATACCATTACCAGAAACTCAAAAAGAGTTAGGAAGGCTAAAAGCTCCGAATAAAGCCAAGGGATCGTAAAAACTATTTATAAACTTTGATTCTTCAGCGAGTTAGTTTCTTCTCATTTAGACTTCTAATTTTATACTTCATTCTGTTCCTTTTTTCCTTCCTTCTTTCCTTCCTTCCTTCCTTCCTTCCTTCCTTCCTTCCTTCCTTCCTTCCTTTCCTTCCTTCCTTCTTTCCTTTTAATTGATTTTAGAGAGAGAGGAAGGGAAAAAGAGAGAAAGAAATATGGATATGAGAGTGATCAGTTGCTTCCCACAGGCATCCTGACCAGGAATCAAACCCAAGACCTTTCGGTGTATGGGAGGGTGCTCCAACCAACTGAGCAACGCCAGCCGGGGCTGGATTTATTTTCTTAAATCAGAGCGAGATTTCCAACTGGAAAGGATAAAATAAACAAGTAAAGAGATACATGAGAGCATCTCTCTGCTGCAAATTGCTTTAGCTCTCCAGGCCCGCCAACAAGGTTTGGCAGTGGCCTCCACGAGCGTCCTTAATTGATTCTGCTTCCGCAGGCCCAGCTTTCCTGCCGGGAGGTGCATCTGGTCTTACAGGTTTGGTTGTGAGCTCAGACATCGTTTAGACTGAGCAGCTTCTCAAGACCCCTTTTGTCCCTCGCTTTGAGGAAATGAGCCTTTACAAGCTTTTAGTCAATTCTAGTCGTGTTTTATTGGTCCTTTCCAACCGGTCAGGGCCCTCCAGCAGATGTAGCATGTACCATGCCTGAGGGTTCTCCTCGCTAGGCAACCCTGCCAAGCAGCTGCGTAGACGGGGCCAGCTGGATGCCATTCTCCTGTAGCCAAATGGAACACCAGCCTCTATAGCAGCAAGTACGTGCAGGATAAATATACAGAACCCCACATGTGTCTGGTCTGTACTGGGGAGCAGACAGGGCCCCCCCGGCTGATTTCTCTGACTCTGAAATGAGCAGGATCCTGACACTGATGCACAATACTTTCCTCAAAAGGCTCGGGGGGGGGGGGGGGGGTCTGCATGTGGATACACATGTTGACTCCTCCCCGCTTTGTAAGCCTCTGCGGATTACAATGCATTAGCATCCCAAAGACTATGAAAAGTATGACTGATCATCACAAGTACCACTATGATTGCACTTTTTCCCAAGGGGAATCTGGGAATGCTGCTCCATTCAAATGACCTTGGCAGAAACTGCAAAGCTTACACAGAGGCTGCCTGCTCCATTGAATGAACTCATACTCTGCTATATCATCCAACAGCCTTATGGAGAAATGCCCAGAAATGAACTCATAAAGTTAAGTAACTTTTTCAGATCATTGATCCATGGTCTAACCTTAATTTAGCCTTTAGTAAATGTCATGTGTTGATTGGCTTTCTGATGACACATTTTAAAAAATAAAGTATAAAGTTGAAATGTTAAAAGAATCACACATTGAATTCTACGGCATGATAGCAAGAGTAAGTGTGCGTCATTTGTAAGCATTATTTGCAAAAAAGATTAGCAGCGACTCAAATGTCTCTCAATAAAGGTTTGGTTAAAGAAATGGTGATGCACCCACAGACTGGAATACTATGCAGCTGTACAAAAGAATGAGGAAGCAAGTTAAAATCAACACAGGCAAAGGAAGATTTCCAGAACATGTTAACATAAAAAAACATATATAAAACATGATATAAAAATATATATCAAAGTTACAAAAAGTATGTCATGCTATGGTAGAGAAAGGAGAAACATGAGAATGTATGTTTGCAATGTACTTTTAGGTGCAGGAACAATTCTGGAACTAAGTATATGTTAAGAAAAGTGGTTACGCTGAAACCAGTTTGGCTCAATGGATAGAGCATCAGCCTGTGGACTGAAAGATCCTGGGTTCAATTCCAGTCACGGGCATGAACCTTGGTTGCAGGCACATCCCCAGTAGGGGGTGTGCAAGAGGCAGCTGATTGATGATTCTTTCTCATCAATGTTTCTATCTCTCTATCCCTCTCTCTTCTTCTCTGTAGAAAAATCAATAAAATATATTAAAAAGAAAAAAAGAAAAAAGAAGAGTGGTTACATATGGAGTGTCAGAATCTGGTTACTAGAGACATGGGCTGGAGTAGAGGAAAGATTTCACGATGGTACTTCTTATAGGTTTTGGTTTTGACCCATGAACATGTGTTACCTATACAAAAAACTAAATTTAAAAAAGATTAAATATTTATAATAGTAGAACGTCAGCAATTCAGGTGCTCCTTGTTGGGAATTTGTGGTGAGATGGACGTGGGAGAGGCTGGGGTGATGAGTGACCTTTCACTTCACGGGGATGGAGGGACAGCTCCAGCTCCCAGAGGAGTGATGCGAAGGGAAGAGGGATGTGCTCCCATCTCCACCGGCTTTATCCAGGGGGCGGGTGTGTGACGTGCAGAAGCAGAGTCAGGCTTCTCTTGGCTTACAGGGGGCCAGGGGCGGCAATGGTAGTGCCAGAGAGGAGAGGGAGACCCGATTAGAGAGGGCCTTGTACGCCAGGCTCAGGACTTGAATTGTGACCTAAAGGCTAAGGTGGGACGTGCATGTCAGGCTTGGGTTGCAGAGGGAGGTGAACCTGGAGGTGCCAAGAAGTTCAAGGTACCACTGAAGAGAGCGCTGTAATACTTTGCCTGTGAGTTATTGCTTGCGATGGTGGTTAATTGCCCTAAAAGGTACCACCTTACTAGGTTGCGGTAAGATGTACAATATTGGCTATTATTATTTTCGAGAGCGAAGACAAAGCAATATTGTCTGGTTCAGATGTTAACAGGAAACAGATGGCACTCTCTGAGCGGGACGATTCCAGGAGGGTTTGTTTACAAAGTGTGGGCGTGGAGTCACTGCAAAGAATGCCGTAATAGCCTGGGTCTCCTAGCAGCCTGGCGGGCAGCACATGCCTAGGCCAGTTATGGACTGAGTGCTTGCATCCTCCCACATTCAGACGTCGAAGCCCGGATCCCAATGTAATGGCCTTCCGGGGTGGGGCCTTTGGGAGGAAGTTAGGGTTAGATGAGGTCGTGCGGGGTCCTCGTGATGGGGTTAGTGCCCTTCTGAGAAGGGAGCAGAGCACACACACTCTCCCGTCTATTCCCGCCCCCTTTCACCTTCCCCTGTCCCCTGACATGTGAGGACATGGCAAGGCAGGCATCTGCCTGCCAGGAAGAGGGCTCTCACCAGAACCCAGCCATGCTGACACCCAGAACTTGGACTGCCCAGCCTCCAGAAGGGTGGTACATTTCTGTTAAGCCAGCCTGTCGATGGTGTTTAGCTCTCGCAGCTTGAGCTGACTAAGCTGGGCTGATGAGACAAGGCCCCCAGGGAATTGCTACGTGAACCCGGGAGTGAGGCCGTCATGTAACACAGATTGAGAGGGGCAGTGACTTTCTGTGGGAACCTCACAGGGAGTGAACCAGCACCAGAAATATCCTGACCCTTCTTCCCCTCCCTTCCCCTTATCTCCCAGGCATTCCTCGGGCTAAGAGGCCCAGAATGTAGGTCAGCCTGCAGGGGTTGAAAGCAGGGTCCGGAGGTTGAAGCGTGGGTCTGAGGGGGGCAGATGATAGACGCCCTGCACCAACGCTGTAATTAAACTCCCCTCAACTCATCCTTTCTTGTGTGTCTCCTCCTTCCTCCATAAAAGTAAAAGAGAAGAATTTTGCTAGGAAAGTAGGAGTTAAAAAAAGACTTACTAGTGAAACAAATTGACCCTAAAATGTAAACTAGCTCAAGAACCTTAGACTTTATTTCTTGTTTGCATCACTAGGTAAACTCTACGGGCCAGTGGAGTGGCTCCTGGTGTAGATGTCTGAGCCTCTGGCTCCTGGAGGCTCTGCTGTCTTGTCCTGGTGTCTTCCAAGATTGCCCTGGGGGTCATCTGCATTCCAGCCAGTTGCAAGGGTCAAAGAGCAACAGGGAAGTTTTAATGGGCCAGGCCTGGCAGTGGCATTATCACTTCAGTTCATTCCACTGGCTAGGACTCAGTTGCATGGCTATTCCTATCTGCAAGGGAGGCTGGGACATGTGGTCTAGTCACATGCCCAGAAAGAACAGAACATGGCAAGGAAGCAGTTGGCATTTCTGCCATTGTGAGGAAATAATGTCCTTTAGCAAAACTAGCTTTTTCTAAGTAACAGATTAGATTCTAAATGGTTTTATGATGTTTATGTCCATCTTCTGACAGTGAAAATTGTAAAGTGTAGTGTAGTGTATGAACTAATCACTAAAGACCTGACTTAGCCAAGAATGTTACCTTAAAAAAATAATTTTTATTGATTTCAGAGAGGAACATCAATGATGAGAGAGAATCATTGATCAGCTGTCTCCTGCTTTCCCCACCTGGGGGATCCAGACCACAATTCGGGCAATTGCCCTGACCAGAATCAAACCAGGACCTCCTGATTCATAGGTCAGTGTTCAACCACTGACCCACATCGACAGGGCAAGAATGTTACGTTTTAATTTCAAAATATTTACCCCTTTATTTTACTTTTCTTGCTGGGAAACCCTTCCCTGCTTCTACTTTACATCTCTATTTGTTGGTCTCCATTCTCCCATAACATATGTGAATGAGCCCAATCACGCCTTAGAAGGTTGCTAGGAGCACATCAGGAATAGACACTTCCGAGGACAGAAGTTAATAATGGAAGGGGATCCTGTTTAGCTGGCCTAGTACTCTGCTTATAGTATTGCAAAGTATTCCATCATGGATCTATTAACACAATGGATCATCTCTATGACTTTTACTACATACGCTGTCTTCTCAAAGCTTCCTGGCATTCCTCTGCAGGACAGGCAATCACTGCTTTCATGTGGCCTGCTGTGTGCTATTATTGTGCCCAACCTAGTGAATCATACATATGCAGTTATAAGTCGGCCACATCTTGAGAGCAGATCCCTGTCTTGTGGCTTTTACCCTTAGCCTCTAACACATCACAGGGCACATGCAGGAAATACGTTTAAATGAAAGAAAGAATAAATGATTATTAATGAGTGCAGCTTTATTTTGGGTCTCTGAAGATACTTATTGAATGATATAATAGCCATTAACCTTAAACTTAACATTCATAGATTTACCTGTTTCACCTTTCTATTTGGGGGAAAAAATAACAACAACAAAAAAAAAAAAAGCCTGTGTTCTGAAGTCACTGTTCTCTCTCTTTCTCCCTCCCTCCCTCCCTCCCTCCCTCCCTCCCTCCCTCCCTCCCTCCTTCCCTCCCTCCCTCATTAGAATGTAGCTGGCCAGGTAGCTCAGTTGGTGATTAGAGCATCATCCCAATACACCAAGGTTGTGGGTTTGATCCCTGGTCAGGTCACATACAAGAAGTAACCAGTGAGTGCATGGATAGGTGGAACAACAAATCAATGTTTCTCTCATGCTCTCTCCCTTCCACTTTCTCTCTCAAATCAATAAATAAGATAATTTTAAAAAAATGAATCTAGCCCTAGGTGGGTTTGCTCAGTGGATAGAGCGTTGGCCTGTGGACTGAAGGGTCCGGGTTTGATTCTGGTCAAGGGCACATGCTTGGGTTGTGGGCTTGATCTCTAGTAGGGGGCATGCAGGAGGCAGGGAATCAATGATTCTCTCTCATCATTGATGCCTCTCTCTCTCTCCCTCTCTTCTCCTCTCCTCTCTGATATCAATAAAAAAAAAATATTTAAAAAAAATGAATCTAGCTGTAACAACCATTCTGGCATGCCCTCACTTTTATTCAACCATATTCAGGAAGGTGCCAACATAGTCTAACAATCCAAAGTTATAACAAAGACATTAAATAAGTAGAGGAAGACAAATTTGACTTGCAAACATTTTAGGCAGTATAAACAAAACAAGGCACCAAATCTCACAACTGTTTGCCAAGCTGTTATCAATAATATCATTGTAGTTTTTAAAAACATATTTTAAATTGAGGTATGATTGACTTACAAAAAAAACCAAAACCCATACATATTCAATGTCTACATCTTGATGAGCTTGAAGACAAGTAGACACTTATGAAAATGTCATAAACAATGCCATAAACTTAACCATTGCCTCCAAGTGTCCCCCTCCCCCCCTTTTTTTTTGTAATAAGAACATACTATAAAGGGATAATATGCAAATTGACCATCATTCCAAGATGACCGCCCCCGTGTGGATACAAGATGGCCACCACAAGATGGCCAGCAGGGGAGGACAGTTGGGGGGGGGGACCATGCCTGCAGGGGAGGGCAGTTAGGAGTGACCAGGATGGCAAGGGAGGGCAGTTAGGGGCAACCAGGCCAGCAGGGGAACAGTTAGGCATTGATCAGGCTGGCAGGGGAGTGGTTTATGGGGTGATCAGGCTGGCAGGCAGAAACAGTTAGGGGCAATCAAGAAGGCAGGCATGCGAGTGGTTGGGAGCCCGCAGTTCTGGATTGTGAGAGGGATGTCCGGTGGGATTGGGCCTAAACGGGCAGTCGGACATCCCTCAAGGGGTCCCAGATTGGAGAGGGTGCAGGCTCAGCTGAGGGACATTCCCCCCCCGCCCCCCCCAGCACAAATTTGGTGCATTGGGCCTCTAGTTTAACATAAGATCTATTCTCTTAACAGGTTTTGAAATATATAGCACAAACTTGTTAACTTCCCTTAGAATCAATGACGAGGGCTTATGCATCTTGTATAACCATGTACCCCTTTGACCAACGACCTCCCCCAGGTCCCTCCCCCCGGCCCCTAGTAACAACCACTCTACTCTGCTTCTATCACTGCTCTTCATATACACAAATTAATAGTTTGACAGATGTTTGATTTTGGTTAAAAAATTTTTGGCTGAAAGATTTAAATTTAAATTTGTGTAACTCTGTGGGAGCTACGACACGGTTTAGAAAAGCAATAGGAATGCCATGTTATCTTTTTCTTTTTCTTTTTTTTTTTTTTTTCTAAAATATATTTTATTGATTTTTTTACAGAGAGGAAGGAAGAGAGATAGAGAGTCAGAAACATCAATGAGAGAGTCATCGATCAGCTGCCTCTTGCACACCCCCCACTGGGGACATGCCCGCAACCAAGGTACATGCCCTTGACCGGAATCGAACCCGGGGCCCTTCAGTCCCCAAGCCGATGCTCTATCCATTGAGCCAAACCGGTCCCGACATCTTTTTCTTTGTTGTGTGTTTGCATAGGTTTAAGAAAAGACACAGGAAAACATTCTAATAGCACAAGAGGGAACATACTTCAAAATGTCTCCCTCCCACCTCTGCTCCTCCATTCTAGAATGTAGAGAGGATTATAAATAGATATCAGAAAGTTGTTCTTAAAAAGTTACACATATACTGAGCAATTTTAATTGTTATTTGGCATGTAGGGTCATGAAAAATGATCTGAGCCACTCATTTTTAAGAAGTCATGGAGCTGATCCTTCTTAATCAATTAGAATCCAAGGCCCCAGGGACGGGCCTCAGAGAAGCGCTTCAATCCTGTACTCCTTTCCTCGGCCCGCCTAACAAATGACCACACGCAGGGGTGGCTTGAAACAACACATATGTTATCTCCAACAATGTGTTCTGGAGGCCAGAAGTCTGACATCAGGGTGCTGACAGGCCGTGCCAGATCCAGGGGAGAATCTTTTCTCTTCCCACTCTGGTTGCCTCATTGCTTGGCTGTAGCCATATAAATAGAAGTTCTGCTTCTGTCTCCACTTGGTCTTCTTTTTTCTATATGTCCCTGTGTTTCAAATCTCCCTCTCCTCTTATACAGGCATCAGTCATTGCATCCAGGGCTCATCCTAAATCCAGGACGAGCTCATCTTAAGATCCTTAGCTGCTTCTGTAAGGACCTTAATTTTCAAGTAAGGTCACATTCACAGGTACTGGGAATTAGGACTTGGACATATCATTTCGGGAGACACAATTCAACCAACTGCAAATCCCCACGTGTAGAGAAGCCACAGGTTCCTTCCTGGCCTGCCACGTGGCACTCAGGATTCCTGCAGACACCCAAGGGGCTGGTGGATGGGTAGCTTGCTCTAGACACCAACCAGGTCTCCATCTGGTAGACACTGAAGACATGAACCCCTACGCTGGCTTCTCTTCCCCCTTCTTCCTCCTCTCCCCTACAAGAATTTATTGAGTTCTTACTATATGCCTGTCATAATTCTAGGGTACTGGGAATTTAACAGTAGGTAGAATGAAATCCTACCTTTACCAAGCTAATATTCTAGTGCAGTGGTCGGCAAACCATGGCTCGCAAGCCACATGTCGCTCTTTGGCCCCTTGAATGTGGCTTTTCCACAAAATACCACGTACAATGGTATTTTGAAACTTTGTGGCCCATGCGCAGAAGTCGGTTTTCTGCCTGAGCGAGTCTGTTTTGAAGAAGTAGCGTTAGAACACTCAAGGGGCCAAAGAGCCACATATGGCTCCCGAGCCTCGGTTTGCCGACCACTGCTCTAGTGGGAAGACAAATTATCAACAAATAAAACCCAGTATGTCAGATGATAGATAAGGGCAAAAACAAAAAACAAAACAAATTAAAAAAAAAAAAAACCCACAAAAAAACAACACCACCACCACCAAAATCAGGAAAGAGATAGAATGATGCTACTTTTTTTTAAAAAAAAATGTTGCCCCCAAAATATATTTTTATTGATTTCAGAGAGAAAGGGAGAGGGAGAGAGAGAGAGAGAGAGAGAGAGAGAGAGAGAGAGAGAGAGAGAGAGAATATCAATGATGAGAGAGAATCGGCTGCCTCCTGCATGACCCTACTGGGGATCAAGCCCACAACCCTGGCGTGTGCTCTGATCAGGAATCAAATCATGACCTTCTGGTTCATAAGTCGATGCTCAAACACTGAGCCATGCTGGTCTGGTAAATGGTGCTGTTTTAGACAAGGTCACAAGAAGCACCTGTGTTGAGCAGAGACCTGAATGAGAGGAGCCAGCCTGTAGTGATCTGGGGCAGAGGGAACAAATACAAAAATCTTGTGATTGTTATAAGAAACACTAGAGGTCCAGTGCACAAAATTGGTGCACTGGTAGGGTCCCTAGCGGGTGCCGACCAGGTACTCCTTCCCTTCCCCTGGCCGCCTGCCACTGTCTCTTGCTGAGGCCTTCCTCCCTTCTCCAGGCTGGCCCCACACCCTGGTCGAACTCCCAGACAACTCCTGGTCAAGGGGAGAATTTGCATACTATGCTTTTGTTAGAGAGGATGTCCATGAATGCTTGCTACTCTTCCAGAGGGGGAGGAAGCTCCTGCTTGCATGTTCTGGAGTGTGGGCTGCATATGGCAAAGCTGATGGAGTTTTACTTCTGAGGTTCAGCTTTAAAAAGATTACAGCTTCCATTCTGGGTGCTCATTCCCTCTCAGATAACTTTCCCTGGGCGAAGCCAGCTGCCAGGAGAGCTGCTTTCTGCTCTACAGAGAGGGCCATGTGGCCAGAAACTAAGGGTGGTGTCTGGCCTGCAGCCAGGGGGGGAAATGAGGTCCTTGATCCAAAAATCCATGAAGACTGGAGGCCTACCAACAGCTTCATGGGAGAGAGGAGGAGGAGGGGGAAGAGAACCTAGAATACTGGGCCCTCCCCCAGCCGAGCCTTCAGATGAGACTAAAGCCATGGCAGAAAGCTGGACCACAACCTCATCAGAGACCTTGACTCAAGACCACCCAGCTAAGTACTCCCAGCTTTCTGAACCTCAAAAACTGTGAGAAATAATAAAATAATACAGCTTTGTTTTTTTAAGCTGTTGAGTGAGTGTTGGGATAATCTGTCGTGCAGCCATATATAATGTACTTAGGCCCTGAGGCTGCAGCTTGCTTACCAGGTTGGAAGAACAGCTAGGGGCTCAACGAGGCAGGAACAAGATGAGCAGGAAGAGTATTTGTTGGTAAGTGACAAGTTCAGAGAGCAAATTGGGGACCAGCTCACAAAGTCCTGTGAGCAACAAGAAAGACCCTGGGCCCTGGCTGGTGTCCTCAGTGGTTAGAGCACCAGCCAGTGAGAGTCTTGGGTTCGATTTCTGGTCAAGAGCATGTACCTTGGTTGCAGGTTCATTCTCTGCCATGAGCCAATATGTGTACAGGAGGCAACCAGTTATGTGTCTCTATCACATCGATGTTCCTCTCTCTCTCTCTCAAACCCCCTCCCCCCCTTCCCCTCACTTCTACTCTCTGAAAAGCAATGGAAAAAACATCCTTAGGGGAGATTAACATAAACAAACAAAAAAGAAAGAAAGAAAGAAAGAAAGAAAGAAAGAAAGAAAGAAAGAGAGAAAGAAAGAAAGAAAGAAAGAAAAAAGAAAGACCCTGACCTCTCATCGGAATGAGGGGTGGTTAAAGATAGCAGAGAATTGAGTAGAAGATTGACGTGATAAAAGAACAGACTCCATGGGAGAGCACAGGAGTGTTGAAAGAGGAGAGCAATTGGAAGGCTATTGTCATAGGTAACTGCCTGGCTCAGCAGTGAGAGCTTGGGTTAGACAGTGTTGGTGGTGCTGAGAGGTGACTCCAGATGGGTCCTGCTGGTGGAAAGAGTGACACATTTCTACAGAGACTGGCCTGTATGCGAGAATTAGGATAATTCTATAAGAATTCAGGGGAAAAGATGAAGTCATAAAATTGGTTTCCAAAGCACCTGGCAACTCTCTTCTCTGTCCTTTTGGCTTCTTGTCCTCACACATGAATCTTCACATTGATTTTACTCCCCCACTTCTTCCCCCTGACTATGTTTTCATTAATTTGAGAGAGAGGGAGAGAGGGAGAGAGGGAGAGAGGGAGAGAGGGAGGGAGGGAGAGAGAGAGAGAGAGAGAGAGAGAGAGAGAGAGAGAGAGAGAGAGAGAGAAGAAGAAGAAGAAGAAGAAGAAGAAGAAGAAGAAGAAGAAGAAGAAGAAAAGAAAGAAAGAAAGAAAGAAAGAAAGAAAGAAAGAAAGAAAGAAAGAAAGAAAGAAAGGAAGAAAGGAAGAAAGAAAGGGTGCTTTTTGCCTCCAACAGGGGACTCAACCCACAACCTGGGCATGTGCCCTGACTGGGAATCAAACCAGCCACCTTTTGCTCACAGGATGACCCTCAACCAACTGGGCCAGGCCATTCTTTCCCCCTCTCCACCTACCACAATCTCCTGCTAGTGAAGAAACTATGGGACTTTGTTACCAGTAAGGTATAAATAAGTGCTGAGATAAAAATCAATAGCATTCCTTTACACGAGCAAAATGCAAGTAGAAAATATATAATAGAAAAATAAAGATATTTTCTACAGTAGCAACAAAAAACTATTAACAAAGGATGGATTAGAGCTGTATAAGAAGAAATTTTAAATTATCATAGGACATAAAAGAAGACCTGAGTAAATGGAGAGGTTTTCCATGCTTATGAATAGAATGGCTTAATATTATCAAAATGCAGATTCTTTCTAAATTAACCTATTCATTAAATCCAACCTCTATCAAAATAACTTTTTTTTTTTTTTTTTTTTTTTTAGAAATATGATTTAGCTATCTCTACTTTGAGAAAGGGGATAAGTCATACTAAGCCAGATCATTCAAGCATTATGGCACTCGTTCAAGAACAGACAGAATGGACAATTGGCTGGGACCGGTTTGGCTCAGTGGATAGAGCGTCGGCCTGCAAACTGAAAGGTCCCGGGTTTGATTCCGGTCAAGGGCATGTACCTTGGTTGCGGGCACATCCCCGGTAGGGGGTGTGCAAGAGGCAGCTGATCGATGATTCTCTCTCATCGATGTTTCTAACTCTCTATCCCTCTCTCTTCCTCTCTGTGAAAAATCAATAAAATATATTAAAAAAAAAAAGAATGGATAATTGGAACAGAATAACAGATGGCTCAGAGACAGAGCCATGTTTAATTGAAACCTGGTCTCACATATAAGTGTGGTAAAGGGTGGACTATTCACTAGATTGGAAAACTGGCTTATTATATTGAGAAAAATCAAACTAAATCCCTATCTACTGTATAAACAAATGTTAGCCCAGCCTGGCTGGCATGGCTCAGTGGTGGAGCGTAGACCTATGAACCAGGAGGTCACTGGTTTGATTCCTGGTCAGGGTACAATGGGGTTATGTGCTCATCATTGGTGTTTCTATCTTTCTCTCTCCCTCTCCCTTCCTCTCTGAAATCAATAAAAAATATATTTTAAAAAATGTTGGCTCCAAATGGGTTCAAGGGCTTTTTTCAAAGTCATCATGAGGCTAACAGAAAATACATAGATTGTTGTGACCCAGGCTAGGGAAAGACTTCTAAAATGTAAAAGCACAACCCGAGAGCTAAAACAAGATTTGCTTCAGGAGTTTATCCTCGCCCCGCCCCGCCCTGCCCTCTCCCTGGACATGGTTGAGGTTGCACTTTCTGCTCGCTGCTACAGCTGTGGGCTGCTGGGCCTCCAGGGTCACCCTTTCAGACCGTTTCATTTGGGCCATTTCAGTAGCTCTTTGGAGTGGTCCCCTCTGGCGCTGGGTAAATTCACCCCCAGAGAATCAGGCATCCTTACCAATCCCCTGAGACACGGTGCGTATAGGGTCCTTGGGGACATACCTAATTCCATGGCCAGCCTCTATCTTATCCTTCTCTGGCCTCACTTAAATCAATCCATGCTGCCCTGAAGGGAAAAAACTCTTCACTCTTCATCAGGAGGAGGAGAATAGTAAGAACCCCTCAAATCTCAGGATCAGGACATAAATTCAGCACATCAAACCCTGGGTAACATTTCTCCCCACCCTCCACCACAGCCATGGGTGTTGAAAGTTCAGAGAGTCTTTACTCCATCCAGCCCCCACTTACGTACTCAGGGTGCCATTCTGACTTCGGTTCTTATACGCAGGGCACCCTAAGGGCCTTCGGAATGACTCTGAGGTTTGGAAGTGAACATTGGCGAGCTCTCCACACCCCAGGGGTGGATGACTGACACATACCGAGGTTAATAAGGCCGGGGTGGCAAGTCTGAGGAGGCGTGCACAGATGTGATGCCATGGGGTGCCCCTGCTTCCTTGGGTATGACAATGACTACACGGCTGAGCTCTCCTGGGGCAATGCAGTTGCTCTGTGTTGTGCAGCTCACCATCCTCTTGGATAGTTTAAAATCCCGAGTGGGCTAGGAGAGTTCACGAAGGTAAGTAGAACTGCTCGTCCGTTGTGAGTACCCTCAAACATAAGTGGTGGTGACCAACCCAATGTGAAAGCTACCAAAAAAAGCTAAAACAATAAAAGAACAAGCTGTATCTTCGACCAAACTAGGCAACCTCTTTAATTCTGCACTAATTAGGAAGTTTATGACTGCAAGGAACAGAAAGTCTGACTCAGAGGGATGTAATAGGGACACGTAGTAACTCATGGAACAGGAACTCCAGGTATGGCAGGGTCAACTGCAGCATCAATCACCCAGATGTTTTCTGCCTCTTTTCGCTGCTGTCCCCTGAGGGCTGGGTCCCCTGGCGGCTGCCCACAGCAGTTCTGGCTACACAATTCTTTTTCATATCCTCTGGGTGAGGGAGTGCTGAGAACCAATTCCAGCATGTAATAATTACAAGAGTTTTGCCAAAAGGTTGGTGAAGGGTGCGGCTCAACAGGGTTGAGCCACAAGTAGTTTACCTGTTGGAAACGGCTAATGGGCACTTCCCCCAAACCTGAATAGGACTGTTTGCTGCCAGACAGCTCAGGGCATTTTATTGCCTCCTGTTGGCCAACCACCTGAACAGCTGTAGGCTATTCCTAATGCTTCTGTATACCCTTTGATACCTTACCCTTTGAAGTGGATATTTCCACCTTGCCTTGGGACGAATTGTGTTTCATAAAAGCACTAGGAAGAGAGTGTTCTAGCTCCTTCAGCTGGAAGCCCCCATGACTCCCAATGCCTATCAAAAATATCTTTCGGCCACGGACTCCTTAATCATCTATGTGTAGCCCTTTCTCCAGAATGCTGAACCCTTTGTAAGGCTGGATAAAGAGCCCCGGTAAGGAAGCAAATGAAATTCCTGATGGGCCAGTGCAGTTCACATGCCCGCCTCTGAATCAGCAACTGTCCCCAAAGTGGCTGCTACCCGCTGTGTGGCCCAAACCTAGTTACTGAACCAAACACTGGCTAAAGGGGGAGAAGAAATGACTGCGATTGGTTTAGATCAGAGTGCCTCCCCTGAGTGGGAACAGACGGACTGGAACTATCTTCCCTGAATCTCCTGGCTGCATATGGGGGGTGTTCCATGCCTGAACGAAGTTCGGTTTCTGTTACGGAGGAGGGAAAGGAGAATGGATACAGAGGGGGCTATCAAAAGTGACAACGCAAACTCTGATCTACAGACACTAACGTAGAGGGCTGCCAGATGCAGCGAAGACTGAGGGGGGCTGGGGAACACACCGGAGGACACCTGCAGGGGGTCTCAGGTGCCAGGAAAAGGAATGCAACACTCCCTTGTTGGGAATGGTGGAGACAGGACGGTTGGGGTTTCCAGGTGGCGCTGAGGAGTGGCAGGGGAGGGGGTTTAAATAAGGACACACACACTCCTGCTATCTGTGCAGGAACCAGTCAGTCAGTGAGGTGGGGTAGGAAAAATACCGATGAATTGTGAATGGCCCCACAGTTGTTGGTTTGCTGCTGCCTGGGGTGCAAAAGGGGCTGAAACATCACACACACACACACACACCCTTGTGTTACAAGGACAGGGGAGAATTTTTCCCAGCTGAGAACACCACTTTAGTTCCTTCACTCAGACCTCCTACAATTGCTCTTCCAGGAATGCTCATCTCATGATCGCGTGCCTGTTTCTGCCACTGCCTCCTGGGAAGCTGTCTAATCTCTCCGTACCTCAGTTCGCTCTTAGGTAAAAATAAAGATACTAATAGTACCTACCCTCTTAGGGCTCTTGTGATATATGTAAACTTTTGGCACACACATTTACATATACCAGATATACCTGAACATGCAAAGAACACTACTGGGTAAGTCCAGACGAAGCAGAGAAAACCATGGTCGTTTGGTTGCTTTAAACAAACCAAGACCTGGGGAATGCTATGGACCGGGACTCCTTGGTGCCTCCATGTCCTTCCTTTCGGAACGGGAGGGTGTCTGCCACCATCCCGGCCTGGCCCCCACTGGACGTGTTAGGCGCAGAGGCAGGTGACTTGTCACATTTGTCCCATAGATCCCGGGTGTGTGTGTGTGTGTGTGTGTGTGTGTGACTGTGCTCCAGTTGTTGGACTCCGTGAGCTCCCTGAGGAGCCTCAGTCACACGTGGGCGTGCTTCACACGACGAGATGCTGCACACCCAATGGGATGAGACTGCTGGAGGACGTGAGAGGAGGCAGGTGCATGTTGCCTGCGGGAGAGACTTGGGTGCCCGAGGGCCTGGGGGTGGACAGACTCAAGGATGACTCCAGTGAGCCCCCACTTCCTGGTACTCACTCGCCGTGTCACCCCTCCTCTTGAGCGTGAGTGGGACCTGTGGGTTGCTTCTGACCAGCAGACTGTGGCACAGATGATGGAGTGTTTCTTCCGTATGTTGCGTAAGACGGAGAAGATGGTCACTTCCTCTTGCCAGTGGACTCTATGGGCTCCCTCCTTTGCACTTGGAGGGGCCTAGGGGGCAAGGAACTTCCAGTGGCTCCAGCAGCCAGCCAGCAAGGAGCTGAGCCCTCTGTCGGACAGCCTATGTGAGGTTGAATCCTGCCAAGGGACCAGAGCAAACAGCGCAGCGGAGAATGGGCAGAGAAGGTGGTTCCCAGAACAGAACATGCCAGGGCTCGCAAACACAGATAAAGACACTCAGGGTCACTTGCAATAAGGGGAAACCAAAGCGAAAGGACAATCAGATGCCATTTTTAACCTATCAGTTGGCAGAGGTTGGATAGCCCTGTGCTGAGAAACAGGGGACAGGGGCCCTCTCATGTATGTGAATATAAACTGGTGTAGTCTCCAAGGAGGGCAATTCCATAAAACGTCTACCAAAACATGACATAGCAATCCCATCTCTAGACATTGTACCTACGTATATACCTGCCCACGATATATGTTCAAAGATATTCACTGAAGCACAGTTTGTCATAGGAAAGACTGAAAACTACCAACATGTGCATTAACAGGCGACTGTTGAAATATCTAGTTAAAATAAACAAATAAATATCTAGTTAAGATAAACAAATAAAGGAGGGAGTCCTACTTGTACAGATATGAAACAGGTTCCCGGGTTGTTGAAAACAAAGTATGGAACATTGTGTAACATCTGTTATTGGTACAAAAATTCACATGTGTCAGACATGCTTGAACATGCAAAGAACACTTCTGGAAAAATACACAAAGAAGCAAGGTAACAGTCCCTGCTTCTGGGACGGCGAACCTGGTGGCCAGGTGGGCAGAAGTGAGAGAGAAACTTCTTATTCTCTAGAGTCGTTCATATTTCAGAGGAAAATTATAAATGCGTCCTCTATTCTGAGTTCATAAAAAGTTAAAGGGAGGTTTTTGACATCGAATGCCCTCTCCAGAGCTTAAAGGGAGGAGTACCTTCAGGCGGCAAGAAAGAGCCAGTGAATGCCCCCTCTGTTGGCTCAGGAGAGAACGCCCACTGCAGTTGGAAAGGGCATCTTAAAATAGTGTGCTGCAAAGCTCAGTGGGCCGAGCCCTTTATGATTGTTGGTTAGAGGATAGCCAGGGATCATTTTCCAAGCGCCAACTTGCAATTCTCTGTATTCCAGAAGGTGGGTTTTTCCTGTGAAATTTTTAGGATTTGGAGTATGTGGCTAGAAGAGCTGACAGCCCCACACGGAGCAGGTGGGAATGGGCGCCTCAGAGGAGTGGTCCCCCTACAGCTCTTCTCTTATATATATTTTTTTCTGTCCTCGTTCCGGCCAATGCTGCTGCTCCTCTTCCCTGGGTCCAGCCTGCAACTCAGGCTCTGCAGCTGCTGCCACGGCCCCTCCTCCCTCCTCCCTCTCTAAGTCTGGAGCAGTCCTGGCTGGCACCTCTGCAGCTGTGACTCATCGTAAATGCTTTGCATTCCTGGATGTTCTGCAGGGTTTTGGGTCTCCCCTGTGGCTTGAAGCATTAGGCGAGTTGAAAGCAAATTGAAAAAGAGGCTCCACAGCTGCCAAAACATTGCAAGGATGAGGGGGAAAACGGTTAGGGAAACTGAAAAGGTTTTGTGCTCCCTGGCGTGGGCCCGCTGGTAACTTGATCAGAGCTGGGGGCGGCGGAGGCTGAGTCAGGGGGTTTGCAGGCCGCGAGGCCCATTCACACATCTAGAAGCACCGGGCGCCATCTGGAGACCATCTCCATCTGTCCGGAAGGGCTGTGCCGAAGCTGCTGAAAAGCAGAAATGGGCGTCTCATTCAGAAATGTCTTCAATATTAGTTTACCTTTGATTCCTTGGAATTATTTTGTTAGCTTGTTCCTCCTCCCTGCCACCTAGGGCCATATACAATTTATGTTAATATTCAGATCAATTGACATCAACTTTTTAAAAAAATATATTTTATTGATTTTTCACAGAGAGGAAGAGAGAGGGATAGAGAGTTAGAAACATTAATGAGAGAGAATCAACGATCAGCTGCCTCTTGCACACCCTCTACTGGGGATGTGCCCGCAACCAAGATACATGCCATTGCCCGGAATCGAACCCAGGACTTTTCAGTCCGCAGGCCGACACCCTATCCACTGAGCCAAATCGGTCCCGGCTGACATCAACTTTTAAAACAGTAATGGGTTTGGTTGTTTTCTTCCTCCCTTAAAGCTATGGAACCCAATGTTGAAGACTTTGTGTAAAAGACATAAATGCCAAACTGCCTGGGTTAATGACACAGAGATGGGTGGGAGATAGGGGGAGGGTTAAGTCCTGCCCACTCCCCTTCACCTTTTCCTCCTGTTCCTACGCAGACTCCAATGGGACATACTTTAAAAAGTCTTTTAAATAAGTTGTATCAAGATAAATTTACATATAGTAAAATACGAGTTTGGGCAAATTTATTTACTTACGTAAGGCATAATTTGACATCAGCTCTGGCTGGGTAGCTCAGTTGGTTAGTGTCATCTCTGATACGCCAAGGTTGTAGGTTCTGTCCCCAGTCAGGGCACATACAAGAATCAACCAGTGAATGCATAAATAAGTGGAACAAAAGATCGATATGTTTTTTTTTTCCTTTCTAAAAAAAAAAAATCAATCAATCAATAATGACAATAAAAGAGAATCCACTGGCTTAGTAGATTTAAACACAATAAAAGAAATGTACATTTTTAAAGGGGGATCAATAGAAATTAATATTTGCCTGTGCTGTCCTAACCCCAATGGTGTGACATCATCACACGAGGCCCCTTTACTATCAAACAAATAATACTATTCAATTTAGTTTCACTTGGATTTCATAAAAGAACACACTTGGATTTTATAGAAAACAAAATTGAAGTAAAATGGAAAGAAATGCTCAATTTCCAATAAATTTTTTCTTCTTTATGAGAAATATTAACTCCTAAAATATCTTTTCCTTCCCTCCCCGCCCACTTTTCTTTTCTTTTAAAAAAATATATTTTATTGATTTTTTTACAGAGAGGAAGGAAGAGGGATAGAGTTAGAAACATTGATGGGAGAGAAACATCCATCAACTGCCTCCTGCATGCCTCCTACTGGGGATGTGCTCGCAACCAAGGTACATGCCCTTGACCGGATTCGAACCCGGGACCCTTCAGTCCACAGGCCGAGGCTCTATCCACTGAGCCACACTAGTTTTGGCCCCACCCACTTTTTATCTTTTCTTTTTTTTTTTTTTTTGTGAGAGAGAGGAAAGAAGAGGGCGAAAGAAGCATAGATCGGCTGCCTCTTGCAACACCCCCTAGTGGGGATCAAGCCCGCAACCCCAGGCATGTGCCCTGATCTGGCATGGAACCAACAACCTTTAGGTGCATGGGATGACACCCAAACAACTGGCCACGTCAGCCAGGGCCTAAAAGATCTTTCAGAGATTTTGAAAGTCATTATTTTTAATTTAATTTCATACACTGATTGACCCCTTCCATAAATGCTGGAGATAATACATTCTCCCATCTTCATTTCTTCTCTCCCCAACTTTTTTTTTTTTTTTTACTTGTGGACATTTTAATGAACTTCCCTTCATGTAGCTTCTAGCTACTAGGACATAGGCCCCACCAACATCCTTAATCTTCTCCTCAGCTCTTCTGCTGGAGAACTTGGCCTTCAGGATGACAGGCTGCTTTGGGAGTTTTCCCTTCTCCAGAATTTGTAGTCTCATCTCAGCACATCGATGGTAGGAGCAGCTACAGTCTTGTGTTGCCAGCATTTACCTGTGTCTGCTCACTGACCAGTATCATGGTTGACAGTTGGGTAGAAACTCTGGTTCCTCTTTTTTTTTTTTTATTTAAAAAATATATATATTTTATTGATTTTTAACAGAGAGGAAGGGAGAGAGATAGAGAGCTAGAAACGTCAATGAGAGAGAAACATTGGCCAGCTGCCTCTTGCACACCCCCTACCGGGGATGTGCCCGCAACCAATGTACATGCCCTTGACCGGAATCGAACCTGGGACCTTTCAGTCCGCAGACCAACGCTCTACCACTGAGCCAAGCCAGCTTCGGCTGGTTCCTCTTTAAGTAATGCCGCATAACAACTTTCCCAAAGTAACCTGGGTGGTATTTGTCCAAGTTTATCCTATGATGATGCAAGCCGCCAGCATTACTCATGGCCCCCCTCCTGTGCTTGCCGATGCGGCCGTGGCCGTGGCTCACGTGGCTCTGAAGTTTTCGGGTCTTCCCCAGACTGGATGACACATCTATGGCCGAGCTGCAAGAGCTCTCCTCAACTTTTATACTATTATTTTCATATCAGTGAGTTTGTAACATTGACATTCTCTTGAGTGACAGTCCACCAGTTGGTACTGGTCTACATTTAAATGGATTTGGTATTCCCCAAAGCCCTGTACATGGCTCTTGTGTGCCTTGTTTCCCTCATTTTAAGTCTCTTGAATGCCAGGATATCAGCAAGTAGTTTTTCTGAGAGAGGTTCACGGGTGCTGTGGTTCCTGATTTCTATGTGTTTAGGAAAATCCGTGTTGCATGCATACCAGAATGACCACTTAGTTGGAGATAAGATATCCTTGGCTTTACATTCCTTTAGTCATTGCTTCTGTTTTCTGACTTTAAATTCTGAGGGCAAGCCATCCTCAGTAGATAATTTGATACTGCTTGTCTCAATGACTGAATGAATCCTGCTTGTCTCAAAGACTGAAGGAATCCTTTGCTTTTGAATTTCAATAGGCCAACATGTATCTCAGTATTGGGTATTTTTCCAGGTTGAAGTTTTCTGACACACAATATGTTTTTTTAACTCTGCAAACTCAGTTTTCTTTGTCTCAGGGGTATTCTCTTGAATATTTTTTGTTTAGTTTAATAGGTTTAATATTTCAGGGACACCATTTGTGATTATATTAGATAATCTTTAGTCTCTATTATCTACCTCCTTCTTTCTACTTACTCTAATCTCTTAGTTTTCTTTAAACCTACATTTATTGTGATTACCTAAACCTTTGCTCTATGTTAGTAACTCATGATAGCTCTTTTTTCTTTTTTTTTTTTTTTTTTTTTTTAATATATTTTTATTTATTTCAGAGAGGAGGAGAGAGGGAGAGAGAGAGAAACATCAATGATGAGAGAGAATCATTGACTGGCTGCCCCTACTGGGGATTGAGCCACAACCTGAGCATGTGCCCTTGACTGGAATTGAACCCCAGAACCCTTCAGTCCACAGACCAATGCTCTATCCACTGAACCAAAACAGCTAGGGCTAAAACCTTTCTTAATATTTGTTATTTAAGTGGCAGGATGGAGGTGTGTATATAGGATGAGTTGGTAACCTGGAGAACCAAAGCTGTTTGGACAATCATTTCTTAAAGATTAATATGTGGTTTTCAAACCAGAGGGAAGCCTGGTTACAATGCTTACTTCTGACCCTATGCTGTGCAACCCTTTGGTTAAGTCTAGAGAAACTCAAAAGACTAGGTTAGACTAGTGTATAACAACAGAAATTAGGGAATGAAAACTAACTGAATGATAGAATGAATCATCACTTGAAATATATTATTCTCAAGTGATGAATCCAAATTAACCAAATGAAAATGTACATATAGTAGATATTTTTAATGTGGGTTGCCCAGTGTCTGATGCGTTTGTATTTGGGAAGAACCCTAAGAGAATAATAGGAAAGTAGGCTTCACCTTGGAGAAAAATGGGCGGTTATCTCCTTGGGAGCGTGTACCAGGATAAGACCTTAAGAATAGAGGACACATTTATAATTTGATAAGCACAGCCAATCAAATGCTGCCACATGGGACTTTATATCCTGAGGGGGTGACGCAAGGCTCAGGTCATTTAGGGACTCTTCAGGCTAGGTCCACAGGGAGTAGAGTTTGGAAGGGCAAGATGCAAAACACGGGAGATGTGTGTGTGTGTATGTGTGTGTGTGTGTGTGTGGGGGGGGGAGGGTAGGTATCCAGGGGTGCCGATACCAGTCCAGGAGTGGTGAGTGCCTTGCTGGCCAGTGGCACATCCTGAGAAGCCTGTTCCCATGTGACAACTTGTCTGAGCTTTGCCTCCTTTGTCCTATCTGATCCACTTCCATCTTTCTTTGATTCTAGAAGCTACCACATACCCATCTAGTACATTCCATTTCTGCCTAAGGAACCGTAGTTGGTTGTGTGATATCTATAATCAAAGACCTTGACAAGCACAATATATTTGAGTTCAGGATTCACAACTCAACTGAAAAGACCTGGATATTGGCCATTAATGTGAAAAAGACCTACAAATTTTAGTGCACTGTGATGCAATGAGTGTCAATAAAGTGGTTATGGTGGGCAGGACAAGGATGGTCAGAGCCTACTTGTTCATTCTCTTGCTCTTATTAACGACAACTAGAATATATTTAACTGGGCAAGGGTTTTGTTTTAATGCAGAAAGGGACAAATTAAAATGTGTGCAGTTGGAGTTATGTTACCACTGCAATTTCATGAAGATGTAATGGTACCAAAGCAGATGCAAAATGGCCTCAAAGAGAGAACACACGTTCTTGGCTCAGTGTGTGTACTCCAAAACGTGAGGGAAAGTGAGAGCTGAGACTTTCAGATGGGACAAGGATGATACATGAGAGTTGTGTGGACACTCACTTTCAACCAGACTAGAAAACACTTTCCTCTCAGGGGCACTTATTCATGGGGTGCAGATATCTTCTTCCCCCAAAGTGTTCATAAACTACTTGTACCAGAGTGCTCGCTTCGGCAGCACATATACTAAACTACTTGTACCAGAGACTCCAGGTAACTCACTGTTTCTCATCCTCAGAGAAAAAAAAAAAATACAAAATCTAAATTTACTGAAATGTTCCAAAGGTATATTATTGTATTCTTGCTTTGCCTTCTGGTTTCTAATATGTTCCAAGGAGTAATAAACCCCAAATCCTGTTCTTTCCTTGCAACATCATAATATATTAAAGGCCACTTCTACCGTGTTTCCCCGAAAATAAGACATCCTCCGAAAATAAGACCTACTTACAGGTTTCCTTCTGAGTGAAATATAAGGCATCCCCCCGAAAATAAGGCCCCCCTCTTTAGGCTAAACATGAGAGATTTGGTCCAGTGATTCTGAAAGAAATGGAGTCACAAGAAATTCACCAGGAAATTCAGGAATTGGATTGTTATGATGATGTTCCAGAAGATGATGACATGATTGTCATTGAATAAATGAGTAAATTCTTGATACTGTAGGATTCACAGTTTGTCTGGTTTGTGTTGACAACTACCGTACTACCGTACCGTATACAGGTAATAAATTTCCTTTATTTTCATTTAACAATAAATGTGTACCGTATTCTTCTTCATGGAAAAATAAGACATCCCCTGAAAATAAGACCTAGTGCATCTTTGGGAGCAAAAATTAATATAAGACACTGTCTTATTTTTGGGGAAACGGTATCATCGGAGTGTCTTTGAGGAGAATGTTGATTATTTTAATTCACTATTTCAAGTAAGAAATAATAAATGTATCTCATTTGTGCATATATTTCTTGCACATTTCTTCCAACTTCTGTGTGAAATGTAAGAATTAAAATAATTGAGGGTATTTTGCATTTGCTAGAAATCAAAATCTCTGAAGGTAATTAAGCTATTTTGCTAGCTTCTATTGGGTCGGCAGCTAAGTAATTGCGGGTTTCACACATATATGGCTTCAGTTGAATTTTTAGGTTTGTAGACGTAGTACAAATGTAAAACACATTTTGTTATTTGATAGTTGGCTATTCAGCTGTTAATCAGTAAAAAAAGTTTTTTGATCTGTTTTGTAGTTTTCGTTTGGCGTTCGTTGAAAAATGGAAAATCAAAAGGAACATTTTCGTCATATTTTGCTTTTTTATTTCCGCAAAGGGAAAACGCATCGCAAGCTCATAAAAAGTTATGTGCTGTTTATGGTGACGAAGCCTTAAAAGAACGGCAGTGTCAAAATTGGTTTGCCAAATTTCGTTCTGGTGATTTTTCACTCAAAGATGAAAAACGCTCTGGTCATCCAGTTGAAGTTGATGACGCCCTAATCAAAGCAATAATCAATTCAGACTGTCACAGTACAACACGTGAGATTGCAGAGAAGCTTCATGTATCACATACATGCATTGAAAATCACTTAAAACAACTTGGCTATGTTCAAAAACTCGATACATGGGTTCCTCACGAACTGAAAGAATCACAGTTAACGCAACGCATTAGCAGCTGCGATTTGCTAAAGAAACGTAATGAAAATTATCCATTTTTAAAACGACTGATAACTGGCGATGAAAAATGGATTGTTTACAACAATATCAAGCGGAAAAGATCGTGGAGCAGGCCAGGTGAACCAACTCAAACAACATCAAAAGCTGGTATTCATCAAAAGAAGGTTTTGTTATCAGTTTGGTGGGATTACAAAGGAATTGTCTACTTTGAACTCTTACCACCCAACCGAACGATCAATTCTGATGTCTACATTGAACAACTAACGAAATTAAACAATGCAGTTGAAGAAAAGCGGCCCGAATTGACAAATCGAAAAGGTGTTGTATTCCATCATGACAATGCAAGGCCACACACATCTTTGGTCACTCGGCAAAAATTAATGGAGCTTGGTTGGGATGTTTTGCCACATCCACCATATAGTCCTGACCTTGCACCATCTGATTACTTTTTGTTTCGATCTTTACAAAACTCCTTGAATGGTAAAAATTTCAATAATGATGATGATGTCAAATCGTACCTGATTCAGTTTTTTGCTAATAAAAACCAGAAGTTTTTTGAACGTGGGATTATGATGCTGCCTGAAAGATGGAAAAAGGTCATTGATCAAAATGGGCAATACATTACAGAATAAAGTTATTTAGTTCCATGAAAAAATTGTCTTTGATTTTCTTTTAAAAATCCGCAATTACTTAGTTGCCGACCCAATATGTAAACTGGTTCTCCTACTCCCAGAGGGCACTGGCGTCAGGAATCCAGAAAAGTGGAGAAACAGAGGCCTCTCCACCCTCAAGTCTCCTTGGCAGAGCAGGCAGGACCAAGGCTTCCCTTTGAGAAATACAATCCGGGATTCAACCCTGGCAGAATTTAGGGAGCCAAACAAGAGCTTCATTCAGGCTCATGAGGGTTTCTACAAATAATACTGCTGTGAGAATCTTTCTGACTACTGAGCATGCATATTAACCAGTTTAACTTTTGTTTCTTGTTTTTAGTTATGGCAAATAATCTGGGTCAAGCAATCCCCCTTCTCCCTGTTCTGTCTAGTGACACGTATTTCTACAAAGTCTGACTGAGGCTAGTAGAGCCATCTATACCAGTAGGACAGGCTTTCAGCTCCTTCAGGTAGGGAGCAGTAGAGAGAGGGGAGTTTGGCTTATTGAGTTTTCTCTCTCCAGCACTTGGGACAGTCACAAGTAAAAAGTAAAAGGCTGCTAGATTGCCTTGAATTAAAAGAAACAGAACTAACTGGTTCATCATAATACCAAAGCGGCACACACAAAAAAGGAATACTGGCTAGGTTGCTAAAGAATTAAATTAATAGATAAAGCAACTTCTTGGCAGGGAGAGAAGCTAGAGATGTATTATACTTTTTCTTGATCTGCAGATTATAGCTTGACTCACTGTATAATAATTTATTAAGATATTAGGGAACAGAAAAAGGCCATTTTAAGGAAAGTCAATAAAAAGTGTATTTTTTAAAATTTCAATTGTCATTAGGTGTGTTGTTTAGGAAAAGTTAATTGCCAACAATTCCAAAATAAAAAAACCCATAAGACATTTAAATTTATAATTATATTTACCTAATAGAAAAAGAAGAATTAAGAGCTTCATTCTCTTCACTAAAATTTAATTCTTCCCCTTTAAAAGAATAAACAACAAAATTAATAAGTAAGCCATGTTTTAATAGAGAAAGCACACCAGGCTGAGGGCTGCGAGGAGGGTGCGGACTTCCCCCGGGCCACAGGCCCCAGCCCATAGGTGGAAGGTGCGCCCAGCTTCCCCTTGACCCTCCAGGTTCTCCCCTCACCTCCTGGCCATCTCTTCCTCTTCCTCATCCAGAAACCAGTCCCGCCCAGCCAAGGAGATGACCTGCCCTCTTCCACATTCCTCAAAGATTACCAAAAGGTCCTTGGCACTGAGAAGGTTGATGATGTGATGAAAAGACTCTTGTCTTTGGGAATGGGGAACCAGAAAGAGAAACTAAAATCAAGAAAGAACAATTGTGGCAAACCCTGAGGACACCAGCTTCCCAGAGGCTCAAATTGTTGCCTTGAATGTCAAAATCCACAATTATGAAGAACACACAGGCAGAAACATGAAAAGAACAAAGCTCGCAAGTGCCATTTGCTGATGAGCATTGGCCAGAGGAAAAAGATGCTCAAACATTTTGTGAGGCCAACTACAATGTCTTTGAGACGATATGCATGAGGATTGAGTATACCTTTGGCCCTCTGCACTACTGAAAAGCCCACTACCGCTAGGCGACCAAGAAGGCTCTGTGCATTTGGCTTTACCAGGAGGTTCAAAAGCTGAAGAAGCAAAAAAGGGCCTTGAAAGCAGCAGCAGCCTGGAAACAAGGCCAGATGAACCCAATAAGCTCTTCCAAAGCCGGACCAGAGGCCATCAGGAAAAGCAATACATTTTGTTCAAGTTTTTTTTTTTTTTTTTTTTTCCAAAGGGGGAGAATAATGAGGGTAAACTATCCCCACAAGATAGCATAACATTATAAAACTGTACCAAAACAGTGTGCTCTGTGAATGAAGTCAATGGCATCCATTCCAGAATCCAGAAATAGACTTACATATGAATAATTTTAGCATGATAAAAGTGGCATTTTAATTAAATAGGGGAAGGATTGATTATCCCCTAAAAAAAATGTTTCAACAGTTAACCGAGATGGGAAGAAAATACTTCACTCTGTATACCAATGTAAATTTGAAAAAGATCAGCAGATTTAAATGTCAACAAACTGATTCATAAACGTACTAGAAGAAAAACATGGAAATATTTTTGTGAGTAAATACTTAGGAAGTTCTTTGGAGGAAGCAAGTATTTAAAAAACATCTCAGGAAAGTCCTAAGAAGTTTTATTTCCTGACTAAGAATTGGAGAATGGGTGAGCTTATATCTCTGAACATTTCTTGAGAAAGGAGTGATGAATACCCAGCACTTCCATTGGCCTGCTTAATGCTGTTGATATAGAAATGTATTGCCCATTTCATAATCTCATTGTGCAGGTTTTGAGTGGTGGGGGGTGTAGCCCAGATGTCAGTGGGATTACTTTCTCCTTTGAAATTCAAAGGAAATTACTTGAGCTCTTGTGTTCCTCCTCAGGGAACTCTGGGTAATTTAAGCAATTTCCAATCACCTCAGGATTTGAAGAATTACTTTGATTTATCAACTGTTTTGCTTTACCACATGCTTTTACTATTCTACATTGTTTTGTCCCAAGTGAGGAATATCAGCCCTTTCCCCATTGTTCCCCTAAATTATCATTCACACAGGCATCTGTGTGTGCAGCAAACTTTACAGAGGTTTTTGGTTTCCATGTCCCTTGGAGACAGACCCCTTTCATACCTGGGCTCTAGGGTTCTCCACTCCTCAGCTCAGTTCTCCTATTATACAGAACTATTTTGAGCTTTTCCAGGCCTGTCCCAAAACATGTTAGTGTGTTTTGCAAAAACAATGGCTCCTCTAAGGGAATGTGAACCTTGAGGCTGCAAGGTGGAGTACTGGCAACGACTTCTTCTTTGGCTTTTATGTGAAGTTGGGAGCAAATATTCCCCCACTGGTAGTGGCTACAGTCAGTTGTTATTTTTTTTAAAATATATTTTTATTGATTTCAGAGAGAAAGGGAGAGGGATGTGTGTGTGTGTGTGTGTGTGTGTGTATGTGTATGTATATATATATATATATATATATATATATATATATATATATATACACATCCCTCTCCCTTTGATATATGAACATCAATGATGAGCAAGAATCATCAGCTGCCTCCTGCACACCCCCTACTGGGGATCAAGCCTGCAACCTGAGCATATGCCCCGATCAGAAATCAAACTGTGACCTAATGGTTCATAGGTCGATGCTCAACCCCTTAAGCCACTCCAGTGAGGCCATTTTGATATTACATAATTTCCTTCATCTCCATCATAGGAAGAACTGGATTTCATAGTCATCTGGATACATTTCCCTCCATTGCCTATCATTATTCACCACATAAAAGAAACAAACAATTCAAAAGTACAACAAAACAAAACAACAAAGTCATTTTAGAATTCCCAGGTTTATGAGAAAGTATGTGATCTAAATTCTACTGAGCATATTTAAATACAATTTTTATAATGTTTGGACCACTCAAAGCCTAGGGTTCATGGGCAAGAGTTATGACTTTAAAAGTCATTTAGATTATTAGATTGACTTATAGCCATGTCTGGGCCAACAATTCTGTTACTGAAGTTCTTTCAGAATGCTCAGACAGATAGTTAAATCATCCTACTTTTAAAGATCCTGGTCCTTTATTTCTCTAAATGTCTGGGAAAGACACTTCTTTCCTATTTTTTACATTCTACAATCTCCCATATTGCTCAATATTCTCAAAAGAAGAAGAGTATTTAGATGGAGGTATGTAAATTTATCAGGGTTGTATTGTTTGTTGTTTCTTGAAGACATACACCCACTTTGGGATAGGTAACTCATGCATACAATTAAAAATTCAAAAGGCACAAAAGATTATATAGTTAAAAGTGGTGTCCTCCCCCACTAGTCCTTCAATTACCTAATTCTCATTTGCAGAAAAAGCCATGAGAATTAGTTTATCTTAGAGGTATTTTCGATTACCCCCACTTCCCACAATAGTATACATTCTATATATTATACACTCTATCTTCTATACATACTGTTCTCCGTTTTGGTTTTCACTTAACCATGTAGCCTGAGGATTGTTTCATGCCTGTACTTATAGAACTGCCGTACCTTTAATTTTCTTACTCTTTTAAAAAATATATATTTTGTTGATTTTTTACAGAGAGGAAGGGAGAGGGATAGAGAGTTAGAAACATTGATGAGAGAGGAACATTGATCAGCTGCCTCCTGCACACCCCCTCCTATTGGGGATGTGCCCACAACCAAGGTACATGCCCTTGATGGGAATCAAACCTGGGACCCTTCAGTCCGCAACCCTTCTATCCACTGAGCCAAACTGGCCAGAGCTAATTTTCTTAATTTTTAAACTGCACATCCTTCCACTTTATGGAGATAACATCATTTATTTAATAATTCCAAATCCATGGCCATTTACATTGTTTATAATCTTTTTCTGTCACCAATTCTGCAATGAATTACTTTATATGTAGGTCATTTTGCTTGTGTGAGAATATCTGAAGGGTAGCTTTGCAAAAGCAGACTTGCTGAGTTAAAGGGTATGGGCATTTTCAATTTTAATAGCTGTTGCTGAACCCTCCAAACAGGCTATACCTCTTCACATTCCCACTAGCACACATTTGAGAGTACCTGTTTCCCATTACTTTGATCAACAGAGCATGTTATCGAGCATTTTGAACTTTGTCATTATTATAGGTGAAAAGTGGTATCTTGTCCTTTCAGTTTAGATTCTTCTTCCTTAAAATGTCATCTCCTTCATAAACTAAGTCGGTCTATTTGATGCAGTTCTGGTTTTTCTTAGTGTATCCCCCTGATCTCTCTTGTCTTGTCACACACCGTTCCTCTCTGATCACGGCAGCTTTCTGCTATGTCTTCCTCTATAGTAGGTGTAGATCATCCTTATTACATTTCTTCCCCCTAAGAGGTTTCCTGGCTATCCTTGTTTGATTGTTTGTTTTTCTATATGAATTTGAGAAATTTTTTCTGGCTTCCAAAAAAATGCTGTTGCATTTTTATTGAGATCATATCCCCATTAATAGATTATTTAGGAATACTATGACTCACTTGTTAAAGCTTCTTAAAGGCTTACCATTTCTTGTTCATATCTTCTGAGTCCTGTCTTCTTTGTGCTTATAACAACATCGTAAGTAAAATGTTTTCTTATTCATTCTTCACAGCATCTTTGAAAACAGGGGCGACAGAAGGTAAGGGATTAGCCTGATTATATTTGATAGAAAGCCCTAATCCAGTTTTATACCTAGTATTTGGTAATGCCTCACCAGTAGGTTTCACTCAAATTCAAACACAAAACAAACTTTTCTACCGATATGTAAGCACGCGTCTGTGGTGTGTTTCTTGCATCAAGATCTGTGGCCCAGCACTGTTGAATGCATTTTGATTATTGAGTAACCATCTCAAAAGAATTTTGAAACCACAATTGGCTTGAATGCTATATAATAACACACAGGATCCTGGCCTGTTTCCCAGAATTCTCTTCTGGTTTCCTAGCAAGTTTGGTCATGCCTGGGAATTTGCTGAAGATGGTACTTGGACCAGTGACTTCCTGAATGTGACATTGAGATCAATGGCATTTGTCTGCCCGAGGGTTTTAGGACTATGATTTTTAGATATACTGCAGTCTTTACTGCCCTGGTGCTCAGGCAGCCGTGGTACACGGTGCAGACAGAAAGGGCAGTTTGCGAATTGGTTGTGAAAGGAAAAGATCTTGAGGGACAACCTTCTGTTGCAAAAATCTGAGTTACATACCCGGGCACGCTGGCCTTGCAGCTGGAAGATCGTCAAATCTTCAAATAAATAACTGAAGGATTTAAAAACTATCTTTATGCCACCCTTGCTTGACAACTGGCCACTCACTAAAGGTCAGCCAACACTTGATAAACAGTTGGTTATGTCGGCTACCTGGGCACTTCCTACCATCACCTCCCAGTTCAGCTAATACGGAGGGCGGAGAAAGAGCTTGCATTCATTGCTGAATTAGTTAAGGACACACATACGTGTTGACATATGTCTCTGAGTGTATTTTTGGATTACATTTTCACCACAAATATTGTCTTCATAGTTTTGTGTTTAGTCAACACTGTTCTCTTCAGTGCCATGTGCAATTAAGAGCCTACTTAGGTAAAATATTTTTTAACATGGAGAGCAGTATGATATAGGTAACGTCTGAGGTTTTTGCTACCCCATAAATGAGAACATTCTTTAGCTGGTTCCTCTGTAACAAAAGGACTACTGTGTTCTAAGCTGGAATGTTATGCAAGAATCTGAACAGCATAGTTTACTGAAGGCTCAGCCTGTTTAGAGCCATACCAAAAAGTAGGACAAAGGCCAACAGCAAAAATGTGGGGCAAGTTTTAAGCAATGAAGTTAAAGGCGTATGGATGTTGAAATATTTAATTCTCAAGGCTGAGACCAGGCTGTAAAATCTAGCTATGAAAGTATATAGATGAACCATGAACGGCATAGCTATTTGATTCAATGATCTCACTGCTGAGCATTAAGAGGGTTGCCAAAATCATGAAACCCCTCCAAACAGAGAATGGTGATGGCGTCAGATATCACTTGCCTTTCATTCCCACTATAATGGTAACACGTTAGGCTGTAAATATTAACGATTTTTAAATGAGAAATGGGTAGCAAAAGTAAACGAGGCATATGTCAATTTCAAGTCTAGACAAATAACACAAATTTTATGGTTCTCATGTTAATAAGATTGTTGTATCAACCAAGTCCTATGAGACATACTTTTCTACAAACATGACTGTGCTCCCGCGTCTTAAAATTTGCTTTAAGTAATCATTAAGTTCTGTGGTCACAGGATTCTATGAATGTCAGCTGAGTGGAAACCTGAGTCTGACAAGCCTCTCAGAGAAACTAACACATGATTTAAACGAATGGGAGTTCTAGTTTCTCTTGGTGACAATTATTCACTCCCCTAGGGTCCCTGTACAGCTGAGAACCTGAGTGCCTTTATCTCTATTAATCATTTGAGAGAACTGATGGAAAGGTTTCAGGGTCTGAATTCTGGGATTATGACAGATTACAATACAGGGTATTTTCAGCCTTCTTAAACCTGGGTAATGTGGCCTGACCATCCCCGGGACTATTTTACTCCTGGGTAAGAATATTTAGCGGCTGCTTGTGCTGCAAGGAACACAGATAAGATTACATTCCTTGGGCAACTCACGTGTGAAGACACGGGTCCTTCTCCCAGCTGACGGAGGCAAAGCAGGAAGCGCTCGCTTTGGTTTATTCTTCTGAGGAAACAGGCTCCTTTCTCTCCCACTTGCTGGCACTGTGGATGTTCTCCCGGCAATCGAGACCACCAGCAGGAGAGTTAGCTAGAATGTTGACACCGAGTTACCATGCTCAGGCCTCTCTACTGGAGACAGGTGTGTGGGCTCTGGTCCCGAGGCCCACCTAGAATGGGCCTGCAGCCGGGGAGGCGGGGAGGCGGGGAGCACAGGTTTTAAGTGCTACCGTGTGAGTGCTGACTTCCACGGGGCCACACCACCATCATCTTGCAGCTGTGTGCCTGGGGGCTTTACCTAAACTTTCCTGTCTCTTGATTGGTTTCCTTGTTGGAAAATAAGGCCTAACTACAGTATTTACCTCATAGGGGTACTGGGCACATTGAATGAGGAAACACACCTAAAGGCATCTAGAACAGCAGACCCTTCCATGTTAACAATGACTTTAATGGCCACACGATTGAAGATTTAATCTATCTGGCTAGTAAGCTTCCACTCCTGTGTATGTAGATGTATCCTTGAATCTTTTTAGGGGAAACATGAGCAGAGAAACCTTCGAGACAGGTGGTAGTAGCAAATCTTTATAAGCATACATCTGGTTGAGAAAAATTCCCAGGATTTGAGGTGTCAGAAACGAATGTCTAAGTTGGCGTTACTCTGAGGGGTGGGCTCAGACAGCCCCCAAAGATGCCCTCTGCTGCCTAGGCGACTGTCCACTCGCACCACCTGTGTGAGTGCTGACACCCTGACTAGGCCTTTCTTCGCACTGAGCTGAGATTCTTCCCACAGAAGTCATCATTAGTACACCACGTGGCCAGTCAGCCATCAGAGGCAGATGTTTTGCGGAGGGACTTATCTTGGGGTGCATTTATATTGAGGTACAGGTGATCTTTAGCCTCCAAAAAGGTTGTGGACCTGGTTAATTGCTATTTGACACTTAGAATACATTCCCTTCTTTATAAATAAAATACAACAAAACGCAGTACTGTCTCTCACAAAGGCAAACTAATTGATCAACTCTCACTTCCCATGAACTCCATCTTTTCTTTGCGAGTCCTCCCTTCCATAATGTTTCAGTTGCAGAGGTTAAGTCTTAAAGTACTGTCTGCTATAGAGAACTGGAAGGAATTGGAAATGCACTGAAGACCCTCCCCCCAATTGTGAATGCAGTGAATACTTCAGAATAAGTAAAAGTTCAATAAATGGAGGGAAACACAGCAAATGCCGGGGTGAGAGAACAGCAAGTACAAAGGTAGAGAGCTGTGAACACACGCGGTTATGCTTAGGGAATAGCATATGGCAAGAATAAGGTGACCAGACGTCCCTCTTTCCAAAAATTCTTTCCAAAAATCGGGTCGAAGGACAAATTGTTAAAAATCGGGTCTGTCCCGCCAAAAGCGGGATGTCTGGTCACCTTAGAAGGAAGTACTTGGTCAGCAGGGAACTGCCACTGAGTCACTGTGGGGCACAGGTTGTGGAGTGCCTGTAATTCTAAACATGTAGTTAGGCATTTTCCATTTTCACAGGTACAACAGTCTTTTAAAGTGGTACACCCAAGTTCTATTTTCAAGCTCATCCTGATGTATCCTTCACGCTCTTCTGCTGCATCTTAAGAACTATTTTAACCCATTTCTTTGGTGGTGAACAAAGCAAGGTCTCTTTTGTCTGATCCCAGGTAGAGTTTACCTTTTCTCAAGGTTTCTTCCGATTCAGAAATTTCCATGGATTTTGGACATGTGATTTCCCTACTAGAGTGTAAACTCTATGAAAGCAGGAGTGTTTATATTTTTAAACGCATAGCATGGCACCAGTCTAGATATACATAATTTAATAAACTGAAGCACCTATGAGGTGATGCCCTGTGGGAGGTCCCATGATGATTAAGACATGCTCCCTACCTTCAAAGAATTGCAAAGGAGTTGGAATGAGACCTGTAATCAAACCCCAAATCAAGGCAAATGAATGCAGTGCAGCTACTGAGGTATTGTTAATGGTGGCACTATGCACTGAATACATCTCCCCAAATTCACATGTTGAGACCGAATCCTTAATGTGATAGTTTGGAGGTGGAGCCTTTGGGAAGTGACTAGGTCATGAAGGTAGAGGATGAATGAGATTAATGCCCTGTAACAGGGACCCAAAGAGGTCCTAGTGCCTTCTGGCATGTGAGGTTGCAGGGAGAAGACAGCCAGGAGATGGAGGGCTCTCACAGACTCCGAGTCTGCTGGTGCCATGATCTGGGGCTTCCCAGCCTCCAGGACTGTGAGAAATGTTTATAAGCCACCCGTAATGTTTGTTTTTTCTATAGCAGCCTGAAGGGACTGTGACAGGAGATTCAGAAGCAGTTATTAATTTCAGAGGATTGGAGAAAGGCTTTATGAGACACTATCTCAAGGACAGAAGTCCCACTAGGGATATGGAGGTTATTTTTGCTCAAATGATGACTAACTTGAACTCTTCTGGATCTAACAGAGAGAAACCCACCTGAAAATAGCTTAAGCTAATAAAAGTGTAACTGGGAAATCTAAAGATGGCATTTGCTTCAGCCCCCCAAGACCTCCTGCCTTGTCCCTGTGTATAAACTGCCTTCTCCCCCACAGCAGGTGGACACAACCCATGTGGCCGAAAAAAGGATGGAACCTGGCCACCGATGGCTCCATGCTCATATCACACCATGTGCCACTGGATTATATTGAATAGCCGTAGAAGGCTATCCGCATTTCAGGGCCAGCAAATAAAATCTTATGGAGGGCTGCTGCTTGGTCTGGTTTGGGTCATGTGCCCATCTCTGGGCTCATGCTGGCTCGCGGGGCGGGAAGTATGGTACTTCTCACTTGGCCATGTACATGGTGCTGCACCTGAGCTGTACTAATAGGGACTTACACAAATCAGAGCATGATTTTAGCCAGGAGTGAGGAAAGTTGCAAAGACTGTTCTAGGATCTGTAGCCTATTAGACTCACATGGCGTGAGCAGGGCCAGGGCAGTCCTTCATGAGGAGATGGGGAGGACCCAGGAGAAAATTTGTTGGGCAGATTAAAAACAACAGGTAATCACTACAATAAATAAAATGCATGCACTCATAGGAGAATGGCATGCAGTTTGCTGTGACAGAAATCTGATGCTGAAGGCAGGCAGTGGCAGATCAGGCCGGAGTTGGACTGGGCTGTGAGGAACCTCCAATGATAAATGCAGCTGTCAAAAGGCTTCAGTCAAGGGAACGCTGTGATCAGACATACGGCACCTCATTCCCCTTTCTCAGAAACAGCTTCTGGGCTAACTTTTCTGAAATGTCTAAGTTGTCAGACCATCACGATCATGCACCAAGTCTCCTTCCTTCCCCACATCTGCCATTTCTTCCTCCCATCCTCACATTGTTCCAAATGTGAGGATGGGAGGAATCCTCACATTTGGAACAATGCCTCTCTCGAAGGACCTCCCCACCCCTCTCCAGAAGAGAAGAGGAGACACAGCAGCAGCGCCCGGTGCAGAGCCCCAGTCCCTACTTCATGGGTGTAAAATGCCCGGGATGCTATCTACGTCATCCCTACATCCTGGACCTTTCTTTTCCAATCTAATACCACATTTTAGGGGATGACTTTGTCTAGCACTGCAGTTCCTGGGTTCTTACATACATCTAAAATCCCACTGTGCAGCCCGCTGGTTTGGCTCAGAGGTTGAGTATCAACCTATGAACCAGGAGGTCACAGTTCGATTCCGTCAGGACACATGCCTGGGTTGCCAGCTTGATCCCCAGTGGGGAGTGTAGAGGAGGCAGCCAATCAATGATTCTCTCTCATTATCGATGTTTCTATCTCTCTCTCCCTCTCCCTTCTTCTCTGAAATCAATAAAAATTTAAAAAATCCCACTGTTCGGTCAGTCTGGCGCCACCCAAAGGGTGGGGCATGGGAAGGTAAATGGAAATGTAGTAGTAGTTGCAATCTGCATGGGTTTTGGGGCTTGACTTCCTACTAGTCAACCTACCTTCAGATCAGCCTGAGAACCACATCATCTTTTGAACCCTGAACTGAGAAGTTGTGTTTGAGTGGATTATACTCTGAAAGATCAGAACTTGCCAATCTTTTCCTATATGTGTACTTTATCCTCCGATGTTCTTGAGCGAGACTGTGTGCCACCATAGCCACCAACCCTCCTAGTAGGAGGTTGGTGATAATAGCTCATCAGTAGGTAGATTTTAATATTATTCATTCCTCATAAACTTTTTGGGAGGATTACCAGGAACTGTACAGAATCAGGAGGGTTACATTCCCAAGAACGCTTAGATCAGCCTATTCTCGTAGGCTGTTTACTACAGGGCACAATTACTTGCTTTTGGTGAATGAGGTGGCACATGGATCAATTTAGCTAGAGAAACACAGTATAATCCAGAAAATTACACTTAACTCACTGACTTAAAATTATTCAGTGTTGCTCAGTGGTTTAGAGCGTCAACCTGCGTACCCAAGGGTCACAGGTTCAATCCCGGACCCCAGGCAGGGTGTGTGCGGGAGGCAACTAATTGATGTGTCTCTCTAACATCAATGATTCTCTCCCCCTTCCTCCTTCCCTTCCATTCTCTTTGAAAGTCAATGAAAAAAATATCCTCAGATGAGGATTAACAACAACAAAAAAAGAAATTATTCAGTTCTAATTGAGAAATATAAAAACCAGACAATTCTAAAATCAGTTACAGTATCCCCCCCCCCCCCCGCCCCCCCATCCAAACTGATCACTCCAGAGATAGAAACAGGAACAATCCTTCAGTAAAACTGAGGAGCTGAGAAAATTAACCGGCCTTGACCACTGAAAAGGAAAGTAACGAAGGGAAGGAAAAAGGCCACGTAGTTGGTACCGCAGTCATGAGCGCGAATAGTACTGTTAAGGAGAGGGACCCCAAGAGGAGACACAGCAGCTGAGAAAACACGCCTTTCCGGCGGGGACGACCTCCCCACAACATGCCTCTCTCGAAGGACCTCCCCACCCCTCTCCAGAAGAGAAGAGGAGACACAGCAGCAGCGCCCGGTGCAGAGCCCCAGTCCCTACTTCATGGATGTAAAATGCCCGGGATGCTATAAAGCCACCACCATCTGTAGCCACGCACAAACGGCAGTGTGGTGGGTTGGCTGCTTCACTGTTCTCTGTCCGCCAAGAGGAGGAAAAGCAAGGCTTACAGAAGGATGTCCCTTCGGAAGGAAGCAGCACTAAAAGGATCTCAAATTATGATAAATGGGAAACTATCTCAATAAACACATTTTAGATAATACATACATACATACATACATACATACATAGATGGAGAAAAACCATCTTTGGGGTCTCAGGAGAGTCACAGTGCCAGCTGCTTCAGAGAAATGTACCTACGAGCAAAGAGCAAAGGACTCCCCAGGTGCTTCCTGGCAGAGATGTATGTACCACGACAGCCAGAAAATAGTTACACCTTTAACAAAAAGCACACAGGAAATCAACTATTCTCAGAGATCAAGCAGAGATGGTAGTGAGTGTGGGTGCAGTCAAGGGAAGAGATGAATGGTGCTCACAGATATCTGATGTTCGCAGGCGAAAGCATTAAAGGTGAAGTGTTAATATACTTGTTTTTCATCTTACTCCAACAGAAGACCAGATGTAATCTTCCTAAAGAATAGCTTTCCAACACATCCTGATAACTGCAGGGTGGGGAGGAAGCAAGTTGCACCCTGTTGTGTATAAACGAAAAACCATAAGGTAACAGACAATACTAAGCACACTCCCACAACCTCCTCAAACACAAAGACAGAGGAAAAGTCTTATGATTTGCCAAGAGACTATTTTTGGGGAGAACACACGCGTGCGCAGTCACACACACATTTATACCATTTATAAAGGCAAAACCTTTTCTCCCGTTCTCCAAAATGTGTATCACTTAGAATTTAAAATTCCTATTAGTTAACCTATGTTGTAACTATTTTAAAAGGGTCTGCTTATAATACATTGCTAAAAGGCTATATATAAACATCATGAGAATGAAAGGAACATTAAACATTTTACACTATGCAACTTTTCCCTACCAAATTTGTGTTGGTCGCTGGAGTGAAAAACAAAATGTTTCCTGGGTATTTCTGTTTTTTCACTCTTTTGCTTTTCTTTTTCCTGGATACCCTGGGTCTGAAACTGAAAGGAAGGCTGTCCGGACCAGGGAGGGCATCTTTCAAGAGGGTCAGGGAATAGAGAGGACCCCAGGGAACTAACTCAAGCCTGGAGGTATTCTGAGTTTGCAGCACCTAAAGCATCAAATTACAAAGAGGGCTGGGGTAAGGGGTGGGGAGGAGGCGCAAAAACAGAGGGGCCATTTCTACCTTTAGGAATTCCCTACCTACCAGGGGAAGGAAATAGGTAGTGTGGTCTTAGACATAGCTGGCAATTAGGACAAGGTTCTAATTCTGTCTTTGGCTGGCCATGTGATCTTAAAGGGTAGGAAGGGCCACTTGTCAAATGAGGTATTCACAGGAAAGGATGAATCTTCATAATAAAGGAATTAAGTGTGGTGGGCAACTCTAAGTATGTTCCAATTTTTTAAAAGTCTGGTTAAATAAGTTTAGAAAAACTCCCCTCCCTCCTCCCTCCCCCATAGCCCCAGACTCACACTTTTAGTGTGTCAAAGGCTCCCAAAGCCTTGCTGTAAAGGAATCTTTTACATTTGTCATTTCCCAACACACGCTTTGGAAAATTATCTCTATACCCCTTTCAGCTCCAGAATCCTGTTGTTCACGATATCCTTCCTTGGAGACTTCACTTCTTCCCTCTTTCTGTTGTGTAGTCTTTCATTGAATCTTTGGGCTGAACCTAATGTACTATCCCATCACTTTCCTTTCCATGACCTCTATGTTATTTAAATGCTCGCATGGAACTGAAATAGGGTGTCCAGCCATGGCGGCTCAATGGTGGAGCATCGACCTATGAACCAGGTCACGGTTCGATTCCTCATCAGGGCCTAGGTCCAGGTCGTGAGCTCAATCCCGTGTGGGGCATTCATGAGGAAGCCATTAATGGTTCTCTCTCATCACTGATATTTCTACCACTCTTCCTCTCCCTTCCTTACCGAAATCAATAAAAATATATTAAAAAAACCACACGGGGTTGGACTAGATGATCTCTAAAATTTGTTCACACACAGAAACTTTAAGATTTTTTTTGAAAATGATCACAAACATCCACTAAAGTATGAAACCTGGGCTGTTCCATCACAGCACTAATGTTTACAAACTGAGACCTTTGAGATGAAATCCTATATCCTGCCTTTCTGTATACTACCCTAAGCTCAATACTATAAACATTTCCTTGGCAACTTCCTTCTGCCCTTGGTCGATGCAAAAGGAGAAATGAGGGAGGTGGTGTGGGAGTTCCCTAGCCCCATCTTCGAGGTAACAGAGTTCAATGGGGATGCCTCCTGCCAAGTGTGCTCTGTTTTTCTTGTAGGCAAAGGGTTATAAAACGTTAGGGAACTATACATATTGCCCATGCCTAACCACAAAAATATTTAATGAATGTGCTTCCAGTTCAGCCAGGGCACCATCTGATTCCTGGCAGAGGCTGAGGCTTAGAGATGGCAGCAGAGCAAGATAAGAGGCAATCTGAGAATAACTGCACAAGTCAACTATCCAACAGTCACACGTGTTAGTCATATTCCAGTTCTCCAGCGTCTGAATGCCATATCCTTTTTGTACCCAGTCCTGACCCTTCTTTAACATCCCCCTTTTTAATCCTCATTTCCGTCCTAACAAAAGATTAAAAAAAACAAAACAACAGTAAAACATACACTCAAATTAGTTTCCGCCGCTGTCCCAAAGCCTTTTTAGTAGCTGGAAAGACAGAAATATTAACCAACCTAATTAATCAAACAGCAATGCACTAATTTCCCCTCGTCCAGGCCTCCCAATGAACCCCCTGGGGTAGGTCTGACTCCACAGCAGTGCATGGGGTCACCGGCCGTGACACTGCACTGGCGACTTTTCTGTTCCTGTCTACTCTTTGCAGGAACAGAGCTGGGATGTGGGGTTTTGAAGCAATGCTTTGGAGAGCAGGATGCTTCAGTTCACAATAAAACACAGCGAGGAAGAAAATGAATGTTTACATGTCACAGAGGGCTTCCATAGAACATGCTCAGTGTGAGAATTTTCAGAGGTTGACAGATGCAGTTTGACAGAAATAAATAAAACAAGATTCCCACGCTTGCTTCACATATAAAGGAGTAGTTATTGGAAAAGAGTATACTTTATAATTATGTTCCAAAACAGAGTGACACTGGATTATAAGTATAATTACTATTAAAAATAAAGGAATAAACTAAGAAAAGGCTTTAGCAAAGGCTAATTTTAAAGTAAAAATAAAACAAAATTTAATCTAAAAACATTTTCATTTTACGTTTAAATAACCCTAGGGAGCCTAACTGGATTAAAATTGAACGATCTGACCAGTAATCAAAAGAATCATCATAGCATGTACACAAAATAGAGAATAAAATTTTAATGGTATAAAAAAACAAATCTTTTTGGCCAATTTAGTACTTGCTGGAATAAAGTTGTAAAATGTTACTCAGTAACTGACTTAGCTTCTAAATCAAGCCAAAATCATACATATTCTGTATATTACTTGAGTATAAACAAGTACATTACATGATAACATGCAGACATGGAAACAAGAAGAGTACCGTGAAGTCAGAACTGCCATCTCTGTTGACGAAGTAATGAGCTGAAAACAAAACACCTGCCCAGTAATCTGGGCTATCTCATTTTGAAAAGGGGGTTTTAACTGTTGTTCCAAGGGTTCAAATTCCATGTGGCTAAGTTTGATTTTGTTTTCTGGATATGAAAAATGGGAAGCCGATATATTTCGACAGTTATGGGAATATATATTTTTAAACTTAATATTAAACTCAAAAAGGGCTCTTCACACTCCAGTGGTTAAGAATGAATTCCTTAAAGCTCTTAGGCATTTGAGTGCCATGCCACCCACAGCAACGTATGCTCAAGCATTTACTAACAGTTGTATGAGATGCGTTGAACTTTCCTGAGAACTAAGTTAGACCTAGGAAATAAGCAGGGTATGAAAATGACCTGAGTTTACAGGAATCTCTAAATTCAGAAGAGATTACTTCAGTTTTGCTAAGATCTCATCAAAAGCCTTTTATAGCAAGGGTTTCGTAGTCACATATTGGGTCATGGAACCTTGGAATCTTTTTAAACACTAAAAAGGAGTGTTTTATGTTGTGCAAATTCAATGAAAGGCCAAAACAGACAAGAGGACTGACTGATGGTGCTGAGTAAAACCTACAGGTAAGCCACAGATCCCACTGCCTTATAAAGAAAGAAGGCGAGATGTGCAATTGGCCAACTGTGCACCAGGCTGACGGTTTCTGGAAGCTAGAAAGATCCTGTGCGGGAAGTGAAGACAGCACCTTAAGTGGAACCTAGTGGAAGCCACTCAGAAACGAGGATGGTTGTGGCAGAGACGGCTACTGATCCCCTCTAGGTGACTCTTCCTTTGTGTGTGAGAACCCAAGAATGTGTAAGACAAGCAGAGTAAAGTATCAGCTTCAGTCATTTTTCCAAATTATGAATTACAACTTCTGTTACCGTTTGCAAACTACTAAAAGGTAACCTGTGAATTATTAGTCATTGCTATCAAAGAATATGATCTTGCTTCAAACTGAGCTCTTCTGATTTGCTGTTATCTAATTCAAGGCACTTTACATGTTTTGGTGCCTTCGTGTATTAACATGTAACATGAAAAAAACACTCATTTACTCACCTCGAGGAGCTACTACATGGACCACTGACTCTTAAAGCACTTTGAGCTCATCAGATGAAAAGCACTGTGGGAATGAGTAAGCCGAGGAAAACTCTTCTAATGCCCTGGAATTCTGATCTGTTGTGCCTTATGTCTCAATCATGTTTTCTGAAACACTTTTAAAATAGAACCTGTTAGTGGCACTCTGTCCCTTTATTTATGTTGTTTGGCACATAGATGTTTATATATTTAAAATAGTTGTCATATTCCTGATTCCAAAAAAGTTTACTAAATTTTCCAGTAAAGTTAATGAAATGTACTCCTTATGGAGTACTATGTTAAGTTTAGAAGTCTTTAGCTTTCTCTGAGATACATGTGACATAATAAAAGGTTCCTTTTTTTTTTTCTCAAAATAATTCAACTAGTGTTATTTTGTGAAACTACAAGTTTTTAATGAAAAAAAAAAAATACTCAAGGTATGCCACAGTGTCTATATATTCATCTGAAGAGTACAAAGATAAGTTCTAAAAAAAAAAAAAGGGGGGCCTTAACACTATAGAAAATAAATGTGCTTCTTAAATTGTTCAAAGAAAACATTTAAAAAAACAATGTTTCATACATTGAAATAAAGCAATTTGTCAGAAATAATAAATTATAAATACAGTAGTTCAAATATTGTTTCTCTTTTAGCATTAGTTTTGCTAAACAAGTTAAATTCAAAACATTAAATCTGTTACACTCCTTTTTCAAAGGAATTGTGGAAATCTAAAACAATGATACCACCTTATGATCTTTACATAGAATATACTACATACTGACCATTTTAGATTTATAACATATTTTGATTAATACGTTACATTCAACCCATTAATATGTCTTTATATTTGGGAGAAATTAGATTGCAATTTAAAACCTTGAAGTTTACCCAAATGTTCCTTACTTCCAGGTCTTGCTTGATTCTCTGCAGGGGGTTCTATCAGACTCTTAATTAAAATGATGAAAACTGTAAATTACTTCTTTTGGACTGAAAAAATGTTTTGTTTTTAAATAAAATAAAGTGCTTTTAAATTCAAATATTTCTTGCTCTAAACAAAACTGAAACATACTTAAACCTTAAATCTCTGTATCTTGACACACTTTAATAGAAAAAAATCATTATTGGACCATTAATGTCTTTCACGATTTCAAATCGGATCTAAATCGGGTTTTGCATTATCATCGTGCTCATGTTTGTGCATGAAGGTTAAAAGAAAGAGGGCAACATCCAAGGATGACCAATAGGCAGTATGTGACGTGACAGCTGACCAATAGCGGCTCTCCACAAGTCCTTCTCTGAGTTCAAAGTCAATTCTGTGATCCAATTCCACTAAAAAAAAGAAAAAAAAAAGAAAAAAGAAAAAGGAATCAAACAAATGAATAAATTATTACAATAAAAAAGGTTCCAAATAGACTTACGAGTTGAGGATAAAAATTTAGCTAATAGAAGTGATTCTTCTAATGATAAATATGTATATATATTTTAAAGTGACTTTCCACTCTAATTATATGGAAAAAGCTCAGAAGAGCCTTATTACCTCAGGATTCTACGTGGTAAGTCCTTTTTTTGTGTGCCCAGGTTAATATGGAATAATAACTTAACAAACAAACAAAAATTCACTACCAGGCCGATGTGGCTTAGTGGTCTGAGTGTCAACCCATGAACCAGGAGGTCATGATTCGATTCCTGGTTAGGGCACATGCCCGGGGTGTAGGATTGATTCCTACAAGAGGGTGCGCAGGAGGCAGCTGATTGATGATTTTTCTCTCCCCCTTCCTTCTCTCCCCCAAATTAAATAATTTCAGTTGGTATATTTGGAGGGAAAAAAATGCTGGCTTTCCCTTGTGCCTAACCTGTAAAATAAGGAAAGCAGCCCTCCTGCAGAATTATGGGCCAGGATTTCATGCAATAATACCTGTGGGAGTGCAAGAGGTCACTAACGACCCCTCCAGAGCTCTGGGGATACTCTATAAGATAACCATCTTTTTACAGTTCCATAGTTTTCTTCCCCACTTGGCAGCCTAGATTTTTGTCCAGCTAGCAGAGCCTAACATGTGGAACATACATGTGCTCAATAAGTGTCTGCCGTGGCTGGGAACATTAAACTGGGAGGAAGAGTGCTGATCCTTGGGGGATAGGACTTCATTTGTAACAATGCTGCACTCAACAATTCAGTGAATTTAATCACATCTTTTCTAAAATCCACAAAAAGTCCTTGTAATACCTGTTCCAACTAACTCCTTTAAAATTGTGAGTGAGCCAAATAGTCAGTATTTTGAAGGGTCCATCTTCAAAACAAAAAACACCCAGTCCCTACCACTTAGACACAGAAAGTCTGTTCACTGTCCAGAGCCAGAAGATGTGAGAAGTGGAAACTGGCAAAAATTGAGGAGGAGGTTGGAGAAGTTGTTGGGTTTTGTTTTACACCGAAACTTTGGTAATTGCATATAGGAAATCATATCGTTCTAGAGACTAATTTCATATAAATGTTAAGCAAATACTTATTTTAACAACTATTTTGTGACAATACTATTTGGTGACTTAAAAATGCATCTACAGTTGTTATTTTTCTTTTTTTTAAAATTTGAATTTTAGAGAGAGAGGGAGAGAAAAACATCAATTTTTCCACCTATTTACAAATTAATTGGTTGATTCTTATGTGTGCCCTGACTGGGGATCGAACCCTTAACCCTAGTGTGGGGGAAACTGAGCTATCTGGCCAGGGCTACAGTTGTTACTTTTCTATTCACTTGTTCTTTTCTGACACGAAATGTCCATGTATCCAACTATACATTTTCCAGTAAGGTTTACATTCCAGCAGCATGAAATACCAATTAGGTTATTAAACCATTTGTTAGATATATGGACAGAGGCTTTTATAAGGTTTTTTTAAACTGTCATTTAAATTATAATAAGCTAATCCGTAAGTTAGAAATAGCTGAAAGCCGTATGTGGAAGCTGAGTAGTAATGTCAGCTGCTTTTATCTTCTGTGTTCCATGTGTCACTGGAGGTACATTCTGGCACAACGGACAGGAAGATGATAAAAGAGGAAACGAATTTTCAAGCACGATGAGAAAGAGTCAAGGTGAAGTTAGTTATAAAGGAAAAGGAGAAATAAGAGAAACAGAAAAGATGAGAAACCTATGCATGAATATTGGTGAAAACCACCAAATAACTTCTAACTATTCCCTTTAAAATGCTACTGTAGAATATCTTACTACCTAGTCTAACTAATCTTAAATTGAACCATGTTTTAAAGTCAGAGTGTGAGACTTGTTATAACAAGTGCTATTGGCTCCACTTTAATATTATGTACCTAAAATTTATTCTTACTATGCTATTCTTATGTGTAGCACTGCCTTTCATGTATTAGACAGTGAAATGCCTAATTTAATTGTTACCCTTGTTATTCTTATCACCTAGAGGGACTTTAATAATTGTTAACTGACTGGCCCTTCCTATCCCTTTCTATTTATCTTAGTTTGTCCCTACCAAATGGGATCTAGGTAGCCAGCTTGTATCTGGTGAAACTGTTCTGTCTTGCACCTTCCTTAAACAGTTTACATCAAGCAGTCTGGCTGCTGGTGTGGCTAACCTCACATTTGTATTGATTCTACAGGTGGATGGATAGAATTAGGTGGGCTTATGTCTCACCTTCTCTCCCCTATGTATAGAGATTTCCCAAGGGACTGAGATTCTATAGGACAGCATCATTCTATACAGGTGGGAAAAAGTAGGTTTATAGTTGCGAGTATGCAAAAACAGTTTATTCTTGTATTAGTATTTTATATTATTTTTCATACAAACAACTGTACACCTACTTTTGCTCCACCCTGTATGTGCTGTGAGTTGTCTTGCCCAAAGTGGGCCCAAATCTACCTGGAACTGCCATGGATCTACTTTCCTATTTCTATATAAAAGCCGAGCGACTGTTATGGTGGAATGACCGGTCATTATGATGTGCATTGACCACCATGGGGCAGACACTCAACACAGGAGCTGCCCCCTGGTGGTCAGTGCGCTCCCACAGCTGGAGCACTGCTCAGCCAGAAGGTGGGCTCAGGGCTGGTGAGTGCAGCAGAGGTGGCGGGAGCCTCTCCCACCTCCGCCACAGCGAGCCCAGCAGTAAAAAGAGCAGTGAGCAGGTGGGTGATAAGAAGGGAAAGGTCCCGGACTGTGAGAGGGTGCAGGCAAGGCTGAGTGACTCTGGGCTCCCCTCACCCCTGCCAGCACACGAATTTCATGTACCGGTCCTCTAGTTACCATATAAAGAATGGGCAGCACAACACAGCTTGGTAGTTTTCCCTCAGTTTCTCTCACTGAGTTAAGTCAAAGAGAAAAAACCATAAAATTGTCACTTTATCCTTCTTTCTCGGATGACTAAGTGCTAGAATTCTCCTATTCACAAAGGAAAGAATAAGATTCCTGAACAGCTGAAGAGAAGTAAAAACGTGAAAAAAAATGTTGGCTTCTAATAATCATCAGCAGTTTGCTTATACGCTTTAAAACATGGACCATTTTCTTTCCCGGGGAGGCATGCAGACGAGCACATTTCCCTCCCTATTCTCCAAAGCAAATGCCTGCAGTCCACACCGAGTGAAGGGAAGTGTCTTCAGTGCTGGGCTTTCATCAGAGGATTCCTTTGTGCACAAGGCTTGTCAACATGGATGTCTTACTAAAAAGTAAGCAACATCTTTCTGGGCAGTACCTAAGTCTGTTTCATCTTGGAATCTTTTCTAGTTGACTACCTTGGTATCTTGGCTCCTGATAAACATTTAGTAAATAATCTAGAATGAATAAAAACAGGGGAAGAGAAATAGGAGCCATATACATATTACCAAATGAGTTACTTTGGTGTGGTTACGATTAGTGGTCTAACAGCCTATGTAGTTGGGAAGGCTTTAAGACAGTGGATACAACAGCTGCTTGAATGCAGGACAAATGTATGAATAAACTGATTTTCCTTTCTCCAACTAAATATGCAAACTGAATTATTTCTTTACATAAGGAACAACTACATGAGCAGAGACCAGAGTGAGCACTTTCATAAGCTCATTTCTCGAGGGGAATTCATTGAGTTAGATCAACACAAACTGTGGCTAGGGAGAAACAAACACACAAAAAAAATGAAATCAGCTTGTTATACTAAAATATTTTAAAACTTGTATCAAGTAAGAGTTGTTTTGAAAACAGAAAAAAGGCAAGCAAATAAATATATTGTGATTTGGATATAGTTAAAACACCCAAAGAAAAACCTGTAACATATCTTTTGTTAAAGACAAAATACAGTATTTTTTAAAAAAATGGAAAAAGGAGTTGTGGAAAAAGGAAAATTGATAAAAATAATTTAAACTGCCAAGATTAATCCTTCATGATATTTAGAATTTACTGAAGGAGAGTGAAAACATCTCTTGTATCCAAAACTAATTTTTTAAAGCAAACCTACCCTTCCAAAGAGTATTAAATAGAGGGTGTCTTAAAAAATGTATACGCACTTTGAATTATTTTTATCGCAGTGTTTATTAAAATACAATTCATTTTAAAAATTGAGCTATCAGCTATTAAAAATATGTATACATTTTTTGGTGACACACTGTATTTTTACTAAAACCAGATATCAGCTATGACATACTTAGTATCAGCACTAAGTGGTAGTGTTACTAATATCTGAAGTAGCTAGAAATAACTACATCCTTTATGGTATGAAATCCTTTTATATCTAGTGTAGTACATAAGAAATATAGTGAAGCCTTTAGGATAACAAAGAAGGAAAAAAATGACGTGCTTTTCTCCCTCTCTAAAAAGTTCCTTCACTGTAGGAATATCATATATTTTAGCACATAAGGCATTAATCAAAGTTGAGTTTCAGAATCACTACCATTTAAGATTAGAAAATATAGAAACATAAAATAGTCTATAGGCTGATTTCATAGAAGTAATACAATTTTTCAATGAGCAGAACTCTCTAAGTAGAGAGCATTTTCATAGTATTCTGAATGCTAGTCCTAACATATACCATACCGAGGGCATTATCTTTATTCTGCATTACATTTTCCGGAAAAAGAAGATGTGGGAGACTTAAGAACGACTCCTGAAGTTTGAAATCTGTGAAAAGAAAACACAAGATGCTGTAAAGTGTTGGCTGATAGTTACAAATGGCCTTCAATGATGCAGTGGCCAAAAGTCAGAACAGTCCTCTCAAATAAGCCGATTGAACCTAGCCTACATAAAGAAGTGCACATTTTGATTTTTGTAAAGATTTCTTTCATGAAAAATGTAAGCCTAATTAATTTTGAAATAAAATGTCAATCTTTTACATCCAGATATCCCTAGAATGTATAGTTCATTTAAGTTCTGATCTAGAGAAAAAATAATGCTGCAAGAAATAGATCTTTCCTTTTTATATTATAAACACAGGGGAGCATAAGAAATGAAATAGTAAAACCACTAGGAATAAACCTAGACTTTTAAAAAAGAGATGAAGATTAGTTAGTGCCATCAAATTGATGACAACTGATAGAACTTACTCTTCAAAGAGAGAAACTCTGATTGATCATGAACTCAAAACCTGTGTCCATCTTACCTTCAAAGAAAGAGGGAATCAAAGTTGGTAGATTCAGAATAAAGATTATGGAGAATAATCGAGGCAATGAAGGTGAGCAGAAAGAAGGAAAGAAGCCAGAATCACCTAATCACAATGACCAAATTCCAAAAGGAAGGTTTAAACAAGTTTTATGATTTGCAAAAGATAGCCAAAATAGCAATTAAGACTTAAGCAATTTGTTTAAATCAGGATTACACAGAAGAGCATATTTTTGAGGCAAGTCCAAGAATTAGTAAGGCAAATTTTGAGGATTTGATTTAAAAGACAGAATTCTAATATAGGAGTAGTGGCCCAATTTTAATAGTTATATCTATATCTAGAGATGAATATATGCAAACAAGATTCATGGTTAGCTCAGACTTAGTTGTGTGTATAGTTGACTAGAAATTTACCATTAGGCCCAACAAAGAATTTATATGTAAGAATGACAGCAAATGTATTTTGTTAAGCTATCAAAATATATGATGTAATTCAGCTAAGCACCTCTATTCACCGTTGTCCTGAAATAATAGGTTTCTCTCTATCATTTTGAATATTACTGTTAAAAAAAACCCAAAAACTAAAGAATAGTTTTCCTCCCTCAGATCCTATAGATTGTCTCTGTCTTCACCGTCCTTTCTCTTATGCTACTTACTCTGCTCTTTTTGTTCTCCCATTCTTCCCACTATTGACTAGCATCTTTGTTGTGCATTAACATTATGAGGAATTGTGACTTTTTATCTATCCTGTCACAAGATTCTTTGAGAAAAGTTATTTTTCCTCAGTAGTTTTCTTTTAACATCTGCATGTTACAATAGACGTTTGTATTTTCACAATCACAATCCTGATATTAAGTAGAAGTGAGAGCTTAAGTCACCAATAGTATAGGAATTACAAGAACATATGAAATTTGTACAAATATCAAAGTATAAAATGAATTTTCTAGGCAGCATTCAAAAGGCTTGCAATTAAAGAATTTCCAGCACTTAGAATCTGACAAAGATAAGATCAAGTTAAAAAAATGCCATTGGTCTAAATAGAAATGTCCAATGTCCAGGATATTAATCCTGGGGTGGGGTTCACTTGGAGAAAGATCCAGCTTCTAAGAGGCCACAACTGAACTTCCTTTTAAGCATGTTTTACAGATGGCAATGCTGGCCATTTTGAAATTTAGAGCAGCAGACACAGTAAGAAAACAAGTCTTTAAGTATCTGAAATAAAATATTTAAACATCTCTAGAGAAAGTTTTCCTCTTCCCATAGTCACAGAAAGGAAGTAGGCTAGTTTCAGAATATACATTTCCTTATATAAACTAATGGGAAAATAGGACTTGACTTTTTAGTCTTATTTTACTGGACACTTAGAAGCGAGGGTCAAGTTTAGACCCTTGGAAGTAAATATATACTAAGTAAGTGTATTAGTGTTTCACAACAATTCAAGGTTTTAGACCTTTTAAGTCCACTGGAAAAAAATTAAACATAGCTCCATTCTAATGCCACATCCAGAATAAACTATCCATTCATTCACTCATCTCTCAAGTACCTGCTTTGCACCAGTAGTGGGGCTAGAACTGGAAGCCATCGTTTTAGTATTGGGTTGGATAAAAGAACAGTGGGATAAGTAGCAGAATGGCTTTGGCATAGTGGTTTTGAAAAAGTATCAAGAGTAGATACAGCATAGGTTTGATGCAAATACATGAATTTTTAAGGTTGAGAAGACCATATTTTTAAAAATCTAGTTTTTAAAAACCAGGGGGTGCTTACCTCATAGAGATTTGTTTTATGCTTGATGCTTAAGACCCCCATGCCATAAGGCCCTGGTTATTATTAATTCACCAATGCAGAGAATAAAACTGCATTTACCTGGGATTAGTCTTAAAAAATATAAGCAGCAGAAATAGATTTTTTTTTTTAAAGCTTTAGATTTTAGAGTTGACTGCCTGTGTTAACATCATAATCCTCTCTGCTCTCCTCAATTAAAAAAAAGAAATAGCATAAAAAAAAACCCAGTATGAACTAACATGCAGAATCAAGAAAGCCAGAACTGCTATGTGGAAGGGTCTGTGTTGCCACAGTGGTAGTAGGAGGCGAGGCAGCTGGCTTCTTCTCGTCTTCCATTGAGTCTTTAGGTGTCTCAGATGGCTGTGCAGTAGATGAACGTCCAAACCTTGAGAACAACATTCCTCCAAGTCCCTTTCCAATGCTAGCAGCCCCTGTATTTCACAAAACAGGGCAGTCATTCTGCTGAATTACACCACATACCAAGCCAACGAGCACCACCCATAATTATTGCCAATTGGCAGAGGCACCAAGCTCTAGTCATTTTTTTTCCAGAGTGGGAACATAAGTTACAATTTATATTGTAGGTTTCTAAATAAAAATGTTGTTGAACAGAGAGTACAGACTTTATGAATATAGCTTACAAAAGAATAAAGATTCTATTTTACTCAAGTAATCATTATTTATTAAAGTATTTGGTAAGATTAGAAATATACGACATAGGCATATATTTACTGTTATATGCTTAACATTGAAGTTAGGTGGGTATGTAATAAAAAGTTATCAATAAACCAAACTGTATGACAAAGAGAAAAAACAATTAAACCAGAAGGTAAAGCCTATTTAGAGTGCCATCTTGTGGCATTTTATATTAAGGCAACTTATAACCAAAAGCAATGGGCAAATTCAAGTGGCACATTACTGAACTCCAGGTGCTACACAAATATGGAGAGCATTCAGAGAGAAATTAAATATCCTTGTTGCCCTCAGAAAGGACACAATTTAAGAGACTTTTGGGACATGGATCAGAGAACGAGATGGCAGGGGCACTCTTAGAACTCAAGTACCTCCTCATTTCACAGATGAGGAAGCATTAAGATCTATGAGACTTGCCCAAGATCTCACAGGAAGTAGTAGGGACAAGTTAAAATGAGGGACTTGATTCTCAGACCCTTGTGCATTCAACTATCTCACATCTAAAACTACCGGATTGGATCTAATTAGAGAAATTCAAGGTTTTTGGCCCTCAAATATGAACAGCGAGAGGGCAGTTGATTCTAAACACATGGATTAACTATTGGATGGTTTGTAATACATAGAATATTTCCAAATCTCCCAAATTTAATGCCTGAATAAAAAGTACTTATATTCATGAATAAGGAATATTAAAGAGAAATTACCTAATATGCTTGCTTTGCCTATATTTGTTATAGATTCTCCATAGTGTCGGCGAGACAAGACAGGTGAGGTCACAGGGCTTGGTAGTGTGGAAATGCCTTCATTCTCTGAAACTGAGGTAGATTCTTTGCACGGGTGAAGAAAGCATGGCTTCATATGCTCATACGGTAAAGGATTGGAAGTATTATACCAGTGTATCTGGACAGGTGAAATGTTGCTGTAGTGTTTCAGTATTAACGGTTCTAATCTATAAGCCTTGATTAAAAAATAAAAAAAAAGAAACACAACATTAAGGCTCAGATTTTAGTAAATTCTGTTTATTCTTATTCTACTGCATGCTCAGCAGACATTAGGGTATTTTTTAAAAACCTGATAATTTCTAACATGTATTTCCAATTTGTTCACTCTTAATAACAGTAGTTGATCTAATATTTCCTTAATATGGGACTATGTAAAAAAAAAAAAAAGAGTTAGTTTATGATAATAGTACTCAGAGAAAAAAATTCATTTTTATTATGCCCTGATACCATCTAACAGATTAATTTTAGTCTCACAAATAAAGCAGAAGCAGTCAAGAGTAAACTGGAACACAGTAAATAAAGGCATTTATTACTAACTTAGAAGCTCTTAGAAACTTTACTTTCAAATAGATTAACATAGTAACACACAAACAAGATCCCAATAGAAGACTATTTGTCTACTGTGAAGTGGAGGCGATACAGCAGAAATGGCAATGGATTTGGTGTCAGTATCCCCCGAGTTCATATTCTAGCCTCTGTGACAAGTCTCAGTCTCAGGTTCCTGAGCTATAGAAAGGCGGTAACACTTCCTCCCATACAAGGATGTTGGAAATAGATGTTTGTAAAAACTGCCTAGCACAGTTATGACATAAACACTAAAAAAGCACTACTTAAAAAAAAAAATCACAAAAAACCATAAAATAATAAAAATAATTTATATTAATGAAAAGAGTTTGGAACCCTCCTTTATAATTGAACAAACTTTAACATTATACAAAGGACAATGAAAGCTCAGATTTCACCTATTAACTCAAGTTCACTTTCAAGTTATAAAAAAAAAAATGAGTACCTATGAAGTAAACATTATCATCTGCATCATATAGATAAGAGTCTCTGAAATGACTTGGGTTAAGACTGTGCAGTCTGTATTTAAATTTATTTCTTAAAGATAGCAGTTCAGTTAAATTTATTTCTTAAAGATAGCAGTTTTGATTCTTTAACATATGGAAAATTTTCTAAAATTCTAGTGTTTAGTCAGTATTTTATTTATTTGGTACTATCTAACAATCTTTAAAAAAACTTTACACAATTATATAAAACTATTTTTCAGAATGCTACTTAAAATAGTTTGTTTTAATTTTAGGCATATCTATAGCATAGTCCCCCAAAGGGTTTAAGGAACCATTTTTTTTTCACCTGAAAAATGATGATTTAAACTATTTACCTGGATGAAAGACCCTTGGACTGTTCGTATTAAAAAATTATTTACAATAGAACATGTAAAAACCCCCAAAATTTATAATCCCATCAGGCTAAACCAAGCTCTTCCATCTTTTCATGTTTAATACATAATATTTAAATATTTTCATTTCTAAGGGAATCTACCACATACATTTTCAATATTGTAGCATATTTTAGAGAAAAAATATTTAAAGTGAGATTCTCAAAATTTATGATTGCTAGGTTATTGGTTATTACAACTGGCTATGGTTTGGAAATATAGAAGATTCTCATCCCTTGTATTAGTTATCAAGATAATATTTTTACATTATATTATTATACTATAAGTACAACATAAACAGGTCATCTCTAAGGTATTTTACTTCCTGAGTCCCACATCATCCAAAACACAAATGTTTTAAAAATATGAACCTATGCAAATACAAAAGATAAATGAACTCTTTCTCATTAATTCAGTACCTAGTAAGTTTCTTATAGATTCTTTTAGGAACAATTTAATATTGAGAGGAAAATATCTGTATGTGCAACTCACCACTGGATCCGTTGGGTGAAAAATATTTAGTAACCGGTTACAAATCTCTCTGGGCAAAATATGGTCTTGACTTCCAGTGTTCCCTGGGCGAATGCCACGCAATGCCAAAAATACTGCTAGTGGGGATCCCATGCAGAAGAAATTCTCAACCTAAAATATTCAAGCAATTGACAAGTTAAAAAATGGTGAAGTGTTTTTCAACAGAATTTGAGCACAATATAACATATGGTAAAATACGAAAAATAAAATTATCTTCAACTATGTCTTTTTTTCTATGAGCTTTGTCTAGATGGCATATGCATTATTTTTTAATTATATGCTAATCATTAGTTATTCTATACAATCTTCCTAGCAACAACTTCAAATATATCTTTCAATATAATAGAAAATGAAGGATGAGAATGATAAGAAGATTAATTCCATTGTGTTTCTACACACTAATCAAAGATTTATTAAACTACTATTTTGTGTGAAGTAATATACTTGGTTCTATGGAGGATATAAAGACAAAAAGAGAGACATCTATTATACTTTCAACAATAAAGATAAATTTTAAAAAAGATGAATAAGGCAGAGCTTCTACACTCAGAGTTTATAATCTTGTGAATGGTAGAATAAAATAAATTCATAAGTTAGGGAAAGTATGCTATATGACAGAGATTCACAACCTTTTTCATTTCATGGCACACATAAACTACTAAAATTCTGTGGTATACCAAAAATTAATTATATATTTTTGCCGATGTGACAAAAAAAGGTATAAATAAACCTTGGCTATTTGACTAAGAAAATTGGACTTCATTTTATAGGTAGTGAAGGAGAACAGGATTTGATCCATGTTTTAGGAGTTTAAATTCAAAAATTGAGAGGCTGGTGATTTGGAGACAAGGTAGGAAATTATTGGAAGAGTTTAGGCAAAAGATAATCTGAACCCAGGTAAGACTAGCTATCCCATTCACAAATGAAACTATGAGGGGCCAGGGTAGAGTCAGCATGCATGGGTGAAGACATAAAAAGTTTGAGATATCTGTAACATCTCTAATGGGTAGCTGAAATTTAGGACAAGAGATATAGAACTGGATATGCCACCATCCAAGTCTAGTTTTTGCCATTATGGAAGTGATATGTAAAAGCAAAAGAATGGGTAAGATTGCACAGGAAGCCCTAACTGGTTACGCTCAATACATAAAGTATTGGGCCTATGGTCTGAAGGGTCCCAGGTTCGATTCTGGTCAAGGGCATGTACCTTGGTTGTGGGCACATCCCCAGTAGGGGGCATGCAGAAGGCAGCCAATCAATGATTCTCTCTCATCATTGATGCTTCTATATCCCTCTCCCTCTCCCTTCCTCTCTGAAATCAATAAAAAAAAAAAAAAAAAAAAAAAAAAAAAAATATATATATATATATATATATATATATATATATATATATATATATATATATATATATATATATATATATAAAGACTGCTTAGGAAGTGCACAGAATAAAATGGGTTTAGATAGAACTATGAGGAATGTCTTCATTTGATTAGCAGGTAAAGGAGGAAAAAAACAAAGGAAAAGTGAAAGGAGAAAACTAACCAGGAAAGTGGTATCATGGCAAATAAGGGAGTAGAGGGCATCAAGAAAAATAGGGTGGTCAACTGCATTGGATTTCATACAGAACGAAACATTTTTCCTTCTAGACCCACCCTAACTGTCTCATATGTACCATATCTTGATGAGTGAGACACCCTAAATTCGTCCTTCCCTCTACTGGTAATCCCAAACATTAAAGAAGTCATTCCAACAGATTCTAACATTTCACTTCATCTCCTCTCATCTGGACTAGACTATAACAGTGTCCCTGCCTTCAATTTTATGTTATCTTTTAATCCCTTCCCACAAAGCCTCTGAAGTGATTCTTTTTCTCCAAATGTATGTATGTATGTATGTATGTATATGTGTGTGTGTGTGTGTGTGTGTGTGTATATATATATATATATATATATATATATATATATATTCATATTCATATATATTGAAATGAAACCTTTATGTTAAAGGAAATTTGAGAAAGTTTTTTTTTTTTTGTTTCTAAGGAATTGAAGGCTGAAGAAAATTAACTTGTGTTAAGAAAATTAAAAATGTAAGAAAAAGCATTTAAAATCAGAGTGACAGATAAAAGTATCAATTTCTGAAGAAAAGATCAAGGTCATCTATCTATCTATCTATCTATCTATCTATCTATCTATCTATCTATAAAAAGGTTAAATGTTCATCCATCCAATTGGTAGCTATGATGCTCACTGACCACCAGGGGGCAGATGCTCAACACAAGAGCTGCCACGATGTGCACTGGCCATTTAAAAACAAATGGCACCATGGGCCTGATGCCAACAAACCAACACTTGGCTTCCCCCAAGTGGGACACAGGCACCACCACCACCAGGGAGCGACACCCCACCAAATTGCAGCCAATGCTGCCAAGACTCCATGGCACAAAATGTGACACCCAGCCCAGACCAGCCTGAAAACGGTGGCTGTGGGCACTGGGTAATGACATCATGTAGCCACGCCTGGGTTTCTCTCTGTAGTAACTAGCATCCTTGGAGTTTCTTCAGCCCAGAAATCCGACTTGCTTTATAGCCAGGTGCAAACATTTTACAGTTTAACCAAATGTTTATGAAGTGTTTTTCTGTGCTTCATTTCATTTGATCCTCACAGAAACCCCGGAGATAGGAGATTGGGTAGAATCCTATTTTCTTTTCATTAGCAAGATGCAAATAGTGATATGAGAATATTTCTTCTAATTTTCTTTCCATGTGCACAAATCCATGCACCAGGACACTAGTTTCTTCTAAAAGAGAGAAAAATAAAGTATGCCTGGGTTGTCCCCTTCTGGAACCCCTATTATGCAGATATTGTTTTGTTTTGTGTTGTTCCAAATTTCCCTTAGGCTCTCCTCCTGCTTTTTGTTTTTTCTAGAAGATGCTCTAATTGGGTATTTTCCCCACTTTGTCTTCTAGCTCACTGATGCTGTCCTCTGCTTCTCCTAGTCTACTCTTGATGTTTTCTATTCAGCAGCGATGTTATTTTTCATTTTTTCTTGGTTCTTTTTCATTTCCTCTTGGTTCTTACTCATATTGTTAAATTTGTCTTCTATTCTTTTCAGACATCATATGACCATTTCTCTGAATTCTTTCTCTGACATGTTGCTTGCCTCTATTTCGTTTACTTCCTTTTCTGGTGATGCCTGCTTTTCTTTCATATGCGGGCTGTTACTTTGTCTCCCTATGGTCTCTCTTCTCTGGATGTCTAGTTATGTAGTTCTCTCCCTCCTTATCCCAGGGGAAATCTGATCTTTCAGTGGTGGAGTGTAGAGCTCCTCTGAATCTGCATAATTGCACCAATTGGGGACCTGTGTTCTGGAGCTCCAAAACTTTAACTTATGATTACCTGCTCGGCATAGGCCACAGCCTCCTGTTAACCCTGCTTTCTAACACCGACCCCGTGAAGAAAGGGACATGCAGAAGGTTCCAATCGCAGAGAGCATGTATCAATACTCTCGCTTCCCCCCCGAGCGTGGACGGATTTTTTCCCCCCCTATCAAATAATTTTAAAGATGAAAAAGAGCTTTAGACATTTAGTCTATCCTCCTTGTCCAGAGATAACTAAAAAGATGAATTCAGAGATGTTTAATGATTTGGCTAATATTACATAATTAGTTGGTGGCAAATCCTCCTGATCAGAATAAAAGTTTCCCACTCTCCAGACCAGTTTGTAAATATCTATGTTTTTCTTGTATTAAGTTCAGTGGTCACTCATAACAGATCTAACACCCTGTATTCTGAAAGTAAATCTATCTGCTAATTAATAGGCACAGAAATTAGAACTCTGGAGTCCTAAATATTAATTTTCCAATTCATCAGCTCTTCCTTTTTAAACTTCAGATTTCTATGCTTTCTATACTTTTCCTCTCTGAGTAATTAAACAGCAATTAAAAATCCCTATTATTAGACTACATATGACTTTATATTATACTAGAGGCCCAGTGCACAAAATTTGTGCAAGGGTAGATAGAGTCTTTAGGCCTGGCTGATGATCAGGACCAATCAGGTTCTCCGTCTCCCTGCCTCATCCTTCCCTCACTCTCTCAGCCCTGCTGCCACCACTGGTCGCCTGCCGTGTTCTGTGCTGCCCCTGATGGTCAGCATTCATCAGTGTATGACTGAATTCCTGTTCTCCTGGCCAAACTCCTGTGGGGAAACTTTGCATATTAGTTTTTATTTGTGTGTGTGTGTGTGTGTGTGTGTATGTATATATATATATATATATATATATATATATATATATATAGATTAAGATACACAGTTATGGTGCATAATTTCTAGTAATGTGAAACTTTAAATCCTCAGTTTACATGCAATATCATTTTAAGTATTAGATTCAGGTATACAGCACAGTGGTTAGACAATGATATACTTTACAAAGCATTCCTCCAAATTCTTACTATTTAAAAAAAAATTCTGTATGTTTCCATTACTTAACCTCTATGTCAGGGGTCCTCAAACTTTTTAAAGTGGGGGCCAGATCACGGTCCCTCAGAGAGCTGGAGGGCCAGACTATATGAACTACTAATTCCTACTGTAACACCTCGGCTGTGCTCACTGCCCAAAAAACCTGGCGGGCCGGATCAGACTCCTCTGCGGGCCGCATGTGGCCCGCGGGCCATAGTTTGAAGACTCTTGCTCTATGTTAAGTTCCTGTGATTTGCTTTTGACAGCTCCATTCTGGTGCTCAAAAACCCTAAAAAGCTTTGCATTGTACATATCAAATAAGAGAGGCCCGGTGAACAAAATTCATGCACGAAGGAGAAGGGGTGTCCCTCGGCCCAGTCTGCACCCTCTCCAATCTGTGATCCCTCTCACTGCTGGCTCCCAACTGCTTGCCTGCCTGCCTTCCTGATTGCCCCTAATTGCTTCTGATTGCCAGTTTGATTGATGCCTAACTGCTCCCCTGCCAGCCTGTTCGCTCCTAACTGCCCTCCCCTGAAGGCCTGGTCCCCCTGAACTCCCCTTCCCTGCAGGCCTGATCACCCCAAACTTCCCTCCTCTGATGGCCTGGTCACCATTAACTGCCCTCCCCCACAGGCTTGATTGCCCCCAACTGCTCTCCCTTGCAGGCCTGGTCCCTTCCAACTGCCCTCCCCTGCTATCCATCTTGTGGTGGTCATCTTGTGTCCTCATGGGGGCAGCCATCTTTGACCACATGGGGGCTGCCATTTTATGTGCTGGAGTGATGGTCAATTTGCATATTATTCTTTTATTAGATAGGATAAGTCTTTACTTCTAGCTCTTCCACAGCCCCCTTTCCCTGAGTCCTGTCCATGACAGCCCAAATGGTTTGCTCAAGCTGCTCCAAAATTAAACACAGGTGTCATCTTGTGCTTTGGTTACATATTTTTCATTGACTGAAATACCAGCTTTCCATCCCTAGAATCATCCACTTATTTTTCTCTTTTTTCTTTTTTTTTTTTTTAAATATATTTTATTGATTTTGTACAGAGAGGAAGGGAGAGAGTTAGAAACATTGATGAGAGAGAGTCATTGATCAGCTGCCTCTTGCACACCCCCTACTGGGGATATGCCCGCAACCAAGGTACATGCCCTTGACCGGAATCGAACCCGGGACCCTTCAGTCCCCAAGCCTACGCTCTATCCATTGAGCCAAGCCGGTTTCGGCCATCCACTTATTTTTCTTACCATCCACAAATAGCTGGTCACTAAGGTTTGTTAATTCTAACTACTAAATATTTCCCAGATCTGCCTCTTATCCCCCCTCCCCCTCACTTGAGATTATTTTGTTTTTCTTGGAGGTACTACCGTGTTTCCCCGAAAATAAGACATCCTCCGAAAATAAGACTTACTTACAGGTTTCCTTCTGAAGGCATCCCCCCCAAAATAAGCCCTCCCCCACCAGGCTAAACATGAGAGATTTGGTCCACTGATTCTGAAAGAAATGGGAGTCACAAGAAATTCACCAGGAAATGCAGGAATTGGATTGTTACGATGATGTTCCAGAAGATGATGACATGATTGTCATTGAATAAATGAGTAAATTCTTGATACTGTAGGATTCACAGTTTGTCTGGTTTGTGTTGACAACTACCGTACTACCGTAGTTGTACGTATACAGGTAATAAATTTCCTTTATTTTCATTTAACAATAAATGTGTACTGTATTCTTCTTCATGGAAAAATAAGACATCCCCTGAAAATAAGACCTAGTGCATCTTTGGGAGCAAAAATTAATATAAGACACTGTCTTATTTTTGGAGAAACAGGGTAACATTATATCCCTCCATATCTTTATGTTTTTTCTTTTACACAGAATAGCATTTTTTCCTTTCCTCCACTTGACAACATTCCAGTTTATTGATAACAAGTATAAGTGTTATTCCCTTGTGATCCTCTATAGCCAAAATTAAAACCCCCTTTTCATACGTACATCATCCTGCACACTGCTAATAACCCCAATAACACTGTGTTACATATCCTAAGGGCTGGGGAACTGTCTTGTTCATTGTTTTCTTTGTAGAATCTATAAACTAGCAATGCCCAACATATGTGTTCAATAAATTAATTTGATAAAATAATAATTTAGATTTCACTGAATGTCATGCTGCAAATGCTGTCTGAAAAAAAAGTGAGACAGATAATGAAAATCTCATCAGTCTTTTCTTACCTTAAATTTCAAGGCAGGTATTTGTGTCATAGATGATGACTTCAATCCATTTAGCCTTTCTTCTATTTCTCTCAGCCTAGGAAGCAGTATAAAATTATGTATACATTTGTTTTTATAATTTCATAAATATTAAAGTCTAAAGAATTAAAGACCCATTATTTAATTCCTCAAAATCAATTCCTAATAACAGTATTTATTAAGTGTACCTGCTGGAGTACAGAAAGTCTATAAAAGTTTACAAAATAATTAGTAAAAGTATTCTGACTTTTTATAATACCTGCCACTAGTAGTATTTTTTGGTGGATCCTCTAGTAAAATGTGAGGCAAAAAGCAAATCTATAGCCTGGCTAGTGTAGCTCAGTGGTTGAGCTTCATCTCATGAACCAAGATGTCCCTGTTGGATTTCAAGTTAGAGCACATGCCTGGGTTTTGGGCTTGATCCCCAATAGGTGGTATGCAGGAAGCAGTCGATAGATGTTTCTATCTCTCCCTCTCCCTTCCTCTCTCTCAAAAAACCCAAAAAATAAAAATAGCATATAAAATAGCATATATAATACATATACCTTTTTAAAAAATCACACCAAATGTTCATACCATATATATTGCTTTTCTTTTTTCTATTCTTAATAATGAATCTTAGAGATCCTTTTAATTTCATTACTTTCTGATCCACTTTAATCTTTATAACAGCTGTGTAACTGTCTATTTCATGAACAAACCACACTTTTTTTCAACCCTTCTTTGCTAGTGAATATTTGGGTTATTTCAATTTTCCCCGTTAATTGTTCCATATCTACTTATATTTAAAAAAGGGTTCAATTCATTTTATAAGCCTGGTAAAAATTTTTTCTTTCTTTCTGGATTTTATGTCTAAAATGCTGTTCTGAGGTTTACCAATATGACATTTTTGAGTAGATACTTTAGGTATCTACTCTGGTACTGAAGATTATATATAAAACCCTTAAACTTCCATAAGATTAAAACAAACCCAAGGCTTCCTGAGTAAAAATTGGGTATTATATAAATTGGTGATTTTTATATAATGCTAACTACCAGAATGAGTGATTTTACACTGTTTTATTAAGTTGATTGGATAAAAAAAAATTGATTGGATAGTTACTAAAATGACAAAGAAGAAAGAGCATGTAACTACAGATGAAGAGAGGGGTGTAGCAAACTAAAAGACAATATCCAGAGGGCCACAAGTGTTCAGATAATTATAAAATCTATCAAAAACAGATTTGCCAAAAAAGGCTAGAAAATTATTTCTAGAATAATAAGACAGGTAAGGGCATATCTTTAAGATTAGTAAAACTACAAAGGATTCTACAGAGTGATTCAGCTTGGAATAAGTTTTAGATTTCACTCCTAATAAATTGTGAAGGAAAGACAGAAAGAAAGAGGCAGATAACAAAACCATTTATTTTAATTCTAGAGGAAAATGCATATAATTAGCATAAAAACAGTCTCTCCTTGATTAGCCATGTTACCTAGTAATCTTTGTATCCTGAACAATGTATTTTTTCTTTATTGTGAAAATCTTAAAGTTTCCTCCTAAGAATCCCTGCAATTCCATGAAGACATTTTAAATTCTTTTAAGAGACTAGTGTATTTTACCGTCGTTTTGTTATGTAGAGTTCATCAAGAAGGTGTCGTTCTTCATAGCTCATCCATCCTTCATCAGGCAACTCGTCTTCCCTCTGCATCAACTGTTCATAGAATCGAACTGGATTCCAGCCAGTCATTATGTCATAAGTGATTACACATCCCAGTGAATGTGACACTATTGAGACTTTACCCCCTTTTTCTTCAAAGTCTGGATTCCGAGAACAGAAAAGGGAATATAATCGATTCAGCTCTTGCTGAAGGCCTTTAACTAGCTGTTTGAAATAAGAGAACATTATCATATTAGAGTAATCACTGACACTATAAACTCTATTTCTAAACATACATTACTGGCCAAATATATCTAGATTATTAAAATTAACTCAGGTGCCTTAAAATGTAGCAGGAAATGAAGATATGCATTATTATAATCCATATCATCATTAAATAATAAAGGCAGATACTACATAGATACATTCATAATCCTTAAACATGCTATATGAGCCCAGCAGTTACATACATTAAGCAAAAAAGGTTCACAAAGATTCCAGTAAGCTTTTCAAAGAGCCCATGAAAATTTTTCCTTCACTGCAACTTACATGCAATTCTAAATCTTTGTACCTTGTAATTTTTAGGCCTTAACTGAGTTTACAATAACAGGTATAATTATATAGTATATATATTATTACACTGTGCATTTAGATAAGAATGATAGAATAAAATGTCACTGTATGATTAAGAAAAAGCTAACATCCATCTACTTGATATTCCAAAATTACCAAAAGTTGGTAATACAGATACAAGTAAAAAGTTGTTTTACATGGCTGGAAAGCAGAACCTTTTAAGGTTTTGGCAGTGGTCTCAACCTTTCTAATGCCGTGACCTTTTAATACAGTTCTTCATGTTGTGGTGACCCCCAACCATAAAGTTATTTTCGTTGCTAGTTCATAACTGTAATTTTGCTACTGTTAATGAATCGTAATGTAAATATCTGTGTTTTCCGATGGTCTTGGGCTCTACAGCAGGGGTTCTCAACCTGTGGGTCGCTAGCAGGGTTGTCTAAGATCATCGGAAAACACAGATATTTATACTATGATTCATAACAGTAGCAAAATTACAGTTATGAAGTATCAATGAAAATAATTTTATGGTTGGGGTCACCACAACATGAGGAACTGTATTAAAGGGTTGCGGCATTAGAAAGGTTGAGAACCACTGGTTTAGGCATTCATAATGTGGGAAGTATTTTAGTCATTTTTCTTTGAAATTTAGCTTTAACAAATGGTGCTGAAATATGCTATGAAGTCAGAAGAATAAGTTTTTCTTGTTGTTTTGTTACTCAAATCCATACTGGACCTGCATTTGAAGGCAGTTCTCTACTCTTTGTTATTGTTGGGTATTATAATTAATGGTAAATTTCCTGCTTGACATTTAATTTCTTATTTCAGTACTTCTTATGCCAGCTGTTACTCCAACATACAAATATTAGTTATGTGTGGCTAACCTTTTACAAAGTAGGCATTAGATGGCCTTTCAAAAGCTTAAAAGAGTTTCCATTTGCAATCTTATTACTTTGTCTCAAGGACATCAAGACTCCATCACATTTTACTGAACATTCTCTACCTGTTCATAAACTGAAAATCATCTGAGCATTCATGCATAGCAGGATTAGCAGTGGCATGAATGAAGTCATGGTGTTCTCTTTGTTGACATCTCATATAAGCAACAATGAGGGTTTGGTTAAAGCTACTGAAACCATGTATTGGTTCTGATGAAATATATTCAGCTAATGAAGGAAGAAAAGGACAAGGTGAGATGGTAGCATGTGGAAGGATGATAAGCTACCCTTTCTCTAGGGAGGAATGCAAACTTTTTACTTCAATTGGACATTTTAATTTTTTCCTGAGGAAAAGGAAAATAATTCCATGCTTTAATCAATGGTTCTCCAACTTTCAATGTACAGCAGAATCGCTTGGAAGGCTTGTTAAATACATATTACTAGGCTCCATCCCAGAATTACTGCTTTGGTGGCAAATGCATATAAAAGCCTTCTAAGATATAGGTTGTAAGTAATTCTAGTCAAATAGTTTCAGTAGCAGGCAGTGTGATATGAAAGTACATGCTCTGTTCAAAGTGAGCTATAATGTAATGTTTTAGTTCTGATAATATAATGCTTGGCTTTGATAAGAATATCAACAAACTTTAATTTTTTAAATCATTTTCCTCATTTATAATCTAAAGGCATAGAAAAAGCTAATGTTTAGATAAAATTAGTTCCTTTAAAAGCAACATTTGGCCGAAACCGGTTTGGCTCAGTAGTAGAGAGTCGGTCTGCGGACTGAAAGGTCCCAGGTTCGATTCCGGTCAAGGGCATGTACCTGGGTTGTGGGCACATCCTCAGTAGGGGGTGTGCAAGAGGCAGCTGGTCGATGTTTCTCTCTCATCAACGTTTCTAGTTCTCTATCTCTCTCCCTTCCTCTCTGTAAAAAAATCAATAAAATATATTAAAAAAAAAAAAAGCAACATTTGTTAATAGTTTTTACTTTTGAAGGCCTGGTTTTAAGACTCATACCATGTAAATCTAGAAACTCTAAAAGATATATACTTATGTACTCTGGCAAAAGATACTTAATCCATTTGTTTTTTAAAATACCAACTTCTTTAAATGCTTTAATAAATCATCCACTTAGTAGCAAAAGGAGAAATCTACCACTCTGCTATATCTAAAAAGTCAACTCTGATTAGGTTTTTCTAATTAGGTTTCCTTTTTCCTATCTGATCCAATTATATTCTTCTAGCTAGGATCCCTTTGTGACCAAGTATATTCATTTGGGACATCTGGATCAAGATTAATGATATATCCTGTAATCTTAATTTTATTATCTCTACAATATTATCTAATTAAGTCAACTAACCTTTTACAAAGTAGATATTAGATGGCCTTTCAAAAGCTTAAAAGAGTTTCTAAATCTCATAACCACTACCCTAAAGTTAAAATTTATGAAGCAAATCAATCCAAAAGGAAAAACCCCAGCATTTTAAAGAGAAAATCCAAACATAAAATATGGCTGACTATAACTAATCCTTTCTCCTACCTGATTCAGGATATTTTAATGGGAAAAAATTATTTAGACAGTTTTAGTTATATGTATCAATTAAACAAATTTCTTAAAAATAAAATTGTTTTTTAATTACAATAGAATTCAATCAAACAATTTTCAAATAACAATGACTAGATACTGCAATAACAATTTTAAAAATAATTCTTCATTTTTAAATGCTATTAAAAAGACTTCAGTTGTATGTAAGAAATACAGTTGTCTCTGATTTTTCACATTACTTTACTTAAGGCTCTTTAATGCTATTTTGAAAGTCTGTTTTAGAAACTTAGTTCTATTTTAGAAACTGGTTCTCAGAAAGTGTAACCTGAGAAGTACTGATTTATACACAACACTTTTTCTCTATGTTCTTTTAGTGATTATTTGCACAATTATGAGTTAGAATCCTCCCATGGGCACCTCAGAATCTTGAGTGAAGAGGAACCTTGGAGATGAGCTAATTTAAACTGTGGTGAAGGGAGGAGTCCCTTCAGTACCATTCCTGATAAGTTATTCAGCACCCATCCCAATGAGTATCTCTACTCTACAGTGGTCACTTCTATTTAACAACATTCCCCCCCCCCCCCGTTGTATTGAGATATAATTGACATATAACATTATATAAGTTTAAGGCATACAACATGATTTGAGATATGTATATATTGTTAAATGATCAACACAATAAAATTTAATTAAAACCCATCACACTTCACATTATTCAATTTTTATTTACCTTGTGATGCTTTTATTTTTTAAAGGCAGCTTTAATTATCTAAGTCCTTCATTAGTAAACAAATGTGCTCCTTTCCATATTGTATTTATTTATTTTTTAAAATTAATACTCACCTGAGAATATATTTTCCATTGATAGAGTAGGAGGGCAAGAAGAAGAGAAACATTGATGTGAGAGAGACACACTGATTAGCTGTCTCTCACACTTACCCCTACTGGGGCCGGGGATCAAATCTGCAAACCAGATACATGTCCTTGACCAGAAATTGAATCCAAGACCCTTGGGTGTGCAGGTTGATGCTTTAACTATTAAGCCATTCGGCTAGACCTTTCCATATTTTCTATTCTCTGATACTAATTTCACTTATTTCTAGAGTTAAAAAACCTAAGTCTAGCCCCTGACTGGTTGCTCAGTGGTTAGAGCATTGGTTCACAGATCAAAGGATTCGATTCCCAGTCAAGGGCATAAACCTCACTTTGCAGGTTCGATCCCTGGTCCTGGTCAGATGCATGCAGGAGGCAACCAGTTGATGTTTCTTTCTCACTTCCATGTTTCTCTCTCTCTCCCTGAAGATCAATAGAAAAAATATCCTCAGGTGAAGATTAAAACAGAACAAAACAAAAAAAAGGTCTATTCCTTTTTTAAAAAAATGGTAGCCCTTGAAATAGAGATACACAATCACAAAATGAAAATCTAAGGACAAAAAAAATTGGGGACTCATCTCAGTACATTTTAGTCTGAACATTCAGGATATATTCTTAGGAGTCTACCAATGATGTGTGTGTGAGTGTGTGTTTATGTGTTTGTCTATAGCTGTGTGTGTGTGTGTGTGTGTGTGTGTGTAATATGCTTTCAGCCATTTCTGCTCCTGCTCCCATTGGTTTCACTTACAATACTATAATTCAATTTTCTAAGCTTTAGGGCCCAGTAGATACAATAAAGAACTATGAACATATATATTGTAAGTATTATACTTCACCAACTAAGCCATCATTGGCTGGCTAGAATTAGGTCCAAAATAGCAGTTCTCCTTATAGCTTCCTTTAGTATTTTAATCAGATCAAGGCAGACCTTGCCCAATATTGGTGTATGGCAATAAGGTGATATAGAAAGAGGAATGAAAAAGAAAAAAAAATCTTAAGGAGATGGCAGTCAGAAGAGAAGGAAGTTTCTGTGGTAACCAATCAAACGTACTTCTGTAGCTATCTATATAAAGGATATCCTGGATGAAGTCAGGGGATGACTTCTAATGAACAAAATCAGAAATGGTTGTCTTGGAGCAGTACAGAGCAGCTCTACTGGTAATTACTCCTTGCATCCCTTTCACCATCCTTCAAACGAGGATACAATCATATCTACTTCACAGGGTTCTAAGCAGGATTAAACAAGTTAATGCATGTTAGATAATTAATAAGGTTATGCCTATGCAACACAATTCTTTTTCTCTTACCAATAAAGTGAAAATGCACTGGTAGAGATTCTCTCATCCCTCTAAATAAATTTTCAGCCCTTATCCACTTTAGGGTTACCTTTTGTGTTACATAAGTAACATTACCATTTAACTATACGAATTTACTATAGACATGCCAATAAAAGCAAGTCTGTTATATACAAACTAGAGGCCTGGTGCACGGATTTGTGCACCAGTGGGGTCCCTTAGCCTGGCTTGCGCACTCTTTCAACCTCAGATCCCTCAGGGGATGTCAGACTGCTGGTTTCAGCCCAATTTTCAAAGGCCAGGCTGAGGGACCCCACAGGTGCACAAATCCATGCAGCAGGTCTCTATATGCATATAAGATCTTTGTTTAATCTCTTCCGGCGTTAGTCTCTCTTCCCCCTCCCCCCACCAGTTCCACGGAGATTCACCAGTCTGTTCAATGTTTCCATGCCTGAGCACTGAGCATTTGCCCCCGGTGGTCAGTGCGCATCATACTACCGATTACCTAGGTTTTTATATATATAATTTGAAGGAATTTTCTTTCTAAAACTCTTTTGTTAGGACAACAACAGACATAATTAATCAGATTTATGAAAACTGTATTTTTCAGAGAGCTGTTTTCTAAACAATCTTCTACTTCCAAGATTATTCATTTTATTAAGGGTACTAATATAGAGTTTGAAGATGTTCAAATTCACTATTAATACAGGCTATTTATAGATTAATGGATTCCTGTAATTTCACACGTTTGTAAAAAAAAAAGCATAAAATATTAAAATTCAGGATATATACCCTATAACTCTAAAAAATAACCAACAGCAATAAGATAATCATTATACTTACTTCATCTCTATAAAGTGGGCTAGTATAATACATTATGTCCATTGCACTGCTGTTCAACATATCCCTTAAACCTCGTACTTTGTCAGGAGTAATGGAATCAACAGTGTCTACAAACAAACAGACAAACAAACAAACTTACAGAAGATCTGTCTTTGGGGAAAAATAAATTGTGAAAAAAAATTACATTATCTGAAATCACAGCTATTTAAGTTAACATTTCAATATGCAAGACTAGTTTTGGATCTAATGATATTTTCCTTCTTGCAAAATATAGCAAGAACAAAAATAGACAAAAAGGGGAAGAGAAAGAGCATTAAAGGATGAAGGCCATTGTCAAATCTATGAAGCCTGACCATTTTCTGTACTGGCGTTTGCGTGATATTCTGGGGTAGTCAGAGCAAACCAGGCCATCTCTATTCCTGGAACAGGTGTTAAGGGACACGATCTCACTCTTTCTGTATCTCCTTTTCTGTTTTGGACTATGCACAGGGCCTGGCAATACCCATGTGGCACTGGTGGCAAACCAGCAACAAATTAAAAAGTTTCTTTACACTTTACATTTATCTATTTTTAGTAAAATAAAGATTTTATGAGGAAGAGCTGTCAAATTAAAAATATGCACAAAGACATATCGGCAATGGGCAGCTGCAGTAATAAGATAAGGTTGGTGTAAGTTACTTTGGAAAAAAACCTGTACATAAACTGTATTGCAAATATGTGCAGACTCTGAGTTTCAGCTAACTTATGAAAATTCTACCATGGGAAGACTATTCTATTAAACACTTAATAAGATAATTAGAAATGCAGAAAAATTTGCATTTCTCATAGAAATACGAAGAAGTTCTATGCTTCTAATAACACTGTTTTATGTTTCCTGGTGCACATGTGCAAGATTTTCCTTAGGGTATATATATCTAGGAGTGAAACTGCTATGTCACAGGGCACATATACATTCGACTTTACAAGATAATGTCAAACTGTCTCCCCAAGTGATTGTACCAATTTACAGTCCCAAAAATAGTGAATGAGACTCCTCACTCCTACACATCCTCATTGAAGCACAGCCTCACCTTAAATTTTTGTTAAACTGAGGTGTCAATGATATTTTATTGTGGTTTTAATTTGCATTTATTATTACACTAGTGAGATGCATATTATATATAGTATATACAATATTTTAAAATATTAACATATAAAACATATACATATCGTATATAAATAATTTTTTAAAAAAATATATTTTATTGATTTTACACAGAGAGGAATTGAGAGGGATAGAGTAAGTTAGAAACGTCGATGAGAGAGAAACATCGACCAGCTGCCTCCTGCACACCCCCCACTGGGGATGTGCCCGCAACCAATGTACATGCCCTTGACCGGAATCGAACCAGGGACCCTTCGGTCCGCAGGCCGACGCTCTTCCACTGAGCCAAACCTGCTTCGGCTATATATAAATAATTTCTTTTAGTGCTCTCTTTTTTATTCTGGATATTAAAACTTTGGTGGCTATATCGGTTGCTCTGTTGCAACCCCTCTCCTTAGTTTGTGGTTTGTCTTTCATTCTTTATGTCAAATGAAATAACTTTAATCAAGTTTATCCATGTTACTTTGTAGTTGTGTTCCCTGTCTTAAGGAGATACATCCTATATTTTTCTAACACTTTAAAAAAGTCCTGGCTTTCACATATATTTGATCCATTTGGAATGTGAGGTAGGGATTGTTTTTACTCCTCTCCTCTCAAAGAATAACCAGTTACCAAATACTATTTATGGAATAGGCCATCCTTTCACCAATGATCTATAACAGTGGTCGGCAAACCACGGCTCGCGAGCCACATGCGGCTCTTTGGCCCCTTGAGTGTGGCTCTTCTACAAAATACCATGTGTGGGCGCACAGGTACAGTGCGATTGAAACTTCATGGCCCATGTGCAGAAGTTGGTCTTCGGCCTGGGCGAGTCTATTTTGAAATGGCGTTAGAATACTCAAGGGGCCGCCGGGACTGGTTTGGCTCAATGGATAGAGCGTCGGCTTGGGGACTGAAGGGCCCGGGGTTCGATTCTGGTCAAGGGCATGTACCTTGGTTGCGGGCATATCCCCAATAGGGGGTGTGCAAGAGGCAGCTGATCAATGACTCTCTCTCATTGATGTTTCTAACTCTCTATCTCTCTCCCTTCCTCTCTGTACAAAAATCAATAAAATATATTAAAAAAAAAAAAAGAAAAAAAGAATACTCAAGGGGCCAAAGAGCTGCATGTGGCTTGTGAGCCACAGTTCGCTGACCACTGATCTATAGTATCAGCTCAGGCATATATCAAGTTTGTTTTCTAAGTGCAGGTCTGTTTTCCGGAGTCTCTAGGCTAGTGCACTGACCTATCCTTGTGCCAACATGACTCCCCTCATTCCCTCTTGTTCTGTATCTTGGTTATTTTGGAACATTTGCTCTTCTATAATAATTTTAGAATCAGCTTGTAAAGTTTCAGGAAAAACTATTAGGATTTTGATTGGAAGTGCATGAAATCTATAAATCAATTTAGGAAAATTAACAACCCTAAGACATTGAGTCATGTAATCTAAGAAAATTATCTTTATATTTATTTAACTTGTATTTAATAGAACAGTTTTTTCATTTTTAATATAAATGTACATATTTTATTAGATTTATTTCTAGGAACTTAAAAATGATTTTGCTATAGGTAAATACCTTTTATCATTATTTAAAAATTTACAAACAGTAAAAACCACTCTTGGGTTTTTGGTGGTTATTATTGTTAATCCTCACCCGAGGGTATTTTTCCATTGACTCCTTTTTTAGAGAGAGTGGAAGAGATGGGGAGAAACAGAAAGAAAAACATTGATGTGAGAGAGACACATTGATTGGTTGCCTCCCCTACAGATCAAGCCTGCAATAGAGGTACATGCCCTTGCTTGGAATTGAACCTGGGACCCCTTCAGTCTGCAGGCCAATTCTCTATCCACTGAATCAAATTGGCTAGGACAAATAACTCTTAGTTTTAATGCACATATGGTTTTACATAATTATCACCATGATTAGGATACAGAATTGTTTCATCACCTTAAAAAAACTCCCACATGCTGCCTTTTTTAATTCAAACCCTAGCCTTCCCATAAACCCTGGCATCCACTGACCTGCTCTCTGTCCCTATTGTTTTGCCTTTTCCAGTATGCCACATAAATGCAGCATAAGTATGTAAACTTTGAGACTGGCTTCTGTGAGACTGTGGATAACAATAAACATATATTTATAGTTTTTGTCCCTGGTTTCTAGCTCAAGATTCCTAAAACCCTTGTAATCTCCTGAGTAATAGGGGTGACCAGTATGTCTTTTATTATTCATAATAATAATAAGCCTCTTTCAACTATACTTAAGCTTATGCTAATGAGGTGAGTCTTGGAAGATGGGGCTGGTTGCCGGAGGAACCAACCATATAAGTAGAGGTTGAAGTTTCTGTCCATTGAATTAATCATCAATAGCCATTTAGTTAATCAATTATATCTACATAATGGAACCTCCATAAAACCCCTAAACAACAGGGACTGGAGAACTTCCAGATAGGTGAACACACACACACACACACACACACACACACACACACACACATGTATGTATGTATGTATGTATGTATGTTGTTAGTCCTTACCCGAGGATTATTTCCCTTTGATTTTTAGAGAGTGGAAGAGGGGGAGAGAGAAACATTGATTGGTTGCCTCCTACACGTGCCCCTACCAGGGGTGGGAATGGAGCCTGCAACTGATGTACGTGCCCTTGACCAGAATCAAGCCAAGACCCTACAGTCTGCAGGTCAATGCTCTATGCACTGAACAAAACTGGTTAGGGCCATCTATATCCTTTAGACCAATAAATATAAATAAATGTTTCCTGAATTTTTTAATGTAGATCTAGTAAATTAAACCTCAGGATGGGCTTATAGGACTCCCTCCCCACCTCCCAATTTATAGCAGGCAACAATCTGGGACTTGTGATTGGCATCTGAAGTGAGGGGAGTCTTGTGGTACTTTAATCTGTGCTATATCTGGGTAGTATAATAAATGAGTTAAATTGTTGGACACCCAATTGGTGTGCACTAAGAACCACACAATTGGTGGTAGGGGGATAATCACGCCCCCCACACCTTTATTTGGGGTCAGATGTATTGAGAATAGAGAGTGATATTTTTCCTTTAGCTTCTTTTACTCAGAATAATGCCCCCTTCAAGATTCTATCTTAATTTAAATATAACAAAAAATTATAAACTTTTGAGGGTTTTATTAAACATGAATTCATCTATGAATTCCTGATTAGCCCAAGAAACTTATCTGAATGAGTGGGAAAAGCCCAAAAGATAGTATTTTTACATTACAATTTTCACATATGAGCTATTGCTGATATGAAGTCTTCTTTGATCACTAGCATTTTTGTTTTACTGTTATTGCAATTTTTGATGCCATTTTGGTCTATTAGCTATAACTGACATTCTTGCCTATGAGACAGAACATGACTTGAAAATCACCCAGGGAGGCAGTTTAGCAATGTGAATGAATCAGAGCCATGGCATCAAACAAAGCTAAACTCTGCTTACTATTCATAGGTAAATTCACCTTTTACCGAGTTTCAGTTTAATTAACAGTAAAATAAGACAAAATAATGTAGTTATTTCATATATTTGTGAGAGAATTGAGATACTCCATGAAAAATGAATTGCAAAGTGCCAGGCACACAGTAAAGGCTCTACAAATGGCAGCTGCTATTGTATCTAGTATATTCTCTCATTTCCAGATTATGTAAATAACAAAAACATTCTATTTTAATGGTTTTCATACTGAAAGGATACATTTTGTTTAAAATATGCATATTTTGGCTAACAATTCTTTAAGAAGAAAATAAACACGATTTACTTAACAACAAAAGAAAACAAAAATCCTGATATTTTACCTTCCAAATATAGGGAAGGGAAATTATTAGGAAGAGAATGTAAGCTCATAAAGAATTGTACCCTAGCTGATTTGGTTCAGTGGATAGTGTCGGCCCTGTGGACTAAAGGGTCCTGGGTTCGATTCGGATCAAGGATACATGCCCAGGTGGCAAGCTTGATCCCCAATAGGGGGCATGCAGGAGGCAGCTGATCAATGATTCTCTCTCACTGATGTTTTTATTTCTTTCTTCCTTTCTGAAATCAATAATAATAATAAAAATGAATTGTGATAATATGTTTTAAGAGTATTGACAAGTTAGGTGGCTCCATTGTGTAATGAATAGTGCACTGGACTTCTAAAAATAAACAAATTACTTTTTTGTCAAAAACTATAGAAAACATTTTGTTCTATCCACATACCATCCACCCCCACCCTCCCTCCCCTCCCCAGTCCATAGAGGGCATGCATGGAAACTGCTATATGTGAAATCTATACGGTGCTCCTAAGTCAGTATATAACTATTTTTAAAATCAATGAGTTTTATTTTCTTAAGTGATCTAGAACAAAGAATGAATATACCTCAAGACAACTAAATAAAGACCCTTTGTTCCCAATGAGCATCACTCTGTTGCCATTGGCTAAATCATTTGTTATTCCTCACCTGAGGGTATTTTTCCATTGATTTTTAAAAAGACTGGAAGGAAGGGGGAGACAGAAACATTGATGTGAGACACACACTGATTTGCTGCCTCCTACAAGTGCCTGACTCTGGCCTGGTATGGACCTCCAAACCAGATAAATGCCCTCGACTAGGAATTGAACCCTTGATTCTTTGGTGTGTGGGATCTATCACTGAGCCATACTGGACATGGCCAAATCATTTAATTTTTAAAAATACTGTACCTCCATCAAGAGTAAGTTTTGACCGCCACTCAACAGGCAGAAATTCAACATGTGTTGCATGGTTGGAAAAATGTCTTTCTTCTATTTTTCTAGCAGCCTCTCTCATCCTAAAAACAACAAAATAAAAACAAAACAAAACTTTATCAGAATAACTTCACAAATATAATTATACGGTATAAGATGTTTTTATTATAACACTTAAACTTGTTTATAACCACAACCAATTATGTTTTCATTACCATTATACTATAAAATGGTTCATTTCAAAGCATATTCTGTCCATGTCAAATGTTCCTTCATATTTGGTCCTATGCAAAATGTCCATGCTTAAGACAATGTTGCTAGGCTTAAACAGCCCATAGCACTTATTTATGCTTTTGGTTTATAGGATTAATACATAAAAGATATATCATGTTTTATTAATTCAACTAGAGGCCCAGTTGTGCACCAGTGGGGTCCCTTGGCCTGTCCGGCAGGATTGGGCTGAAACCAGCTCTCCAACATTGCCTGTGGGGTCCTGGATTGTGAGAGGGCACAGTCCAGGCCAAGGAACCCCACTGGTGCATGATCAGGGCAGGGGAGGGATGTGGGAGGTTGGCTAGCCAAGGAGGGACCCCAGGAGGGCATGTCCAGCCCATCTCTGATCAGTCCTGATCAGCCGACCCCAGCAGTAAGCTCACCTACGAGTCACAGCATCTTCTCCCTGGTGGTCAGTGCACGTCTAGCAAGTGGTTGAGCGTTCTTAGCATATCATTTACATATTACACTTTGATTGGTGGAATGGCCAACCGGACGACTGGACACTTAGTATATTAGACTTCTATTATATAGGACTGTATGCCAACAATACCTCTCCTTGCCTAGGTAGCCTAGATGGGTCGGCGTGGACCAAAAGTCTCCATGGGCATTTTGGACAGGAGCAAATATAAAAAACCTTTGTTGTGGACCAAATGTCTGCTAATCTTGTGGATATCACCATCACAATCAAGATACAGAATAATTCTATCGCCCCTTTTCCCAGCTGCTGATAAGTGCTTGGTCCTTTGGAAGCACTAAGGCTGAGTTGGGGTGAGACCCTCACTTCATCTGGGGACCAGCACCGCTCCTCGCTGTGCTCACCCAGCACTTGCTGGCTCCATGGCCTGGTCTCGGAGATCATCTGCATGTGAAGTGCCAATGATGGAGGATAAGATCAATGCTCCATTAAAACAGCCGGTGTAAATGTTGAACCTTTCTGGCCAGGCTTATTTGCAAAGGCTCTGACTAATATCAACACTGGGAGCCTCCTTTGCAGCGAGGGCTAGTGCACCTTCCCCACAGCAGTGCTGTACCAGAAGGAGGTCCTGCCCCCTCCATCATTGTTGCCCCACTGAAGAGAAGAAAGTGGAAGCAAAGAAAGAAGAATCTGAGGAGTCTGATAAGGGTTTTGGCCTTTTTGACTAAACAAACCTCTTTTGTAACAGATTTAATAAAATCTGAACTCTGGGGGGAAAAAGAATAATTCTATCCCCTCAAACACCTTTGGAGTAGCACTTTCCCTTCATAATACTTTGTAAATCCCAGCTATCACATTATTTCACCTGTAGATTAGTATTTGTTTCTAAAATATAAGGAAAATATAACCCATTCAGTATTATTATATCAAATAAACTATTTTGGCAAATATATAGTTCAGTGGTACCCTTTTCCCAAATTATAAACGTTAACATTTATAATAACCCTGAAAATATTTTATTACACTTGGTTAAATTGAGCTCCAAATACAAACCATGCATTATAATTGGCAGATGGCTTTTAATCTACAGGTTCCTCTCTTTTGCTTTGTAATTTTTAAAATATGTAGTTTCTCAGAGTCTGATTTTTAATGACTGCATCTCAATGGTGTTATTTGTTCTTTGTTCCCTATTTCCTGTAATTTGGTAGTGAGATATAAGGGTTTGCTCTGATTCAAGTTCTACTGTTTTGGCAAGACTATTATTCCACAGGTACATACATCTGGTTTTCTCTCTTTTTGGTGATGCTGGCTGATGACCACTGATTAGATTCATTAGTTTATTATGGATGAAAAAAGGTGCTTGGGTACTTTTAAATGCTATAACTCCTTATACTTCTAAAAATAAAATTTCTCAATCAGATATTTATCTATATTATGGTATACCAGATAGTTTTGCAAAAAAGGCAAAATAAATGGTTAATTTTTCCCTTTTATTAACAATTTTCAAAATACTGGTTAGGTTTTATATATACAAGGTGTCCCAAAAAATGTATATACACTTTAATAGCTGATAGCTCAATTTTGAAAATGAAATGCATTTTAATAAAAATACTGCCTTTATAATTATGGGCAATTTGTATAATTATTTGAACAAACGTTTATTTAAATCCCTTACCCATTTAAAAAATTGGGTAAGGGATTTAAATAATTTTTTTTTTTTTTACTGTTGAATTAAGAGTTCTTCAAATATCCTAGATGCTAACCCTTATCAGATATATAATTTGCAAATATTTCTCCCATTTTGTGGGTTGTCTTCACTGTTTCAATAGTGTTTGTTGAAGAATAAGTTTTAAATTTTGACAAATCCAACTTATGTATTTTTTTCTTTTATGGCTTCTAGTTTTGATGTCATGTACCATTTTTTAAAAGGCCATTCTTTCCTCATTGAATCATTTTAGCACTCATAAAAAAAAAAAAAAAAATCAATGGAACTCTCAATTCTATTCCATTGTTCTATCTTTTTATCAGCCAGAACCACAATGTCTTGATTACTAGAGCTTTGTAGCAAGTTACAAAATTGAGAAGTATAAGTTCTCCCTTTGTTCTTTTTCAAGATAGTGTGGGGGCTGTTCTGGGTCCCTTGCTTTTCTATGTGAATTTCATTATCAGCTTCTCAATGACTTTGTAGGTCAATTTGGGAAGTACTACCATCTGAACACTAAATGCTCTAAGAAGGTACAACCTGGGTTGTCATTTCCATTTATTTAGGTCTTCTTTAATCTCTTTCAATGACATATTATAGTTTTCAGTGTGCAAATCTTCCACTTCTTTTGTTATTCTTATTCCTAAGAATTTTATTCTTTTTTTAAAAAAGTTTTTATTGATTTTTTACAGAGAGGAAGATAGAGGGATAGAGTTAGAAACATTAATGAGAAACACCGACTAGCTGCCTCCTGTACACACCCTATTGGGGATGTGCCCGCAACCAATGTACATGCCCTTGACCAGAATCGAACCTGGGACTCTTTAGTCCGCAGACCAACGCTCTATCCACTGAGCCAAACTGGTTTCGGCAGTACTTTATTCTTTTTGATGCTATTGTAAGTGGAAATGCTTTCTTAATTTAATTTTCAGGTTGTTCGTTGCTAGGGTATAAATACAATTGATTTTTGTATACTGATCTTGCATCCTGTAACTTTGCTGAGTTCATTTATTAGCCTTTATAGTTGTATGTGTATGTATGTATGTATGTATGAATTCCTTAAGATTTCCTATATATAAGATAATTTCATCTGTAAACAGTTTTATTTCTTCCTTTCTAACTTGGATATCTTTTATATCTTTTTTTGTCTAATTGCCCAGGTTTAAATCTACAGTACAAAGTTGAATGGAAGTGACAGGAGGAAATACCTTTGTTTTGTTCTTGATCTTGAGAGAAAGCTTTCAGTCTTTTGCTGTTAAAATATGCTAGTTGTGGGCTTATAGATGCTCTTTATCAGATCAAGGAAATTTCCTTTTACTTCTAGTTAAGTCACATGTGTCTATTTTTCCTTTTGCTCCGTTAATGTGGTTTATAGTACTCTTGATTCTTTTAAATGTTGAACCAATCTTGCATTTCTGGATAAATCCCACTTGGCCATCTATAATAATAAAAGTGTAATATGCAAATTGATCCAACTACCGAACAGCAGAACAACTGTTTGGACGACCTTCTGGACAACCACGCTATGACACACACCAGCACCAAGCGAGGCAAGGTGGGCATGATGTGATTGTTTGGGGGGCCCCACCACTGCCCCATGATTACCCCACAGAGGGAGGACCAGGCCACCCTCTGTGGGGCGACCAATTGGGGGGGGCACTCCATGATCTATCGCCCTACAGAGGGAGGCCCAGGCTGCTGGCCAGTGAGGTGATTGATGGTGGAGGGCCTTAGTGATTACCCCAGAGGGAAGCCCAGGCCACTGGCCAGCGAGGCTGTGGTGGGTGTGCAGGGCCGACCAGCGATCACCCCGCAGAGGGAGGCCCAGGCCAGCTAAGTGATCACAGAGGGAGGCGGATGATGGTGGGGGTCGGGGGAGGATGGTAGCGCCACACGGATGGTAAGCAGTGGCAGTGGTAGGGGCGGGGCCAGCTTCCAGCCAGAAAGCCCCGACAGGCCCTGATCGCTGGCCAGACCTAGAGACCATAACCAAGAGGTCCCAGATTGTGAGAGGACGCAGGCCAGGCTCAGGGACTCCCCTTCCACCCATGCACAAATTTTGTACACCAGGCCTCTAGTAGTGTATAATCCTCTTTACATGTTGCTGGTATTCGGTTAAAATTTTTTGTGTTCATAAGTGATCTTTATTTTTATTCATAGGGATTATTGGTCTATAGTGTTCCCCTTCCTTGTGATGTCTTTATCTGGTTTTGGTATTAAGATAATACTGGCTTCATAGAATAAGCTGGGAAGTCTTCTATTTGTTGGAGAGTTTGTAAAGAATTGTCGCTGATTCCTTTTTTGATGTTTTGTAGAATCACAATAAAGTCATCTGGAATTGAGCTTTTTTTGTGTTTTGAAAGGACTTTTTTTTATTATGAATTCAAATGTTTTACTTATTAAAGGTCAATTTGGGTTTTCTATTTCTTATTACTTATTACCAGATCAGTTTGTCAGTTTGCGTCTTTCTAGAAATTGGGCCACTTCATCTAGCTTATCTAATTTGTTGACATAAAATTGTGCATAGCATTCCCTTATAATCCTTTTGAATTTTGTCAAGTCCCCTTTTTCATTCCTGATTTTAGTAATTTGAATTTTCTATTTATTCTTGTATAGTCTAGATAGAGGTTTCTCACTTTTGTGAATATTTTCAAAGAACCATAAAAATATATTTTCTTCATTGTGCTTTATAAACGCATAGTTTATCATCATATATTAAGTAGTTGTTTATCAACTAGTCTCTTTTTAAAAATAAATCTTTATTGTTTAGGTGTTTTTATTTTAAAAAACAAATCTTTTTTAAAAATAAATCTTTATTGTTTAGGTGTTTTTATAGATGTTCCTCTTTCCCCCCCCCCCATAGCTCCCCTCCACCCGATTCCCCACCCCACTCCATTCCCTTACCTCCCACTACTATCTTCATCCATACGTGTAAAACTTTTGTCCAATCTCTTCCCACATCCCTCAGATCCCCTTCCCCATGAGAATTGTCAGTCCACTCCCTTTCTATGTCCCTGATTCCATTATATTCACCAGTCCATTCTGTTCTCCAGACTTTTTATTCACTTGATTTTTAGAATCACTTGTTGGTAGGTATGTATTTGATATCTTTTTGTTGTTCATAATTTTTATCTTTACCTTTTTCTTCTTCTTCCTCTTCTTAAAGAATATCCTTCAGCATTTCATGTAATCGTGGTTTGGTGGTGATGAACTCCTTTAGGTTTTTCTTGTCTGTGAAGCTCTTTGTCTGACCTTCAATTCTAAATGATAGCTTTGCCGGGTAGAGCAATCTTGGTTGTAGGTACCTGCTGTTTATCACTTTGAATATTTCTTGCCACTCTCTTCTGGCATACATAGTTTCTGTTGAGAAATCTGCTGACATTCATATGGGTACTCCCTTGTAGGTAACTAACTGTTTTTCTCTTGCTGCTTTTAAGATTCCCTCTCTGTCTTTTGCCCTTGGCATTTTAATTATGATGTGGTCTTGGTGTGGTCTTCTTTGGATTCCTCTTGTTTGGGGTTCTGTGTGCTTCCTGAACTTGTAAGTCTATTTCTTTTACCAGGTGGGTAAAGTTTTCTGTCATTATTTCTTCTAATAGGTTTTCGATATTTTGCTCTCTCTCTTCTTCTGGCACCCCCAAAATTTGGATGTTGGTACACTTAAAGCTGTCTCAGAGGTTCCTTATATTATCTTCACATTTTTGGATCCCTTTTCTCTTTTTGTTTTTCTGTTTGGGTGTTTTTAGTTTCAGATCTTTGGTTTGATTCTTGGGTACATTGATCCATAGTTGAGTTTCTGTAAATTCTTTATTTCAGTGTATTCTTCTTCTTCTTCTTTTTTTTTTTTTCTTCAAGAAATCTACTTTAATTTCAATAGAGATTACTTCAGAATGAACAGAATCATTCGCCACTATTTCTAGTTGTGCAGTAAACCAAACAGTGTAACATCTTTCTATGATATCCCCCCCACAGACTTTTATATTTTTATTATACATGTCTAATCTGTTTGTTCAACTGTATATATACTGCTTATACTACCTTAGACTTAAGAGTATTGACAGAATTAAAACATTTTCTTGCCTATGAAGAATGCAACCACTTCTGAACATGCCATAGCCTTAAATTTTAAACCCAAGTTAGAGTATCTGAATAAATTTTTCATAAATTATTAATGAACTGTTTCTATTTTTTTAATGTTTCAGCAAATGTGAAAGTCTTTTTTTATTTGTTATTTGTCAATGCGTGATATTATGAGAAGATAATGCATTCTTCCACAGAATAAGTGGTTTTAGAGAACAGTTCTGATAGTATTTCAAAGTATCAAAAGGTCTGATAGGTAGCCTCCTTGTTGAGGGGGAGGGGGGGTCGATGATTACAATTAATTTCAATTCCTCTTCTGAATTGCTCAGTAGCCCCAAGTGATTTTTATATTGGGAGGCAGATGACTGGCCACAAGTTCATCAAATTTAGATCTGTCTTGAACAGGCACATTATAGAACTCAAGAACATATCTGACCCTGCACATCTCATGGAGCCTGGAGTTAGGCACCGCATGGCCCAGGTCATCAGCTAACCGTGCCAAGAAGCTGAACTTCAGACAACCATCATCCAGGGAGATGTCCTGCCAATTGCTAGGAGCAGATGAGCCAAAAATGTCTTGATGCTAGATTCCAAACGACTCTGGAGATCTTCGGGTGGTATGTATGCTGTTTCGTAAGGGCGGACATGCCAGGATGGGTTCTTTCTTCACCTTCTCTACTGTCTCGCTACTACAGGCTTTTTCTGTTCTCTGAATCGAGACCAAAATTCTCTACGTGGGACCGCTGTGATTATCCACGTGAGGCCTTTTCTTGAAAAGCCGAGCACTGAGACCACTGCCATTGCTGTGGAGAGCTCCAGACAGTGTATTCTTAATTTCTGACTGGTCCTTTTCCATTTGTTTATTTATTTATTTTTGGCATTCTTATTAAAGTCCTTGAAAGTCTCATCAAGTTTCTCAGCAGTTTTTAGAAGATTCTTGAGTAACCTTATGAATGTGGTCCTGAACTCCCTGTCGTCTCGTAGTTTGCTTTCCTCCATTGCCCCCTTTTGCGACATGCCTCTGTGTCTCCGCATTTTGGCTGCTTCCCTATGTTGATGGAGCAGCTTTGTGTGGTAGATGACCCACAGGGGCCAGTAGCTCAGCCTCCTCAATCACCCGAGGTGGACAGTCTTGGTACACCCCTTTGTGGGCTGAGGGCAAAGTCTTGGTGTAGTTAAGCCTTGATTGCTCTTGGTACCCTGGGAGGAATTGTCCTCCAGGCCAATTGGCTATGGGGACCCGCTGTGTTTATAATGGAAGAACTGCCGCGCCGGAGACACGCTTATGGTTTAGGACTTGTTTCAGTGGGGCTTTGGTGCTCACTGAGTCTGCCTCTTGAATGTGTCAGTTATGGATGTGAGGAGTTGAAATCTGTGTCTCACACTGACCACTAGATACACTGCCTTCTGATCTCCAATGAGGTGCAGTTCAGGTACTGTCTGAGGTCACCCTGCAGGAACTACAGTCCTCTCCTCTCTGCTTGGGATTTATAGATTATGGAGCTGACTGAACTGGTTTGCAAGTTAGCAGTGATAGTGAAGGCAATTCATATGCAAAAGTTGCTGCTTGGAGCTTGGGTGTTTGTAGATTGTGTGGGGTAGAGTCTCAGGGCGTCACTAGGCTAGGGCATGGCAAACAGCAATGGCTGGCAGTGAGCTATTCCGCGCCTCCAACTGCATTCCCCCATCTCGTGCCCCAGTGCAGCAAACAATTATTCCTCCACGCAGCTCTGCAAGCCAGCCACCCTCACTTTCCGACCTGATGGCAGACAGTCCAGCTTCTCCCCGTAGGAGTTTTGGTCTCGTGCGTCTCCCCTTCGGGTTGAAGAATGCAACGCAGCCCATATCATGCACCCCCGTACCTCAGTTTTTCAGCGTTTGTGCACTGAATGCTCCCCCCTCTTTCCGTCTGGCTGTAGAACATCCATTTAACTAGCCCTTCCATGGCTCTAGGTGATAGACATTTTGACTTTTAGTTGTAGTTTTGAAATTTTTGTGCACTGCTGAAGTTTAGGTGTGTTTACCTATGCCACCATCTTGGGTTCTCTCAACCAGTCTCTTACTGCTGAGCATTTGCAATGAATAGCCTGGTGCATATATCTTTTTGTATTTTTTTTTAATCCTCACCTAAGGATATTTTTCCATTGATTATTAGAGAATGGAAAAAAAAGAAGGAATTGAGAGAGAGGTAGGGAGGATAGGAGGTAGAGAGAGAGAGAAACATCAATGTGCGAGAGAGAGAGAAAGAGAGAGAGAGAGAGAGAGAGAGAGAGAGAGAGAGAGAGAGAGAGAGAGATAAACTGGTTGCTTCCCACATGGGCCCTGACCTGGGGAAGGAATTGAGCCTGAAATTGAGGTACATGACTTTGGGAATTCAATCCACGACTCTTTAGTCTATGGGCTGATGCTCTAACCACTGAGCAAAACCGGCCAGAGCTCTTTTGTATTTTTGCTGATATCTTTGACTTAAAAGTAAGTTTTGTGAGTTACTTTCAACAATAAAGATAAATTAAAAAAAAAGAAAAGACGTAGTTTGCTGGGTCAAAGGACAAATGCGTTTACACTAATAAAAGAGCAAGATGCAAATTTACCGTACATTCGTGATGCCCACCAGCCAATCAAAATTATGCAAATTAACCCAACAAAGATGGCGGGTTAATTTGCATATACAGGCACCCAGCGGCCAGGGGCAGGATGGGACCTTGTGTCGTCACCAACCCAGTAGCTCTAGGCCTCAGGGCAGTATGGGAAGATGGAAAGTCAGTTCAGGGCTGGAGCAAAGGCAGAAAGGCGGCTCCAGGCTGGAACAAAGTGGTGCTGGCAGGGAGGGGAAGGAAGGCCCATTCTTGCATGAATCTTCGTGCATCGGGCCTCTAGCTATTGCCATATACACTCTCCTCCATTGTTTTTCACTAGAAGTATGCCCATTACCCACAGCCTGACCAAAAGAGTATACTGTCAAATTTTGGGTTTTTGCCTAATCTGTCAAGAAATGACATCTTATGTAATTTTAATATACATTTTATGAGCATGATTGAGCATTTCCTTTTCTGGGAATTGGCTGATCTTCCTTTAGCTCAATTTCCTGTAAGGTGGTTAGACATTATTTCCTTTATTTTTAGAAGTTGTAGATATTAACTGTTCATCTGAGATATAAGTTGCAGATGTTTTCTCTCAGTTTGTCTATGTTTTGCCATATGGCTTTTTGGGGATGATTTAATATTTATCAATATTTTTCCTTATTGCTTCTGAATCAAGTCATAGGACAGTTTTCTCTATTCCTAAGGTGCAGAAGAATTCAAACTCCCTTCAACCCTATCTTTTAAATTCATAATACTTGTATGGTTTCATTTCTTACGTTTAAATGTTATCTAATTCAAATTTATCTTAGTGTGAAAAATGAACCTAATTTTATTTTTAGCCATATTGTTATCTAATTATCCCAATACTATTTGTTAAAAAGTATTTCTTCATTTTTAATATATTTTAAAAGGCATTATTTACAACATAATATAGTTAACTCTGTAACAACACCAGTTTGAACTGCTCAATTGCACTTATATGCAGATTTTTTTCAATTGACCTACACAGTTTAAAACCATGTTGTTCAAGGATCAACTGGTGGTTGGGATTTTTTCTACATGGAGGGCCAATTAAAGTTATACACAGATATTCAATAGCAAAGGACATCAGAACCCATAACCCTTGTGCTGTGCAAGGGTCAAGGGTCAACTATAATATTTTATTGATTGTATATCCCCACAGTTGCCATTTAAAAAAAATATATATTTTATTGATTTTTTAGAGAGAGGAAGAGAGAGGGACAGAGAGTTAGAAACATCGATGAGAGCGAAACACCGATCAGCTGCCTCCTGCACACCTCCACTGGGGATGCGCCCACAACCAAGGTACATGCCCTTGACCGGAATCGAACCTGGGACCTTTCAGTCCGCAGGCCGAAGCTCTAGTCCAGGGGTCCTCAAACTTTTTAAAGTGGGGGCCAGATCACGGTCCCTCAGAGAGCTGGAGGGCCGGACTATATGAACTACTAATTCCTACTGTAACACCTCGGCTGCGCTCACTGCCCAAAAAACCTGGCGGGCCGGATCAGACTCCTCTGCGGGCCGCATGTGGCCCGCGGGCCGTAGTTTGAAGACCCCTGCTCTAGTCACTGAGCCAAACCAGCTTCAGCAAAGTTGCCATTTTAAAAGATCTAAATACATTACAAAAAAAACAATTTCTTTTTCATCCTCTCAAATATTCAGTTTTAACAAATATGAGTATATAAAAGAAAAAGTATTTTAAAATTTCTATTATTCTACTCACATATTCATTTTTTACCCCCCTCCACCCTGCTCCTGCCCCTTCCCCAGGCCTTTACTCCACTGTTGTTTGTGTCTATGGGTTATGCATATATATATGTGTGTGTGTGTGCGTGTGCGCGTGTGTGTGTGTGTGTGTGTGTGTGTGTATATTCTTTGACGGCTATACAGTTTTTATATTTTTCATTGTGAAATAATTATTAGGAAGTGGTAAGTTTATCTGAATTTACAAAAACAAAAAAAAAGTTCATTTAGACTAGTGGTTCTTAACCATGGACAATTTTTTCCCTCCAGAGAACACTTGGCAATGTCAAGAAACATTTTTGGTTGTTACAAGTAGGGGTTTTAATTGCAACTAGTGGGTAGAGGTCAGGAATATTGTTAAATATCTTTTATTTATTTATTTATTTTTATTATTATTGTCAAATATCTTACAACTGATAGGTCAGCCATCCACATTAAAGAATTATCTGGTCAACACCAAAAAACAGGTTTGGCTCAGTGGATAAAGCGTTGGCCTGCGGACTGAAGGGTCCCAGGTTCGTTTCTGGTCAGGGGCATGTACCTTGGTTGTGGGCACATTCCCAGTAGGGGGTGTGCAGGAGGCAGCTGATCGATGATTCTCTCATCAATGTTTCTAACTCTCTATCCTTCTCTCTTCCTCTCAGTAAAAAATCAATAAAATATATTAAAAAAGAAAAGAAAAGAATTATCTGGTAAAAAAAACATCAATAGTGATGAGTTTGAGGAACCCTGATTTTGAGTTAAAAACTCAAAAACACTGCATTTGTTTAAAATGCTGTTCTTTTTTAGAGTAAACTTATACAATTCTAAACTCCAAGCATCACTACTAGTAGTTCTCAATGATCACATAAGTAGGTATTGAATAGGCAAGCAGCCATTTCTACTGAATCACTTGGTTATAATTATCTGGAGTGGCTTTTTTTAAAAAAGGAAGAAAATATGAAAGAAGATAGTGAGGAACAAAGTTTAGATTCTAAACTAGATAAAGAATGAATTCTGCCGAGACCGGTTTGGCTCAATGGATAGAGCGTCGGCTTGGGGACTGAAGGGTCCCGGGTTCGATTCTGGTCAAGGGCATGTACTTTGGTTGCGGGCATATCCCCAGTAGGGGGTGTGCAAGAGGCAGCTGATTGATGACTCTCTCTCATCGATGTTTCTAACTCTCTATCTCTCTCCCTTCCTCTCTGTACAAAATCAATAAAATATATTAAAAAAAAAAAAAAGAAAAAAAAAAAAAGAATGAATTCAACAAAGAACTCACATGGCTGTGTTTTTTATAATTCTTCCTTGGTCCATCTTCTGCCCGATGCCATGCACAACGAACACAATGTGGGTTGTCTGAGATGGTTTGTCTTCTAAAGAGGCTTCTTCTACATAACCTCTATGAAGTCTGGTCCCACTACTTGATGCTGTAAAAAATTTATGACTCAAAATTTATTGTTTATTCCAAAAATAGCATTCTCATAATATATTGAAAGAAATAATGAAAAAAATAAAGTACTATTAAAAAAAATTTCACTGGGTTAGGAAGGGATAAAATTTATAAGATGATGTATATTGATTGGCTTTGATATGAAGTGTTAAACTGGACAGGAAAAAAAATAATAAACTGGACAGGACACCAAAGCCAGAAACCATAAGGAAAAATAAAACAAAGGAAGGAAGGAAAAAAGGAAGGAAAGAAATACTTGAATACATAAAAATTTTAAATTTCACTATAAAAAAATACCATGAAGCAAAAATAAAAGATGAATAACTGGGAAAATTTATACAAAATATGATACACAGTAAGTTAATTGCCTAAATATACAAAGAGAGCTAGCTTATGAAAAAATGAAAAAGATAACCATTCAAACAGCAAAACAAGAAAAAGATATAAGGTAATTCACACACACAAAAAAAAACCCCAACTAATGAACATATAAAACAATATTCAAGAACACCTGCTATCAAAGAAATTAAAATAAAAAATTGGATAATAGAATAAACTAGATATATCAGACTTGAAATTTTTTTTTTTTTAAATTCATTTTTTGATAATGCTCTCCTATCTCCCCTGGTACCATTCCCTCTTTTCCTTCTTTTTTGTCAAAGGTCTTTAAAGAGTCGTCTAATACCCTGCCTCCATTTCTTTACCTTGTACTTAAGCTTCAACCCATGCCACTCTGGCTTCTGACTCATCAATCCATCTAAATAACCAATGACCTCCATTTCATTAAGTCCGATGAAAAATTTTTAGTCTTCATCTTCCTTAATACTATGGTTCTATATTGAAGCTTTATTTTCACACTAGTATCTTGGATTTGACTGCTTTTATAGATATAAAAGAATTTTTTATTAATCTTATCAAATCATTCTAAATATATTATTCATTGATGAATACATGTTAAGTTAATCACCTTAATAAATGTTTCACTTAACAGGTCAGTAAATTGTCATTAATTATAACACATACTTAAAACATACTAAAAATAGCCAAAACCGGTTTGGCTCAGTGGATAGAGTATTGGTCTGTGGACTGAAGGGTCCCAGGTTTGATTCTGGTCAAGGGCATGTACATTGGTTGTGGGCACATCCCCAGTGGAGGGTGTGCAGGAGGCAGCTGGTCGATGTATCTCTCTCATATATGTTTCTAGCTCTCTATCCTTCTCCCTTCCTCTCTGTGAAAAATCAATAAAAATATATTTTTTAAAAATAATAAAATATACTAAAAATATAATTTGAATAGCCTATTCTAAATAAAAGAGAAAAATTCAGGTTCCCAAAATTTTAACAAATTATAGCAATATTTAACAATTACCTTTAGAAAATCCCAGTTTTTGGGTAACTGTTCTTGCAATTTTAGATGTTGTTGCATCACTATAAATATATACTTCATCCATATTGTGCCAGTCCACGTGGTTTCGAGTCAACTTGAAACTATGAACAGCTGTTGCAAAAAGGAAAAACTGATTGAAGGTCTCCAAGATAAACTCCAGTTGTGTGAAAAATTATAATACACAGATTTTTAATTAAAAAAAATCCTATTTCATTGATTTCATTGAAACACATATTGATGTAAAGCAAGTAATGGATAGGGACTTTATTTTGTAAATGATTAGCCATGCTATAGGGAATGACTGTTTATTATAACAACATGGAATAGTGGCTTAACTACCATAAATTATAACCTCTAACATGTAGTTAATGTGTTTTTGTAAAACACTGCCTTCCCAGGTGATGTACTACTCCAAAGTCCTCGGCATCTTTAACACAGAAACTTAAGTTCCACTTCTTCTGTTGATTTTTACTTTTGGATCTGTGAAAATTTCACTCAGTGCAAAACAAAGTCTCATAGAGAAAAAAATTATCTTTAAACTGAGAAGAAAATAATCTAATTTACTCGAGTATAAGGAATTTCTGGAATGGATACTAAAGCCAATTATTATTGGATATTGCTCACCATAAGAAAAATTCAAAGTTGAAAGATGTTTTAGTAAGAAATCAATTTTTTTTTTTATTATAATGCTCAAATCAGTATGTTTATTGCATTTCTATAACTGCAGTAGTAAGCCGTAAAAGCTATATTAAGGTGACCAGAAATCCCGCTTTTGGCAGGACAGTCCCGATTTTTTAACAATTTGTCCCACATCCTGTGGCGTTTTAAAAAGAAGTCCCAAGTTTTGGAAAGAATGCACGACAAGCTAGGGAACGGCGGGAGAACGGGAAGGGAATACATGGTTTTCGGCGGCATGTGGCTATTTAGCCAGGATATGAGTTTTATGTTATTTTTGTTAATTTTATAATGTTAAACTTTAATAATAACAAATAATTGTTGAGAACTGATTATCGAGAACTGCTTATCAAAGTTCGCATTGTTGATCAGTTGTTAGAATTCAACCACCATTGTTTGGACTTAACGAACAATGGCATTTTTGGGATTGGCAATGACTAACTGTCTCTCAGATGATACACATCGTACTGTGTGCTAGTAAGCTAGTTAAACAAGTGATGTCATTACAAATCAGCTATTCAGATAATTTAGGTAAGTTATTTATTTATTTCATAAAAATCATAAATTTTCTTGAATTTAGCAGACAGTACTTGTATTATTTATATTTTATAGTGGCAGCAAAAAGTCTAGCGCTAGCCTTGAAAGTGACACTTACGACTATACATAATTTTTATTTATTTATTATATTTGTAAATTATACTTATGTTAAAATTTAAAAAAAATATTACAATACTATTTTTGCATTCTATGAAAATTTTTGTTGCTCCATATAGACCAAATTTTTAATCAAGACACCTCCCCCCCCCCCCCCCCCCCCCCGCTGCCCCCCATCATTGGTGTCCCGCTTTACCAATGTTAAAATCTGGTCACCTTAAGGTATATGCTCCAGAAATTCATAAATTCTGTAAGGCAGGAACTATATTATGTATCATTAGCACCAAACACAGTGTCCTTACAAAGTGTCTGACATGTATCACAAAATTATTAATGTTTGTGGAAGCAATGAACAAAGGAGATTGTCATAACATGCCCACTAATTCATAATTTAATAATTATTATATTTTAAACAACTTAAATATTTCCTCTATCTCTGATATAGCTAGGCACCTTCAAATAATTATGCTTGATTTATTTTCTAAAAATCCTCTTTAAGCAAAATATTATCTCACATTATATACAAAGACACATAGGTACAAAGAGATAAAGTGACTTGACACAGAATAATTACTGGCACAATCTAATATTCTTTTGATTTGAAGATGGGCTGAAAATAACCTCAAGCCAAATATGAAAAAATATATATAACCTTGGTCAATATTTAAGATCCTAAGACATTTTTATGTACAGTGAAACCTCGGTTCTAAAACTTAATTTGTTCCGGTATGCTGTTCTGGAAGCGAATTGTTTGAAAACCGAATAACTTTTCCCCATTAGAAATAAGGTAAGTTGATTAATCCATTCCAGACCTTGAAATAATTCCTGTTTAACCTTTCTTATATACTGTACATGTCTAAGGTACTGTTTAATCTATAAATACTTCCCTTAAATTTATTGAACCACTATCCCCTACCAATCTTAAAGGAATCAATTTTAGCATTCAGTTCAGGGATGTCTTTCAGGTCAGTATGCAGCATCTTTTCTTGTTTCTATATCACTGCCTCTGAAAGGACTGCTACTGGTTAACTGCTTTTCCTTTATCCAAATCAGCAAGATTTTCTTCCTCTTCAGTTGCCATGATCATTATTTCTTTCACACCCTTAGCAACATTAGCACTCTTGATGGCCTCGTTATGTTTGAAAAATTGTGCTAGATTTCATCAGCAACAAAAGCATTCTTTCCTTTGTTGCCTGAAAGACGCTTTTTGTCATGCTGATGTATCAGCTTGAAAGGGTTGTCAGTTCAAGGACTGAAGCTTGGTTGGACAACCTAGACATTTTTCCTGTGAACAACCAAATTGTTCCAGATGGGACATATTCGAGAACTGAGGTTTGACTGTAAACCTGTTTCCTACAAGAATACATAGAAAAGTAAATCCATTCCAGGAAAATGTATTTATTAGCTTTGTTACAAATGTAATTCAAAAATTTTTTAAAAAACTAATTTGTATTTAACTTACCTGCCAGGGCACATTACTAACATTGAACACAAGACCGAGATGCAATTAACATAAGAAACAATAATATCTTCAGTTCCAAAGAAAACAACGTACAAACTCAGCTTTATAAAAGGACTTTTCATAAATTAAAGAAAATATTTGACTACATTTAACAATTATTTACTTTTCTAATTTTATGTTCAATCCAAGTCACTATTTTAAGCCTTTTTGTCTGTTTCTAAACCATATTTTCGTTAAAATAGTTTTGAGCAACATATGGTGAAAACAGTGAAACTTCAAGATCAAGATATTAAGAGAATCGTGTTAGGCCAACAAAATTTCATTCTTAAAACTGGCGAATATCCCATTATTGGACTACACATATCATTTACAAATGTTTATAGCACTTATAATTAACACTAAAAAAATAGCACTATGTATATATTTTTATGCTTTAAATACTGATACTAATAATTTCTATGTCTTAAATACAACTGAATGCTCTAAATACAACTAAGTGCTATAAGCCAGGAATATAACTACATGGAGAAATGAAACTACAATTACTGTACCTTGGGAACGCTTTCGTTTAAGACCTGCCGCATCTGTACTCGCCTTATATCCTCTCCATTTGAACAGAGAAGGGAGGGAGAAGGGAGGGAGGTGGTAGGCAACTAAGAAAGCAAAAACACTGAGCTTCAAAGTAAATTTTAAATGAGGTTTGCTATTTTGCCTTTTTATTTTGTTAACTTTAAAAAATGAGTTGTATTTGACAAACATTCTAAATGTTTTATTTATGTAATTTCTAATTAAAAGTCAGTGAAGCAAATATCAATGTTTATCAAATATATGCTCTACTTTTACTGAAAAATGGCAAACAATATCTAGATTTCTGTTAAAGACAACTATGCAACCATTATTTTTAATGTCTGCATAGGTAGAATAAAAAGACAGAGCACAGCACTTCTGTATGTGCAAGAGATTTATAATCCCCATCTTTACAATACTAAGGTTACTTATTCTCACCCAATTTGTGGCTATGACAGCTGAAAACTGATGTGCAAATTGAGAATGCAATAAATAACATTTTAAATATCTAATTCAGCTTTCAGTGAGAAGATAGGACAGTATACATTCCACTAGATGTTTTCGACTACTGGAGTATAACGGAGCCTTCCTACAGAAACACAATATCCTTTTCACAACTGTTCAAGTGGTTAAAGGACTTTTAAAAATGAAACTAAAAACAAAACAAAACAAAACAAAACAAAACAAACAAAAACAAATTGGATGCTCTACTTTGAGTTATTAATAATAAAAAATGAAAGATTAGTGATAGAATAATGAAAAAAGGTCATTAGTAAAAATATATGCTGACATCTTGTAAGCATGAAACAAGCTACACCAAGTACAGTTGGTCAGACTTGATATCTGGCAAATCAGTAGATGACTTGAACCTTAAAATCACCACTTCCCCTGTCAAATATTGCTAATTATAGATTGTTTTTATACTTTAAGGATAAAAGTAAAATTGCAATTACTTTACAATCCACTTTGAATTTACAAATCCATTTGTTAATAGTTCAGTTAATATGAACTACCCGTGTTTCCCTGAAAATAAGACATCCTCCGAAAATAAGACCTAGCGCATGAAAAGATAAGACATCCCCTGAAAATAAGACCTAGCGCAACTTTGGGAGAAAAAATTAATATAAGACACTGTCTTATTTTCGGGGAAACAGGGTATTATGCACCACCGAACCTTTGTGATTTAGTTTAAATTTATGTTCTAAAGCATTTGATTTTCATCCTCACTCCCTTCTACATTAATGTGACATTCAAAGTTTAGTTACTGTGCAAATGGGAAAATATTTAATTCCTGTTGTATGGTACTATAAATATAAAAAAAAATCTTTACATACAAAGATGAAGTATAAAGATTGGTGCAATCACTGTAATTGAGAAATGCTTACAAGGCACTTTACATAAAAAACTATAGACTAGGATTAAAAATGGGTAGTAATATGATTATAAAATCATTTCATTGTCACAGGGGGTGGAAAATGACAATTGAAACAATTTTCATCACTAAAAGTGTTTCTTTGTTCATGAGCCTTCTGGTCAGTTACCAAGAAGTAGATGTACTACTTGTACAAAACATTTAGAAAAAAATATCAATAGGAAAAAGCTAACATATCCAAGTAGATCAAAATGGCATAGATTTGACACTTTATTCTTATTTATTTATTTATTTATTTGTTTGTTTTTAATATATTTTATTGATATTTTACAGAGAGGAAGAGAGAGGGACAGAGAGCTAGAAACATCGATGAGAGAGAATCATCGATCAGCTGCCTCTTGCACACCCCCCATTGGGGATGTGCCCGCAACGAAGGTACATGCCCTTGACCGGAATTGAACCCGGGACATTTCAGTCCGCAGACCGACGCTCTATCCACTGAGCCAAATCGGTTTCGGCTAGATTTGACACTTTATTAACCAAGGAAACAGAACTTAAATTTTCTAAACCTACTAGTACAACTAACATGAATCAATTCCATACTTACTAAAAGAGAACTTATGGGAAATATATTAACCATAATGACCACTTTAAAATTATGCAGAAGCTTTCAGAAAGCTTGTCAAGATGCAAAAATGAAAGGCTTTCCTTTCTAAAGGAATAGTATAAATTAGGAATTAACAAAAGGGCAAACACCCCAAAACATACAAGACAGAGGAGCATATTTATTTAAAACATTTTTATAAAATTAAATAGATATGGTTCTTTTTCCCAATTCCTATTTTCACTTGAAAGTCATTTGCTCTATTTGTTACAACATCCTGTTAGCTTAGAGAGCTTAATTTTTCAACTCAAACTATCACAAAAGTATAGTAGACACAAAAGGGTTGACTATCAATCCAAATAGAAATCACTATTAAAAGAAATTCAAGCCGAAACCGGTTTGGCTCAGTGGATAGACGCGTCAGCTTGGGGACTGAAGGGTCCCGGGTTCTATTCCGGTCAAGGGCATGTACCTTGGTTGCGGGCACATCCCCAGTAGGGGGTGTGCAAGAGGCAGCTGATCGATGACTCTCTCTCATCGATGTTTCTAACTTGCTCTCTCCCTTCCTCTCTGTACAAAATCAATAAAATATATTAAAAAAAAAAAAAAAAGAAATTCAAGTGCCAAAAAGCATTACTTTTTTCAAAAATAAACATTTAGTTAGAAATTCCTATGTTGTGTTAGCAAAAATATATATTAACTCAAAATACAATTGTAAGTGCTAACTTTTTAGATGCTAACATTTAATAAAAAATTTCTTTTAAAATCCTGCAGAAAAATAAAATATTTAAAGTATAAAATAGAGCATTTCTAATAAATTTCTTTACTATAATTTACCTCTTAAAGACACTTTCTTCAATATGTAATTCTAAAAGCAACAGAACATCAAAAAGGTGGTTGCTGATGGCATACTAATTCCTAGAATGGAACAACTCAGTAACTTTTCCCTTTATAAAAGCTGGCAATCTGGTTAAACTCAACTTCAGGGGAAGAAGGCCTGTGCATCTCAAACGTGCCAAATGTAATGAGAAAACTTCTGCAATCTTCTCGGAACTCAGAGAAATTAAGTTAGATAAATTTATAAAAATTAACAACTAAGAACTAGATGGTGGGAATTCTCTAAACCTTCCCCTTTCCTCTCCTGCCCCAGTCTTTTTGACTTTTGAAATTCTATATTGATGTTTGGGATATCCCTATTCAGCAACAGAGACAGAAATGAGTACAACTTTACATGACAAATGTTAAATGTTGTAAATTCTTACAGATCTACTAACAGCTGTACAATCATAGCACTCGAAATTAGTTTGAACAGTAAAAAATCCACTTTTAAACTTTCAACCCATATGCAACATTATATTAATAATGTGACTCGTATAGACAGCATATAGTTGGGTACTGCATTCCTAACAAATTTGTCAAGCTCTGCCTTTTAATTGGATTGTTAGCTCACTTATATGTATTTACTATAGTTATCGATATGGGTCAATTTAGATCCATCATTCCCATTTATTTTTTCTTTATTCCATCTGTATTTTGTTCCTCCTTTCCAGTTTTTGTTTTCTTTTTTCTTTTTGTGTGTATGAGGGTTTAATTAAATGCTTTTTACTATTTTATTTCAATCCCTCTACTATCTTTCTCTTCTTCTTCGTTTTTGTTAATTCTCATCTGAGGATATTTTTCCATTGATTTTTAGAGAGTAGAAGGAAGGGTGAGACAGAGAGAGGGAAACATCAATATGAGAGAGACACTTAAATTGGTTGCCCAATCAGGGCTGGGGATCAAGCTTGCAACTGAGCTATGTATTCTTGACTGGAATTGAATCTGGAATCCTTCAATCCGTAGACTGATGCTCTCTATCTATGGAGTCAAACTGGCTAGGGCTTTAAAAAAAATGTTTCTTATACCTTTTTATTATGGAACTAGAGGCCCAGCGCACAAAATTCGTGTACTGGGCAGGGGGTGTCCTTCAGCCCAGCCTGCACCCTCTCCAATCTGGGACCCCTTGAGGGATGTTAAACTGCCTGGGTCTAAACGGGCAATCTGACATCCCTCTCACAATCCAGGACTGCTGGCTCCCAACTGCTCGCCTGCCTGCCTTCCTGATTGCCCCTAACCATTTCTGCCTGCCAGCCTGATCACCCCCTAACCATTTCCCTGCCAGCCTGTTTGCCCCCAACTTCCCTCCTCTGCCAGCCTGGTCACCCCTAACTGCCCTCCCCTACAGGGCTGATCGCTTCCAACTGCCCTCCCTTGCAGACCTGGTCCCTCTTAACTGCCCTCCCTTGCAGGCCTGGTGCCTCCTAATTGCCCTCCCCTGCTGGCCATCTTGTGTCCACATGGGGTAGGATCTTTGACCACATGGGGGCAGTCATCTTGTGTGTTGGAGTGATGGTCAATCTTGCATATTACTCTTTTATTAGATAGGATAATTTTAGACATAGTAAAGTTTCAAAAATAGTACAGCTTCTCCTAATGTTAGTGTAGCTATAGAAAAACTGTGAAAACTAAGACATTAACATTAGTACCATACTATCAACTAAAATAGAAACTTTATTCAGATGTCTCCAGTTTCTTCACTAATGTCCTTTTCTGTTTTAGGGCCCAATCCAGGCACCATGGTGTCTTTTGTTGTCACGTTTTCTTAGTCTTCTCTAACCTGTGACAAATTCCTTAATTTTTTCTTGTCTTTCATGACTTTGACATTTTAAAAATATTTCACTTTCAAGGTATCATTGACAAAATATTTAAAGTATACATTGTGGTGAAGATATACATTGTGAAAGGTCCCCTCCATCTAGTTAATTATGACCTTGATATTTTTGAAGAGGTATTTTGCAGAATATCTCTCAATGTGAGTTTATTTTTTCACAAACAAATTGAGGTTATGCAATTTTTGGCCACAGTGAGGTGCAGGAGTAACTCTTTTAGTTCAACTGGCTATTTTTTTTTTTTTTTTTTTGGCTGATTCCTGCTTTATATAGATGAATTAGAAAATGAACAAGATACTAATCTAGTACTAGATTGCAGTATTTACAAAATTACTTATTTGAAGGCCTGATTTTATTTGTATGATTCATCGCCAGTGAAATTTAGACTTTCATTTGTTGGCTTCTAGATAAATGTCTCTTAGCCTAGGAAGTGGTGTGATAAGAACAGTGTTTTTATTTTAACTCTCAAAAAATAAAAAATTTAGATGAATTTTTAAAAAATCTAAATCACAAATCTTTGTGTGCTAAAAGAGTTATACACAATCTATTTAATTCAATGCTTACTTTGAAATCAGTAGGAAAATTAACAGGGAGAAAATACTAAACATCCAATATACTGTGGCAATAGTTATCCTACCCAAAATATAAAGTCAGAAAGAAAAAGTACTATTTTAGTTTAATGTCTTTCAAGGCAAGAATTCTGTTTAGTTTCTTAGCAATTCCCCATAGAACGTAATAAGAGTTGCTAAATACTATATTTTAAAATGCTTTCAATTATTAAATGGTATTTTTCCCCCCAGAAAGCCTCACCTGAATAACGCCACTGCACTGTAATAACAACTCTCTTTATTCCAAATCTCTTTTCAGAGTGTATAATAGTCACTATCTACTGTGTTATCTTGTACTTACTCATTGTAACTGTTCTCATCTGTAAGCTTTTCCTTCCCAAAAGGCTTAATTCTAGAAACCCTATTTCTTAAAAAAAAAAAAAAAAAAAAAAAAAAGTGCCTAGCACACAGTATTATGTGCATGTGAAAGCATTCAAACTCTCCTGAAAATATAAAGAGCCAGGCTTTATCAGATATAAATGAGAAAATTTAGGTGGAAAGATCTTTCCCCCTTCAAATTAACATGAAATTTCAGAAGCCTAGTGGTAAGAAACAAAATAAAAGTTTGTAATATTTTATCTTTGTAGTTGTAAATTTGAGTTATTTTTCTAACAAAGATATCTCTTTGGACAGCAAATTTTTTTTTCCTTAAGACCAATGATAATTTTCAAATGTACTACCAAATTTTCCATAATCTTCAAAGTCAAATGTCACATCTTAATACATAAATGTATTAAATATCGAATAACCAATAAAATGGTTGGAAATTTAAGACAACAGCATATATACTGAATTGAATTTATAACCTTTGTTAATAATAAAATATGCTGATATTTTGTTGATATGCCATAGTATATTTTTTGAAAAAAGTTTTCTTCTAATGAATTTCAAAGAATCATCATTTTGAAATATTACAATGCAAAAGTGTTTAACAGTTTAACAAATTTCCTGTTAATACTAACTAGAATTTTACCACTCAGTGTATTTGGTATATCCTTAAAGCTAGCAAAAAATATTATTATAATATCCTACAATGATACTCTAGAATCAACATATACACACAAAGGCATAATGAAAATCTACTCACACAAATAAACTATGTTCTTTATCAGACTTATTTAAATGATTGGCTCATTTATATTAGGGTACTGCGAAGAAAAGGGAAGTATCCTGCTACATTTATCCTTTTTTAAAAAAAAAAGTGTTTTTTTTCATTGATTTTAGAAAGAGTAAAGGAGGAGAGGTGGGTTGGGGAGAGGGAGAAAGGGAAAGAGGGAGAGACATAAAAGAGAAGGAAGAAAGGAAGGAAAGGGAGGAAGGGAGGGAGGTTGGGAGGGAGGGAGGGAGGGAAGGAGGGAGGAAGGGATTAATCAGTTGCCTCCTGAAAGCACACCTACTGGGTTCCACAATCTGGGTGTGTGCCCTGAATAAGAATCAAACTGGTGACCCTTCGGTGCAGAGAACCACGCTTAACCAACTGAGCCAAACTGGTGAGGACTACATTTAACATTTTAATAGGGAGTAGAAATATAGATGACACGTGAAATTCTAATTTTTACTGTAATAGAAACAAGATTCCAAGTACATGGGATCTAGAGATAAAACAGAGCTGACGAACTTGTACAGGATGAATTAATATGTGGAATAAAAAATGTTTTGAAAATAGATTGAAAAAGAGAAACAATCTACTTATATTTTTATGATTCACACCACACTTTTTCTCCTCTAAACTCTTAGGATTTAGGGGTTTATTTTTCATACAGACAGTCCTCGGATTCAATGTATGTCATTTTGTGGTTACCTCGCCATCTCCCGTTTGTTTATTAAAAAACCCAAATTCTGTCATTTCGATGTATGTACATATGTGCTTTTATGTTTTTTTGTTATTTATTTACCACAAGTAAAGGTCAGAAAGGGTTATCTCTCTTTTAAATTTTTTTACTGTTTCACTTCATTACTGCTGTGTATGTGCTCCATGTGAGTGACGTAGGTGCTTATGTAGACGGGTTCCGACTTATGGCAAAAATCACGTTACATCGCGCTGTAGAAACGGATCTCCGACGTAACCCGAGGACCTACTATACATTAATAGTAAAAAAAAAAAAACAAAACTATGGGGAGGGAGGGCATGTTTGGGAATGGGGTGGGGTGGGGATTGGTAAGGTATGTACACATATAATATCTTAATTAAAAATAAATAAATAAATAAATAAATAAATTGCAAAAAAAATAATTTGGGTGGATACACTGGGTTAGTTAAGGCAAGACTTAAGGAGAATTAATAGAAAGGGAAAAATCCAGAATTCAGCCTTTTCCAATATCAATAAAATGATATAAAGGTCAGTTCTTCAAATACTATAAAGTAGGCTTTTGTGTTTATTTTGGAGTGGTGAAGAGAGGTTACAAAATACTTCAGGCACTAATAAAAGATCACAGATATGTAAAATTTACTATTTGTGCTATAACTGGGAAAGTATTGTCTCTACAGCAATCTGTAGGAAAACTTGCTCTGTAGACACTGAATTGCTCTTTATATACTGATATGTAAAAATCTTGATGTTGGCTCTGGCCTACATGAGTTAGTTGGTTGGAACATTGTCCTGTACACCAAAAGGTGGTGGGTTTGATTCCTGGTCAGGGCACATACCTGGGTTGTGAGTTTAGTCAGGGTACCTAAGGGAGACAGATAACCAATGTTTCTCTCTCATATTGATGTCTCTCTCTCTTCCTCTTCCTCTCTCTCTCTCTCTCTTCCCCTTCCCTTCTCTCTCAAATCAATAAAAAAAATTAAAAACATTGACGTTGGATTTTACACTGAAATAAGTACATATTTGACTCTGCAAATTAGGAAAATGATATTTAAAATTTATAGAGTATGTTATCTAGCATAATAGACAACTATTATTATACACACTAGAGGCCTGATGCACAAAATTCGTGCACGGGGGGGGGGGGGGGGGGGAGGGAGAAAGGGGGGGTCGGTGGGTGTCCCTCAGCCCAGCCTACACACTCTCCAATCTGGGATCCCTCTCACAATCTAGGACTGCTGGCTCCCAACCTCTCACTTGCCTGCCTGCCTGACTGCCCTAAACCACTTCTGCCTGGCAGCCTGATCATCCCCTAACCACTCCCCTGACAGCCTGATCAACACCTAACCGCTCCCCTGCTGACCTGATTGCTCCTACATGCCCTCCCCTGCAGGCACGGTCACCCCCAACTGCCCTCCCCTGCAGACTTGTTTCCCCGGCAACTGCCCTCCCCTGCAGGACTGGTCTCCCCCTCCCCCCCCAACTGCTCTCCCCTGAAGGCCTGGGTTCCCCCCAAACTGTCTTCCCCTACAGGCCTGGTCTCCCCCAACTGCCCTCCTCTGCTGGCCCTGTCACCCCTTACTGCCCTCCCATGCAGAACATTTTGTGTCCACATGGGGGCAGCCATCTTTGACCACATGGGGATAGCCATCTTGTGTGTTGAAGTGATGGTCAATTTGCATATTACTCTTTTATTAGATAGGATTTGTTAGATTTAATTACCAATTTATTCAGAAGCCACAACTTTCCTCAATTATGAAAACGTTTAATCACCTAGATACAAAAGATATTTTAATTTGGTATAAGCTAAATTATAGTTGCCATGCCTGTGTGTGTGTGTGTGTGTGTGTGTGTGTGTGTGTATGTGGTGTATGTGTGTATTTAGGGAGAGATAAGAGTAAAAATTAGGACAGAGAAAAGACTTGAGATGTTTCTTATTACTTATAAGAAAAAAAAATAAGCCAATTTAATGCTTGTTGTTTTGCCATTAATTTTGTTATATAAACTATAAACAACTATTTCCAATTACATTCATTTTTTCCAAAATGCATTCAGTGAATTACTTAATCAATTCTGCTTTGGAGATGTTTAAGAGGGGAAGAAAAAGAATCACTTAATTAACCAGATTTAACAGGGCTTGCCAAGAAACCTCCCAAATAAAGGCAAGCATGGATGAAGAAACACTTAAAAAAAGAAAGACGAATCTACAAATTCTAATCCACCTATACCGTTATACTTACCAGAATAGTTGATCCCACTGCCTGCAGTAAATGGAACAATAGAAGTATTTTTAAATGTATCACATATTTTGAATTTTACTCAAGTTTAGACATAACAAAACATAGTAATCTTGGGTATTATATAATTATTTTAAACTACTGCAAACATATTCAAGTGGTGAATGAGGAAATGTAAAGAGTAGATTGTTTAAAAAAGTTGGTTATTAATATGGAGACGTCTAAGATATACAAAATAAATTAATATTAACAAAACTGCTCTTTTGATATAACGACAGGGATCCTTTTTTAAGTTCAATTTTCTTTAATAACTAAAAAGAATGAATTTAGAGAGCACATTATAACAACTTGTCATTTATAGTAAATTATGTTATGCCACTGAACGTACACGTTAAGTAAAATAGAAATTGAGATAGTTCAGAAATTTACAGACATTTTAAATTTTAAAATAATTATCAAATGTTTAAAATAATGAGAAGTTTTATAAATTTGAATACTCCTAACTTACTTTGTCAAAACTAAAAATAACTCTAAACTTTATCAACAAGTTGATTTCTATAATGTATTAAATATATTAATTGGTCTTACCATCTTTTCCATCTATGGATTTTGACACTTCCGTATCAAAACTTTCTTCTATTTGCTGACCTCTAAAACAGCTGAGATGTTCTTGCTCAATTAAATTACTTTCTTCTTCTTCTAAAGGCTGCCAAGTACCATCAATAAACCACTGTCCACGCATTACTGGTATTTTATCAGCCTCTAAAAAGAGAAATCACAGGATTATACAACATTATAGGATCTTCTAACTTCTCATAAATTCCCAACAGAATTACAATTTTATGTTTTGCTACTTCTAAAACAGACTTTCATGACTAAAATTTTAAATTTCAGATTTTAAGCCACAAAATATAATTTTTTCAGCATATAATTTTACTTTCACTAAATATTAAACATAAAAGTTACTTTGGTATTGGAAAGGTAGATGAGAAGTTATTTTGGTATTAGAAAAGTAGATGAGAAGTTATCTATATAACTGAGGTCCTGAGTAACCAAATTAGGAGGATAAGGGGTTTAAGAATCCTATCTAATAAAGGGAATATGCAAATTGACTGTCACACTGTCACAAAGATGGCAGCAACTATAGCCACAAGATGGCAGTGCCCAGTCCCCTCAGCCCTGCGGGGGTGGGGGTAGGCGCAGGGTGCGGCCGGCCCCGCCCTCAGCCCCCCAGCCACGCAGGGCTGGCCGAAGGTGCAGGCAAGCCTCGGATCTGCCCAGGGCCACCTGAGGCTCAGGTAAACAGGGCCAGCTGAGGCTTGTGCTGCCAGCAGTGGCAGCAGCAGAGGTGTGATGGGGGTGTCACCTTTTCCTGATCACCATGTTGCCTCCTGCCACTGAGGGCTCCCAGGGGCAGGGTGGGCTGAGGGACCCCCACTCCAGTGCATGAATTTTGATGCACTGAGCCTCCAGTATTGCTAGAAAATTCCCAGAGGTAGTGGTAGTGGCTGGTGTGGTTCAGTGGTTAAGTGACAACCTATGAACCAGGAGGTCATGGTTCAAATTCTCAATGGGGCACTGGTATTTCAGGTTTAGTCTCCAGGAAGGGGCGTGCAGGAGGCAGCTGATCAATGATTCTCTCTCATTGATGTTTTTATCTTTCTCTCCTTCCTTTCCTCTCTGAAAATACATTAAAACAAAACAAAAACTCACAGAAGTAGTTTAGCAATAACGTGTGTGCACTTCCTAGAGCTACTGTGTAGGTTATAGGTTCACAGAATTACTAAATAACTGAAACCTTCAATTTTAGTAAGTGCCTCAATTTTTTAAAATAATTGAGAAAAACTTTTTTGAATAACTAAATAATTCTTTGATTAAATCACTGTTCCTATAAGCCTAAGACTTTCAGTTGCTATTTATTTAAATAAACAATGTCAACTAAGCTATGTTGAATCCTTTAAAATTTTAAAAATAAAGCAAAAATAGAGAAACCAAGATGGCAGCAGAGGTGAACACCTGAACTTGCTGCCTCGCACAACTTCAAAACTACAACTAAAAGACAAAACGGACACCATCCAGAATCACAGGAAGGCTGGCTAAATGGAAATTCTACAACTAGGAGGGAAGAGAAAAGCACCCTGAGACTCAGAGGAGCTGCAGAAGTAAAGTGCAGAGGTACAGAGGTGTATACTCGCGGAGAAGGCTGGCAACTGAGTACGTGGCTGGCTTTTTCAATCCACAGGGAGACACAAGCTCCTGACTGCTCTGAACTCCAGTTCTGGGCAAGACTCCGGGGACCCAGACTCATACGAGGAGAAACTGGACTGTCTGGCAGTGGGTGGAACTCAAGGGCAGCTTTCTCTCAGAGGTGCTTGCAGTGATTACCAAGGGACACTGAGACCCTGGGGCGTCTTAGAGCAGGGCTGACGGGAAGCCATTGCTGTCTGCTCTTCCCTGAGACTCCGCCCCATCCAAGTGCAGAGGCTTTTGCATATGAATGGCCTCGTCCTTTAAAATCTAAATGTAGCTAACAAACTGCAGCTGAGTCAGAGAGACCCAGAACATCCAAAAGACGGCCCAAGGCCCCACAGAAGCTTGCATTGCTTCATAGCTGGGCCTCATCTGAGCACCTCCAAAATCCAAACAAAGAGGAGGAATCTGCAGATCTCTCTGTAGCTCCTGTTGGGTGGCCTTAGGCAGAGGCTAAATTAGCACCTCTTGGAGATCCAAGAGCCGGTGTACCCAGGAGTCAGAGTAGGACCATCCAGATTACAACTCCTCAGATCCACTAAGGGAAACATTCAGGGAGCAGACTCAATGAGCACCAAAGCCCCACTGAAGCAAGTCTTGCCTCATAAGGGTGTCTCCAGCACAGAAGTTCTCCCATCATAGACACAGCTGATTCTCACAGCCAACTGGCCTGGAGGTGAATTCTGCCCACTGATACCAACAATTAAGGCTTAACTACAAGACTGTGCACATCCCACAAAAAGGTGCAACAAGAGTGTCCACCTCAGGTAACTGAGGAGGCTGAGCCACTGGGCCATATAGAAGGACACCTAGCACACAAAGCCACTCTAACAACTCAGAAGCAGCAAAAATGCGGAGACAAAGAAACAGACCACAAATGAAAGAAATGGAGGAAAGCAAATGACTGGATATAGAATTCAAAACCACAGTTACAAGGTTTTTCAAGAATTTCCTAGAAAAGGCCAATAAATTTAGTGAGACCCTCGAGGATATGAAAAAGGACCAACTAGAATTAAGCATATACTAACTGAAATAAAAAATAATATACAGAGATCCAATAACACATTAGAAGATCACAAGAATCAAGTTAAAGATTTGAAATATGATGAAGCAAAAAACACCCAACCGAAAAAGCAAAAAGAAAAAAAATTAAAAAAGTTGAAGATAGTGTAAGGAGCCTCTGAGACAACTTCAAGCGTAGGAACATCAGAATTATGGGGGTGCCAGAAAGAGAGAGAGAGCAAGATACTGAAAACCTATTTGAAGAAATAATGACAGAAAACTTCCCCCCACCTGGTGAAAGAAATAGACTTACAAGTCCAGGAAGCACACAGAACCCCAAACAAAAGGAACCCAAAGAGGACCACACCAAGACACATCATAATTAAAATGCTAAGAGCAAAAGACAAAGAGAGAATCTTAAAAGTAGCAAGAGAAAAACAGTTGGTTACCTACAAGGGAGTACCCATACGAATGTTAGCTGATTTCTCAACAGAAACTATGCAGGCCAGAAGGGAGTGGCAAGAAATATTCAAAGTGATAAACAGCAAGAATCTACAACCAAGATTACTCTACCTAGCAAAGCTATCATTCAGAATTGAAGGGCAGATAAAGAGCTTCAGAGGTAAGAAAAAGCTAAAGGAGTTCATCAATACCAAACCAGTATTATATGAATGCTGAAAGGTATCCTTTAAGAAGAGGAAGAAGAAGAAAAAGGTAAAGATAAAAATTATGAACAGCAAATACATATCTAACAACAAGTGAATCTAAAAATTAAGTGAATAAAAAATGTGATGAACAGAATAAACTGGTGAATATAATGGAATCAGGGGCATAGAAAGGGAGTGGACTGACAATTCTCAGGGGGAAAGGGGTGTGGGCGGTACGGGAAGAGACTGGACAAAAATCGTACACCTATGGATGAGGATGAGCTAGTGTGGAGGACAGAGTGTGGGAAGGGAATGAGGTGGAGAGGAGCTATGGGGGGGAAAAAGAGGAACAATTGTAATAACCTGAACAATAAAGATTTATTAAAAAACAAAATTAAAGCAAAAAGAAAATGGAAATAACAAAGTCCTAAAAATAAAAAGCAAAATGAAATGAACTTAATTAAGTTGTGAGTTGATGATTTAATCACATGTATAGAAATTATTTCAAATAAATTATTTCAAACAGTAATTTGTACATATATATTAGGTATTTGTCATGGATAAAAAATGCAAACATATTTAAAACTTTTACAGTACCTACACTTCATAGTTGTTAATTTTATAATATTGGTATTGTTAATTTAAAACTGTAGGTTATGATAACTAAATTAACTTTGTTAATATAATCAGAAATCAAGACTCTTTTGCACTAGAAGAAAGATACAATGTAAAAGTCAAAAAAATAACAACTATAATTTTAAATTTCAATTAGAAATGTCACCATGAACTAATGATGCATTCTCTCTTTTAAAAATATCCTAAGCTTTGCCCACTTGATAAGGTCAAGAAACAAAGACCAATCCAGGGTAAGTGAGTACTCCTAACATAAAGACTGTGATCTCTAAATATCATTTCCCACTAAAAGAAACCAAGAGTCCTTGAAGAAATGACTAATTTCAGGTGTAGGATGGGAAATTAACTAGATGGCCATGAAACATCTTATTGTAGCAGACTTGTACTGGGATATATTCAAAATCCATTATGTGTTTCTATTTCTTCTTGCATTGTGCTATACGATTGACTCTCAAACAACATGGGTTTGAACTGCGAGGGCCCAATTACATACATAATTTTAAAAATATACATGTTTTATTGATTTTTAGAGAGAGAGGAAGGGAAAGGGATAAAGGAGACACTGATGAGAGAGAAATGTCACCTATCAGCTGCTTCCTGCCCAGCCCATACTGGGGATTGAGCTTGCAACCCAGGCCTGTGCCCTGACTGGGAATTGAACCACTGCCCTCTTGGTTTCCAGGTTGACGCTCAATCACTGAGCAACAGAAGCTGGGCATAATTTTTAAAAACTTTTTCTTAAAAAAAATGGTGGCAGAGTAAGTGAATGCTGCATGGACATGCTCCCAGGAACAAACTGGTATTACAACTAAAATACAGAAAAACTTCCTGAATAATCAACGGAAAATCCGCAGGAGAGAACCCTATCACACAAGGACGGAAAGTGAAGATCGCATAAAGACTGAAGAAACAGAAACTCAGAAAAAACATACAAACAAACAAACATTTTCTTTAGCTTTTCATTATAAGAACACAAATATATAATATACATGAAATATGTGTTAATCAACTGTTATTAGTAAGGATTCTGATCAACAATAGGCTATTACTGTTAAACTTTGGAAGAGTCAAATGTTATAGTACATGGATTTTTAAAGTGTGGGGGTCAAGACCCCTAACCCCTGGGTTGTATAAGGATTAGTTGTATTCTAGTATAGCAATTCTGCTATGTTGATGTGTTTGCTATATTATTTGGTACATAAGGTATTAAAAAATGTATCACAACTTCATTGAGAATTATGGCTTTTAACGGTGAAAAGTATACCCTGGCCTGGCTGATGTGGCTTAGTTGGTTTGAGTGTCGTCCCCTAAACCAAACATGAGTTTGATTCCCAATCAGGGCACAGATTTCAGGTTTGATTCAGTCAGGGCATGTACAGGAGGCAACCTTGATGTTCCATTCTCATATTGATAACACTCTCTCAAATCAATAAACATATCCTTGGGTAATAATTTTTTAAAAAGTATACTCTGTTGCATCTAACAATTTTTTGCCTAGTTTTTTCTTTGACTGGAGATGGCAACCTCTGCTTTCAGACTATTTCAGTATGCCTGTGATTGTTTTTTTTTTGTTTTTTGCATATCCCTTTATGTTTATCCTTTTAAATCACTGTGCTTTAGATGCGTCTCCTGTATACGGCATAAGACTGAGTTTTGCTTTATGAAGCCATTTGACAATTTTTTCTTTTAATAGGTGAATTAAGCTTATTGATGACTGACATGTTTAAACTCTATAATTACCATTTTTATTATTCATATTTATCCTTTTTCTTTCTCTAGTTGCTATTTTTTGCCTTTTTTGTTTAGTGGTTGCCTTTGTATGTGTATGAGTACACGACATGTATTTCAGAGTTTCCTAAATCTCTCTTCTGCTTACTTAACTTTTTATCATCTGGCCCCTTTAAGTGGTATCCCCTAATTCCCACTTATTACTTATACAATAGGGCAGTGGTCGGCAAACTGGGGCTGGAGAGCCCACATGCAGCTCTTAGGCCCCTTGAGTGTGGCTCGGCATTAGAACCACTTCTTCAAAATAGACTCGCCCAGGACAAAAGTCAACTTCTGCCCATGGACCACGAAGTTTCATTGCACTGTACGTGTGTGCCCGGTCCTGGTATTTTATGGAAGAGCCACACTCAAGGGGCCAAAAAGCAGCATGTAGCTCGCAAGCCACGGTTTGCTGACCACTGCAATAGGGAATTATTTTATTTTACTTTTCCCTTTATTTATTTTTAGTTTTATTCTTTCTACTTTGTTGGAACATGTAACAATTATATTCATGTTACCACCATTTTAGTATTGAATTTATAATGAAATATATTAAATTCTCATTAAATATTTCCTAAATTCTTTTATGTTCAAAACTGATACTTGAAGGACAGGTTGGCTAGCTTGAACTCTGCTTCCTTGTTTTTTTTTTAAAAAAAATGCTATTGTATGTAGCCTTACTTTGTGTATTTTTCAGATGTATGAAACACATTCTACTTTTTAAAAATTGGCAATACAGTCTTTTTCCCCTCTTGGAGATCCAGAAAAAAAATTGTCTTTAAACTTTAATAGTTTCACTAATCTTTAAAATCTAATAATTTATGACTCAGAGTTCACTGTTCCGGATTAATCTGTTCAGGGTAGGTAGGCCCTTTTAATCTGCAGATTTCCATTTTTCTCTAATTTCTGAAAAGATTCCCAATTATGGTTTAAAATTTGTTCTGTTCTGTTGATTTCTTTTTCTTCTTCAGGGGCTCTATCAGTACTCTAGGTCTCCTTTTGTCTTTACAGCATTTTACCCCCTTTCTCTCTGATACTTTTTGCTTCTCTCTGTATCTCATGTTCATTCTTTTGGTTGTTTTCCTTCCTTTCATCAATGCCCTTACATTAATACCTCCATTAGTATGTCCACAAGTTTAAGGATATTTTATTTGGTCAGAGTGTTATAATATGGTTTCTCTTTGTTTTGTGTTTGCTTTTGAGGGAAAAATTTTTATCAGTGAAATGCATTAACTGACATTTTCTATATTCCTCTTAAAGTAACTTTGTATGATATTTTATTTATTTTTATTCCTGAGCATTTTATGGATAGAGTTCAAGAGTGTCTGCTTCTGGAGGTTAGTTAGAGCAGAAGCTTTAATGGATGATGCCATGGTGATAGTGGGCAGGTGGGTATGGAATTTGTGTGCCTTGTTTCTCTTTCATTTCCCTAAGACCCTAATTTTCTCCTTCCTTCTTTCCTCTCATTGCCATGGCTCCAAGAGGCACCTTACTTCCTCTATCTTCTCCCCTAGGAGGAATGTTTTCCTAATGGTGCTACTTCTGGTCCCTCTCACTTTCACACACCTTCCCTTCAGCTGCTGCTTTGAATCACTAAGTCCCCAGACTGCGTTCATATTTTGCCAGTTGTGTGGGGGAAGTTTTCTTTCTGAGGGTAATTCTGTTTGAACTTCATTTTAATCTCTGATACCCTCTCCTGTTTTTCAGTCTCTAAAGCCTTTCTTTCCCCCACTCTCCAGAACAGAACAGAACAGAACAGAACAGAACAGAACAGAACACAAACCTGCTTCCCCACCTGTCTCCCCTGTCAAAGCGGATGTAAGATTAATATTCAGCCAGTCACTCAAGAAAGTAATCTGGGAGTCATCCAAGATGCCTCCTCCTCAAATGGAGACCAAGTACTGTTCATTGTATCCCCTAAATCACCCTCATTCCTTACTCATCAGGCCTACAGTCAATGCCTGAGTTCACACTCGTATCATTTCTACCTGTTTTACTTCAGAAACTTTCCATCTAAACTTATATCCTTAGCTTCAATTCTTACCACCACTACCAAATACCTGCTCACAAGCATATGCATGTAAAAGTACATGCACATACATACACAGATTCCCCTTAGTTTCTTCTCTTTAGACACTCAGTTCATATTTTCTAGAGTTGTCAGAGAACCTTTCTAAAATTCAACAAATCATATTATTCCAATACTTAAATTATTTTATGGTTCATCACTACACTCCAGATAAACTCTGATTTATAAGCTCTTTATGATTCACTACACTCCAGATAAACTCTGATTTATAAGCTCTTTATGATTTTTCCTTGGAATACCTCTTTACACAGTAACGCTACTTTAGGTATTTTTTCATCTAACTAATATCTGAATGTCTACCATGAATCAGGCACTAAGGCAGGCTCTAGGGACATATAAGATGATGCTGATGGTTCCTGTGCTTCCACGTTGAGGACAGTTCTCTGAATGTGTTATGGTGAGCTGTACTTCTGTATCCTGCACGCACTGCTCCTCCTAGCTGGGATGCTCTTCTCCATTTTCTTCACTTAGCTAACTTTTATATTTTTCTTCAGGAAGCCTTTCATCACAGTGGTCCCTTACTCTGTAATTCCAATGAATTAATTATGCACATTATCTACCAGTGTGTGTATTTGTATGTATGTATAGGTTTGTGTGTGTGTAGTGTGTGTGTATGTGTGTGTGTGTGGTTTTTTTTTTTGTATTCTATTTTGTCTTCTTCACTTCAGTGGATCCTTGGATATAGGTGCAATGTTTTCAGAAGCTAAGTATCTATCATAAAGTATGATTTCAATAAAGGGATGTTGAATGTTGCTGATACCTCTCATTGTGCATTACCCCACTGGTTTGGTAGACTGAACACTTTCATTAGTGTTCCAAATTGGGCCTTCCTCAGGTTGAGTGGTGCTTGCCACCTATCTGTTTAAGTTGGTTTATGCTGTAGGGTGTGTCACATTCTATTTCCTGATAATTATCTGATTCAGAGGAAAGATTTGACTGTTTTCCAAGAATAAAAAAATGGAATTTTGAGATGGTGACCATTTTGTTAAAGGATGACAATAATATAAATTATAGCATACAGCTCAATGGCTTTTTGCAAGTTAACTATTGTATATCTAGATCAAGAAAGAGAACATTATCAACACCTCAGAAGACCTCTTCTCACATCTTCCCTTCAACCCTCACCAAGGGTAAGCATAATCCTAACTTTAGCACCACTGTTTAGTTTTATTTTTTAATAATTTATATAATAGAATCATATAGCATTTACTTTTTAATTTAGCTTCTTTGGCTTAGCATTATGTTCGTAAGAGTCAGCTACATAGATGGGATTATTTTTATGGTTAAGATACTTGCCAGAGGTGAACATCATATGGCTGTGAGCTATGTTCCTGATCTAGCTACTTCTACCATTAAAACAATTGTAATTAATAGAGGCATCAGCCAGCAAATCCCTAATTATATGCTGAAATAGATATTCAATCATCAAGTCAATAATGGATCTCTATAGGGACCAAGCTCTAATTCTGGAAAATCACCCTAACTGGGCCTATTAGTCATATAAATAAAGAACTCTCTGTTTTGGACTGGAAAAGACTGCCCTACCTCTCCAATAGATACCTTTTCATCCTGGCTCAGGCTCAGAATACCCCATGCTAGGCTGCCCTCGTGCCTATATATACTTTTAACCCCACTTGAGCTCTGACATCCCACAATAAGCCATCATCCCTTGTGGCTGCCCTCCTTACCCAACTAGGCCTCCAATATCTCATGCTAGGCTGCTTCTTATATGGATACCTCTTTACTCAACCCCATGCCAGACTGATCCTATTGTATGGAAAGAGGAAAAGAGAGAAGGGCTAATGTAGTGGTTCTCAACCCAGCACAATTTTGTCTTCCAGGGAACATTTGGCAATATTCAAAGGAGTTTTTGATTGTCACAACTTGGGTGGTGGTGGTGGTAGTGTTACTGGCATCTAGGCCACAGATGTTGGTAAACATCCTACAATGCACGGAACAGCTCCCCCCACTTCACGCCACCCTGCCTAGCAACAATAAATTACGCGACCCCAAATGTCAACAGTGCTGAGGTTGAAAAACTCTGGATTAGAAACACCTTTTAAAACCAAAAACACTGGTATTTTTTTTACAGAGTAATTCTAGAAATATAGACATCTTGCAAAAATGTCTAAAGGTATGGTACACAAAGATATATACCTCGGCATTGTTATAACAGAAAAAAGAATAACCCTAGGCAGTCTGGCTTAGTGGACAGAGCATCGGCCTGAGGACTGAAAGGTCCTGGTATATACTCTAGGAATTCTGGAACATTTGGACAAGAAGATGCACATAAAAAACTTTATTATAGAAATGTTTATAACAGCAAAAAATTGCAAACAACCTAAGTGTTCAAAAGGAAAATAAACTATGGCATACCCAAATGGCCTCATTTAAACTTAATCATCTCTTTAAAGGCTCTGTCTCCAAATACAGCCACATGCTAAGTTAGTGCTAGTAAGGCCTTTAATAGATGATGTTGTTAAAGACACAATTCTGCCGGTAACAGTCCTCAAGAGTTTTTATTACATAACCAGAGGCCTGGGGCACGAATTCATGAATGGATGAGGTCCCTAGGCCTGGCTGGCAATCAGGGCCAATTGGGGCCTTCCCGCCCAGTCTCCATTGGGGCTGGGCCGATTGGAGCCTGCCGGCCAGGGGAGCAACACAGGGAGGGTCTGAGGGAGGTTGGCTGGCCAGGGGTAGGTACTGGCCGGTGAAAGGGACCAGTTGTGGGGAAGGACCATGGGAAGTTGGCTGTGGGAGCGAACTGACCACAAGGGGGCAGCTCCTGCACTGAGCATCTGCCCCCTGTTGGTCAGTGCATGTCATAGCGACTGGTCGACCTGTCATTCCAGTCGTTCGGCTGTAATGGTCGCTTAGGCTTTAACATATATAGATCCTTGCAGACATCCACATTACATTTTCATCCTTTTCTCAAATTGTAATTCACAGAAGGCAGATTTTACATGTTGTTAGCAATTTCTACATTTCAAAATGGAAAATGGGTTTAAATCAGAGGCTTTTTGGTCCTTACCCCTGAGAGTTTAATATTTTGGTGGTTCTAGGCAGTGCAGAATTTTACATGCTTAGGAAAAAAGTTCTCTCTAGGTACCTAGCTAGTAAAAAAATGCTGCATATAAGGGAGAGAAATCTGTGTCAAAAAAGGAGTATATAATCTTTACACAGATTTTTGAATTTTTAATGTTAATTTTAGCTTACTGGAAATATTCAATGCAATACTGACTATGGACATCCTATCAGATTATTAAAGTAAAAAATGAATTAACATAGTTGGAACTTTTAGAATCAGCAGTTTGCCATTCAAACCTGTCTATCTTATCTTCTTCTACCTTCTCATTCTATATTCTCCATATTTTCCAGCTTTAATCTGTGGTTCTCAAGCTTATCAGAATCACTTGAATGAAATTAAAAAATGGATTTTTAAAATTCATTGCTATATACAATAAATCAGTCTCTGAAGATAGGGCTCAGAAATGAAATTCTCCAGGTTATTATTATAAAGCAAATGCTCAGAAGTGACTATTCAGCTTAAATTAGTAATCTTCAAAAATATTTTGAGTACATTCTCACATATATACATATAAATTATGCATGTGGATAACTGTACTAAAATGTTTTATACAGTATAAAACACACAGAAATAAAAATTTGAAAGAATGAAACAAAAAGTAAATATAAATTCAAACATTTTCATTGTGATGCCTTCAACAGAGTGCATACACCATTTTAGAGCCCAGTGGCTAAAATTATGAGGATGTTTGCATCTTTAATTTTAGCACTGTTTCTTTCTGAGCTCCAGACCCATATATGAAAACAACCACTAGATGCTTCTGTAGCTGGATATGTAATAGAGACCTTAAATGCAATATGTCAGAATAAACTATTTTTTAGCTTTCCTCACCCTCCCTATGGTGAACGTGGATAGGAAATCTCCAGAACCTAAGTTAAAAACATTATAGAAATAATCTGGATTACTCTTCCACTTACTCACACGGCACTGATAATGTACATATTCTACTTCTTTAACATCTCCCTCCACCACTCCAGTAACCATTCAGAGCACTGCCCTTGACCTTCACTGTTTCTCACTTGCAATCCTTCAAAAACTCCTTAACTAGTCTCCCTGATGATACCACTTTTCCAACTTCCTAATTAAGTTCCACACTATTGCCAAAAAAATCTCAATTTATAATCTGACCAAGTAATTTCCTCATTTCATATTTTCATTCTCATAGGATAAAATTAAATTTTCAGTATGAAAATTTAAGGCCTGTTCTTATCTAGACTCTACCTATCCAGTTCCTCCTTCTCTACCATATTGCCAATGCTCTTGCCAAACAGAATCTCTGTAGTCCGTTGAATGCAATAGTCCTCTTTTATGACTCTAAGCTTTTAAACATACCATTCTCTCTGCCAATAACACCCAAATTAAGCATACATTTCTCTGGAAAGCTTTTTGTAAACTCAAGGTAGTTAGTTCACTCCCTTCTTTCTTAGTATAGATCAGTGTTTTTCAACCTTTTTTGGGCAAAGGCACACTTGTTTCATGAAAAAAATCACGAGGCATACCACCATTAGAAAATGTTAAAAAATTTAACTCTGTGCCTATATTGACTATATATAAAGTAATTCTCTTGAATAGGAATCAAATAAACACAAAGAAAGTATTTTATAATTACTTTATTATGAAATATTAAGTAAACAAAATAGTGAAAAATTATAAAATTCTTGTCTTGTCTGCACCTACGGCACACCAGGCAAGGGTGCCGCAGAACAGCGGTTGAAAAACGCTGGTATAGATGAATATTTATGGAATAAAGTTATAGAAAAACAAACATCTTTTGTAAAAGAGAAGAACCGAGTAGTAAAAGGAGAAAAAGATTTACGTAGTTAAAATTCAGAATGTCAGTGCCCTGGCTGGCTGGGTAGCTCAGTTAGTTAGAGCATCATTCCAATACGCCAAGACTTTGATCTCTAGTCAAGTCACATATACTAGTAAGCAGCAATTGATGAAGGCAAAATAAGAGGAACAACAAATCCAATGTCTCCCCCGCCCCCAACCCTCTCTAAAAATCTGTAAGAATAAAAGTGTAATGTGCTAATTAGACCAGACGACCTTCCAGACAAAGCCGGGGCTGCAAAGGAAGCCCGGGACACAGGTGACGGAGAGAAGTGGGTGCTGGCAGCCGGGAGAAGGAAGAAGGCCCTTGCATTGGGCCTCTAGTCCACATGTGTCAAACACAAGGCCCGCGGGCCAAATCCAGCCCGCCAGGCCTTGCAATGTGGCCCGCACCGCGCTGTCATCACTGCACTCCGCTGTCAGTTTATGACATTGTCAGTTTATGACTGTTCAGTAAACCATTCGGCCCGCGATTTAGGCTGGATTTTAGATTTTGGCCCCTTCTCTGATTGAGTTCGACACCCCTACTCTAGTCAATAATAAAAAATAAACATGTAGTTCAGTTGTTTATAGCTGGAGACAGGATTTATTTTAAAAAATAAATTCAGACTGCCAGCAAACATAAAAACAAAAACTTGAACACATGCAAAAAGAAGTTGAGGAAAATATTTATTCCTAAGACTAAAATTATAAGAACCTTATTTGAGCGATATATTTAGAAAATCCTCAACTAGATGGATTAAGCAGTAAAAGCAAGCAGTTCTTACAAAGGTTACAAAATAATCCAGGATATTAAGTATTGTTGGCATATAACCTTCACATCTGCTCAGGTGGTATAAATTGTGAGTTCATACATGGATATAGGAGAAAGGAAACTGGCTAAGAACTCAGAAGGCATAGACTCTAATTCCAGTTCTATCCCTTAACCTCTCTGAGACTCAGTTTATCATCTGTAACATGAGGATATTCTATGTCACTTCAGGGTTATACTAGGAATTAGTAAAATAATGTATGTGAAAGCACTCTGTAAACTATAAGATCCTATACCAAATTATAGTATTATTCTAACTTACATAATATCTTTTAAAGTTTTTAAAACCATATGCAAAGGTTAAATCTGGATATATGAAAACCAGCCTTTTAGAATTCTCACCCATTTGGCTTAACTAAACTTCCTTTCCCCCTAATATTTCTTCCAAAATGAAAATCTCACACTTCAACAACAGGAGAAGCATGCTCAGAAAATCAAAAACTAAATATAAGCTAAGATGTGCAGAGGAGCTCACTATAGACACACTGTGATTGGCTGGTTAATGCGGATTTACTTCCTGGTGATATCAGTAAAAGATGGGTCCTTTGATGTGAAAGGATCTTTAAAGAGTCTGTTTTTTAGATCTTTACAGAGCTGTAAGAAATAAGAGAAAAAAGAAAGGTGGACAATTGGAAACATGAGAAGTTAAATGCAGCAATTGGTTTGGTACACCACAGGTATTATGCCAACAAAAAGAGGCAGCAGCAGAGGGTTTTGAGGTACAAGTTTAACAATTGCTTCTATCCTATAACCCATTAAAGCAGCAATAGACTTTACTTAAGAAACAAACCAAAGACAATGGGGACATTTTAAAATGATAAAGGCTTGTTTCATCGAAAGGATATAACAATCCTAAATGTGTATGCACCTAATAACAGAATTTAAAAATACACAAAATAAAATCTAATAGAACTAAAAGAGTAAGTAAATAAATCCACAATTATAGTTGGGGGACTTCATTCTTCTCAATAACCACTAGAGTTATTTTACAGAAAATCAGTAAGAATATAGAAGTTTTAAACTGGAAGGACAGCAGAAATAGGTAGGTAAAAGAACAGAGTTGTGAAGCAGCTTTGAGACACTTAGACTGGCAGAATTAATGACAATGTTATTAATGTAAGGTCTATAAACCTGTGCAATCAGAATTACTTGGGATACCTATTAAAGAGGAAGATTTTCAGGCTCTAGGTTCGGATCTCTTGAATGTAATATCCTGAGATGATCTGAGAATCTACATTTTTAACAATATTGCACTTGACTGTTAGGCTCAATGAAGTCTGCAAACTACTGGTAGATAGGATGCCATTCCATAGGCAAGGGAACCCAGGAGAGATAATTCAGAGGCTGAAGAGTGTTCCACTGTCCTCATCTCACCTGGAAAGGTCTTCGTTTTGTTCAACCTCAGCATCTACAAGAGTAATCAAAGTCCTTGAATTGTGAAACTTTGTGATTCCCAGAACTCTCAGGGGGTGAGATTAAGCAGTTCTAAGATTTGCGCAAGCAAAAAAAAAAAAAGGAGAAAGAAAGCAGAAAGACAGGTAGGGGAAAATATGTATGTGAATATATATATATATATATATATATATATATATATATATATATATATATATGTGTTATGTGTATACATATCTCAAATTTAGGGTGAAGTGATGTAGATAGAGCCATAGATTCTCACTCTTCTTTTTTACAAATAAATTTCTAGAAGCTAGGCTTCTAGGTTAAGAGCCACTATACCAGCCTTGCTTAAGTAAAATAGCTAGCACTTATTGAACCAGGTACCATACTAAGTGCTCTACATATGTGTATTTCAATATTCATAATAACCCCATGAAACAGGAATTATGATCCCCATTTACAAAGGAGAAACTGGGCCACCAAAGAGATGATAATTTACCCAGAGTAAGAAGGATTCAAACTAAGGGATTTGGCAATAAAGATCTGTTTTCTGAGCTTATGTAGCTTTTATTGCCAATTCTGGATAAGGAATCACTTGCTGTTTCAGGTCCCTAGACTAAGGGTAGATTGATTTAAGAAGCTTGATGTTGCACCAGGTGCCAGAACCCAACTGTCATTCCTACTCTAGTGTGGTTCAACTGCAGGTCAATTAAGAGAAATTCCTCTAAGTCCTCATGTTGAGATCTCTACTGTAAGGGGGATTATGGGCCATTTCTGTCTTGCCAACATGGCAGAAAGCAAAGAACACTACTGGCTCTGCCTCCACTGAAAACTGAGTAGTCTTTTAGAAAGCTGTAAAGTTCTCTTTTCTATCAAAAGTCCTGGTAGCTGATTAGATAGATGCTCTAAATGAGCTTTTGGGATTATGTCAGTACCTCCCCATATCTAGTGACAGGATTTACACACCAAAAAAGTAGATGGTCAAGAATTTAGAATGCTTTTTATGGGGAAATTTTTCTCTTTTCTCACAGGCAGATTTGTAAGAGAATCACTGGTGCACTGGTGTACAAGCCAGGAAGAATCAAGACAGCACAGCTCTTTCTGGGACCTGAAAGACTAGGCAAATCAGTCAGTTCTCCCAAGAGCAGGCAACAATTAGAGGGGTTCTAGGACTATGCCTAATTGACAGTCAATTACCTAGAGACAAGGCCAAGAAAATGCTAAGTCAGTAAAGAGACAAATCAAAATACGAGACTTGAAAGCCAAGAATGTAAAGTGGGTTATAAATTTGAACAGATAGAAGAGGCAGGCAAATGGAGAAGTAATAATAGCTGTTATATAGAGCTTACTATTTATCATGGGATGTTTCAAGATCTTTAGATATTTTAACTAATGCATTACAACAATCTTAAGAGGTAGATACTATTATCCATATTTTACAAAAGAAGGAACTGTGTGTCAAAACCGGTTTGGCTCAATGGATAGAGCCTTGGCTTGGGGACTGAAGGGTCCTGGGTTCGATTCCGGTCAAGGGCATGTACCTTGGTTTCGGGCATATCCCCAGTAGGGGGTGTGCAAGAAGCAGCTGATCGATGACTCTCTCTCATCGATGTTCCTAACTTTCTATCTCTCTCCCTTCCTCTCTGTACAAAATCAATAAAACATATATTTTTTAAAAAAAACAAAAGAAGGAACTGTGGCACCAAGAATTTAAATTGCCCAGTTAGCAGATAGTACATGGAAGGGCTGGAATTTGGGCCCAGAAAGTCTGCCTTCATTTACATTCATAAACATTACACAATGTTGCCTCTCTAGAAGAATAAAAATTGAAATGGAGATGGCAGAGTTGAAATTGATGAGCTAAAGTAGGGTAAGAATTTACTTGAAAACAAATGTATACAAGGTTCATCCTTTATGTTACCTCTCATACATTTTGATGGGTTCTACATCTGGCTCTAGAAGACAGAATCCTGTTGGGCAATCAGAATTCCAAACAATCCAGTATTCCAGGAGTAGGGACATTCATTATATGTGAGTTACACCCTTCTCCAACAACAACAAAAAAGGTGTAATAATGTAGTTTACCTATCAGGCTAAATAGTAAACAGGTTAAAAACAAACTGCAACTATATAAAAAAAGATATTCTAAAATACAGGATCCTAGTTTTTTCTAATGAAAAACAAAAGAGCAGAACCATGGGTGGTGGTGGTAATTTTAAATGAGAATAGTTAATAGTGGTTGGTTATACAATTAAAATGTCAAGCAGCCTGGCCGGTGTTGCCCAGTGGTTGAGCACTGGCCCATGAACCAGGAGGTCACAGTTCACACACCAGGTTGTGAGCTCGATTCCTAGTGGGGATGTGCAGGAGGCAGCCAATCAATATTTCTCTCTCACACCCATATTTCTATCTCTCTTCCTTTCCCTCTGTAAAATCAATAAAAATACATTTTTTAAAAAAGAAAAAGGAAAAAAAAAAAAGTCAAGCAAAGGTATGTGTCTTTCATAAACCTTATAGATAGGTAGACCTGTCTCATTTAGTGCTGACTATATAGGAAGGTTTCATTTCAGCAATAGATAACCAGCATGGAAGAGTGAGTGCCATGAAAAGTGCAGGAGTATCCATCCTGTGCTTTCTTCAGTGGTCCTCAACAATCTCTTTGTAGACTCTTTCCAATGACTATCTTTGATTCACAGCAGAGATTTTCTTTTTCCAAACAGACAAACTTGTGGTTACTTAATGTTAAAATATATTCCAGATGTTAAATTCAAGTTTTACTGAGGCCTACGTGGGTGAATTTGGTAGCCGTGCGATACCCTGAGCCCACCTAGAAGAAACTCTATAGAATGAGAAAAAAGTAACAGATTTAGTCAATAAAATACTAACTAGAAGTTGATCATTTGTAATAAGCAGTAAAATACAAGGTGGGACTGCTTTCCACTATGTTTATATTGAGGCTCAGAAGTAATTCTAACTACAGTTCCTGAGCAGCATATTTCATGGCTATGATTTAGAAGTCTTATGTGTTCTAAATCACTGTGTTCTAAACACAGTTCATCCATTCTTTGTCCTGTATCATATGTCCCAAGGGCTATCCTGCATCAATGTTCAGAATGATGATGGCTCACTGAGAGGCAGCCCAAGGAGTATTAGTAATAGATATATTTTCATTCATAGAGAAAATCACACTCTACAAATAAAAAATTAATTTTCAATTACTTGAAAAAGCCATCCATTCAGATGGAATTTATATTTCTCTAAGATTTCCAAATATGTGAAATCTCAAGGTACAGAAGTACCAATAATAATGCAATTTTTAAAGGCTGGCCTGGCCCCCATAGCCATCATTCAATAGATTTTATTTGAACATACAAGTGCAATGATTATAAAAATCATGTAGATATAGCTTATTAACTATATTGAATATTAACTATATCGAATATTAACAAGTGTATAATTTATTCTTGTGTAGAAATTTGATAAAATTAGAAAGAAATATATAAAACAATTATTTTTATATGACCATATCAATATTTCTACTGTTTTTCTTTAGTTTTCTGACAGATGATTCCTACTTTTCACAACCTTGAATTTAACTTATCCCCTTAGCCAGGGGTATCAGAAAGTATCTGTATTATGCTTCTCATCCATTAATCCATTAGTTTGTCAGTGACTCAACATCTTTTGCTGGCACACTTTCCCTTTTCTAAGGCAGACTTTTTAAAGTAGAATTATAGGTTATACACAGTGGCTATAAAATTTATTTCCTTGTTCTACTTTTAACTGAGCTTTCAGGAATGTATTGTGGCACAAGAGAAGAGACTGTATCTACACTTCCATCAGTGTTGAAGTTTTTCTTGATAAAAGAAAACATGCACAGGTCTTAAATCAGATTACCCCACAATTAGTGATTCTAGAATTGCCTGCCTCTCCATTTCTTCTGCCAGTAATTTTCATTGTAGGCTTCATGTGAAAACATCCCCATTTCCCTAGCTCTTTTCTATACCCCCACTCTCTTCATCCAATGTCCGTAATTCTCAGAGGATTCTGTGACTAGCTTTTTCTTGCGCTCTACAGGAAAGGATCAGCCCCAGGGTTCCAGACATCAAAGATCTTAGCAAAGTAGAAATGACAGATCATGATGTGGAGATTAAAGTTCCAGGAAATAAAATTTGGAAGAAGCGGTAACAAAACGTCTCTTTTATGACAACATAGTAAAGGAGGAAGGAAAAGAGGGTGCAACAGATGGAGGAAGGAAAACCATACTAAATACTTTGAATCTCTATATAAAATATGCTAAGTGACCATTCGACCTATAGCTATCACGCACCCTGACCACCAGGGGGCAGAGGTTAAACACACAGGCATGGAAACATGGAACAGAATGATGAATCTCAGAGGGAAGGGGGTAGGGGGAAGGGTGAGAAGAGATTAACCAACGATCTTATATGCATACTAAAGGCCCAGTGTAAGCATTCATGCACCAATGGGGTCCCTCAGCCTGGTCTGCAAGGATCAGACTGAAACCGGCAGTCCGACATTCCCAAGGGGTCCCAGATTGCAAGAGGGCACAGGTCGGGCTAAGGGACCCCACTGGTGCACGAATCCCATGCATCGGGCCTCTAGTATTCATATAAAGCACTTGCATGACATGCAATATTACACTTGGGCCATATACAAACAAGGTGGACCAATGACTGACATTAGATGAGTTTTTAAACTAATGTACATTTGCAAAGTGAAAGAAACGTCCTGAATGCCTTGGTCAGATAGTGACAAGTCCTGTGCTCCATATATGTCATTCACTAGTAATTCATATCCTTGTGTTATTTCAGTAGGTCAATGAAAAATGCTGTCTAAAGCAGGCTTAATCTGGAATGGGGTGCTCAGAAGACTTCGCCAGTTCCACAAAGCTGAGCAGCCAGGATTCTAGTGCCACCCAAAGCTGCTTTCCAGCTTGGGCTAGGAGGAAATAATATAGTGGGGGGGGGGGAAAAAAAAAGAGATTAAAGTCTCTTAATACTTTTTCAGTCAGGCATGTCAATCCCTGGTCTCTATTCCCTATAATTCTGCTTTATTGGAGGCAAAAACTGATCAAGAAAGAGTGCCTTCCACCAGCTTGGATTCCATTACTTTCCCATGATGCCTTGTGCCTCATAAAAAAATTATTAATTAGCTCTGGCCAGTTGGAGCATTGTCCTATGCACCAAGAGGTGGCAGATTTGATTCTCAGCCAGAGCGCATACCCAGGTTGGGAGTTCCATCCCTGGTCAGGGTGCATATGGGAGGCAACCAATAGATGTTTCTCTCTTTCCCTCTCAAATCAATAAAAACATACCCTCAGGTGAGGATTGAAAAATATTTATTAAGGTTATTAATCCTTGAATGAAAAAGGATGGTTACAGTTAGGCCAAACTAATAAACATCATATAATTTGGGTACTCACAGGAAAAAAAAAAAAATTCTCAAAAAACTTTTCTACCTCATTTTATTGAGAATTTTATTTGCTCTTCAATATAAAGGGTGGGGCAAAGGTAGGTTTACAATTATTCATCTGGAAAATAACACAATAATTAAGAAATAATAATACAAGAATAAATTCTGTTTCATGTACTCACAATTGTAACCTACTTTTGCCCCACCCTGTATTATGAAGACTACTTAACTTTTAAAATATCTGAAACTTATAGTTAATGACTGCTTCTAGAAACTACACCTTCATATAAATATTTGTCAATTATATAACTTTACAAACTTAGTCAATGAATGTATATTACAAACTCCCTAGTGCATGCTGCACTTATTACTATCAAAATTGCTATGATACTATCCTAAACTCATCAAATATCCCTATAATGTTCCACATGCCGTCCCATGGCTACTACTAAATGCTTTGGCTATGTTCTTGCTAATATTTTTTACATTCTTTTGCCTGTGATGAGGTACAGTTATGTACTAGTCAGCCTTTTTAATTTTCATGTGTTTCTATAAGTAAGGTATGGTTTTCTAAGATCCACAAAAAGTTAACACTTAGTACTTTGGGCCAACTACTGTTCTAAACACATTATACATAATAATCAAAACCAGCCTATGAGGTAGTTACAAAGCAGCTTAGGAAGAACACAGGGAGCAAGGGAATTCACTTAGGGATTACTCAGCAGTGAACAGTTTTTATCTAAAATGTCCACAAGCAGTCAGAAAAATATCTGAACAGTCAATGAAACAAACTAATTTCCCATAATTAATACCCTTTTCATATATTTGCTTCCTATCTATAGAAGATTAATTCTGTACTCATTTTGATTCATGTACCACCAAAGTGGCTCAAATTTTATCTGCTAGTAAGAGTTCAAAAGGAAAAGTAAATATAAATTTAAATGAACACCTTTCTTTTACACTAGACATAGATAACTTGTTGGCCTTGACACCCAGATGCAGTGGACTTAAATTAGGTCACAAAAGTCTAGATGACCACTGACTGGAATGCTTCCACCACTCTGCAGGAAGTTGTTGGACTTTTTAAACTTTACTGCCAAAGCCGGTTTGGCTCAGTTGATAGAACGTAGGCCTGCGGGCTGAAGGGTCCCAGGTTCGATTCCAGTCTAGGGCATGTACCTTGGTTGTGGGCACATCCTCAGTGGGGGTTGTGCAAGAGGCAGCTAATCGATGATTCTCTCTCATCGATGTTTCTAACTCTCTATCCCTTTCTCTTCCTCTCTCTAAAAAAATCAATAAAACATATTTAAAAAACAAAACTTTAATTACCACTATTCAGAAATTTTCTAGAAGGTTTAAAAAAAAAATTAAATGGAATAAAGGTCAAAAGCTGCTAAATATCATAAGAGTCCTTCCATTTCGAGAAAGGCTGAATAAACCATATGGGGAATGAACTTCCGGAGAAGATGTGAAAACATAATACACAGAGACCTGAAGAGCCAATTAGACCAAAGTTACATGGGATTCTGTGAAAGGTGGTAAATTATGGACCAAAAGCACTATTGTATTGATATTTTCACTATAGCTTATATGGAGGCCTGGGACACCCATGGGATTGAATCTTACATAAAATTATTTAGAAAATGCTAAAATAGGTGTTGCTGTTAAAGAAGAATGTTTCCTTTCGGTTAACTTTTATAGGCCCTCACTGTTTCTCACTTGACTTATAATATTAGCATTCTAAGATATTCTCCAACTCTCCAATTCAACCTTTGTGTTGTCACTAATCATCCAACAGAGAACCTTTAACTGTTTGATTCCCCTTTACTCGTAGAATAAAGTTCAAACTTCTTAGCACTGGGTTCTTTTTCTGGCTGCTTTCCCAAATGTGCCATTCACAGGCAAGTGCTTCTTTCACAAACCCTCCCTGTCCCGGACCTAACACCCGTCTCTGTGGTGGTCAAATCTTAAACCTACCCTGTGCAGCCCTAATTTCCTCAAAATGCCATGCAATTTCATGCTTCTGTGTCTTTGCATATGTAACCCCACCTAGCTGGAATTACTTTCCCTCTATCTCTCCATTTGTTTTGCCTGATTAAATTAATCATTTAGGGCTCAGACTTAACTTATCTGGGGAGCCTTCCCTGCACCTTCACCCCTGGGTGGGTCAGATGCCCTCTGAATACTGAATGCACGAGACTATGCTTTAACATTTTTTAGCTGCATGACCTTGGGCAAATTCATTAATTTCAATGAGCCTACTTCTGCATATATAGAATGTTAACATTAATTTGATATCATTATAAAAATGAATGTGAAAAATCGCTTTGTAAACAGTAAAGCACTATGCAAACATTGAGAGTTTTATCATATGCCAACAGAACAGAGTATTCTAGGTGAATATAGTTCAGTTGACCGAAGGGAAGATTCAATTCTTGGTTACCAGTCCCTTCTCTAAGGATCTCTAAAATGTTATTCAACTTTCTGGCTCCACTAAGTCCTTGTACTTCTACATTCAAAGGAAAAATGCCTATAGTGATGTTTAGGTCATTTGAGGAAACTCCTGAAAGGTGAGGATTGTCCTTCCCCCCACCTTTCCGAATACCTTTCCAAGCATACTGGGTTATGCACATACCAATACTAGGAGAATGAAAGAGCTGAATGAATGAGTGAATACAGCATACCCTGTCCTTAATAAGCTTATAGTCAAAAGGAATAAAAATAAAGTGAGTGATGTGACACATCCATTATGAATCTGGCCTTGGGAAAATGGTAAATGCCTTCAATGTCATCTTAAATTGTAGTAAGAAATTAAATCTCTTACTATGCTTATTTTATTTGGGGATTTTATATACATTGTAATTGCTATCATAGTGACTCACTTACCATATGAATGTTTTAATATTATGCAATTCAATATCTACTTAATATTTACTGCACTACAACAGTTCAAGATAAAGGTGATGGACTCTGCTCATAGATACTAATCATAGAAAGCTAAGTCATCAATACATATCATTAATACTAGAGGCCCCATGCATGAAAATCGTGCAAGAGTAGGCCTTCCTTCCCCCAGCTGCCGGCACCAGCTTCTCTCCAGCACCCCGGGCTTGGGCTAGCCCGGGCTAGCCCTGACTTGGTCCAAAATGTCAGGTCTAATTAGCACATCACACTTTTATTATTAGAGATAAAGAAGAATGTTATAATATGTATGGAGGACCTAAGGCTAGAGACATGTGAGTTATGGCACTGGGCTCTAAAAATTAAAACTGTACATTACAAATTATTGGTGGCCAATAGCTCCTTTTACTATAGAATACTACCTGTTCTGCTACAGGCAGTAGCAGGTTTTTCTAATAGTGCTCCTCCTTAATATAATTATATGCCTAATTGTGCCGTTATCTAGTGAATAAGGACCCACTGCTAACATATATCACAGATATGAGCCAAGCAGTTTTAAGTTCTTGGGGTGTATTCTCTCATTTAATCCCCGCAACACTATGAGGTAGTTATCCGTATTTTACAGACCAAGGAAACCAAGGCACAGGCCTTGTCATTTTCCAAAGTCGAGATACAAAATATGCAAACAAAGGCCTAAGAGACAAACAAACACACAAGTATTCCACAGAGTGAGCGGATGCCCTGGCCGGAACGGCTCCACGCGGCGCTTCCCATCGCTCCCAAACGCACCCGGAAGGAAGGAACGCGCGCTGTGTCTCCCTCCCTCTCCGCCGGGGATTCATTCTCCTTCCACGATTCCACAGCTGAACCGTGGATCCCCCGGAGCAGATCCCCTCCGACACCCCTACCGTCAGAGAACAGGCTGCTGTTTAAATCACAGGCAGCTCCGGGTACAGGAGACCGAATCCGATCCCCAGGGGGAAACAAAAGCTCAGGTTAGAATCTCGAAATTCAACCTTTTGGGGCTGGGCATCGGTTCCTGGATGTCTCCGGGGGATGGCAGCAGCGGCGGCGGCGGCGGCATCGGCTCACCCGGGAGACGCTGCCCCCGCAGGCAGGATCCTCTCCGCCTGACCCCGGGCGACTCGGAGACCGCCACCTGCTCCTTTACCCTTCACCTGCCGGCGCCGTCTCCAGCCTGCTCCCGCCGAGCACCAGGCCTCACGCCTCCTCCTCCTCTCCCTCCCCCTCCTCCGCGGAGGCCAAGCCCCGAGCCCCCTCGGGTGCGGGGCGATCCCCCCGCAGAGACCCGACCCCGGCCCCGGCCCCGGCCCCGGCCGGCTACTCACGGTTCCAGTACACCGGGTGGCACTCGGCCTGGGCCAGGTCCACCTCGTAGAGGCCGCCCCGCACGCACACGCGCTCCACCGTCACCAGCGGCTCCATCTCGGGCTCGTGCCTCGAGGCGCGGCGGAGGAAGCCGCAGGCGCGGTCCTCGTCCTCGTCCTCGTCGTCGTCCTCCGTCCCGAAGCCGGCGGCCGGCGCCGCGGGGGAGGCCGGGCCGCACGCACGGCCCCGGTCCGGGCTCGCGGCCTGCGCTAGGCCCCCCGTGGCCTGCAGCAGGGTCCGGAAGGCGAGCTCGATGCGGAGCGAGTCGTAGCCGATGAACGGCTTCCAGGTCTTCTTGTCCTCCTTGTAGAACCAGCGCACCTCCTCCGGGCCCAGCTCCGTCACCACCTCGTAGCGGTGCCGGGCGGCCGCGCCGCCGGGCCGGGTGCGCTTCCTCTCGCCGAGACCCCCGCCCCCGGCCCCGGAAACCCCCGAGTTCGCCGGCACCACCAGCGGCGGCGGCGGCGGCGGAGGCTGCGGCTGCAGCGGCAGCGGCGGCGGCGGCTGCAGGGACAGGGAGCTGCCGCCGCCGCCGCCGCCGCTCTCGCACTCGCTGTAGTAGCGCAGCGAGGAGCCGGACTCGGCCGAACTGAAGTCATAGTTCTCGTCGCTGAGGCAGGGGTCCAGCGCCAGGTGGTGATTGAGCTCCTCCGCGCCGGGCGCCAGGTGCAGCCCGGGCTCCCCGTGCAGCAGCGCCAGGGGCACCTCGCCGTCGTCCGGGTCCCCGCCGGGCAGGTGCTCGAAGCAGCGGACGCCGCCGCCGCGGAACGCCGGGTCCGCCTCCGAGCCCAGCTGCCAGGCGGCGGCGCCGCTGCTGTCCCGGCCGTTATGCTCGGGGCCGAGCGGGGACCCGAGGCCCGGGTAATTCATGCTGAGGGGACGCCGCCGCCGCCGCCCCGCCGCGCGGCGCTTCCGCCACACGTTCGCCGCCGCCGCCGCCGCCGCCGCCCTCTCCAACGCGACTTTTTAATCTTTCAAATCCCGACCGGGGCTGCGGCGGCGGCCGCGGCGGTGGCTCCGCCCCTCCCGAGACCCGCGTGCCGCCGTGCGCCCCATTGTCACGCAGCCCGGCGTGGGCGGGGCTTGGACCTGGCCCCGCCCCTCCCGCCCCCCGCGCGCGCCGCCCCGGAAGCCCCCTGCTCGGGTCCGCGCCGCGGGCGAGCCGCGCCTCCGGCTCCTCCGGCAGCTGGTTGGGCGTCAACTCGGGGCACCCAGCCGCCCTGGGCGGGGAAAAGGGGGGAGTTCGAGGCGCTCCTCCGATCCCTCAGTTCTTTTCCGCTTGTTTCCTGGCTTTACTCCCTGCACAGCTGCCTCGGCCTCCCCCTCCCTTCTGGGAGTTAGCCCAGATGTGGAGGGGCTCCCCCACCAGTCCCGCCATGGCAACCGGGGACCGCAGACCCAAGGTCCAATTAGGATACAGATCGAGAGAGCCCTAGTAGTTCCATTTTTTTCTGACTTTGGTTTTGTGACCTTTAGACCCGCCTGCGGCCCCAGCTGGACCTCAGTCACCTGGTTCTGGTCCTTCCAGAATTGTCAGCCCACAATAGGGCACCCCGCCCCACTCCTCATGCCTACTAATTCCTATCCTTGGCGTCATCACACCCACTCAGAAACCCCATTCTAAACCTCCCTTCATTGGGCCACCTCCTCTTATTGCTTATCTTCCAATACTTATATTTCCTGTTTTCTCAACCTTAGTGTAAGGCTCTCGTGGAGACAAAGTCAATATGTCTCCACTTCTCCCACACAGTGGGTACACACTGTTTGTTATATTGCTGGCAAGTCCAGCCAGTTGTGATAGAAAGATGGTTGGATTGAAGCCAGAAACCAACTAAGGTTCTAGACTGACTTTTGCTAACTAGCCTCAGGCAAGGCACTTATCTCCTTGATCTCTTTGATTCTTCATCTATGACAGAAATTCATTATTGGAATAGGTGTTCTTTAAAGTCTCTTTTGGCAATGGAATTCTGTGACTTGCAAGGTTTCTTCCTGTTCTTTATGTATGTCTGATTCTTTATCTCATTTTCTGGGTTCAGTTAAAATGCGGAGGCTCCACTTTTATATATATAAAAAAACCAAAGTTGTATAACCCTATATTGCCTTATGTTGAGAAAATCTCCAACCTCAGTATTCTCAACTCAACATCAGACAATATTCACTGTTTTTTCCTCTCTCCCTTTGTGGTAGAACTAGATTAGTAGGACCGTTTTTATTGCTGGCATCTAACATGTCAGAGATTTAGTTATTTAAGCAGAGCAATCTCAAGCTTGTACAGTGTCTTTGTAGGAGTTTGAAGAAAAAAAAAGGCATTGCTTTCTGTGGGCAGATAGGGAGCCATGTATATGGACTGGATTTCTGTTTCAATTTGTGCCCATGGCTGGATAATCTTATGCAATGAACAACCTGCTCAACTGGACATGATGGCCTTGACTCAAAGCAGTTAAGATCAGAGCTCTTGTTTCCATTTATACTCCTTTATGAGAGTTTGCTTATCAATTTCTTCTCCAGTCTTTCTGTTGACAATGTGCAGAATATAAAATCGGGTGTGAGCTTTGATCTACTTACTAGTGATGAAAGCATTCATTCTAGTGTTTTGAAGGTCACCAATATGTCAGGCATCTCTGGTAGGTTGTGATACAAAAGAGAATGGAAGAGTTTCTTCTTTAAGGGCTTTAGAACCTAGTGAGGGATAACAGAAAAGGGAGCAGATACATTATAGTGCAGTGTAAAGATTTTTATAAAGGGGATGTAAAATAAGGAATATCACAATGTTTAAAATATCTCTATCCCTTTAGGTTTCTTGATGGGATACAACCTATGTGTGTTGCTATCTGGTCAGATTATTGTAGCCAAATTTTAACTATTAACTAGAGTATAATTCCCGTTAATGAATATTATCCTCTATTTAAAAAGTTACTTCTGCTATGTATTGTTTAAATGTTGTGTTTTAGGTCATATTGAGAAGGTTATCTTCTTGTGGTCCCTGTGTAAGGCTACACTCTTTTAGGTAGTGTAGTCATTCTTGAAGATGTTGATCCTCAAAGATTATAATAATAATAATAATAATAATAATCCCAACACAAACTCCTCAAACAAACCCAGGCAGGAGAAGAGAAACCCAGATTCTCTCCTGATCTCTCTTGATATAGACCTTGGTGAGGAGAGATGCCAATCAGTGTTTGTGGGAGTTGAGATAGCTCCTGCACCTTGGATGTGAGCTGAGGCTAAAAGAAGAGACCCTAGTAGTCAGTCCCATGCTGACAGTGAGTAAAAGATACTTGAAAATATAATATATAATTTCATTTAACTTATGTGTGTTAATTTCCTTATTATTCCTTAGTCATATGAAGGCAAATGCCATAAAGCTGCTCTCAACTTTCTTTTCTACTTTATTTTAAAAAATATGATGCTATTAATTTCAAAGAGTAAGGGGGAGGAAGAGAGAGAATCATTGATTGGTTGCCTCTTGCATGCCCTCTACTGGGATTGAGTCCACAACTTGGGCACATGCCCAGACTGGGAATCAAACCATGATCTTTTGGTTCATAGGTCAAGGCTCAACTACTGAGCCATATCTGCTGGGCTCTTTTCTACTAGAAAGTCATTCTTTATCTGATTCTTCCTTCTATTATTCTCCTATTTTTGCTTTCTAGAGCATCTTTCAGTCGTATAATCCTGACAAGAAGGGGAAGGGTTCCTCTATTATAGTCCCCAACTGTTGGAACAGATGTCAGGTGGCTTCTCACCACTACATCATTAATGTATGCAATTGACACAGCAGTATCTGAACTTCCATGGTTATGTGCAAAGCATTCAGTTGCATTTTACTAATTCCCCAAGACCAAGTCTCTTTCAGATAAGCCAACATACTTATTTTGCACTTATGGAATCCATGCTGCTGGCACTTATGGATCCATGACTTCTGGCACTTATGGAACCATGCTGCTGCAATAACCAGGTGGAGGTAGAACCACACCTGAGGGTGCTCTCATCGATGCAGGAGAGGAAAAGAGGCAAAGTTTGTACCATAAAAGATGGAAAGAGCTCATTTGCACATCCAGCCATCCTCCCTCCCCTATTGGGCATATGGCAGGGGCTATCTATTGTAATAACAGCCATCATCCCCTCCCCACCTCTCCATTGTTACATGGTGCAATTTTGTGCCAACTTTCCTTTTTCTTCTCCCATAAGGTTTTCCTCCCCAAATTGTTCATTTTAACCCATATTTACCTATCTAAAAATGTTAGAGGTAGCCTTATGCCATGTAATTTATTCTGAGCCATTAACTCACACCACTTGGAATGGCTTTGCACAAAGTATATAATGGAATATTTAGAAGAAAGAGGGCAGTTATATAACCATACACCATCTGTTGTGTCTCTTGTTGATAAGCCATCCACTACAGTTTCAATTTTATTTTACTTTCTATTTTTAGTATTATTATTTATACAGTTTCTTAAAATGAGTATCTTAGCCTGTTCCTCTGACTATAATGAAATACCATAAACAAGTAGATTTTAAGCAATAAGTATTTATTTTTCACAGTTCTGAAGCCTGGGAAATCCAAGGTCATTGTGCCAGTAGATCTGGTGTCTGGGAAGGGCTTTCTGGTTAACAGAATAGCATCTTTTCACTGGGTCTTCACATGTTGGAAGGAGTTACAGAGCTCTCTGTGGGGCATCTTTTATGATAGCCCTTCTGATCTAGTCACCTTCCAAATGTCCCAATTCCTAACACCATCACCTTGGGGATTAAATTTTAAGGGGTGAGTTGTTAGGGGATACACAGCAGAGAGTATCTCCTTCGGTGCACAGACTAAATGGAACGATAGCCTAGACTGGAAGCAAGGAACATTCACTGGTGTGCATTAGATGTCTACTACGTTTCAGGTACTATGCTATGTCCTACCGTGAAGTATTCACAGCGTAGAGGTGTTTTTAAATAAAACCAGAGTGCCAAATTTTTAGTTCTTATGGAGGAATATAATTGTAATGCCAGACCTCAAGAGCTTTTCTTTTGCTAAAGACAGATCAATAGAGGAAGCCAAACTACAATCAAAAGGTCCTGGATGAGCAGAAACAACATAGGAATACATAATGAAGCCATTGCTACTTCCACTTACAATATTGTTTAGTGTTATCTTGATGATAGCTTGTTTTAATTTTTATGTTTAACTGAAATTACTTAAATATAAAATTATTAAATGCATTTACTTAAAAATTTGAGGTCTGCACACAAAACTGTACTTACCAATACCCTATAATTTTTTATATTCTTTCTAGAAATAAAGGTCAATGGTTATCGATGACATATTTAAATGAAAGAAAAGGTAAATCAATACAATATTGATGCATAGTCTATGAAGGCAGTCACATAATCCTCATCAGCTTATTTTTATGAGATTTGACTATACTGTTTTCTTGAACATTCATTGTAAAAAGTGAGTTAGATGATAGCATAGGCTGCTGTGAGGTTTGCATTATGCATCCCTTGTAGATGCATTTGATGACTTTTTTGTGCTCCAGGATTTTTTCCTATTTCACCCCAGAGATAAACTGAAAGTACACTTTTATTAATCACAGAGTACCTAACTCATATGAGCCTTCAACAAAATGTAACCATAGTATTGGGCCGAGAAAGACTTAGAAGTAGCATCTTGTATGTGACTTTCACATAAGTGAAAAAGGAAAGGGGAAAAAGCCATGTTTCAATAGGGATTTCTATTAGTCCAACTCTGGGTAATTTGCTGAGCTTTGAAAGAACTGAATGGCAGAATCGATTCACTCTTTTTACAACTGCTGCTTAAGAAAGTGTGATTATCTACACAGTCAGTGTTTCAAATGTTTCAGCTTGAACAATGTATGATTCTGGACTCAAAAGTCCATAGCCCTTTCCACAGCTCTCCCACTGGCTTTTTGAATCATATTAGACAGAAAGAAATTGTTCCATGTCTCTCTCTTATTATATTATATATATATAATAAAATTGATTTTAGAGAGGAAGGAAGAATGAGAGAGAAAACATCAACGATGAGGGAGAATAATTGAATGGCTGTCTCCTGCATACCCCCAACCAGGGACTGAGCCTGAAACTCAGGCATGTGCATGTGCATGTTAATGTGTCCTGACTGGGAAACAAACTGCTTTATAAGTAGATGTTCAACCACTGAGCCACACCATCCGGGCTCTCCTAACTTCTGATGGTTGCTGGCAGTCCTTGGTGCTCACATTCCTTGATTTACACTTGCCTACATCATCACATGGCCTTCCTCTGTGTCTTTTCTGTTTTGAAAACAGTAATAACAAATAAAACCAAAAAATAATCCATAGATGGAAATACCAACATTGGAATAAAAATAGCAGAATTGTTAAATAATATATTGTATGTCTATGCAGAGAGCAGTTAAAAAGAGTGTACTGGGTCTTAACCAGTTTGGCTCAGTGGATAAAATATCAGCCCACTGACTGAAGAGTCCCACATTGAATTCCAGTCAAGGGCAGGTACCTCAATTGTGGGCTTGATCCCCAGCCCTGATTGGGGAGCATGCAGGAGGCAGCCAATTGATGTATCTCTCTCACACTGATGTTTATCTCTCTCTCCTTTCCACTCTCTCTAAAAATCAATGGGAAAAAACCCCCAAAAAGATTTCTATGTCATATTATTAATTAAAAATAGCAAGATACAGAAAATTATTTGTAGTTTGATCTTATTTTTACACTAAAAGCCCAATGCATGAAGATTCCTGTAAGAATGGGCCTTCCTTTCCCTGGCTGCCAGCACCTGCTCCAGAGCCACCCTTTTCTGTTCTGGTCTGCCTTCCCACGCTGCCCAGAGGCCCTGAGTGGCTGGAGTGGTATAGAATGCCTGTGTCATCACCATGGCGATGACATAAGCTTCTCACCCCATCTCTATTCTCTCCCTGCCTGAGCATGCAAATTAACCTGCCATCTTTGTTGGGTTAATTTGCATACCCCCTCCTGATTGGCTGGTGGGTGTCTCAAAGGTACGATCAATTTATACCTTTTGTTTTTATTAGTGTAGATTAAAAATGCAAACAGCCAAAACCGGTTTGGCTCAGTGAATAGAGCATCGGTCTGCAGACTGAAGGGTCCCAGGTTCGATTCCAGTCAAGGGTATGTACATTGGTTGCGGGCACATCCCCGGTAGGGGGTGTGCAGGAGGCAGCTGATTGATGATTCTCTCTCATCGATGTTTCTAACTCTCTATCCCTCTCCCTTCCTCTCTGTGAAAAATCAATAAAATATATTAAAAATAAATAAATAAATAAATAAAAAAATGCAAACAAACCCACATTCTACATATGCATATATATACACATATCTATAATAATAATCTATAATAATAGAAGCATAATATGCCGAAACTGGTTTGGCACAATGGATAGAGCGTTGGCTTGGGGACTGAAAGGTCCCGGGTTCGATTCCGGTCAAGGGCATGTACCTTGGTTGCGGGCATATTCCTGGTAGGGGGTGTGCAAGAGGCAGCTGATCAATGACTCTCTCATCGGTGTTTCTAACTCTCTATCTCTCTCCCTTCATCTCTGTACAAAATCAATAAAAATATATTTTAAAAAAAGCATAATGTGTTTATTATCGAGAGATCGATGACCTTCTGGATGAAGCTGGGGCTGTGAGGGAAGCCCAGGTCCAGATACCTGCCAGCAACCAGAGGGAAGCTCGGGTCCCAGGTGCCTGCTCGTGGCTAGAGGAAAGCAGGTGCTGGCAATCCGGGAAGGAAGGCCTATTCTTGCACGAATTTCGTGCATTGGGCCTCTAGTTTGTATATATTTGTACATATTCACATTTATATAAATCATTGGTAAAAGTTTGAAAGGATAAGCTACACATAGCTACTTCTGGGTGGTGGGAAAGAAATGATGTTGGACTTGAAGTTCTCTATTATTTGCACCTCATATGATTACATTTGTATGTTATTTGTAATTAAAAATAACTTTTAAGACAAGGAACACAAAATGGAGAATAATATTACTTATTATTGATCACTTTCACCTTTGTTAGAGGTTTTTCTTTTCCATGTCAATCTAATTGATTTGAATAAAATCACTATCTACAGGTGTCATAAAAATGACACATAGGTGGCAAACAGACCTAGATTCAAATCTCAGTCCTGTCAAAGACTAGCTTTGTGAGCTTTGAGCCTCAGATTCACTATCAGTTTTATGAGACTAATGATAATACTTGCCCCACTTTGTTGTGGTGAGGATTAATTAAGACACAATGAAATAAAGTGTATAAAAGCTCTTATAGAGCCTCCCACTATTGTCACCTGCCATAACTGGCAGCAAACACACTATGCAATAGAAGTCCTTCCTAGATTTCAAAAGATTTCCTTATTTTTTTTCCCCACTTTGCTTTCCTTTTATGGATCTATAAGTCTTATGAACTAGAAGTAGTGGTATTCAGCATCTTATTTATTTTTATTGATTTCAGAGAGAAAGGGAGAGAAAGAAAGAGAAACATCAACAATGAGAGAGAATTATTGATTGGCTGTTTCCTGCATTCACCCCCCCCCACCCCCCCCACCCCCCCCCACCCGGGACTGAGCCTGCAAGGCCTGTGCCCGACCAGAAATCAAACTGTGATCTCCTAGTTGGATGCTCAACCACTGAGCCACGCTGGCTGGGCTCTTATTTATTTACATTTCAACAAACCCTGTGATTCCTCAGTTACTTAAACATGTTCTTCTTAGAACTGTTGGCCAATCTATACAGAGGTCAAGGAAAGGGACTCCACCTCACAGTTGTCTAAGAGCCTATAATTACTCATATTGTTTTCTCTAGATCTGTTTATAAACCCATTTTTTGGCTCCTTTATCTTAGTGCAACTTCTTGGAGAGACCGTAGGCTTAAATTGTAGGTGACATGGAATAACTTGTTGCAACTCTGCCCTCTCCCCTACTTAATACTGCTGGCCTTCTTAATACTGGTCGCACAGCAGTGGGTTAAGAACTAAATTAAACACGCTATTCAATGTGCTTTGAAATCTTCTAAGAAGTCGAGGGTCCCACAAGATCCTTTGGTACCTACAAACTTTTGATCTCCCCCAAAGATCATGACAACTATGAGAATCTCATTAGAGCTAAATGACTTTTAAGGTAAGTGAAACTTGAATTTTTTTTTACTTGAAGACTTACTAGTCTGAGTCAGAGGTGAAAACATGAAATTATTGTAATTCTCAGGGAGGAAAAAGATGCAAATAGAATTTGATTCTCAGTGGCACCTTTTTACTTCTTTAAATAATGGTGAGACAATTTTTTCCTGCTTGTAAAATGAAGGGCAATTGAAATGACCTCTCTCTCCAGTGGTATCAAATATTAGGGGAACTGACAAAAGTTCAATTCAAATGAACAAATATGTATCAAATGTTTATTAAGTGTCAGTCAAACACTGTTTTAGGGACAGAACTTACACTCCAGTGGGAAGGACTGACAGTTAAACATGCAGTGGTGAGGTTGAAAGGAGCTATGAGAATGGCCTTGATGGTGGCTGTTACAACACTTAGATGAATGCTCCACTGGGCAAGGATGGGACTTTTCAGTCCCAAAGCTTTCCCAGAGCAAGAGATGCCTTAAGCAGAACCTGAGAAATGAATAACACGTAGTTGAACAGGGGAGCAGGGGTGGGGGTGCAGAAGAAAATTGAAGTCAGAAAGAGCCAAGAAAGGATTGGAAGAACTAGAATAGAGAATAGGGCAGGAGAGATGAGCAAATGCACATTATCAGAAAACAATAATAGATACTGTAGATGTCTAAGGTATTTTGAAAAAAAAAAAGATAAATTATGTCATGTGTGCTTCTTGGAGAAGATCACATCACACTGCATTTAAATGATGGGCAATGACCAGAGAATTGACCTTCTTTAAATCAATCCAGTTGTTCGTTCTTGGATAACTCCTGCATCATCTAGCACAGAGCCTTGCCGCTCAGTCTGTATTGCTCAGGGCACTTTCAGATATTTATTTTATTTTGAGACCTGCACTGATTTGATCATCATTCTCACACACTCCGGAAGTCATTGTTCTGCTTTTGATAGGAAGGGCATCGCAAAGCTCAAGCTGCTTTAGAATATTTCCTCAATAGGTGGGCCATGGTGGGGGTCCTTCCCTCCTACCTCGTCTAATACACAGGGGTGGGGCAAAAGTAGGTTTACAGTTCTGAGTAGGGGAAACAGAATTAATTCTTGTCTTATATATTATATTATTTTCCACTCAAATGACTGTAAACCTACTTTTGCCCCTCTGGCAAAACCTAATTTAAAGCACTTTCTTGAGTTACATAATAAAGGCAGGAGCATTGTCCTCATATGTATATCTTTAAAACGTGTGCAACTGGTATGACCAGGTTTTTCACTAAGTATAAATGAGGCCATTTATGTTTTTACTGCCCAAATGATAACTTGGGCTCCCACTGATTTAACTGCTGGTCAGATGTTTCTTCTTGTTCCCAAAAGGGTGTTTTATATAAATTCACAACCTATTCTGTCCACTATAATAATCATCCTCACCATCTAAGTTCCTTTTCTTCTACTCTAGCAACACAGTGTCTACCCAGGTGCCCTTCCTGGTCTCCAAGTAGCTTGAAGAAACCTTTCTGATGCCTTGCTAAAGGTGCTAACCCCTCCTGATATTAGTGGTGGCCTTACCAAGGCTCTGTCTTCTGACTCCCCTTATGTTTCCACCATGCAGGAGCCAGAAGAGTGTCATGCTGAGTTGGGAGGAGGGATCATCCCTCTTCTCACCTCTGAGCCATGCTTTTCACCTGGAATCTAGACACCGATGTTCTGCCTGGACACACAGCTTCTCCTTCAACTCAACCTTCAATTTCCAGTCTGCAGGGTCAACTCTCAGCTTCCTGTCCTCATCGCTAGGTCCTCTTCCCTTCCCCAGATAAAATCACAGAAATTTTCAGAAATAAAGCTTGGGGTTAACTAGAATAGAAAAGTATGTGGTCAGATTGGAGCATCTAGCATCTGTTGTTAACACACTGACAAGGTGAAGCATCTTCACCCACAGTCAAAGGAATAGTCTCCTCCAAAGGTGAAGAGTCTCTACTTCCGGGTACAAAAAAGACCCTGTAACTCTTAAAATGACAACTTCCTCCCAAATATTCATTTACCCAGGTTTCAAGAATCTTAAGGCCCAGGCCCACCTAGGGCACCCTGAACACAAAGGAAGCTCTGCCACACAGAAGGAAAAGGTTAGCTCTTTTCCATTAACCCAATAAATTCCCAATAGTTAATCAGATTAGAGAGGCACAGAACTCTTAAGGCCAGTCAATGTCACTCTGGCTGGCGTGTCTCAGTTGGTCAAAGCATTGTTCCACACACCAGCCAGAGTGACAGAAGATTGTGGGTTCAATTCCCCATTGGGCCACATATGGGAGGCAACTGAGTGCTCTCTCTCTCTTTCTCTCTTTCTCATAATCAATATGAATAAATAAATAAAATATCAAAAAAGACTAATCAATGTCCATGTATGAAGTAAATGGAACAAGAAAACTCTGGGTAGTTCCATTTGAATCTGGTAGAAAACAAGAAAGGCAGAGAGTAAGAGGGAAATCTTCTAAAAAAGAGATTCTAGACATGAATTGTGTGGAAGACAAATTCTGGCCTCATCAATTAAACTGCAAATATTTTGTCTTTATGAATCACCCATAAGTTAATATCAACAAACTGAAAAAGTTGTCATGCATATACCTGACATAAGATTACAAATCTTAATAGTAAAGAGCTCTTAGTCAGAGATTGGAAAAATTAATAATCCCGATTAGAAAACTTAGCAGAAATTATAAATAGAAAATTAGCTAAAGAGGAAATGAAAACCTAAAAATGGTTAAAAGAATAGGATAGCCCAGCCACCATGGCTCAGTGGTTGTATGTTACATATGAATCAGGAGGTTGTGGTTTGATTCTTGGTTAGGACACATGACCAGGTTGTGGGCTCCATTCCCCAGTGTGAGGTGTGCAGGAGGCAGCCAATCAATGACTCTTTCTCATCATTGGTGTTCCTGTCTCTCTCTCTCCCTCTCCCTTTCTCTCTGAGATAAATAATAATATACAAAAAAAAAAAAAAAATAGGATAAAAGTTCATTGGGCACATTAACAAAAAATATAAAATAAACAATAATTGCATGCCACTTTGTGTTAAGTGAAGTTATTTTTGTGCCGGATTGTGAAAGGACCTGGATTACCATGCTCAGAAGGCTGGAACTTATCTGTACACAATAGAAAGACACTGACAAATTATTTTAGTGGGAAAGTAACATCATCTCAGCTCCCTCCCTTTTAGAAAAAGGAAGATTAATTAGTCAGCGGTGTATAGGATGGATTAGAGAAGATGACATTGCCTGCCATAATTATAAAGATGAGGGAACAGTTCCAGAAACGGTCTGTGCAGGTATGTTATTGGAGATCTAGCTTTGGAAAAACCCATGAGAAAGGACTGCATTATGCACTGACATCTTCTATCCATTATACTGTCTCTCAGGTAGACTTTGCTGCCTGATAAGTGATGCTAATGTACCACGAGACTTGGTATAAATTGACATCACACAAAAACAGCCCATAACTCATTTTTCAAATTGAACAGAAGTGTCCTTTTAAAGAAACTTTGCCTTTTCACAAAGAGTAGGAGGCATTAGCATCGAGAATTAGGGGATTTCCATTTTCAGAAAGTGCTTTATTTTCCTGTTTTCTCAATGCCTGTGACCCAGGAGGAACTGCTTTCTCAGCCTCTTTAAAATGGCTATGCCATCCATTTTTAATGGGCCTGCTTCGTGGCAGAGATAGTCTGCTGTAATGAGGCTTCCTTAAGTTTGGCTTTACTCCCAAGACAAAGAGTTTTCTGATACATATTTTTAAAATATTGCAACCTTCCTAGAAGAGCCATTCTCTAAATGAACATCAATACTGTTTTCTTCTTTCAAAGAAATAGCTGAACAACAATTCTGTTTAATTGGCAATAACATTGAGCAAACTCCTCCTTTTTCTGCCTGGATTTCTTCTGTTTATTTCCTATTCTTTAACCACATTCCCCCAAGGACATGGTGATGCAATGATGGCTTATCCTTGCCCAATTGAGGCCTGCTGACAGCCAGACCCATCAGCTCTTTCCAAGTGCTAATTCATAGTTCCTATTGTTTATTACTATTGCATGAATGTATTTTTCAGAACTTTCCCAGGTAGAATTCTAGGTATGGAAAAACAGAATATTTGGGCTGTAATTACTTTCTCGTGCTTTTTTTGTAGATGGATACAAAAGCCTTGCTGATCGCAGCTATCCTTAACAGTGTCTTTCATAGGAAAAAAGGGAAAAAAAGTTGGACTATTGACAGAAATCAGGTAAAGTATGTGTGTTCAAGATATGTAAAGAAGAGCAGCTTGCGGGGATCGAGGAGTGGCATGAGTTCGAGACAGGAAATTAGGAAACCTGGATTACAGACTCGGTTCGGCCACTAACTGGACACGTGACCTCTGGAAACCCTTTTACCCTCACAGTGTCTGACTTTTCTCATTTGTAATATGAGAAATTTGAGCTAGGGTTAATTCTAGTTATGGCCTTTTATGATTATTCGCTCTATTCCCAAATTCAGCATCTATGTCTCTATCTCTGTCATATATTCAATAGTTCATCCAGGGGTCACTGTTGTGTTTCCCCTGTCCCAACCTCAGGCCCTCTTTAAGCCTGACAGCTCTCTCAGTTGCATGCTGAGCACTGTTCAGCTTGAGCGTGTTGAGCACTGAAGGTGTCTCAGGCCCTTCGGGCAAGGGATGCCATTGTACAGCCATCTCTGCTCTCTCACACCAGGCCGAGAAGCAGAAATAAAGATCCCAGCAGGCTCCCTCCGCTCTCTAAAAACAATGACTGACGAAGATCCTAGCTAAGGGGGCCAGAGAAGGGCATTGGGCTACTTGGAATTACAGTCAATCCTTGAACAACATGGGTTTGGGCTGTGTGGGTCCACTTACAATATATGCTGATTTTTTTTTTTTGCAATAAATCCAGCTTATTTACAGTTAAATACAAGTTATTCAATGGCAGTTGGTTGAATTTGTGGATGTGAAGTGCCAACTGTAAACTTTTTGAGGAGCTAGTAATGAAATAATAGCAGAGTAACTGAATAAGAATCCTGGGAAAATGCTCTGGCCCTTTAAAATTCACCTCAATAAAATTTGTAGAACTTCCAGGTATTATTGCTGACATGGATTCTCACTTCCTTACTATATTGCTTCTCATTTCCCTATTTCATTACTAGCTTATTTCAAAATATGAGCTTAACTCCTGCTAGTTACAATCAGAGGACAGTGATTTCATAAAGTCATGACTCTTTACTCTGTTCCTTCCATTGTCCTTCAGTCAATCATGTAGAATGGTTGTTTGTGCAGTGCCTCTACTGCCTCGTCAAGTCATGGAGAATATTAGAATCTCTGTCACTACAGACATAATCATCATTGAGTAGTGTTTATCATAAATTCATCATGCACAATGCCAAGGGAAGGCAGGTAGGCAGAATAATTGCCTTGAGTAAAGACAGTCTAACACACAGATAATTTCACAGAGCTCTGTGAAATACCAAAGCAGGACCTTCATAGGATGTTAATTTATAAGAAAGGCAAATTATATAAATAAAGGGACAGGAGAGTTGGTAATATTCTAAAAGTTACTTAATTACAAAGTATATATTGCTATCTCCTTACCGTTAAGGTCTTAAAAAAAGGAAAGTGGGAGGTAGTGTACTATAGTTCAGTGGTTTCTAGATATGTGTTTTTCATGAATTAAATTTAGAAACAAAAATTGGAGGGATGAAAATAAGGTGGCCAATGTTTTTGCAAATTTTGTCAAGTAAGGAAATTAAAAAAGAGATTTACCATAAACTATTGCAACAATTCCATGAAGAAAGACATTTGAATACCAAAATTAAAGGGTGGGTATAATTTCAGAATAAGAGATGTCTTTCAAATAGAATAATAGTGGCTAACATTTATCGAACATGTGCAAGGTGCTATTCTAAGCCGTTTGAATGTACTATTTTACTCACACAACCTTGTAAGATAGATACCATTAGTCCCATTTTACAGATGAGGACATTAATGTACAAAGAGGAAATATATCTAATGTAACACGATTAGTAATGGTAGCATTTGGATTCGTTTCTCCAAAGTCTATGGTTTTCAAAACTATGTGACTGGCCTTACTAATGCCTTACATTTAGCTTCACTAAAAAATCAAATAAAGTAAATGGTTATATAACTTATTTTTAAAATGTTGAAAGCACCAGGTGAAAACCTGGTTACAGACCGGCACTAGTTTAAACATCAAGGTATCTCTAGAACAGTGGGAGTGGGAGTCTGGAGTAGGGTTGGGCCTTTGCCTCATGAGGGGCCTCAAATTAATTAATGAATTTGGGGGGGCTCACATTTAGACTTTTGATGTTATGTTCAAATATTGTTATACAGATAGACACAAAGAGACAACAATTAGTTTAAAAGACAACCAAAGAAGTCATTCACTAAACTTTAAACTTGTGTACTATCAGCAGACTTACCACCTGTAGTGCACTATGAATTGATATTTTTCCAAAGTAAATTTTGTAATTATCTTGTCAAAGGCATCATTCTATTGGTGAGAGAGAGAGAGAGAGAGAGAGAGAGAGAGAGAGAGAGAGAGAGTGAGAGAGAGAGGACTTATTTCCTATTCCTCATTGTTTCAGATAGGGGATACACATCCACTTCCTTCCCAGAGGGTAGGCTTGCCAGGATCCCTTTTATCTTTTGCCCCTCACTCTTTCTTCCTCCAGGGAAATAAAATAACTTCCCTGATTGGTGAATCTGTTTGGTTCTGAGCCTTTTGGGTTTGTCTCCAGGATGCCTATTTCCTCAGCTTTTCCCTGTGATTCAACTAAGGCAGCTTGACCCCTAAGGAGAGACCTGCTGCTTTGGAGCTGGGGTGAATTCAATTCGGGAGGGTGTTGTTTTAAACCCCTTTGGCGTTATATCTAAAATCACATCCAGTCGGCTTTTTCTAAAATTAACAGATTTTCTGTCTCTTGTGTTTTATTTCTTACTTGGTTATAGATTTTGGAATGAAATAAAGGAGCTGTTATACATTTATTCCCTAAAATCAAAAGCTGTCTGGAACACTACAAGTTGGAGTTTGAATGGGACCTTAAGAAGTCATCTGTAACCACATCCAAGCTAAAGACTTCTACAGAGTAATCATCCTTAATAGTTTTCCTCAGCACTTACTCTTGTGACAGGCACTGGGCTGCACACCTGCGTGGATGATCTCATTTCTTACAGCCATCCTACGAGATGGGTACTGTTGACATCACCATTTTACTAATGAGAAACTTGAAGCTTGGAGAGGTTAAGTGATATGCCCAAAGTTACAGAATGATTCACCAGAGGAGCCCCATGGAGGGATGAGTAGGATAGATTCCATCCCAGCCCTGTACAGAGAAGAGAAACACTGAACAATTCATCAAATATATAATTGATGACAGCTGTGATGCGTGCCATGCCAGGTGCTAAGAACACATAACCTGTGGTCTGAAGGGTCAAGGAAAACATTCTTCCCTGACAAAGGAACATTCAACTGCAAATCTCAACAGTGTGTAGGAGTGAGCAAGGCAAAGGGATGGTGCATGGATGGGCTGGGAGGTGTGAGCATTATTCCAGAAAGAGGGTACAACAGCTGGGTTTGAAGTGAGAAGGGGTGTGGTGGTCTATTGAACTGAAAAAGGGCTTATCTTATGCAAAGAAGATGAGGGAAGAGGTAGTACCAGGTGAGGTGAGAAAGCCAGATTGGGGTCTTGTGGAGGCTTTGCAGACCATGCTAAGGATTTTGAATCTTATCTCAGGAGCAATGGCATCCCATTGGAAGGTATAAATAAAGAAAGTGACAATTGTGTCCATTTCCCTCTGTAGCATCCCATTTCTAATCTTTGAATTCTGACTACAACATAGAGAAATTTTCCATTGGGTGCTCATCTCTCTTTAACACCTTGAGGTTTTGATGAGCTACTCATCTAACTCTTAATAGGGGGGAGTGTGTGTGAAGTCTGTTCAATAGTTCTCAGCCTTGGCTGCTTAGAATCACCTGAAAAACTAAAACTAATGCAAGTCCTCCTTCAAGACCAATTAAGTCAGAATCTCTAAGCACGAGAGTCTAGCATCCGTATTTTGTAGATACAGCAACTTCTGTATCAGTTTAACAAACATTTATTAAAACCCCATTGATTCTAAATCTAGGC